>NC_141691.1:466633161-467233161 GCF_964263255.1 Lissotriton vulgaris
AAGATGCTGAGCCTGATGGTGACTCCCTCCAACCTACAAGGGGGGCTATTGATGCCCTGGGAGACCTACCCAAGCTAAAAGGTTGGCAAGTGGAAGGAGGGGCATCCTGGGCACTATTCGGCAAAGCCCAGAGAGCGTACTCTACTGATTAGGATCTATGGTGACAGGCGTTGGCTCAGCCAGCTGGCAACCAATTTGGCGATCACCTAATCTTTTGTCAGAATGATTTCCTGTAGTGGAGACTAAGGGACATATTTACAAGAAATTATGCATTGCTACACCAAGACTGAGACGCTTCAAAACGTCATGCGCCTTCATCACAAATTCTTACGAAGCAATGGATGTGTTGTATTTACAATATGGAGCTTCATGGCGCAAGGTCTGAAGGATGCATCAGAAATTCTGACATTTCCACGTTAAGGGTGCTGCAAGACATCCAACCCAAAAGTGGTGCATTGCTGTAGTTGGTCATAAAACTGACTCAGCTATAGCAATGTGTCAAAAAAAAGAGGCGGTGTGTCAGTTTTGACTGGTGCAAGTAGCCTACTGTATGGGGACCAATGTAATAGTGTCAAAAGTTGAAAAACTCACCTTGCACTCTATTACATTGGTCCTAGATGGCACATATACAAGTGGGCATGGTGTACCTGTGTAACCAACTACCCCTATGTATTTGTGACATAAGTCATTACCGGTATTTAATGTGTGATTTACTGTGTTACGTACCTTATATGTACACTTACCTGTTGAAGGGATGTGACTTTATTGCAGATTATACTGTTTCAATTCACTTCAGCTCGTGAAAGTCCTCTGAAATAGCCAATGCATTATTTCTATGCCTCGATTTAAGAGGCATAGGAATGTAGATGAATCTCAAGCTCAGCAGCCCAGGTTCCGAAGATGCGTCACATCGGGAAAAAGTAATCGATACCACTGCATCAGTTTTACAGTGGATTTTAGGTGGGAGCAGCTACCTTGGAATCACTGCCATAATCTCGACAGACATAATATCGACCTACATTTTTATCAACACAAAAATATTGACGACACTAATATCGATACTCCATGCTTCATTAAAAAATAAACTAATATCAAACCCAAGATATCATAAAACAATATTATCGATCACAGTAATATAGAACACATAAATATAGTTATTTCAAATATTGAACATCCTTTCAAAATATACATGTCCAAAATATCGATCACTATAATATAGACCACAATATTATAATTTTTGTAAAAATATTGACATGGTTTAAATAGATAAAACACACAAAATTAAACACCATGAATATAGTAAAATACATATCCATTGCATATAAAATAAAATAAAAAACATATTTTTTTTCAACAAAGTAAAACATATCTTAAAACATTAAATAATAAATACACTATTGATACCATTTAAATGTTATATTTACATCAACTGCAAAGGTTATTTAACATCACATATAATATAATAAACACATAAATAATTTAACATGTGAAAAAAAATTAACTTACTCATAATTCGCATTTTCCATATATGGAAAACAAGTACCAAAACAATTAAAACAATAAAGGTCAACCAATAAAAATACTCAATGTTAGAATAAACCAATGAGGTTAAGTAAACATTTAAATAAACACTATATTTGGAAGGGAAACTTAGGTGCACATTATGCCGAGCCAACTGTGGTGACCGTTACCTGTTGTAACATGAAATACGCCCACCATATTATGATGGCGGAGATATCGCGGCGGATGCAAGTCTGTCCACTGCTTTCCCACTGGTCGGCAATCGTTCCGATTGCCTGCCGGGCGGTGCTGGGGCATTAATATGGTGGAGGTGCCCAGCAGGAACCGCCAGCCATATTATGATGTGAATTTCATTCTGGCCCTTCCATGGTGGTGATGCCGCCATGGAAAGGCTGGTGGGAATTGGCTTTGGGAGCCCGTTGTGGGCCCCAGGGGATTAAGGGGGTCACTTGGGGGGAGTCACTTGGGGGGGTGGTCACTTGGGGGTACCCATGGTACTCCCCTGTAGTGCCTGCCATGTGTTGAAGAGGAAATGCCAGGCATGCCCTTTTACCATTGCGGACAGTGCTGCAGCCAGCAGCACCGCACGCAATATTAAAAAGCCAGGATGCGCCAGCCAGTATGGAGGCGCATCCTAATTGGGCCGGTGGGATCGGCGTACACCTGGCGATTGGTCCCATCACTGTTATGGTGGGGGACAGACTGATGTCCACCCGCCATCATAATGAGCCCCTTAGTCTTATTTTACACCTTAGACCAAAAACAATAAGGAAGCTGAAACTCTGCCAGATTTAATCCAGAAGCAAGGACTTCATCAAAGAAAAACCTACTGCATCCTTCAAAATGTAAGTAAATTACATCTATAAAATAACAATAATGCTAATCTTAAAAAAAACTATTTGTCTTATTCAAATAATCAATATATATATTTTTCTAATTTTTGTCTCCTCTAAAGATTTTTCTCAAAGCATCAAAAAAGTACAGACCAGATCCTAAAACCATCTAACAAATAATGTAAGTATTTACCAAAATGCCTGGGTGCTAAGAACTAAGAAGTGTCTACCATCACAATGCTATATACTGGCTTGCACAAATACAAAGCGACACCTCCTATGCCCAAATGCACTCATGTGCACCACCCTCTCCCCAACACATGTCTCACAGATCCAGCATTCACTCCCTCTGATTAACCCCAAAGGTAGCTAGCAACATTATCATGGGGGCATGTGCAGAGGCAGCCAGCACTACAACTCCCACCAAGGCCCTTGTCCCTCAGCTGAGCAGAATGGAGCACTTCCCCACGGCCAGAAGCACGTGGCAGACATTGCATTGCCCTCATCAAACTAACAGGTAGGTAGCCATCTTAACAGGGAAGGGTGTTTGTGGGTGGGAAGTTTGCTCCACAACTACCACCAGGCCCCCTTATGCCACAGCTCAGCAGGATGGAGCACCCCCCAGAAGAATGTGCAGCAATTCCCCTCAACTATGTCACAGAAAAGGTGGGTAAACAGTGCATGCCCCCTGTCATTCTTCTTAAAAAGTATGGAGTCATACGACTACACCAGCCCTCACATGTCACCAAACTTGTCATAGATCCAATAGCCACCTCCAGTGTGCAGACAGCTAAGTGTATGTAAGTGTCACAAAAATTAAAGTTGGACCCACCAAATAACATGTTGAAAACATTCAGGGCACAATCATCCACAGCACAGAATGCTATCTGTAAGTGCCAAGGAGGCAGAACACCAAGGTCCATATGAACACAAAACATGCAAGGTCAGTTGTAAAAAGAAAGCAAAGCACATGAAATGACAAAGGGATGCATGAAAACACAATGGCTAGTACATGCTGAGATGTAACGTCTCCCATGCACACAACAAAGACGCTTCACATAAAGTTGTGCTGCTAGTCGTTAGATGACAACATGCCCTTCTAATCACACACGCTGTACATGGAACATGTTCTCCACTGACATGTCACACCATGGACAAGTGTTGTATGTTCCCCCACATCATGTCATGATGCATACTGTGCAGCCATACAATGTGAAATCAATGTAAACTGTGTGGTGCATAAAATGTAACAAGCACTGAACTGAACTGAACACTCCTGGAGCGGTGAAAGATTCAGAAGAACAACTGTACTGCTACTAGAGGACGTTGAGTTAAACAGGGCGATTA
This sequence comes from Lissotriton vulgaris, assembly GCF_964263255.1. Classification (NCBI taxonomy): domain Eukaryota; kingdom Metazoa; phylum Chordata; class Amphibia; order Caudata; family Salamandridae; genus Lissotriton; species Lissotriton vulgaris. Next base: position 466,636,863 of record NC_141691.1, read on the forward strand.
TTAATCTAAATGCTGGCTTATCCAATATGCCCAATTTGCTTGACCGTAATTTACCAACTGCCATACATGATGAAATCTTTGGGCGGTTGCAGATGCACTTTGTAGCAAATAGTAAACCCAAAAAAAGATTTTTAATTTAAAGTGCAGGACTGGTATAATGCGGACTGCAAAAGGGCGCGTTCAAACTTGGGAGACGCTATAAAACTAGGGGATCTAGCGCAAGTACGACTGGCAAGGACAACATATCGGGGGCAATACTCAAAGCAAAAAGGAATTGGGACAGTCAAAGGTGGGATGATTTGAAGGTGGCCTGTGAGAACAGAAATCCAAAGCAATTCTGGAATATTTATAAATGGAACCGAAGAGGGCAGACTGTGGAACCCCATAACCATGTCTCAAAATTGGAGGTGGTTAACCACTTCAAACCACAATACGCGGCCAGTGAGCATGACAGTGAAGTTAGCATTGCTAAACAGTTCTATACTGAGGAAGCCTTCAGTAGCGCTGATGTTGTGGCGGCCTTAAAATCTATTATGGCTGAAAAAGCCCCAGGTTTGTATGGAATACCGGGGGATGTATTCCTCGCAAACAAGGCAAAATGGAGCTTATATATCGTCCTACTGTCAAATGCTATAGCTCAGGGGTCGCTAATTCCAGATTCCTGGATAGGTGCGGAGATCATTCCCATTTTTAAAAAAGGTGACAAGGCGTGCCCAGGAAACTACAGGCCCATCAGCCTTATTGACTCACTTCAAAAGGTTATGGGCGGGTTGGTTTTAAATAAAGTGCAGGATGGGATCGAGGAAGACGGTATCTTATCTCTCCTCCAATCAGGATTTTGTGCTTTTACTAGCACTATGGATCAAGTATTCAGGTTCACGCTTTTGCATTGGAAAGTAGTGACCCTGGGTAAGGGGAGCTAATATGCCGTTTTTGTTGACCTCGGGCAGCATTCGACCTTGTGCCATGAGGGAAGCTCTGGTTGACACTAAAAGATATGGGGCTACCCCTCGATTTGTTGTCTCTTATCATCAGGCTGCATGGAAGTAATAAGGCCAGGATTCGCTGGGGCAAACAGGGAGAGGTAACAGAATTTTTTCCAGTAGAAAAAGGAGTACGCCAGGGATGCGTTCTGGCCCGACCCTCTTCTCATTGTACATTAATGGGATAATGAACTGCTTGGAATCAATTAAAAGGATGCTCCATCCGGTACTGGCATTCAAAAAAGTTCTGATACTGATATTTGCGGACGACACGTTGATTCTCTCAAAAACTCTGAGTGGGCTACAGAGGGCCATTTCAATCTTTCAAGAGTTCTGTGCTCATTGGGGAATGGAGGTCAACATGTCAAAAACAAAACTGATGTCATTTAACCCACATAGGGCATTCAAAGGAGGGATTAGACTAAATAAAATCAAGCTTGACCGGGTTAAGGAGTTCACATACCTGGGGGTTCACATTGAGGAGTTGATTGAGCATCATTGAAACACAATCAACTGGCAGGGGTATTGCTAAAAGAATATAACACCTAGTTTACCAAGATAATCAGCCCGCTATGGAGATATATATAGTGCAAAGGTGATCAGTTCTGCCTTATACGGTGCGAACTTTTGGGTGACGAGAACTTAGCCAAATTAACCATTTCGGAAAATAAGTTCTTTAGAAATATCGCGAGATTGCCCCAGAGTACCCAGATGCGCCCATTGTAGATTGACCTCGGGCGGAAGCCGATTGCAGAAATGGCAAAATTGCGCCCCCTGTTATACTGGCGGAGACTAGGGACTACCACAGAACTAGCAGAGTATGCAGCTGGCTTTTTACATGTAATTAGGGTGGATACTCCACGTAAAATAAGATGGCTAAGACAGCTAAGAATGCATAAATCAATGTATGTGTGTGAGAACAGCACTCAAATTTTGTAAAATTAGCTGAGTATTTTGATATGTGTGCTATGTCAGATTAATGCCTGCTTGCATTCATGTAAATCTGAAGGTGGCCTAGCCCCTGCTGGCTGCTAGGACTCTGACATGCATCGACGAGAAGAAACTATTCCAATATAACATTTTAATCATGTGATACAAAGGAATTTAAGCAATTGAATTCATTGCACATTCATTTTTACATTTCTTTTCAATTTCTGTGAATAATGCAGAAATTACATTTGACAATTGTAACTATAATACATTTCAGTACAAGACCCAATGCATTTCGGAACCCATTGTTCCTTTGTCAGGGGTTCTGTTGAGAAGAAAAAAATAAGAAAATAAAGGGAACATATTTGATGCCATTATATTTTTAGAAATAAGAGACGTTTAAAAAAACAACTCAGTGCTTGAATGTTCGTTATTAGTATGAACTAGTTATCTTAACATTGTAAAACTGTTACTCATCAGTTGATTAGATACAACTATCTTAGTTAGAACACCTAAAAAGGTTTTGTTGACCTAAAGATTAATGAAGAGTTACAAGTAGATTGAATGGAAATTACCTATTTGAAAAGTATTGATATGCTAGAACACACGAAATGCCATTTATGCAGCACTGTTGGAATCTGCGTAAAAATGAAGATATACTTCGTTTTAAAACGCTAGTTGCAAAGTGTGTTTGAAATAGTCATATTCCAATGGTTTTGGGCTTACCTGTGGCAACAGGTGTTTAAAAGGTTGAAATGGCAACCTAGAGACATGAATGGGACTTATTAGAATTTTGAAATGCTCAAAAAACAAAAGAAATAACATACGCTGTATTCTCTACGTTACTCTCCTGTGTGAACTGAAAGCCGTTTGGAATGTGCATATGTGAAAGTCCCGTAAAGACGGTGACTGTAGGGAGAAAAGAGGGATCGATTTTAGCAATTTACAGAATGCTTAGGTTGCTGGTTCGTCAATATTTTAAAAGCGGCTGACGACAACTTACCCGTGAAAGTGGGAGTCTCTGACCAACAGCGTTCTCAACTCCGTGTTCAAACACGAATAGAGAGTCCGTTTCGGTGTCTATTTGATGCGGAAGTTCAAGAAAACATTAACGAAGGACAAATCAATATTACCGAACGGTCGAGCAACTAGAAAAACGCTAAAAACCTATTGTGGTGCTGATTATTAATACCATGTTACGGTTGATATTAAATGAGCTCCGCGTGTGGGCACGGGATAAAAAATATTTTTGTGTTTGTGTCTCATTTGAGTGAAAATAAGAAGAAAAGTAACAATGAAAATAAAAAAGAAACTGAGAAATCAAGCATAATAGTCACTGATCTAGGATTGGATTTCGGAAGTGAGCATTTGAAGAGCATTTGAAGAACAAAAACAAAGATACATAGCACGAGGGTACCCTCCAGCACAATTCGATATACAAGTCACAAAAGTTAAAGCAATGCCAAGATCAGTTCTTCTTCAGAAAAAAAGTTAAAAAACCAAACAAACGAATGGTATTTGTGTCAAAATACTCATCAGCATAACAGGACTTCAAAAAGATTATTTTAAAGAGATGGGAAATACTTGAGACAGAAAGTGATTTTGGATCCTTTTTCAAGGAGAAACCTTTATTCGCCTATAAACGGGCACAAAATCTTAAAGAACTCCTCACCAAAAGGATTATACAACCATACTGTGCAATACAAAGTTCACATAAAGGAACAAACAAATGTTGGAACTGCAAGAATTGCAATACCGTAATCACTGGCAACATCCTCCTGCATCCCAGGACAGGTGAGAAAATTCAACTAAGACACTCAACAAACTGCAATTCGGAACATTTGGTCTACATGATAATGCCCCAGTGGACTTTTATATGTGGGCAAGACAGATAGGAAAATGAAAATCAGACTATCTGAGCACAAAAGTAGGATTTGGAAAAAAAGTACGACATCTCCACTAGCTTTGCATTAGATAGAACATCGACATTCAATAGCGCAAATACAATTTCAAATAATCGAACAAGTCCCACAGAAGCCTGGTTTGGACATTTCTAATATTCTTCTTCAACGAGAAGTATTCTGGATAAAAAAAATTACAGACTCTAGCACCATTTGGACTTAATGATAAACTAGAGATGGCATGCTTCCTCTGAATAAACACATACATTTGAGCCTGAGACACACCAAAGGTCATGACACGTAGTTGTAGGGAACATCTTGTAAAAGGTTTTGCTTGAAAATTGAACTTAGTTTTCAACCACTAGTTGTTGACTAAAGATGAATAGTACTATTATGCTAGATAATTCAGCCATGGTGATATTTACAATGGGGATTAGAAGAATTTATTGGGAATTTTGTATTCAATATGCCAGAGAATGTAACATGATGATTATTCCATTAAATGTTTATAATGTTAACTTTCCTTTGTCATCTGATTGACATTTTCATTTATATCAAAATATTCATTCAATAATACCAAAGAACAAAAAGACCTTTTTTAAAATTTATTTCATCACAATGTACCCATCATCCAATTTAGTTCATAGTAAATATATGCCCAGGTTCAGTGTAACCAAGTAACCATTTACATATCACTATTAAAACAAGTGATCAACTAAGCTGTTCGTTAATCTCAATAAAGTAAACAATAGTCGAAGTTTAGACTTTTTTCCGGGACGATTACGCCTGATCACTAGCTTCCCTCGAGTTTTCCTTGTTTAGTGACTAATATGCTTGATTTCTCAGTTTCTTTTTTATTTTTATTGTTACTTTTATTCTTATTTTCACTCAAATGAGACACAAACACAAAAATATTTTTTCCCCGTTCCCACACGCGGAGCTCATTTAATATCAACCGTAACATGGTATTAATAATCAGCACCACAATAGTTTTCTTAGCGTTTTTCTAGTCGCTCGACAGTTCGGTTATATTGATTAGTCCTTCGTTAATGTTTTCTTGAACTTCCGAGTCAAATAGACACCGAAAACTGACTCTCTATTCGTGTTTGAACACAGAGATGAGAACGCCGTTGGTCGGAGACTCCCACTTTCACGGGTAAGTTGTTGTCAGCCGCTTTTTAAATATTGACAAACCTGCCACCTAAGCATTCTGTAAATTGCTAAAATCGATCCCTCTTTTCTCCCTACAGTCATCGTCTTTACGGGACTTTCACATATGCACATTCCAAACGGCTTTCAGCTCACACAGGTGAGTGACGTAGAGAATACAGCTTATGTTATTTCTTTTGTTTTTTGAGCATTTCAAAATTTTAATAAGTCCTATTCATGTCTCTAGGTTGCCATTTCAACCTTTTAAGCACCTGTTGCCACAGGTAAGCCCAAAACCATTGGGACATGACTATTTCAAACACACTTTGCAACTAGCGTTTTAAAACAAAGTGTATCTTCATTTTTACGCAGATTCCAACAGTGCTGCATGAATGGCATTTTGTGTGTTCTAGCATATCAATACTTTTCAAATAGGTAAGATCCATTCAATCTACTTGTAACTCTTCATTAATCTTTAGGTCAACAAAACCTTTTAAGGTGTTCTAACTAAGATAGTTGTATCTACTCAACTGATGGGTAACTGTTTTACAATGCTAAGATAACTAGTTCATACTAATAACGAACATTCAAGCACTGAGTTGTTTTTTTAAACGTCTCTTATTTCTAAAAATATAATGGCATCAAGTTAATATGTTCCCTTTATTTTCTTATCTTTTTGTTCTCAACAGAACCCCTGATGAAGGAACAATAGGTTCCGAAATACATTGGGTCTTGTACTGAAATGTATTATAGTTACAATTGTCAAATGTATTTTCTGCATTATTCACAGAAAGTGAAAAGAAATATAAAAATGAATGTATAATGAATTCAATTGCTTAAATTCCTTTGTATCACATGATTAAAATGTTATATTGGAATAGTTTCTTCTCGTCCATGCATGTCAGAGTCCTAGCAGCCAGCAGGGGCTAGGCCACCTTCAGATAAGACAGCTTAGAGCCACATTATTTTGTATGGGCCTGGGCTTGTTGTGGGACGATCCAATAAATTCAATTTTTCCCTCAAAACTGATGCTGAAAGTTAAATGTTGGGAAATGGCCCAAACAGATTTGGTGAGGAGTTGTGAGTCAACCTCCCTCACTGGTCGTTTCTTATGTGGCAAATCGGCCCCTGAGTTAGATCACTATTGGGACCTTATCACAAAGCTCTTTGAGCGGAAATTATATTTTCAGTTCAGAGTGGGTACATTGCTCATAAAAGTCTTTACTAGCAAATGGTCTGCATCCAGCAATAACTTGTGTTTGGTGTGTCAGTCTGGAATTGAATCTCAATATAACTAAGAAATTATAATTTACTACTTTTATGTAAGATTTTATACTGTACATACTGTTTTAAAAAGTTTTTATAATTCTATTTTAGAAAGTGTCCATTAATTCGAAATTGTTTTTTTCCTTTTAATGAATTCAACTAGGAAATAATGTGTAACTGTTTTATATGTATACTGTGTGCTTTGATGACCTAATAAGTCGAATAAAGCTTTTTGGATTTGGAATTGGCTACTAGAGGACTGTCCAACTATTGGAAGGACTGCCGTGCTGTCTGAGAATGAAGATTGGACCTGTTTGTCATCATCCTAGGCTACTAAGAGTGAGTCCAAGTGTCAGTTTGCATGTCTCCTGTGTGAGATACAGAGAAACAACAAACTTCAGAGGCCTAAATACCCAGCTGACATGCTGCAACTGGCACTGCCTGAGTCCTGCTGCTGGCCTCTACTGGAGTGGGAATAATCCCCAATAGCTGCCACCCATGTACCCCCCAGGTACTGGACCCTTAAGTGGTAAGAGAAGAAACAGTGCAAACCCTGAGGTCTGGACTTCTCATAACTGCAAACAGGCCTTATCGCACTGATGTGTGCTACAATGATCTTCATTGTGACATTCTAGAGAGACCTGCTCTTCTCACCGACAGGGAGCGTCTATCTGATGAAATTGTGCTTTAAAAAAGCCTTCCATTTGACATTGTTTTTTAGTAATCGTAATTGCAGTTTTTTAAGGGTAGGATAAATTCCCCACACCCCTGGGTAGGGTCGAGGTATGCCTGACATACTATAGGACTGATTCCGAGTGGGCTATCAATTGAAACATCTAATAAAAATCCAGCACCAAGTTAATCAGAATTTATTTGATCCAATAATTCTTGCCTATTATGACATTTTGGGAATAAGACGTAGCAGGCCTTTTCCCTTTTTTAAACTCAGGCAGCTTTGATCTGCGAAAATTAAACAAATGGTCGAACACTGCTGGGGCCTGGATTCAATATACTGGCGCCTAGTTATTAGGTCCTTATGATGTCTTGACCTCATTCATTAGTGCAATTGCCGAACCTGTAACTTTTCAGCCAATTTAATCGAAAACTGCCTTGTACTATGAACAATTGTGTTTTTTATGAAGAAAAAAAATCCATCTAAAATTACTGTTAGCCACTCCGATTTTAAAGTTATTCAGCTGACGCTGACCTGTGTAACACATGATACAAGCACTGACAAGTTATAATGTTTGATTTGTGAAGAATGTTAGTACACAGACTTGTTTAAAGAGTGAAATATTAATTTCCATCTGCGTTGAAAATGATCCCATGGGCTCCTTCGAACCTCATTGAGTTTGGGTAACAATAAATATTTGTTATTCGCGCCAAGATGCCCTTCTGGGTGAACGTGCGCTTTACAAATACATACGTTATGTTATATTACGATTAACATTGTCAAGCCTGTCTGCACTTCTCAGAACTAGAAAGGAAATGTGCGTACTTCTGTGGAACACGCTGGCATGTTATGTGGCATGCTGCTAGCCTCATTTCTTATCATTTGACTTTCAAGGACCGACACATTACTTCCTGCAGTTTCACTGCCATGACTATTTGACCTCAGCATATTTCTAAAAGAAAAACAGCTTTTGGAAAGGCAAGAATGGTGTGGGAAGATTCAGCTTTAACATATTTGTAACATATAAAATGAAATATCTGTAAATTATTGGCTCCGTGATGAAAGAACAATCGCTGTCAGTTTGTGATTTTATTGTAGCCTAATTGGTCCTCTTTAAAAGGCTAGAGGAAAAATGTTCGCTCTACTGGACATTGCTCAAGATGGAAAAGGGTTTCTTAGAATGATCCTGCCTCTCACCTGGAGGCCTTTCCGACAAATGAAAGGCGACTTCAAAAAGTGTTACAGATGGAAAGAACAGACATCCGAGTTCTAACCCGCAGACACAGCGCTCATAGAAAGAATGCAGGTTTGGAAAATTGAAGTAATGTAATAAAATGCAGAAGCAAGGTAACAAGATAGGCTCTACACATGTGACCCGGGGACATTGTCCCAAGCGCAGTCTTCTGTACTCTGACAATTGTATGATTTCTTAAGAAATTGTGTTCTATCTAATTCCCAAACGATATTTAATAGATAGGAGTCTGCAGTATTCAGGTGCATATTGTGTGACATTGCAGAATGCGTCTGGACCCGGAGCTGTGATAGTGTTTAAAGGTTTGATGAAAATAGTAAATAATATTTAACACATTCACTGGTCTCTTTCAAATCTCACGGTAAGGTAAGGACTGAAAACTGAGGGGCATATGTACATGGACTGGCGAAAACTATTGCTAATGTTAGTTAGCAGCAGTTTTCTTACTGCTGTGTACTGCTAAAATCGATCACCAAGTTAGCGATGTATGTACAAGCCGTCGCTACATGATGACGGTTTCAGGAATCGGCGGCGAAAACTGCCGCTAACATTAGCGTGATGGCGATAGGAATTCCGGTGTTAGCGGGTGAAAGCCAACGAAAGGCCCATTAGCTGCAAAAAACACCGGTTAGTCAGCCCAACGTGAGTTTTGTTTGCCTCTATTAGTGTCCTCCAAAAACTGAAAGCACCTAAAAAGACAGGTCAGACTGAGGTGATTGTTGCCTGCCAGAATTTGTTAATTAACCTTTTTATATTGCGCTGCTTACCTGATCACAACTGTGCTTCCCTGGTCCGCCACGGCAAGTGTTGTTTGAGCGGATGGAATAGGCACCACCATTTTTAGCCCACAACTAACGCGAAAATTAGAGGTCAGCGCTCTACAGGCTGTCGCAGTCCCGCCCACCTCCTGTCTCACAAAAGGAAGTGTGCAGAGCAGACGCGCTGTGTACTTCAAAAACTGAAAGTAACTACATAGACAGGTCAGACTGAGGTGATTATTACCTGCCATAATTTGTTTGTTACCCTTCATTAATTGCGCCACCTATCTGATCACAAGTGTGCTTCCCTGGTCCGCTGCGACAAGTGCTGTGTGAACAGAGGGAATATGCACCACCATTTTTCGCCCACAATGAGCGCGGACGTTAGAGGTCAGCGCTCTACACGCTGTTGCAGTCCCTCCTGCTTCCTGTCTCACAAAAGGAAGTGCACAGAGTGAACGCACGCAGTGGCGCGCCAAAGGCAAGCCCGCCTGCGCCCATCCACGCCTGATTGCCACCTGCGGCTTGCCATTCTGCCAGTTTGATCTCCCCCTCAAGCCCCTCATGGCTATTCTACAGAATACCAGTCGGGAGCTTCTCTTGCTCAATAAAGCATCCCCCCCCATGAGGAAGGTAACATCCCCTTTCAACAGACCACAGGTCTTACAACCCATAAAAACCCTTATTTCAGCGGGCAACCCATAATATCTAGCCGCTGTACCAAAACACTCCCAAATAAATCCTGTAACACCAACCCATAAGCACCTCACAGGCTTATACTTCAATGCTTGTTCCTTTCCAAAATACGCCTTAGATATTTGGTCCCTACTAGACTCAGCGAAACCCAACTTCTTCTTCATTTCAGAGACATGGCTCCAGGTATCTTCACAACCTGACATCTCCGTAGCCCTCCCTCATGATTATCAACTGACTAGACTGGATAGAAAGGATAAAAGGGGTGGCAGGATAGCTATCGCCTTTAGAACAAACACCAACATACATACCTTAGAGTCCTTCCAGGCAGAAAGGTGCAAAATCTGTATTTTTACAATAGAGAGCACCACCAAAAAATGCTGGAGAGGTGCACTTCTCTATCGGCCCCCGGGAAACAGAGCCCATTTTTTCCAGCAACCTAGTAGAGGCAATCACACTGCCTGTCCTGGCCACTGATAACTTCCTCTTACAAGGGGATTTTAACTATCTTGCAAAACTCCTATCTGATCCTCATTCAAACGATCTTACCTTCAGTTTAAACACATTAGGTCAAAATCAACTGGTGATAGGTCCCACCCATATCGCTGGTCACACCTTAGACCTATTATTTACAAACTCCCCCCAAAAAAAGATTGACCAACTACTTCCAGTCCTATGGTCTGACCACTATGTAATAAAGTTCCATATACACAGAATACTGACTGAACTACACCCTATGAAAAATTCTAAATGAGGTAGGCCCTGGAATAAGATACATTTAGAGTCCTTCTCTGCAGACTTTGTCCCCCTTTCCCAGTCGGAACTGGCCCAACCAAATGAAGCATCCAGTGTCTTGAACAATCCTTTAGCACGACCCTAGACATAATTGCTCCTAGGAAAGTAATGAAATGTCCAAACAAACTCTCCCCCTAGATCTCCCCAGACCTAGAAATTGATGCGCTCACTGTTGGGAAGGCAGAACGCAAATGGAGGCATGCAAAAGACGCAACTGACAGACAGCACTACAAAACAACATACTGGCTCTATATGGAGCATATAGCCAAAAGCCAAAAATGATTATTTAGGCAACAGAATAAGCCAGGCCACCAACTCTCACAAAGAGCTGTACAAGATTGTGAAGGAATTAACCAACCCCCCTCCTGCCAACTACCGCATATCGCTTCACAGTAATGGGTCGACTCCCTTTCATCCTTTTTTGTAAATAAGATAAATTACATTCACAAACTCTTTCCCCAACTGACCGACACACTAACAAAAGAGAGACACACTGAGAACCCCCTCAGCATGCAAACTCCCTCAGAGAATTTCACACAGTCACAGAGGAAGAAGTCTCTTCCACCCTGAACCGGATCAAATCCGGCTCACCGACCGAACCTGCTTCTTCCCAGATTCTATCTAAAATTGGACCTGCCCTTTTTCCCAATCTGACCAAAATCTTTAATCGTTCACTATCGCAATCCACAGTACCTTCACTCTGGAAAGAGGCCATAGTCAGACCCATCCTGAAAAAGCTGACATCTGACCCCAAACAGCTTTCTAACTACCAACCAATCTTTCTCCTACCCCTGATTGATAAAATCATGAAATCATTGGTCAATAGCCATCTATCTAAACACCTAGAAAGCAATAACCTGCTGGACCCATCTCAATCAGGGTTTTGGGCATTCCACAGCACTGAAACTGCCTTATTAGAGATGGTCGATAATATCAGGCTCCCCCTTGACGCCAGACAATCTGCCATCCTGGACTTACTTGACCTATCGGTGGCTTTCAACACAGTCTGTCATGGCATCCTTGTGGATCACCGATGGGACTTTGGTTTTGAGGGCTCCACACTGAACTGGCTCAAGAGCTACCTGACAAACTGGTCATCCAAGGTCCAAATAGGGGACTTTTCCTCCAAGAGCCAGCCAATTGACAATTGACTTTTCAATTTGTATGTGTCTCCCTTAGCCAAGATAATCAAAACCTATGGCTTTGAAACACTGTCATACGCAGATGGCACGCAATTACTAATCACCCTAGGACCAGGTCCCACTGACACTAAACAAAGATTCAAACATTGCATGAAGGCCATAAATGACAGGATGACAAACAACCATCTTCTACTCAATTCTAGCAAAACAGAAATCATGCTCTTTGTTGATGCATAGAAACTATAGACCAACGACTGGTGGCCCCCCTCTCAGGGAACTTGACCCCCATTCAAAACTGCAGCCTGCAACCTTAGAGTGATAATAGATAACAAACTCTCCATGTCGGACCATTTTATTAATATAGTCTGCACTAGCTATGGTCTAATGCGCAGTCTTAGAAAAATCTTCAAGCGGATTCTTTTATCCTTCCGCATGCCCCTAGTACAGGGACTAATCATTAGTCACTTGGACTACGGAAATTCACTGCTAGCATACATAAATAAAGAGCATCTAGCAAAGCACCAAGTCCTGCAGAATACTGAGGCCAGGCTGGTCCTAAACCTCCCCCCCCCCCGCTCACTCTTGGTGCCCAGTCTGAAGACCCTCCACTGGCTCCCCATCAGAAAGCAGATTAATTTCACACTCTGCTGTCTGGTACACAAAACCCTCAATAACAAAGGGCCAAAATTTCTATTTAAAAAACTGACAAAACATCAACCAATAAGCCAGCAAACAACTCCTAATGGTACCTTAGATCTGCACAATCAGGAACGGTGGTAGATCCTTTTCCAGAATTGCTCCTGAAATATGGAACACATTGCCTTTACATCTCCGATTGGAATTCGATCACAAGGAATTCCAGAGATCCATTAGAACCTGACTATTCTACCACTGTCGCTCCTGTTCTGTTGGTTTTTTAGTATTATCTAGCGCTACGAGACCTATGGGTGATATACACTCTTAATAAATACCAAATACATACATACATACAAGATAGCCTATCAGACAAACTCCAATAGTAAATAGACAAAAAAGCAATGAAATGCAGAATGTAACAGCAAGGGTCAAGTGCAGCACACATCAACAACCCCCTCAAACCACTCAACATCCATTTGAGTATGTTCACGAACCTTTTATGAGACAGTATGTACTTAGAAACGGGGTAAGAAGCACATGTTAATGGTATGCATAAAAGTCGTAATACGTACAGAGAGTGCCTCTTTTCATCCGATCTGTGTGCAGTCCGCATATTACTTTTTTACATTTGTGTAATCTCCACAAGCCTGCAAACTGTAGGTAGATGATGAATATTCATGAAAAATGCGGGCTGCATCATTTGCAACGTGTTGCGTGAAGATGTCTTAAACATGCAAACGCACATAACGCTGTGTGTGATTTAGAGTTCCGCCTCGGTGCAAAGGAAGAAGGAATGAGTCTTGCATGGGTTTTGTACAGAAATTCACCCATGAGCTGAGCACAATCCCCTTCACGTAGACCACGACCTGAGGGAAGATCATATAGTAAGTGTAATGTTTACTACACATACACATTGGTGATAGACATAGCACCCGATTGTCGTTTGAGTGTTATGTATGCTTATTTTCATTTGGCTCCAGTGTTTTAAACACAGCTTGCCAGGCTACTTTGTACAAATTAAATTGATAAAGGTTTGTGTTGACTTCTAGCCGTTTTTGCACAGTTTATTATGAAAGTTTTCTTTATACATTTTGTGATGCAATGCGATTTAGTGCTGCTTTTGTGTGAATTTTTGTTCCAGAAAACTTTTTTCCTGCGAAAGTTGAGTTGCACTCTCCATTTTGGCGCGTGGTGCCGCAGAAACCCGCATGGTGTGCGATAGTTTTGGCGTGTGTTTGCATGCACTAAGAGCTCACTTTAATGCTTAGCACATCCCGTGCAGGATATTCTACTGAAGGTAGTCACTTCTGAGTGGCGCTCATTAACCCGTCATGCCACTCCTTAATATCCTGATTTGCATTTCCATGTATTCGATATAAAATTATCTTATTACTAAAAAAACATCCTGTGTTGTAAGACCCACGTTTAAACTTCTTATCTCAAAATAATTCAGCATTCCTGCTTCAATGCGGTTTTACTGACTTCTATGAAGGGGGAGGCCACACAAAGAGGCACAGTCAGTGCCACCAAAGAATGATGCTGTGTGGAGCCCTCCCAGCTTTTCTTTCTGAAACATCGGTTAGACATTGAAGTGAAAACTCTGCACAGTGTAGTAACTTGTCTGTTTATTGTACTGCAGCAGGTAAACATCCTGCTTCTGCCTAGGACCTATTCCCCCTGTGAAGACAGCCGGAGATCAATAAGGACTCCTGATACCAATTATATTTTGTGAACCTAGACAAAATATAAAAAGTCTTTTTTCAGAACCTATTGATTTGTAGGTTCAAAAGATTTCTCGAGAAAGCACCACAGGCGGGCTGAAAGACATTCCTGAAGTGGTTATCAAACAGAAAAAAGTATCAGACTGGAGAAATGAATGCAGTACTCCCCTTCTAAAATAGTTTATTTGCAGGGAGCCACTTCCAAACAGAAAATAATGAACAAGAATTAAACATCTTCCCACTGCTCTGGTAAAACAAACATTGTATTTAATTTGTAAATGGAGCACCAAAAGGTCCAATCTTAATAACTTACAGGCTAACATTATTACATTCAGACAGCGTTTGTTCCAGACACAGAATATGTAATAAAACTGGGGGATACATTGATTGACGGCAGCAAACGATTTCATTTCTGTTTGAGTTTGTATGCAAGCACATGGAGTATTTCATGTAAAGATGTCTGCACATTTTTCGCTCAACTTGAAGATGCACATTGGATGACTGCAGCTGTAAGTGCACCTAAGCAGCTCAATCTTATTTATAAATACACCTGACCCTTGGACAAAGCATCGAACACTGCACAGTGTATTACACATGCCGTGTTTAGCACTCTTGCCAGCAATTTAAGAGGAATAGTTAAAATCTGATTTTTTTTAAGGAGGGGCATTTTTCTGTAGACGTCGGAACAGTGCGATGCATCTTCCCTGCTTACGACGTACAGGGGCCGGTGGATTTTGAACACATATTCTTTTTATTTATTCATTTCAACATGTTTTATTAAACATTTTCGGGGTTTATTGGACAATCTCTCGAAGTATGGGACACATTTATGCAACAGATCTGTAATGTATGCTGTCTTCACATTATTACCTTGCAAAGATGCACAGAGATTCACAAACCCTTCCCACTGACACATATGTAATTTACAACTGGAGGCAGAAATAAGCTCAAATGTATGGTATTCTTACAAAAACAAGCCCGACATAGCAAATAGGTCTAGCTATTTAATAGTGAAAATATTTGGCAATAAAGGGCGAGTTTGTGTGTGAGGCGGGCGTATAGATCGGTGAACCACTCACTGCAGAAGTTTTTATGCATGAGTGAGTCTGGACAGTTGTGGATGAAGAAGTGATCAGTCGCAGCTGCTGTCTGTTCTGGATATGAGCCAGGGGACATAGGTTCATGGTAGACCATACCACTTGCCTAGACCGCCTAAGAAAATGCCCCAAGATAGAGCTGAAATGAATTTCAGAGGTAGAACTCTTTCCTGGAAGTACTTTACTCTAGTCAGCGTTCCTGTATTTTCTGTTAACATATTATCACGAGACCCCAGTGCTCAATTTGAAAAAATAAGTGCAGTGTTTCAAATGTTTGCTCAGATGCCGCGTCCAGCGCTGAAGGTTATTCTGCAGAATACCAAGACTACATAGTCTTGAGTCCCCGTCATGTATCCTTGAACCATCAAGAGACACTCCCTGATCCTCAAACGCATCCTAGCACCTCATTGTAAGTCCCTTCTTTCGAACTTTGCTTCTCTTTGCTGTCTTTTTCTTTCTTTACCTCTTATGTAGTTTCCAAAACATTTGCAAGTAAGTATCAGTTTCTAAATATACTACAAAAATGGATGATGTTGCAGGAGGATAAAAGAGAGCTCTTGGCCGACATGTAATTGTTCTAGGAGTCGTGAAGGCTGAGCTCGATACTGTTTACATGTGGCTCTTGATTCTCATGAACTTTAGCCTCATTGCTGACCTTTGCACAGGTATTCAGAATCAGTGTTATAGGTAACACCAGTCAAACTAACCGAAAACCGAGCTGCAGAACAGGATGTAAATCAAGAAGTAGAACGACTAAAGAGAAAGAAAAAGAGGAACAAAACGTTTGGTACCAACCATGAATAAGGTTTTCCTTCCCTGGATGTGCATAGTCACCAAGGACCTGAGGCAGCTCCTCCGTTAAGGCGTAGGAGCGTCGCCCCACTGCTGGAACCAGCAGATGTATGTTAAATAAAATGATCATAATACCAGCATGAGAGTAGCATCTGGATTGGCGCAGGGGAGTCTGGGAGCCTGTGTGGGCATCGGAGCTGAAGAGCTGTCAAACGCCAGGCTACAAGAAAGTTTTGTTTGTTTCTTATTTTTCATTTTGCCACCACCACACTGCCCCACTGATTTCAGCTGCCTGCGGACGGACGCTGCTTCAAAGGTCAAATGTCTCTCAACACAGTTTGGCTCAATGAATGTATTGCAAGTTAGAGATCATAGCCACCTGTCTACCAAAGGCTCCTTTGGTAGTGCTGTGGTGTCACTAATCAAGAAAGCTCTGATACCACTTTTATATATAAAAAGGAACCATCTTCATACAACTCATTTCAAATAGGGTTTTAAAAGCAACCGCACACAACTGAATCAGCATTAGTTTGTTCAGGTCAGACTGCAATGTACATGCAACAAGCAATCAATCAGGATTCATATAGTGTTGCTAATCACCCTATAGGATATACAGGTGCTTGCAGGTCATGGAGGCATATTCGAATAGACAAGTCTTGAGTGCCCTTTCAAATTCAGGAAGTGAGGTGATGGTCTGGAGCTGCCTGTGAAAGCAGTTCCAAGTCTTTGTTGCAATGTAGGAGAAGGAGTTTCCTTCACTTCTACTTCAGTAGATACAAGGAGTGTAAGCAAGTGATAGGGAGGTGGAACATAATCTTAATGGTCGGTAGATGTTCAGGCGGTGCTTAATGGGTGGGGGGTCCTTGGTTGTTTAGAACCTTGTGTGCATA
The DNA here is from genome assembly GCF_964263255.1 of Lissotriton vulgaris. NCBI lineage: Eukaryota > Metazoa > Chordata > Amphibia > Caudata > Salamandridae > Lissotriton > Lissotriton vulgaris. Next base: position 466,653,541 of record NC_141691.1, read on the forward strand.
GGTCATCAGCTTGGAATGGCTTCTCTTCTGTACAGGAAGCCAGTGGAGTTGCCCCAGGTGCGTTGTGATGTGGGTTCATTGGGGGACGTTGAGAGTGAGTCTGGAAGTGGTGTTCTGATGGTTTGAAGTCTTTGTAGGAGGTGTGGAGTGATTCCTATGTTGAGAGCATTGCCATAGTCCAGATGGCTTGTGATGAGCGCCTGTGTCATGGGTAATCTCGTGTGCAGGGGTAGCCACTTGAAGATCTTATGTAGCATGTGCAGAGTGAAGAAGCAGGTCTAAGAGATGGCACTGATTTGTGATTTCATGGTGAACTTGTTTTTAATGATTCTGAGGGTACTGGCGTGATCAGAGGAAGTGGGTGCAGGGCCAGGACTGATGGCCACCAGGACCTCTTCCATGGGTTGCTATTGATGCTGAAGATCAGTACTTCCGTTTTGTCTGTGTTCAGATTCAGGCAGTTGTTCTTCATCCAGTCAGCAATGCTTTTCATGCATCTGTGGAAATTGGTCCCGGTGATGGTAGGGTGATCATTGAATGAGAGGATGAGTTGGGTGTCGTCTGTGTAGGATAATATGTTGAGATCATGATATCTGACTATGTTAGCCAACGGGTTCATATATAAACATGGGGCTGAAAGGTGGGCCCTGGGCGACACAGCAGATGATATCCTTGGGTTTGGAGGTGAAAGGTTTAAGGCAGACCCTCTGTGTTCTTCCGGTGAGAAAAGAGGTGATCCATCTGAGTGGGTCTCCTTGGGTGCCAAAATGGTGGAGTCTTACAAGGATAGTGTGGTTGGATATGGTGTTAAAGGTTACCGAAAGGTTGAGGAGGATCACAGCTGCAGTTTCTCCTTGGTCGAGGAGGGTTTGCATGTTGTCAGTGACTGCGATCAGAGCGGTCTCTTAACTGTGATTACTGTGGAAGCTGGATTGGGAGGTGTTGAGTATCTGGTTCTGCTTCAGTTGTGTAGTGAATTGCTGGTTGATAGCCCTTTTGAGTACCTTGGCTGGGAATGGGACCTAGAAGATTGACCAGTAGTTTTTGAGTTTGCTGGGGCCAGGGGAGGGTTTATTGAGTAGTGGTCTGAATTCTACGTGTTTCAAGTCATCAGGAAATGATATAGTGGTGAATGAAGTTTTGAGCAGGGTGATGAGTTCTTGTCCAATCCTTTGGTTTCCAAGGTTGAAGATGTGGTGCGAACATGGGTCTATGGGAACTCCAAGTGGATGGATTTCATGCTGGAGGTGGTGTCCTGGGTGGAGAGGTGGTTCCATATGACTAGTCTTTGGTTTGTGTTGGTTGTGTTGGAGGTGTATCTATTGAGAATTTCCATAGGTGTAGGTTGGGGGTTCACAGTTTCTTTATATGGTTGCTATCTTGTCAGTGAAGAAGTCAGTGAGGTTGTTGCACATTCTTTGTGCGGGTGTGATGTTGATTTTTCAAACAGCTGGGTCGGAGAATTCCTGAACACTGTTAAAAAGTTCCTTGCTGTTGCTGGCACTAGTTTCGATGCGTGCAGCTAGGGCAGTCTTCTTTGTTCCCCTCAGCAGGCAGTGGTAGAGGTTGAGGGAGGTCTAGAATGCAGCCTCCTTTATTGCCATCAGCAAACAGTGGGCGAGGTTGAAGGAGGGCTTAAAGACTTGCTCTGTCAGAGATGTCCTTGCAGGTGCACTATCTCCTCTCTAGATGTTTGCTGCCATATTTCCCTGTTCAGGGTTCTTGGATATACCAGCTGCCAATTTAAGGATCTTCTCTGATTGTTGCTCTTGATGGGGGAAATACTGCTGGTGCAATTGGTAATGCAGGAGTTGAAGGTCTTAATTCCCTGTTCCAAGCTGATAGTGGTATCTGGGTTTGAGGTGTTGAGGGCATCCATCCAGCTGGTCTCAGAAATTTTGTTCCAGCTTCTGTTGGGGCTGGCCATCTTCAGGGTGTTGGTGCAGCAGCTGGAGATGCTATAGTAGAATATAGAGTGATTGGCCCATATGAGTTCTGTGATGTGGCTCCATTTGATGCTGTTGCAGGAGGTGAAGATGGTGTCGTGCGTGTGTCCTTCAGTGTGCGTAAGGTCATGGACGATCTGGCCCAGTCAAAGGCTGCTCATACTTTTGAGGATGTGTACAGAATAGATTTACAACCCAATTTGTTGTGCTAGATGATCTTGTTGGGACTGAAATATAAACTTAGAATACACAAAATTCACCATTTATACATTTCTTTTAAAAACTATGCACTTATCTCCAGAAAACACAAAAAATACATCTCTTGATGACGTCCATGTGGAAGCAGCAAATTTCATGTAAAAAAATCAAGCCTCGCAACAGAGCTTTAAACTGTCTCAGACCAGCCCCTGTGTACATAGGTATCCACCCCAGAAGGATACGTGTCTGTGTTCTCCCAAACTAGGTGTGTCTCCTACAATGGTGGAAAACACACAGTTTTGTTTAAATACCCCTCACACACCAAAAGGGCCCTTGGTGATCATGCTTCATCATGGAGGTCTTCCCGCCCGCTCCGGGACGTTGCATGCTACAACCTAATTACCTAATTTTGCATTCAAACATATGTCTACACTGATGACACTCAAATTGTAGTCCGCATTTAAGGCGAAAGCCATTGAGATGCGGCTATTTTGAAAATATGTTTAGCCGCAGTCTATTACTGGGTAAATAATCACCATCTCAAGACTATTGGGAGTAAAAGTGAGACACTGCTCCCATCGATTTCCTCCACTTATTTGGAATATTAACTTATCTGTCTACAGGATTGTGTCCGAATCCCTGCTCCACTTTCATGTGTGAGAAATGTTGAAGTGAAAATTGACAGTGTTATTTCTCTGTCTCAATGAATCGAGACAGTATTATAATATTGTTTATCTTTCTTTTCGCTGTCACGCAAAGAAAACAAATATTGAATGCATTTGTTTCCTTACATCCAGGGCCGGAGAGGCCATAGCGGGCACCGGGCAATCCCCCTGTGTGCGGCATGGGTGGGGGCCGGTTTTGGGCCCTTGGGGGACGTTTTTGTTACAGGGACGTTTTTGCAGCATAGCTGCAAAATCGGCTCTGTACCAAAATCGGCAGAAAACCGGCCCGTCAAAGAGCTTGGCGGCACTCCTAACCCCTCCCCGAGTGGGGAAGGGGCGGGGGGAGCACTTTGCCAGGGCCGGTTGTGGTTCTCAGTCCGGCCCTGCTTACATCTCTACTACTGAAATTCTGTTTATTTTCAATTCCCACAATATCCATTTGGGAAATTGCAACTTATCCAAAATTTCACCACATGATTAGCTTTAGGGGATAAATACCACATGTCCACAGCCCTTGTTTTCTTGCATTGACTTACTTTCAAGCCATGGTCCTCTTTAAAGAAAATGGGCTTAACGAATAATTCACTAAAAACCCTGTCTATCCCATTGCACACAAAGTTATGCCTTTTAAAGCCATAAAATGCCATAAGATCTGGTAATCAATCAATCAATCAATCATAGCATTTGTAAAGCCCGCTACTCACCCGTGAGGGTCTCAATGCACTGGGGGGGGGGGGGGGAGGAAGGGAGGTGCTGCTACAGCTCGAACAGCCAGGTCTTGAGGTGGCTCCTGAAGGTGAGGTGGTCCTGGGTCAGTCGAAGTTGGACGGGGAGGGAGTTCCAGGTCTTGGAAGCCAGGTAGGAGAACGAGCTTCCTCCGGTGGTGGTTCTGCGAATCCGTGGGATGGTGGCGAGGGCGAGACTGGCAGAGCAGAGCTGGCGGGATGGAGTGTAGAACGTGAAATGTCTGTTGAGGTACACGGGGCCTATGTTGTGGAGAGCCTTGTGTGTGTGGGTGAGGAGCCTGAACGTGATTGGAAGCCAGTGCAGGTCTCTTAGGTGGGGGAATATGTGGCTATGGCGAGGGATGTCGAGGATGAGGTGAGCGGAGGCGTTCTGTATGAGCTGGAGTCTTCTTGGAAGATTTGCTGTGGTTCCTGCGTAGAGGGCGTTCCCGTAGTCCAACCGGCTGGTGACAAGGGCTTGGGTGACGGTTCTTCTTGTTTCAGTGGGAATCCATCTGAATATCTTTCGGAGCATGCGCATGGTGTTAAAGCATGAGCATGAGATGGCGTTGACTTGTTTGGACAGTGTGAGCGTGGAGTCCAAGATGAATCCCAGGTTGCGTGCATGGTCTGGGGGTGTCAGTGCAGTGCCCAGTGCGGTGGGCCACCAGGACTCGTTCCAGGTGGATGGGGATGGTCCCAGGATGAGAACTTCCGTCTTGTCCGAGTTCAGTTTCAGGCGGCTGAGCTTCATCCAGTTTGCGGCGTCCCTCATTCCTTCCTGGAGGTTGGTCTTGGCGGTGGCTGGGTCTTTGGTGAGGGAGAGGATCAGCTGGTTGTCGTCGGGGTAGGAGATGATTTTGAGGTTGTATGCGCAGACGATGGCGGCGAGGGGGCCCATGTAGACATTGAAGAGAGTCGGGCTGAGCGAGAAGCCTTGGGGTATGCCGCAGATGATCTCAGTGGACGCAGAGTGGAAGGGAGGGAGGCGGACTCTCTGGGTTCTGCTAGAGAGGAATGATGTGATCCAATCCAGGGCTCTTCCTTGGATCCCTGTGTTGTGGAGGTGAGATCTTAGGGTGCGGTGGCAGACAGTGTCGAAGGTGGCTGAGAGGTCAAGGAGGATGAGGGCGGCTGTTTCCCTGTTGTCGAGCAGGGTCCTGATGTCGTCGGTGGCTGCGATGAGGGCGGTCTAGGTGCTGTAGTTGGTGCGGAATCCGGACTGGGATGGGTCGAGGGAGCCATTTGCCTTGAGGAAGGCAGTCAGCTGTTTGTTGACGGTCTTCTCGATGACTTTCGCCAGAAAGGGAAGAAGGGAGATGGGCCGGAAGTACTTGAGGTCCTTGGGGTCCGCTGTGGGCTTCTTCAGCAGAGCGTTGATCTCTGCGTGTTTCCAGCTCTCTGGGAAGGTGGCGGTCGAGAAGGAGTTGTTGATGATGTTCTGGAGGTGGGGTGCGATGACGACGTCTGCTTTGTTGAAAATGTGGTGGAGGCATGGATCGGACGGTGAGCCGGAGTGGATGGTGTTCATGACATGGATGGTGTCTTCAATGCTGATGGGGTTCCAGGTGTTGATGGTGGTGGTGGGGAGTGATGGTTCTGTGGCTGATGGAAGAGTCTGGGCGCCGACGCTGTCGTGTATGTCAGCGATCTTGCGGTGAGAGAAGGTGGCGAGGGCGTCGCAGTGGTCTTGCGATGGTGGGATGTCATTGGAGTTGGCGCAGGGGTTGGAGAGTTCTTTCATGATGCTGAAGAACTCCTTGCTGTTGTGAACCTTGTTGTCTAGGCTCTCCATGAAAGAAGTCCACTAGGTGGTGCGGATCAGTTGGTGGTGTATGCGAGTGGCGTTCTTGAGAGCTGCATGGTTTTCTGCCGTCTATTCACGGCGCCAGGACTTTTCGAGGGTTCGGCAGGATTTCTTTAAGTCCTTGAGTACGTCGGTAAACGAGGTGGCCATTCTGTTGCAGGTCTTGCCAGGAGGCTTCTTCAGTGGTGCGAGGGTGTTGGCACAGTTGCTGATCCACTGTATGAGGTTGCGTGCGACGGTGTTGGTGTTAGTGGTGTTGGATGGCGGTTTCTGGCTTAGTGACGTTGTGAGCTGGTCGGTGGTGATTTTTCTCCAGCTTCTGTGGGGGATCTGCTGCGGGTGGTGGTGGGATGTAGTCTTCTTGAAGGTGAAGTGGATGCAGCTGTGGTCGGTCCAGTGGAGGCCAGTGGTGTGGCTGTAGGTGTCTTGGTTGCTGGCAGAGAAGATGGGGTTGAGTATGTGTCCAGTGTAGTGGGTGGGGGTGGTCACCAGTTGTTTGAGTCAGAGGTTGGCTAGGTTGTCTAGCAGGGTGGTGGTGTTGTTATCGTTGAAGTTCTCCAGGTGGAAGTTCAGGTCCCCTAGGAGGATGTAGTCTACGGAGGCGCGGGCGTGCGGGCTGATGTAGTCGCGATTTCTTCGCTGAATTGTGTACGGGGGCCCGGTGGTCTGTAGATGAGGGTTCCTCTGAGGGTGGTCTTTGGGTCGGTGTGGATCTGGAAGTGTAGGTGTTCGGCAGTGGTGAGGGTTTACTCAGTGTTGGTTGAGACGCTGATGGTGTTCATGTGGATGATGGATATTCCTCCTCCGGTTTTGTTGGTGCAGTCTCTCCAGGTGATCTTGTAGCCATCCGAGATGGCTATGGCGATGTCGGGGGCTGAGGAGGCATTCATCCAGGTCTCCGTGAGGAAGGCGATGTCCGGAGCTGTAGTGTCGAGGAGGTCCCAGAGTTCGAAGATGTGCTTGTGGAAGGAGCGGGTGTTGAGCAGGATGCACTTGAGGTGGTTGTTGCAGCCTGGAGCTGAGGGAGTGGTGAAGGTCCGGAGGCAGGTGAAGTTGCATTCTTGTCAGGAGAATGGTCCGTGGGTGCGGTTCGGGGTGGCTCGGTAGCAGGTGGATGATCAGCCGGTGTTGAGGGCGTGGAGGGTGGAGGTGTCGTATCTCAGTCGGGTTTCTTGGCTCCCGCGGGGGCCAGGGGTTCTGGCACTGGGCGCGGTCCAGGTGCAGACTGGCGCAGAAGGGCGCAGACGGGCTTTCCTTAGGCACGCCCGCTGCGCACGGCCGCACAGTGGCCTGCATTGTGAGGGGACGAGGGAGGGATGAGCAGCTGGGAGCGGGGACAAATCGGGTCACGGGGGGGGCGGGCCGTAGGGGACGCAGCGGTGGGAAATGCAGGGCGGCGGGAGGTGGGGAGCGGTGCAAAACAACAGTGGTGAAAAACAAAAAATGGGCACAGAAGGCAAACAAAACACATCAAAAGCTCTTGGTAGTATTTTTTGCGAGGTACAAGACGTTAGGCAGCAGAGCATACTCTGTGGCAGGTTTGATACAGTGGACCACACTATCACTAAATTCAATATTCTGAAATCATTCTACTTGTTTACTGAAAAGCTCTGAAGATCTGGTTATTTGAAATGCTTAGAAGCTTTTCACCGATATTTTATATTTTTGTGCAGCTCCTATATCTTGTCAATACTGCCAGCACTAAAAGACTCAACTTTGGGATTATGCTTTTACTTTACAATCCTCCCAAATTATCCTCATTGCCTGGCCATTATGCAACCAGCTGTTGACTGTGCCAGTCGTGCAGACAGGACCATGCTACCTTAAGGGTCGAACCATGTCTTCTCCTTGTGCTGGCCTTACCACTTACAGGAGTTGGCTATGTCTTCTTGGGGAAATGGAGGAATGGCAGCTTTACATACATGATAACCCCAGGCTAACTTCATTCCCCTGTTCATCTAAGAAATGGCTGTTCAGACTCCATGAGACATTTAGCTTCCAAAATATAACCACTTTCAGGGGCTAGCTACGCTCGGTACATAGTTGGGCCTTCAAATTGCATGGCTTATGATGACATCTGAATGGCTCATTGTGCTGTCTACAAAGGGCTGCAATTCTACACTTGGAGGATGACTGTGCTTCTGACATGACACTGCCATGCAGCCTGCATCCGTTCACTCTGTAGCCTCTAGCAGCACCCTTGTACTTGCAAAACCTACGTGATCTAACTGTCCAGCTTGTGAGAGATGTTTGTGCTGATAGTGTGTGCAGTCATGCTGCATTTAGGGATTCCAAAAGCAATCTTTGTAAGCCCCATGGACTGCTCACAAAACTCTAAAGGCTTCCAAACTAGTCTGTGTTTGATTGAAATTGAATTTTTATTTGGAAAGAGCACTGTCACTGAGTGATCTCTGGGCACCATACCGACAGTGAAAAAAATACCAGATGTGCTATATGAAAAGCCAGGTTTTGAGTTAATTCCTAAATTGGAAATAATTTGTAGTGGTTTACATTTTCTGAGTAAGCTATTTCTAGATACAGAAAGAGAGCTGAACAGAAAAAGCCCTGCCCCCAAAAATTTCCTTTGAGGGCATGGAATGTTCAAGAAGGCTGAAGATGCAGAACAGAGGCCTAAATGGGGGCATTTCTAATGATCCTTTTCAAAATCGTTGCTGGACGTTACCATGTAGGGATAGATAGATAATATACAAGGTCTTTAATATCACTTTGTTTTGTACAAATAAACAGCATACTTCATGTAAGATTGATTTGGTAGGGCGGTCGAGTGTAGCACGGAACCACCAGTCTTTCTTTGATGACTGGAACAGTGGCGTAACGAAACTTGAGGGGGCCCCCCTGCAAAGCACATGGAGGGGGCCCCCCTCCCCCGGCGGCCCGGCCCACCACCTACCACTTTGCCCTACCACCCTGAAATCTAGTATATTTTGATTTGAAACCTCCAACAGTCGTCCATTCTGAAAATACTGTGCCTACTGTTTAAAGTTAATGGTCCTGAGTAGGCATAGATTAAAGAGTGCACAGTGAGTGATGCAACAGTGTGAGTTGGGTAAGAGGAGCGACTGCAGAGTGAGTGAGGTGATCATATGTAAGTGCAGAGTTGAACGAAAGAATGCATGGTTAGTGATGGGCTTATTTGAGTGAGATTGCAGATTAAGCAGTGAGGGGGACAGGTGAGTGAAGTGTGACATGAGTGCAGGGTGAGTATGTGCTTGTGTGCCTGCAGGGTGAGGGACAGGGTGAACAGTGCAATTGCATTGCGAGTGCATTGTGATTGCTGCGAGTGCAGGGTGAGCGTAAAAGTGAAGGGTGAGAATGAGGAGTGGTACAAGTTAAACTATTGTTATTCTGGCATTAATAGTGATCAAGGGTGTAAGAAATAATGTGCTGATCCCGCAACAAACTTCTAGTATTATGATTAGGGTTGCCAGCTCATTATTTTGATGCCTCATACAGGACAAAAATAAGCAGTCACCTAAAGCCGTATTTTCAGCATTTATCTGTGCATACTTCGAACAGCAAATAGAAATAGAAAACACTTTTAACTGTGTTTTAGGGCTGCCTGAATGATCCATGACTGATAATTAAAGGGAACAAAGACAGAAAAGTCACATTACAAATGAATACATACATTTTTATTTATAACCCTATTTAGTGTTAAGACTAGGTCATTCAGTGTCTTTAAACAACAAATGGCTGGCATTTTTCTTTTATCAACCTTACTTTATATTCCATTTCATGAAATGCCTTCTCACACTACAGCAGTAAATGTAAATGTCAAATGTAAGAAATAGGCCCAGGGAGTACTGGAACCAGAAAAGCTAAGCCTCTGTAACCAGTTTACAAAGGTTTGTAAATACAAATGGTCTCTGTCCTCGAGGCAGTTGCCTTCAACTCCCTTGTTTCTGGGCCTGGAAGCTCAGGTCACCTGCACCCACCGCACATGGCACGCACCTTTTAATGTATGAGGTAGGACCCGGCGAGAGAGTGTAGCGATGCCTGTGTGCGCTAGAGCGCTGATGGGGCCCCTAGAGGCTGGAAAACAGGGGCTGCTGCTGGGGGCATAGCTGCCAAGGTTTCAGATTGCCATGTGTGACTGTTGATGTATGTTGGATCCCATCATGCGGTCAGTTGTCTATTACTGACACTTCGGACAAGTGGTTCTGTAATGTTCAGCAACTGTGTCCCCGTGTGTCTAGCACTGAATGGACACATAGATGCAAACACAGCGTTTCAGTGGAGGCGAGTGTTTAAGGAAAGGAGCATACAGGAGTTGATGGACACAGCTCGTGAGACACTAACGTGTGCTACAGACATCGATTTAGCCTCACACGTCTGTGAGGGTGAAATACGAACACCCCATGTGTGATCACTAACATCCACAGATGTAGCGCCTAAATGTAGCAATGAAAGGGACTGTGAGTGCCACAATCACAATATCTGCGTCTGTTGACGAAACCACCACTAACACACTTCTAGCAACCACATGCACTTGCCATTGGAGAATTTTTGTAAAAAAAGAACTTGCATGCCCCTTCTATTCATCAAAATTATGGACAAAGGAGGTAAGTTCTTGTAAAAGTGTTTGATTTCTACACAGCAACACTTTCTTTTCTGAAATGCAGTAAAACGTGCACCTTTTAATAACGGGGAAAAGCAGGAGTTAATGCTGCGATAAACCCAAATTTTATGTTCTAGTATGAATCAGGGTGTGTAGATTGGTAATTCAATGTTTGATGTTACTGTAACTTCATTCAATGAAATCAACAAGAATAAAATGCCAACAACTGTTTGCAGAAAAATGTGAGGTGGCATATTTATTTACCGGGCATAAAAGAACATTATGTGATATTTTTGCACATAGGTTGGTGATATAGCGATGCTAAAAATTCTAATTATATTTTATGAAGCTAGCTGAAGATACAGATGCCTTAAGTGGTACCTCTATATCTGAGCCCGCTGGGCAAAGGTGAAGTATGGCATATGACAGTATTTCCACCCAGCGTGCGCATCCTGCTGTGATATTCTGCCAGATGCAACAGCCATCAATGTGTACCTTGCTATGTGTAAGCAATATAACTAATGTTGCATTGCTATATTTAAATAGTATTTACAGCAAATGATGTCACATCATTATCATACCTGACTTTACACCTTCAGTTGATGTCAACCTCACCATGCGGCTTCAATGTTTCAATTTCCATAAAGTTACCAGATGACGTCATCGTGGATACTATGTTCACAGTCCTTGTCTTTTTCATTTAATAACCTAATGCATTCTGGGAGTTGTACTCTGATTTTATTTTAGCTGAACTAGTTTGACTGGCACAACTGAAAACAATGGTTTGGAAAACAAAACTGTGAGACTAGATAGAGCATGGTGCCCCTTTTGACATGCTGCCATCTGGGGGCCTTAGCTTTACAGCAAGGACAGACAACCAAACTGTATTTGTTCTCCAGGCCTAGCTGTGGTCAAGGCACCATCTCAGCTCTAGAGCCACCAAAGTAATTAAGATCTGAGTACGACCTTTACAAATGAACAAGGTCACCGAGATTATTCGGGTCTATGGTGTTTTCCTCATTCTCATGGGTTTGTCCCATAATTTAGCATCTGCTGTATAATTTACAGATTTCACCCAAAAAAAAGTCGCTGCACATGCTTCCACATACCTGGTTATCTTTGAGTTGCTGATAGCTACATTCATGTGTTAAACTAGCACTAAGGCAGGCAGGGGTTGTGCATTGAAAAGGAGGTGGACTGTCACAGGTTCAAATCTCGGTGGGTTCACTCAGCCTTTTATCCCCCTGAGGTCGACAAAATGAGTACCATTGAGTTGGTAACAATAAACATCTGTTATTCAGCACCAAGAAGCCTACGGGTGAAAGTGCTCTATAAATATACGTAATGGTATGTAATTGTGGGGAGGGGCATCTGTATGCACAGAGCATTCACAAAGGCTGGGAGGCTGCCCCCGAAGTGAGGTGTGCTGCAACCTCAGTGGGTAGGGCCTGCTTCTACTCTGCAGCTACTGGGGGGCGGGGGGGGGAACCTTATCAAGAGAGAGGGTCACAGATTAAGATCTCATTCTTCCACAGGTGATGAAAGGATTACCATTTTAGAGAATACCCGTTTTTTACTGTAGCTTCAAAGCACAATTAAATGTGTGGTCTATATTGTAAATGGTGACAGTACGCTCCATTCTCCATAGTTAGAACAACTGTGATCATGTGAATCTGCGGCTGCAGCATTTTCTGCAAAATTATGTATTTAGTTCACTGTCCGCATAATTTACTAATTGCTGCATAATTAGCAGATTTCAACCTTTTATTTAATTTCTAGCTGAAATGGACCAAGGATTGCTGAAAAAGAAACTGGTAACGTTTCAGTCCTGCTTGCTGTGTCCAGGTATTAAACGGGCATGAATGAGGTTAAACTTTTTCCTCAGACAGCATCAACAAGATTTGAAACGACAAACTAGCAAAGTAATACTGGAACAGAATAAGATGCGTTATGCAACACAATTTACCTTTTTTGCCTCATAATTTAGCCAACCATGCTGCATAATTTGGTCTACCATTGCCACATAATTCCAGTGGCCCTGTCCATTAACTTGGGGAATGTAAAGTGGAACTCACTATAGCGTTTTCTGAATGTAACATGCACACAGCATAAATAGTCTGGGTAATGTTCTTCACACACAGAAACAGATGCCTAACTACTAATGCGAGGGACTATAATCTGGTGAGTGTGCAGTGCACAGACTACAGTTTAGTGAATGCTCAATATAGCCTGATAAATGTGCAATGCCAGCTATGTAGTGTACACTCTGGTCTGACACCATGTTGAATGTACTCTATATTTTTTGTGAGAGCACTTTACTAGTCCCAATAACCAACAATACCACCTGATTAACCACTGACCGTGGATTCAGAGTAGTGTACTACTCGCCATAAAGTTCTTCCGCGCCTGATCAAGGGTAGCAAGCGCTATATAAATGCAATTAGATTTGCAATTACAATATAATATAGACTGTGAAACGTACAGAAAGTGAGCTATAGTTTGGTGAACAGACAATGCAAACACTCACTTAGGGAACGTACAGGCGGAAGTCTGGTGAATGTACAGCATAAATGAAGGTAATCATACAATCTAGTGCTGACTGTACAATACACCCTGTATGGACTGGTGACTCACTGCACTCATTGCATAGTAAATATCTCTGCCTACTGTATACCCTGGTGAATTTACAGCTTATGCACAGACAGAAATACTATCTAGTGGCAAATACCTGGGGCTGTCTGGTGAAAGTACAGTGTGCTAGTGCTATGCACTCGTGAAAGTACAGCATACACATACGAAGATAACTAGCCACTGGTGAATATGTAGTGGCACCAAGTGCACACTCTGGTGAATGTAGAATGCATGCATTAATGCATGTTAATGTCCAGGGCTTGTCTAGTGAACATAATGTGGCACACTCACAAGAGACCACTTCGAAAACTAACATAACTGGCAGCTGTCGGCGTTAAGAGGCCAAGGCACTGGCAGACACTGCACCCCACCTTATAACACCAGCTAACCATGGCAATACACTAGCCAGGTGGAGACTAAACTGATCACAACCAGGTAGGTTGGTGACTGTTTAGCACATATTTTTTATTTATTTTAGAGTTTTATAGAGCGTGAACTTGACCCGTGAGGGTATCAGAGCGCTTTACAGGAATTATCACAGTGTACAAACAAAGTCAATGTGCAGAAGTATACAGAAACTGTACAAAGGGGTGTATTTACAATTAATTCAAACACAATTTTTCATACCATGAATTCTTAATTATATTAGTAGTCTCCCACCCTTTCGTTATCTGATGTTGTTACGCCCATGGAAAGCAAAGGTCATACTTTTCTTTGAATCTTCTGCACAAGCATTATTTTCTCCTTCGTTGCTCCATACTCTCTTAAATTCCTCTGTATGTGTTCCCCCACCCCAAATTATATCCCATTTTCGAAGGCATCCTCTAGCTATGTATGTTTCTTTCTCCGCCCCTGTGAACCAATCTAAGTCTTCCTCCCATCCCCGGAGATATGGTGGTCTGGATGCCCCCCACATTTTGGCTATATTCCTTTTTGCCACTATTGCCACTACTTTAACCCATATCACTGTGTACTTGGGCTGTATTGTTTTCTTGACTATAAAAGTGATGGTGTTTGAACTCAGCCATCATCTGGAATTGCTTGTGCCACAGCTACCAGGGGTTGAACAGAGTATCAACGAGACTTGAATTAAGACATAAGCAGTGTATGTTTATTAAGTAGGTAAGGGTTCCTACATCCCACATTAATGCCAATTTATGAAAGTCTGAACTAAGATAAAGCAGTTGATTTTACTTTATTTCGCACACTACATTGAACTTAGAAAACATACTATCAAGCTGGTGTCTTATGTGCAAAAAGCTCTAAGTTATGGACTGGGCTAAATGATGTAAGAAATGTGTGAAGTTTTCCCTGTACACTAAACAATGTCTATTCGAACAGAAAGCTATCTATAGAATCTATATAACACGCAATTGCAAACATATACAAGAGGCATGGAGAAGCGATATTCAGATATGCAGACAAATGCTATTTGTTACTTCAGAAGTGAGCCTATATAAAAATGCGTAAAATTAATTAGACAGAGGTTTTTTTTAGCAAGGTTTGACTGCCATGGTTACTGTTTAATTAAACTTAAAATCTTGCAGTCACTTTCGTTAAACTCAGGCATTCATGGAATGTAGGGGGATCACCAAATCTTGCCATTTCCTTCACAAAAGAACTTGCTTTCAGTTATTCAGAGCACCATTTCATAAATAAAAAGACTCAGAGGCCCAGACCAGTCGGGGCCCTGAAGTGCGCACCATTAATAAATGAAGAGGCTTTAACACCCCCACCCCACTGTAGAAACACCCCTCCCCCCCAAACCTGGCAACCGGGAACCTGCGTCACTTACTGTCTGGCAGGGGACTGTCCTTCTTAGTCTCCGGCGCTGCGTGGCTGAGTCTGAGACCTGGGGCTGCCTAACATCAATTCCGATTTGCCGCGCACCCACCACTTCCTATTTCATTAATGAAGACTGAGGCCCGGCTGGGGGCCCGCGCGTGCGCAGTTGAACTTTCACACATTTTGAGAAGAGCCTCTGAGGCCCGGGCAAATTTCGTACCATTTAATTTATTAAGAAGCCGGGGCTGGTGTGTGGCCCGTGCGCACAGATTCATGATGTTCATTATGAAGCTTGCCACTTGCTGCCTGGCTCTGCTGCTGAGTGAGCCGAGGGGGGCCCCCACCCGGAGCGTTGGGGCCCCGAGGCCCCCCCGCAATGCAGGGGCTGCGGGGGCCTGTGTTACGCCCCTGGACTGGAATATGTGATGGTAGCTCTTCAGTTTTAAGTGACATAGGACCCTATTCACAAAGGTAAACGTTCACTTTATTGTAACTTTAATCTTTTTCCTGTATACACAAATGTGAGAGTAGTAACCTTATGATTTCAGGGACTCTACTCTTGTGGCTGATAATTCAAAACATAAAAAGATAGGACAGACATATCTTTTTATCTCCTGAGTTCTTTGCCCCAGTCTCTGCAGACAGAATGTTACTATTACACGGTTTGTAAATACAGAGAAAAGGTAAACTTACACTTACCTTTGAGAATTGGGTCCTAGGATGGCAACATCAAATTGCATCAACCAAAGTCAATTGCTTAAGATTGCAGCCCCATAATCCCCACTGTAAATGAGAATGAATATATTCGTCAGTGCACTTATCTCCATAGAGATAACTAGAAGGTCTATCAAAGTTTATTGTCGTGTATGAAATGGCACAGTAGTCACACTTTGAACACTTCAGTGACTTTCTTAATGCTTTTCTATGTTTATTTATTCATTTAGTGTTTTATAGAGAGCAAACCTGACCTGTTAGGGTATCATTAGCACTTTACAGGGGATAACACGTTGTATACAATGTTCGGAATAGGCGTTATTATAGCAAATACATAGATAGGGATAGAATATGCCTACACTTGAGGAAATAACAGGTAGGCATGGGCGGAAAATCCGTTCCGCTCGCGGATTTTGCGGATTTTCGGGAAATCCGCAATCCGCGAGATTTGCGAATTTCCTGAAAAATCCGCAAATCCGCGAGCAGCGGATTTTGCTCGCACTGCTCGCACTGTTCGCGTGAGTTCGCGCCCCGCGAATAAGTGCGAAATTGCAGAAATACGATTTTAGCAAAACTGAAAGTAACTACTTACCAGGTTCAAAAGTTCAGGCTCATCATTAGTAGCCATTTCCTGTAGTGCTTCCTGAGGGGCCCCTCCAGAGTTCAGTTGCCAGTTGCAACTATTATGTGACCCTGCTCTGAACCTCAGAATAGTTACACATATGCCACAAAGGTCCTGAATTACAGCTAAGGGAGACAAGCAGGAGCCAGGCTGGAAGTTAAAATCCATTAATCAGCCCCTAATTCATTATTGTCAGTTGGGGCAGGGCAGGTGTTGTAACTAATTTTGCAACAATGAAAGCACTTAGCAAGTGCAAAAGATCACTAATCAGGGCGCACTAAGGAAGCAGGTGCCAGCTAAAAAAATATTCTGTGACACATTAATCAGCCCCAAATTAATTCAGGTCACTTGAGGCAGGGAAGGTGTGCTTTGCTTTGCCAAAAATAATGTACACTGGACAACCAGAGGGTGTGGTGATGAAACAGAGGGTGGCATGGGTGGGCCAGAGGGTGGCATGAGTAGTCAGAGAGTGGCAGTGGTGACAGAGAGTGGCAGTGATGAAGAAGAGTGTCCCAAACAGGTTGGACACGTAGAAACAACAAGTTCGCAAAACTTGCGACCCGACAGGTAAGTTCGCAAATTGCGAAATTGTAAAAACCCTCGCGAACTGGCAGAAACACGGGCGAACACAAAAAAAAAAAAAAATCCGCAAATTCGCGGGAATTCGCGGATTTTGCGGATTGCGAGTTTGCAAATCCGCAAATTCGCGGATTGCCAATCCGCAAAATCCGCTCATGCTTAATAACAGGTCATTTTCAGTATTCAGAACAGGCGATCATAAGAACACTTTGCAGAGATAACCACTTTTTGACACTTGGGGGACTAACTGGTCATTTACAATATTCGGACCAGGCGATCATGAGAACACTTTGCAGAGATAACCAGCTATTTACAGAAGTATGATGGGCGAAAAGGGTACCTTAGCGGGAGATAGGACAAGTGACGGTGAAACACTAAAGATGCACAATGATGAGCAAACAACTATGATACCAGAAAGTAGGATTAAGTCACAGATATCAAGACTGGTTAACCAGGTGGAGTTCAAGTAAGGAGCAAATACATATGCTGAGATGGGTGTGCACTGAGAGAGTTTATGGGATCAATTTGCCCATTACGAAATATTTAGCTTCCTTTTTCAATCTTGACAAGGATGATATTCTTTTGATGTTAGGTGGCAAAAAGTTCCATATTCTTGGTTCGGCCCCAGTACAAGCTGTACTGTATGTTTTTTTCTTTTGGAAGAGGGGTTGTTTTGGGAAAAAGTCTATGGCGGAACAGGAGCTCCTGACTCCTCCAGACACCACAGTTTTCTGGGCAACATATTCAAGGAGAATTCAAGTGTAAGGTTTTGTATGTAATATAGGTCAATTTGAGTTGGATGCTGGCTTCAAAGGGAAGCCAATGTCAGCGCCTGCAGGTATGGTGAGTTGTGGTTGAATGTTTTTGAGCCAGTTAAGAGTCGTGCGGCTGCGTTGAGACAAGCTTTTAGGGGACCAATTGAGATCTTGGCTAGGCCAGAGAGGGTTGAGCATCCAAATTCAATCCTAGAGATAACTAATGCCTGTACTGCCATTTTTAGGTCTGTGTTTTGTCAAGTTGCTCAGAGTTGATGTGGGCTCACTTATTCAGGTTGCTGTCCAGTGTGATTTGGCTGAGTCCACTATGGTCGGTGTGCAGTTCAGCGCTGTGATCGTCCTGTTACATTCCAGTATGTCAGTAGTTCTTTTAGGTTTGAGCTGGTTGCTGGTGAGCCATTGTACATACAGCTTTAAGGCCTCATTCATAGATTTGATCTCCTCTAGGGATAAGATTTTGATATAGCTCTGAGTAACATCAGCATATATGTGGATAGGGATGTTGGCGATATGCAGTATTTCAGCTAATTGTTCAAGGTAGAAGTTGAAGAGAGTTGGGGAGAGAGTTGAACCTTTGGGGACTCTGATTGTTATCGGAGAAGGAGAGGATAGATTATGGTTGACTAAGAATCTATGGGAGAAGTTCCGAAGGAAGGATCTAAACCATTCGAGAAGAGTTCCCCCTACTCCCATCCTATTTTCAAGTTGTTCAAGTAGTTTCTCATGGTTGACTGTGTTGAATGCCAACAATAGGTTCAGCTGATTGTTCCTTGGGAAAAATCCAGATGTTCGCTCCTTGGGAATTGTGTTGTGGTAGGGTCTAGTGGAAACATCTGTTACTAGGCATAGCAGGGTGAAGATATTCTTTGTGAGTCATAAAATTTGTTGTCAGTGCAGTCATGGAGTAATTTTCCTTGCACACTTTTTATGTATCCTCTCCTCTTTGTTCTGATTTGACATGCATGTGCCCTCCTTAGTCTTGCCTGTTGATGATTCTGAGCTCTGTTCAAATGTTTTTATATTTTCAATACATAGCTTTTCCCTTTTTAGGAACATTTGGGGGTTGGTGATGCTAGCACCTATGCATTTATGGGATATTCAGATGCAAGGACCAGGCATACCTGTAGAGCAGGTACACATGTGTTCTCTTGTTTGCGATGTACATTTATGCCTTAACTTGACACTTATATGTGTGATTCTGTTCAGTTCTCACTGTTTGTTACAGATCTTGTTATGGTAAATGTCTTGCCTGTTTGCCCAACCTGATGTCCACTTTGCTTGACTTGTTGGTTGCTTTTTGTTAGCAAGGGAATCCATTTTCACTCTACCACTTTGAATCCCAGGGCGTGTCCTGTTTTTTCCCACATAACACATTTTTTTAATTTGTAATGAAATGAATTCAGAGTACATTGCCTTCTGCTAGTGATTCTTAGAATCTCTCATTGCTGACAGGGTGTAGGAAGTGCCCCATTTGACAAGGTCAACCCCACCTTGTTTGCCTGGTATTCGATGCTATTCCTGAAGACCAAGTACCCAGTGCCATTGCTCTTTCCCTAAAACAAAAGTAATTGTGCAATTAGTCCTCAACTGGCAAGACCATAGGTACCCCTGTAAGTCCCTAGTAAATGGTAACCATGGTACCTAGGGCATGGGTACTAAAGAGGGTCACTAAGAGCTGCAGCATGTGTTCAGCCACCCTAAAGAACCCACCAACAAATTAATGGAGGCTTCCATTGGAAGCAACATGCAATGGTGCATATCTAGGAAAGTCCCCCTTTTTGACATGGTCACCCTCACGTTTTGCTTGGTAAATGATCTGATTTCAACTTAAAGTGCAAGGGGTTCCCTCTAACCAGGTGCCCAGTACCAGAGCTCTTTCCAAAAACTATACAATTATTTCCCCAATTAGTAAAACCTTCAGCACCCTCCGTACATCCCTAGTAAATGGTACCCTAGCAACTAAGGCCTAAGGTACCAAAGATGGTCCCTAATGGCTGCAGCATGAATTGGGCCACCCTAAGGGACCTGTCACCAATCATATGCAGGGATGCTATTGCAGGTTGTGTGTCTTGGTGCAGACAAAAGGGAAACACAACATGTCACACATCCCTGTGTGCCATGTCCCCTAACACTGCATGTGATATTTGTAAGTCAGCCCTAATGCAGGGTGATGAATATTACATGTGAGGGCATACCTGCATGAGCAGATATGCCACTCAATCAATCAGTCATTATATTTGTAAGCACGCTACATACCTGTGAGGGTCTCATGGCGCTGGGGGAGGGGGGGGGCAGGGAAGCTGCTACTGATCGAAATTCCAGGCTTTGAGAAGTTTTTTGAAGGCCAGCATGTCCTGGGTCTGTCGTAGGCTGGTAGGGAGAGTGTTCCAGGTCTTGGTGGCAAGGTAGGAAAAGGATCCGCCACAGACGGTGGTTTTCCAAATGCGTGGAACTGTGGCGAGGTTGGTAGAGCGGAGGCTGCTGGTGGGGGGTGTAGAAGCTGAGTCAGTCGTTGTGCTGCTAAGTCCTATTAATACCAGTACAATTGACCAGGGAAGCCATTTAAAACATGTGCTGGACACTAGAGAAAAGGAGTTCCCTAGCTACATGATGGCTTCGTTGACAATACTGATGTTTGGTATCAAACATCTTTTGTTGATAAACACCCACTGATGCCAATGTTGGAATTACCAATACATGCACCAAAGGGAACCTTTGATATGTCCCCTGAAAACCTACTAGCCTCTGGTGGCCTTGCTGACTGGTTTCTGCCATCATGTCACGGAGACTCGGATCTAATTTCTTAGGGTGAGAAGCCTTTTTTGCACTCAGGAGACTCAGAACAAAAGCCTGACTGGTAAAAGGAAGTTACACCTCCTCTCAGAGGATAAAATGATGATTAGCCTCCTTGGACTAGCAAACCTCAAAGAGCTTTGGAATGCAAATGTGGCTTTCCTCACAGGAGAGAAAACTTCCCCCCTTTGCCCCGGACCTCCTTGCCACTTGGACAGGTGGGAAAATTAGCTAGTCTAGGCTAGCACCATCCCTAAAGTGAGCTACTATTAGGTGGACACGATTGTTCAGAAGCAGCCATATTTTTGATAACATACTTAGGAATTCTGGAACAGGCTTATGCCCACTTCCCACAGGAAGTGGTCATAAAGGGGTTGTAGTGACTCCTAGGGTCAGCAGTCCATTGGCTACTTCCCTACACTCCCCTAACGCCCCTAACATAAGTATTTAAGGGAGCCCCTGGCACCAGAGAAGAAGATCCTGATGACCTAATATAAGAGATGACAACAAAGCGCTGCAAAAGCAGAGAGGAGAGATGAAGCAGCTGACCTGGTAGCAACCCTGATGACCTGGCTGCATCCCTCATCGAAAACAGCACAAACTTCAACTCCCCCTGCAGCTGTTGACTCCAGAACCTTGGGAGGACTACCTATCTTCAATGAAGACCAACACCTCCTCAAGTACAGTGGAACTGTTCTCTGCATCCAGCAAGAACTCCAAAAGCAAAGATTCTGAGGCCTCCAGAACCACCAAAACCCGACATCAGAAACACATATTGCCTCTAGCCGAGTTGAAGTGGGACACCGGTGTCAACAAGTTCCCCCAGCCCTCCAGAGCTCAAGTTCAATGTGTTTCACCCCTCGTGGACTCCCCAATGTTGCATGAAGCACCTGCCCCAGGCCTCCTTCACTTCAATTGCTCCAGGTGAGAAAACCTGATGTCTAAAGACACCTCTGCATCTGTCACCCCCAGACAGTGGAGAAGAGGACCCCATGTGTCCTCACATCCCTCAGCAGTGCAAGCCTTGAAGCCCCCTGATGGTTCACCCCAACTGGCCTTCCAGCCAGAGCCTGCGGCCTATTTCCGCAAAGGCCAATCTCCATGGAAACCTATTGGGCTTCCAACACTGTTTTGTATCCTGCACCTGGCTGCCCGCGTGCCGCAGGTGGTGTTCCTGTTGGTGCTGCCTTGGACGTTACCCACCACTCACTTTAACTGATAGAGATTGGTCTTGTAAGTCACTGTCCTATACCTGTTTGCAGAACTTGTTCTTCCTTCCATGTGATAACATTGCAGAACTCAGAAATTGCACTGCGTCCACTTTTTAAAATGAAAAGTATTTATATTTAAAAATGTACTTACATGAACTATTTTTCTCTGATGCCTAAACATATGTAAAATGTTCGCCATCTTTATAAATTGGCATGGGTCTCCTTCTTGAGTCAGGTGTGTCATTTATTGATCATTGTGTCTTGCACTGCCATGTGTTAAACCTACGGCTGATCAACCAGACTACCTCCTAATAGAGTAATTTGGGAATGAAGAGCAGCCTCTGTCCACTCATTAGGGAAACTCTGGGCTATTTACACAGTATATCAGTTTGTTCATATATCACATGAAGAGCCATCTTCCTACAGCAGACAAAGGTGAAAACACGACATGACACATACCCTGTGTGTCAAAGCCCCATACGTTGTATGCAATATATATAGGTCTCCCGGACAGCAGACCTTACAGCCCAAAGGCAGGGTGCATTATTATTATATACGCCCCTGTGCTGTCTAGTTCTACTGCTAGATAGTACAAATGAACAGGGAAGCCACCTTGAGTAAATATTCAGTGCACTGGTCATGACAAGTTCCCCAGCTACATGATGGCTTCACTGAAACCTACGGTGTTTTGTAACAAATGCCTTGTCTTAATAAATCCTTACTAATGCCAGTAGTGGAATTATTAAGATATGCACCCAGAGGGCAACGTAAAACCTACCAGCCTCCTAGTGTGCTGGCTGACTGGTATCATCCCGCCTGCCACCCCAGACATCTTTGTGACCCCCTACAGGTGAGAGTCTGTTCTCTCTAAGGCCAGAAACAATGCCTGCTCCGGAAGAAGATGTTCACACATCCTGCAGCAGGAGGGCCAGTAAATCTGCTTCAAAGTACTTCAAAGACCCTACCCCTTTGATATGCAATCCTGGTTTCCGCCAGACCTGGCAGATGACACCACTTGCCCTGAAGCCCATTTGGCACCAGTACAGTTGGGATATTTTCTATGCTATGAGGAATGGTGCACTACCAGGCCCGTCTATGCCTAAGGTGGGCTGTCTGATGTGCCCCATAAAAGAAGGGTTCCACCATCCTAATTTTTGTGGAAATAGGATTTCTGGGACAGGGTTATGCCCAATCCCCACAGGAAGTGGTCATGTAGGGGGTGTAGTGACCCCAAGGCTAAGTAGCCCATTGGCTACTAACCTTCATTCCCATTAACACACCTAAATTGAGTACTTAGGTGGCTCAATGCCACCAGAAACTTAGATTCATCTGACCTGAAGAAAGAAGAGGATAAATCAGAGAAAAAGAAGCAAGAACTGCAGATTGCTGGAAGACTTTGGAACCAAACCCTGCCTGCCTACCTGCTCCTATCCTGACAATTGCAGCAACCAGATTTGTCCTACAGCTGTGCATCCTCCAAAAGCCAAGGGGGCCCTCAAGCACTTAGTCAAGCCACCAGCATCTCCTTGAAGTAGAAGAGACACTTCCCTGCTGGCTGCAGTAACTGACGGCAACGTCCGGTTCACTGATCTGCTGTTCACTGGTGCAGCAGTTACCCAGGAAGAGGTCACCCCGCCCCAGGCAGTCAGCTCTATCTCCCTCCCTCGTGAGAAGATGCTATGTCAAAACCGAAGACACCCTACACCAATACCCAGGGTACCAGACCTCTTGCAGTAAGCAAAGATTGTGTGAGAACAAAACGGACTCCAGTGCCACAGACACTGAGGTTCCCAATGAGGGACATCAGCATCTTAGAGGCCAGCACCAAGAGTGGCCCAGATGTCCTGATTTATCCCCATTTGCAGATCTAACCAACATCCCTGTGTGCCTTTCATATGCAGGTACCAGCCTTCAAAAACCCTCTGCACCCAAGCTCTCCGGTTCGAGTCTACGACACCCGACAGTGCTACCGTGCACTAGGACCTCATGAACTAAGCCATCCTTTGGGAGCTCCCGGACATGTCCCCAATTCCCCTCTGCAGCCTGTTACCAGGTGGCACCCCCTTTGCCTATGGTGTAGTGTGCAAGGGTACCAAATTGTGCATCACCTTTGTACCTGGACACCCTAGGGCAGGCAAAATTGAACTGCTAGTGGTACGTTTGACCTTGGTCCACTCGCATCTTAAGTACTTAGGAGGACCCCTGATAACCGTTTGCAAACATCTGTATGCAAAACGCAGTTGAGTGAACATTTTACTTAGCTGTAAAAATTGCTATTACCAAAGGTACTTACCCAATTATGAAGTTCTTTGTGTTAAAATAAATATAAAAAAACTTTTTTCTCAATTAGTCTTCAATTTCTTCCTGAGGGTGTGTCTCATTTATTGACTGTGTATGTTGAACAAATGCATTAACACTACCCTCTGATAAGCTTAAACTACTCACCCACACTACCACAAAAGAGAGCGTTTGGGATTATTAATGTAAATTTATAAGCCAGTAAGGGTCGTCTGGACTTTCTACATAGTATAACTCCTTTTGGTATACTACATAAAAAGTCAACTCCCTACATTGAGCCACATAGTGCAAGGGAGGATAAAATTATGCGCCAAGATTTAATAACTTTTGGTCTGTTTGAGCACAAAACATTTTTTTTTGTTAAAATTCGCAAACTATTCAGATGGTGGGTTAGGTGTTAATAAGCGGATATCCATAATTATGTTAAAAATGGTGCAGAATCGCATAACTCCATGTCTTAATTTAGCACACAAAGATAATGAGAAAATACATATGCAAATACATGTGCAAACATGAGCTGTGTGTAAATGATATATACTCTGGGGCAGATTTATGATAACTGGCGCATCCCCAGGGATGCGCCAGTTATTTTGCGCCGCTGCCCCGCCACCCATGGTGCGCCGCATTGCTGGAGTTGCGTCGCAACTCCAGCAAGGCTCGGGGGTGCCCCATCTTTACAATGCTGCGTCAAGACCTACGCCTGCTTCAAGCAGGCGCAGGGTTTTGACGCAGCATTGGCCTGAAAGTGACTGAGTGAAATCTTATAGATTTTACTCAGCCACTTTTGCGAGGCGCACCTGCCCCGGAACACCCACCCTGCGCCGGAACGCTCACAGGTGGCGCAGGGCTTTACAACGTGACGCATCTGCCTAGATGCGTCACGTTGTAAATGGGTCGTAGGGATGCGCCACGTTCACGCCGCAGTTGCGTGACGCAAACGTGGCGCATTCCCAACATCAATCTGCCCCTTAGACTATTAATGGAGACTCGGGTGTCTCAAGGGGAATGCCAAAATGAA
Source organism: Lissotriton vulgaris (assembly GCF_964263255.1). Classification (NCBI taxonomy): domain Eukaryota; kingdom Metazoa; phylum Chordata; class Amphibia; order Caudata; family Salamandridae; genus Lissotriton; species Lissotriton vulgaris. The sequence continues at coordinate 466,677,888 of NC_141691.1, forward strand.
GAGAAGAGAAAATCAATACAACAGTCATCTACATGTACAGTAGCTCACATTCCGAATATATATCGATTATTCGAAAAGCAAAGTTACACTAGATTTCCCTTTGATAAGTCATGAATTTGTCCTGGTCAAATGTGAGGAAGTAGTTGGCTTTTTAAATACTGTTTGCAGGCACATGAAAGCTTCCCAGTTGTTAAAAGGCACGTTCTCACATTTTTGAACATTTTTTACAATACGCAAGACCATGTTCGCAGGTTCTGCTCAAGGCATGTGGCCAGAATTCTCATTTTTCTGCAAATCGCAAAAACTGGCGTAAACAATGTATTATTGTCCAATTTACAGAGAGGACTCAGATATATTTCAATAGTAATAATTAGCACATCAATTTAGGTCATTTTGTAAATAATCTATCGAGTAAGTTAATAAAGTTTTCCTGAATCTTTGTCAAATAGTCTAAGTTTTTTAAATTATATTTTATGGCATAAAAAAGTAGTTTCAGTCAACACTTTTGGTTTTAGCTCAGTTCAAACAGACATTGATTTTTGTAGATTGTTTCTTATTTTCTTTGGAATTGAACATAAACAAAAAAATGCTCCTAGGTTTCAATGAATCATCCATCTGAGTTGTCAGTTGCCCATGGGAAACTGATTTATCTCTGTCAAATATTCTGTTGATGTTTTAATTTTTCAAACTACTGCAAAATGTTTGTTCGTTTTTAGAGCAAGTATTCTTTGTTTCAAACCATACCTTGTGACTACAACGAACAAGCATGTTTTACTAATTTCATAAACCTTTAGTTTACTTTATTTATAACCGAATTTGATTTAATATATATTTAGCAGTTTCTTGCTTCAACTCTATGCGATGGAAGTGCTCATTTGGTCTAACTGTTCTGCTTACGCATGCAAATGAAGCTCTTTGTGTAAATTACATTCTTATTTTCTTTAACATAGTGGGACAAATGTATGAAGCTGCCCAGGTGCATAGCTGCAATTGGGTCATTACCTAACCCTAGGCTGAATGTATCCATTAGGCACCCAAAAAAAGGGCTCTACCCAAACGGGTTCAAATGGGCTGGCAAGAGTATTTGTGTAGTGGTTATAGCCAAGAGCTCTTAAATAAGGATACGAAGCTGGAAGGGGTGGCATACTGTTGTTTTTTTAGGCAGAGCGTAAGTGTACGACCTCTTGTATATTTTAGTATACTACTCTTGTGGGCTTAAAAGCCACCCCCTGCTTTAGATTTTTTTGTTCCAGTGTCCATATAAGTCCTAGCTTGCTAGTGGTTAGTCCTGGTTCTTTGTCCCTCCTTTTCTTTTTCATTACTCCCACACAACAGGGGCTAACTACTGTATCATTACACTTTGACAAGTTCATGTGTTCTGCGGGGGACTTTTTTTTCTTGGTCTCCTGCTTGTTTCTTGTGAATTTTCCCTTTTAATTTGCAGAGTTTTCTTGCTCTGAGCTAGGCTTCCCTACAACACTTTCTGTGAACTGGGCTGTAAATCATACTGTTATCTCCTTCACTTTTACAACACCCTTGCCCCACTTGTGTTTTATTTTATTCCTGCATCAGGTAAACTGCAGTTCTCGATTCTGCTCTCCGTGCCGTGGGGCTCGCCTTCCAAACCTTTCTGGGCTCAGTCACTTCCTCGTGGCCTGCCTGCTATTCTGAAGTTCCCCACCCCCTCTCCTCTGCCAAGTACAGGGCTTCGAGAAGCCACCATACCAGCCCCTGCTCTGTGTGATCAGCAGTGAGGCACGCCAGCTCGCTCAGTTTGTAACATCAATAAAGCTGCCAAATTCATTTCTCCCTGTTAATTCAGCTTCAGCGCCGAAGCTGGCATGAAGCATTGCAGCTCCTCCCATTCCTTCTTCTGCCTGGGCTCTCCTCCCTCACCCCTCCCACCATGTTACTTGGTTCAGTAAGGTGTGCCTTAGGGAGCCCAAGCATCTCCACAACATAAAAGAGTAATTCAAAACTTCCCCTGGAACATCAGCTGATATCAGGGCAGCATTTCTCCCCTTAGGGGTCAAACGAGTCTGGAAACTCCAGTCTCCGGCAGAGGTAATTGAAAGCCATAACAGCTCTGGGCTGCTCTTAATCACAGTGAAGCGCACTCCCTCACTTGAGTCTTTTGTAATTACATTTTCCTACCCATGAAGAGGCGTTGAGGAGTTATAGGAAAGAGACAATGTCAATAATTTAATGCTCTTCTTCACAAGCATTTGTTGACAGGATCAGAGCACCGAATTTCTCTCCACTGTAATTCCCATTGAAGCAATTGGATTGAGGTGCCTAATTTCAGTCCATTGTAACAGTAAATGCCACAAGCGATAGGTTCACAACTTCTGTTGTGTGCCTAATTTTAACTCTGTGAAGGGGAATCCACCTGTAAATCCTAGGCCCAGGATCAGCAAACACACCAATAAGTCACGTGACAAATTACAAAGTTTAGTGAGATCTGGCACACTGTGTGCCAGAGGGGTAGCCGGAGACGCTTTAATGCTGACGACGGACGTGATGCAGCTTACTACAGACATTATGTAAGCATTCATTCTTCTGAACTTATATTTTTGCGGCTTGGAATCTGACAAGGCGGGAGGGGAGATATATAAGTAGAGATAAGATAGGGACCTATAGAAATTACGATGTTTTTATTTTCGCATTGCCAATACTTTACTTATTGGCAGGTTATTTATTCTTTAGTAATTCCAGTCTAGAACAAGTATTTGCAATGGAATAGGTCTCGCATTTGCAAACGTTTGAACTGTTGGCATTGTAAATGACAATGTATTTTTGTTTTTTGTGTTTTGAAAACCTGCAAACGGTGCTAAATACACACTTTCCACTTATAGTCCTTATTTAGGAAAAGCAAGGTGGCAGTAAAAGAGGCACAGTTAATGGCAGCCTTGCTATAAGTAAACAACAACAATAAGTACAAAGTGCATGTTTACGCACCACTTGCAGGTTTTTAAAATGCATAAATAAAAGGCATTGTCATTTACACTGCCAACAGCTCAAACTCTTGCAAAAGCGAAACCTATTGCATTGCAAATGCTTGTTTGTCTTTCCCATTTTCCAAGAATAGCAACTTATTTCCCTGGAAAGGACAGCCATCACAATAGGACAGAAAGTGGTGCTTTGAAAAATGCGAGGAGTCTTTGTGGAAGTCGGCAACGGCACCAAACCGCAATGGAATCCGCCCACCCTTGACAACTCTCATTTTTTTTATGCTTGGGTTAGATCATAACATTTCAATGCTTTGTACCAACATGAACATTTCCCTAGAAAATGTGCAGATATTATGGACATTATGAGGTCGTATACACCCAGCTGAATGGCGCTCCATTTTAAAGTGTGTGACATTGTTGTTTGTGAAGACATTAGGATGTCTAAATGTCCTGTTGCCTGACTGGGTGATTGCTGTTGCAAGAGCAGAGACAGTGTCACAACAGAAACTATACTAGCTCCCCAATCTCTCTACTATATTGTTTTTCATGAAAGGTTACAATGTTTGTTTCAAACAACATTTGATAAGGGATTTTGTGAGCTCTCAAGCTAATGGATGGATTTTTATGTAAACACTGGAGTTCTCCTGGATGCTGTGAAATTGAATGGATAGCAACCAGCATTTAATATGTAAAGGGAAATGGTTTAATTCTTCAGGGTGCAAGGAAACACTAAAACCAAATAATCTGATCTTGTATGCCACCAAGCAAGCATGAAAGCTAATGCTCACTTGGTCTCTGAGTGTTGCTTGTTCTGATGAATCCAGGAATTATACACAAAGAAACCTGGTGTCATTTTAATAATTACGTCTTCATTTTATTTTGGGTAGACTAGAGGAACTTTGAAGTGCAGATCCATCAACAATAAGGTTTACAGGAGTATTGGACTGCCACTCTTTGTAATGGTGTTAAAGATATTCCTTTAGAACAGCAGGACCTAGAGTGCACTGTAAATACGCAACGATCCGTGGTGAGTTGAAGTACATTTATTAAAGTAAATCAGCAGGAAAGTAAAGCAGCTCCTCTTCGTTCCTCCTCCAACCGTTTATCTCCCAAACCCCACTTTCTCCACATTCTCCTGACATGTGGGCATTCCAAGCGCCCAGAGAATGTGAGGGGAACCCAACACACCATACCCCTATACACAATCAAAAGATAATGAACATATGCACAAAAAATGGATAACTAACGTTCTAAAACATAAGGATGAACTAAAGGCCAAGAATACATGAAACAAAAGGGAATCATAGAACATTCGGATAACAGAAAACCATTGGTGATAGTATCACACAACATAGTCTTGGAGTTTAGAAGGCAATCTAATGGACCTGGATGACAAAGAACGAGCCGTGAAATTGATCTTTGTATGATCCTCCACCCTAATGGTTTTTTTGGAATGAAGATTCAAACCCATCTTTGACACGTAAATCTTCCCTTTATTCCACCACCTACCATCATCTAATTTAACTGCACCTTTGTTGACCTTCACAACCTTCCTCAAGGACAAGAACTTGGATTCCCCCTTGGGTAAGATTCTGGAGTACCTCACTCTCACCATATCCCCCCCACTGACTTTCAACTGTTTAGGGTTCAGTCTGACCCAGGTTTGATTGTATTTGTTTTGTGCCACAACTCGCATTTTGGCAACCTGCTCAATTTTCTTCATAGGCAACATGAACCCGCTATCACCTATGCATCTCCTCAACAGCTTGGAAGTAGGGACAGGCCCTCTTAGCAGGATGAATGAGGACACACTGGTTTCAGAATTGATGGTTGTGTGGACCACCCACAGTAGTTTAGTTCAGTTCTGCTTTAAAATTCAGACCACTTGCTCTTGATAACTGCACGTTTTATTTGATGACCCTGTTAAAGCGCCCAACAAGGCTATTGCTTCTAGGGTGAAAAAGAGAAGTTTGACATGCTTTATACCCAAAGAGTGTAGAAATTCTTCAAATTGTAAAGTAACGAATGGGGACCATTGTCGCTGAGTAATTCCTCAGGTAAAACTTCCCTGACTAATAGTGACTCAATGAACTAGATAGGGGAGGTAGAATCGGATGTTTTGACCCATTTGATTTCTGGCCAGTGACTGTGATAATGCATGAGGGCTATGCCATATTCAGACACGCTGCCGGACATGAGCATGTTATTTGTGACTGTCACTAACTGCGCAATCCATACAAACCCTTACAAAATGCTCTACCTGCAGGTCCAAAGCCGGCCACCAGAACTGTTTCCTCACCCTCTTTTTCATGACATGCATGCCAATGTGGCCCTCGTGTGCAAGGGTAAGTACCTTGTTTCTCATAGTATCAGGTACCACTAACATGGGTGACCTAACAACAATCCGTTCACCACTGATAATTCGTCTAAGACATGCTTGTACTTACTGACACTACTCTGCTCCTTAATCTCATGCGACCACCCCTTGTTTACCGTCCTTATAACTTCTTTAAATTCTTGATCATTCTCAGAAGCTTTTCTCCACTCTTGTTCAGATATTGCATCATCACACTGAATACTAGTTCAAAATCTTCACACTTATTCTACGTTACCACCGCGTCACTGTAAGTAGGGCTTAGACGAGACAAACAATCTGCCTAGAGATATCCTTTGCCTGGCACATACTCAATACTGAAATTATGTTCCATCTTGTGATTCTTAGAGTCACTTTACCCCCACCCCTTGTGGTGAATAACTCTAGCTAGGGTTTATGTTCAAAACGTACCACTAATTTTTAGCCATACAGATAGTGTTTGAAGTGAGTGATGCCACACCAGCAAGCAAGAGCTTCACGCTTAATCGCGGAACATGAGGCCTCAGCACCAGGCAGACTCCTAGGAGTGAATTCAGTTACCTCGTCCTTGCCATCTCTATGCTGCATGAGTCCTGCACCCAAACCTTTTTGACAGGCATCAGTCATTATTATCATTTGATCTGTTGTACTGAATGCATTATTGTAGGTATTGCGTGAGCTACTTCTTGTTTGATCAAATCAAACTCCTTAGTGCATACATCATCCCAACAAAACCGGACATTTTTCTTGAGTAAAGGCCTGATGTAATAAGTTTTGGACGCACAGTTGGGTATAAATCGGGCATAAAACACGATGAGCCCCATGAATGATCCTAATTGATACTTGTCAGTAGGAATGATGAAATATTCAATGGTCATAACCAGACTTTGCTTAGGCTGCGCCCCTTCAGAGGATAACATATTCCCCAGGTAGTCTACAGTGGTCACATTCAATCTACATGTATCCATACCTTGAGTTACGCCTTTCTGCCTTAACAAAAACAAATGTGACATAATCTTTCATTGTGTTGATTTTGATCCTCCCCATACACCAAAACGGGTGTACAGTCAAAATATTGAGTTTTTTTTATATAGAATTACATAAATAACGATTTAAAAATATAAAATGGACACAATATCCACTGGACAGAATATAGACTACAAAAATATCGACTAGTATAGCATTAATATCGGTTCTAAAATATAGAATGGACAAAATATCGAATGGACAGAATATAGACAACAAAAATATCGAATTAGAGGTAAGTAAGTTAATATCAATTTTTTAAAGTGTTTTTTATGTTACTATATGTGTAAAAAGTGTATATTTAATTTATAATATATTTTAATAAATTAATTTTATGGCATTTTATTTTTGCGTAATATAAATCAGTAGCGGGTTTTGGGTTTATAGGGGAATAGGGTGGGAGTAATTTAATTATAATTAATTAAATATGTTAATTTATTTATTGGTACTTATTTTGAATTAATTGTTAAATATTTATTAATTGGTAATTAAATAAAATTTAATTGGTAATTCATTTTAATTAATTGATTAATTGATAATTATGTTAATTATATTAATTTATTTTCTGTAACGGGTTGTGGGTTTATAGGGGAATAGGGTGAGAAGTAATTTAATTCTAATTAATTCAATATGTCAATTTATTTATTGGCATTATTTTTTTATTAATTGGTAATTAATTATTAATTGGTAAATAATTAAAATTAAATTGGTAATTATGTTTAATTATTTGGTTAATTTATAATTATGTTAATTATATTAATTTATTTTCTGTCGCAGATTGTGAGTTTATAGGGGAATAGGGTGGGAAGTAATTTTAATAAAATTAATTAATTATGTTAATTTATTTATTGGTATTTTTCTAATTAATTTTTAATTCATTATTAGTTGGTAATTAATTAAAATGTAATTGGTAATTAATTTTAATTAAATGATTATTTGGTAATTAATTAAAATAAAATTGGTAATTCATTGATAGTTAATTAATAATTGGTAAGTAATTAAAATATAATTGGTAATTAATGTTAATGAATTGATTAATTGATAATCATGTTAATTGTATTCATTTCTTTTCAGTAGTGGCTTGTTGGTTTATAGGGGAATAGGATGGGAAGTAATTTAATTATAAATAGTTAAATGTTTTAATTTATTTGTTGGTTATTTTTGTTGAATGTAATTATTTATTATAAAAAATGAATGATTATTAAAAAACTAAGTAATTGGTATTAATATTTAATTTATTTTCATTCATATAGGAAGTATTTACGTTCCCTACTGTTGCACTCTCTGGAGTGGGATTAGCAATTTTTACCCCTACGCTATCCAACGCTTTCCCTACTGTTGCACTCATTGGAGTGGGAATAGTAATTTTTATCCCTACGCTATCCAATGCTTTCCTTACTGTTGCACTCTCTGGAGTGGGAATAGTAATTTTAACCCCTCCGCTATCCAGCGCTTTCCCTACTGTTGAACTCACTGGAGTTGGAATAGTAATTTTTAACCCTACGCTATCCAACGTTTTCCCTACTATTGCACTCTCTGGAGTGGGAATAGTAATTTTTACCCCTACGCTATCCAGCGCTTTCCCTACTGTTGCACTCAGTGAAGTGAGAATAGTAATTTTTACCCCTACGGTATCCAAGGTTTTCCCTACTGTTGCATTCTCTGGAGGGGGAATAGTAATTTTTACCCCTACGCTATCCAACGCTTTCCCTACTGTTGCACTCACTGGAGTGAGAATAGTAATTTTCACCCATACGGTATCCAAGGTTTTCACTACTGTTGCACTCACTGGAGTGGAAATTGTAATGTTTACTGCTACGCTATCCAATGTTTTTTCAACTGTTGCACTCACTGGAGTGGTAATAGTAAATGTAACCCTCTCGCTATCCTATGGTAAATATATTGTATATTTTATTATCAATACTATCTTTATATTTATATATATATGTATTAATTTATTTAATTTAAATTATATTAATCATCTAGTAATTTTAATGTTATTCAAGTATTTTAAGTATTTTTATGTTAGTTATATTTATTATTTTATTAATTTTAAATTACTTTTAACTATTTAAAAAAGTCGATATTTTGACTATCTATATTGTTTACATCAATATTTTTGATTCAATATTTTTGTACTTACCTATTTGGAGATAGGAAGTCGATATTTTTACCTCGATATTTTTGTATATCAATATTTTTGATATCAATATTGTGTCAGTGATCCACCAAAACAATGTTCGGTGAAGCCATTACACCAGACATGCCTTTAAACATGCTCTCTACCACTCTCTAAAAAACAGCAGAAGCAGAGGCAAGGCCAAAGGGCTTGCACTTAGATTGGAAAAGACCCTCCAGAGTAATGAATGCAGATAGATGCCTCGATTTTGCATGTGGCTCCCTTGAGAGTGGATGTCATTGTGGTAATGTTGGCTAGGGGATGCTGGTACATCCATATGTTCTTGTTAAGGTCGTGCAAATCCACACACATACAGAGGTAACCATTGGCCTTCTTGGCCAGAAACACAAGGGACACCCAATCAGAGGATTCAAGAAGTTCTATGACATCACATGAGCACAATTTGTGTAATTCCTTTTTTAAATCAGCTTGCAATGCCAAAGGCACCCTCCTGACCTTGTGCACCCCAGGCTGAGCTCCTTCGGTTAATTTGATCATATGGTTAAAACCCTTGAAATGACCTAATTCTTTTAAAAATTCATGAATTTCCCTTGATGACCTATACTTGGAATAAATATTTTTTCAACATTACTTGTTGAGCATTATTGGGCTAAAGTATGATACCAAGGTTGCCTTGGTCTCCATCCCAGAAGGCACGCCTCATCCTTAGATTCATATACAATGCCTTCAGATCCGTTGCCTTTGAATTCAAATTCGGTGTTGACTTCACCAACAGCATCAATTACCTTTCCGCCATAGCCAATAGGATGTATTTGAAAATAACCCCTTCCAACCAGATTCACTTATCAGAGTAAAAGGAAATCCTGAATCGGCTAACAATTAGATACATATATCATTCACTTTTATAGAACATAGAGGTCTTCTCAGTCCTTGCGCTATATGGTGGGTAATGATGTGATCATCAAGATGGGCACAGAGATGCAGAAACTAATGAGCAGATCACCGCAATCAGAACAGTAGGAAATGGCCAGCCTGACTCCAAAATGGCTGCTATAATTTAATGTTGATATGTAACTGTGTGATCATAGAGATTAACACGGAGATGCAGAAAATTAAGTATGGTGCGAGGATCGCCAAGATCAGCACAGTAAAAGTGACTGCTGAGTGGCCGCTATGAATTATGATGGATCACATAGAAGGTGAGCGCCGCTATGCAATTATGACGAATAATGAAGAAACTGACTCATTTCAAAATGGCCACCACGCTCACTATGCCTGGTGACATAATGAGGTTTACCGTGAGCTGCAAAGGTCAAACAGAGAGGCGGTATCCAGGATGCTGCTGTGACGGTGCAGGCGAGCAAGAAGCTTGTGCCGGAAAGACGGAGGTCGCTTGCGTAGGCAAAAGCCACCAGAAAATGAAAAGTAAAGTACCTTGGTAGTAGTACTGCTGAAACAGCACTGAAACTGCTTTTAACCTTGTTGAGATGAGATCTCGATTGTAGATCCGTCGAGAAAATCGGATGAGGAGCTGCAAAGAGAAGATCACTGGGTCCCTGCATGGAGGTCCTGTTGACTGGCAACTGGTTGCCAGTGTAAAGACGCAACGGTCAGTGGTGAGTTGAAGTATATTTATTAAAGTAAATCAACAGGACAGTAAAGCAGCTCCTCTTTGATCCTTCTCCAACCATGTCTCTCCCGAACCCTAGCTCTCTCTAATTTCTTAACATTCTCCTGACTTGTGGGCATTCCAGGCACCCAGAGAATGTGAAGAGAACCTATCATGTACCTTGCCAAAAAAAAGATACGCGGAGCATAGGCTCATAGTATAAGGCAACCCCAGCACTCAGCATTGGACAGGCAAGGTCAGTGTCAAGAGGTAGAACTGTAAGACAATAGTATTGAAAAAGACCTATCTGGTGTTGCTCCCTTGAGGTGAGCGTCAATCTCTCTTTGAAGATGCTATCATTCTGTTGTTTCCCTTTTTTCATTCTGTTGCTTTACCAATACACGTCAGTTGGATAATTTCAATTATGATTTTTGCATCACCTAGATGGTATCAGGTGTGCCACACATTTGTCATTTATACAGAATGGTAACACTGAAATGGATGAGGAATATATTTGAGAACTCATAGAAAATGTGCACTCATTTCAGATGTTTAAAGCCCACAAGAACCACCTCACTTTGTTAGTTCCTAAGGGAAATGCTTTAGGTTTTACAGTGTTGGTTTCATCAAGTTGGCCTCTGGTGTGCCACACTTCTTTCATAAATGCAGAATGTTAACGTTCTAGTTGTTCATTAGTCTACGGTGGGATACTGCAGTTGATTAGAGAAAGCTGCTGGTCCACATGTTGTACTGAAATGGATGAGGAAGATATTTGAGAACTCATACAAATTGTATCCTCAGTTTACCTCTATAGATCACTAACCATAATTTGTATGAAAAAATGAACACCCTCATTTTGTTCATATAACTTGGAAATGTGTAATTTTGTGCACAAATTAATTGTTTGCGTGAGGAACATACAAACCAAATTGCTGTTGTCTATAGAACTGCATTTTTCCCAACAAGCTTTATCACAGCATATGAAATACATTTATGTTTGGTACATGTCTAGCTACATAGGTTGGGTTTTTGGTCACAAAAGTAACATTAGATGTTCTACGAAGAGTCTTTGTATTTATCAAATATTAATGCACTAATACCTTTAAACTCATATTGTACAACGCATGTGTAAAGGTCTAGGAGCATTTAGTGTGATTGCAATTTTAGATTAAAGGAGGAATGGTGCACTGCATCATAAAGTGTTAGGCAATTTGATAAGTCCCAATGAGGGAGCTAATGTAAAGCCTGTGTCAGTGTAAAGCTTTCTGTTATTGCCTGCATGATGTGTTTGACATTGAAGTCAAGGATTGCTTTCAGGTAGTGGTGCTTATTGATTTGCATTACCCTAGTTTTGGGTGGTGAAATACAATGTTTTAATAAATCCATATATATTTTAAGCAGCATAGAGATTTATTCCACTTTTACTGTGTGCTCAGGATGTGCATTCTGGCCTGACCTTTGCATGAGCTGGGAGTATGTTTCATAAACCCTTTAAGTGAATAGATGGTGTATGGAAATGAAACAGATTATTTGTATCCACTGTAGTGTTGCCTGTGAAATATCTCACTTAATGGAATGTCCCTTCTGACAGAACTGCAATTCATTCAAAGTAATGGCAATACAGTCTGCAGTAGAACTGAACACAGAAAAGCACTTAGTGACATTCTGTAAGCGAATACTGTTATATCGCAGTCCGCTCTTTTATATATGTGAGTGTGTGCCTATACTGGTTTAAGGAAAGGCAGATGAACAAATAAATATTTTGTGAGACGTAGTTAAAAATGAGTTTTTATGACAAATAATATGCATGATATGAATACAGAATGTGGGAAATAGTAAATACGATGTCAATGAATACCATGATATATGCAGGCCTGACAACAGGAATACCAATAAATGCAATGTCAATGTATGCCATAACCTGTGCCTGCATAACAATTTTAGTGCCAATCAATGCAATGTCAATGTATGCCGTAATCCGTGCCTGCACAACAGCATCGATACCAGCAGTAATGATGTCAATGTATGCCATAATCCATGCACAAATGACAATGTTGTTACCAGTAAAAACAATGTTGATGTACACCATGTTTCAGGCACACGTAACTATGCCAATATCAGTAAAGAAATTGTCAATGTACGCTATGACACCTGTACGCACTATGTTGAGAATGTCGATAAAATTATACCACTGACTGTCATATTATTTTTAGGAGTTCCAGTGAACTCATATGATTGCTATCGGATTTTCCCAAAGTGACTTCCTCATAAACCCTGAGCCAGAGATATGTGGTCAGACCGGCCCTGTGACCCACAACCATGCAGATTGAATGACAGGTCACATGTGCGATCTCTCTTAACCCAAATATAAGTGCACGCTCCGGAAAAAAGCTGATTGATCCCACAAATAGATAGTTGTACCACAAGCAGGTCTGAGGAAATTGGACACAATAAAATATGTTTGGCCAAAAGCTTGTGTTTCCAAAAAATACCATTAAATCTAGATACCACATGTAGATAGAAACACTCAGCCAATCAAGACATGACATGCACACCACACATAGTGATCACATGTTCCTCATACAGAACATCTTGACACATACAAACTTGCTCACACTAGCTCCCCTGAGGTCAAGAGGCATCTTATCAGATGACCAAACTTGTTAATTTAGGAACGAGACACTTTTTCAAGAATGCAGAAATTACTTTATTTGACCTCACAAGAGGTATATAATGTCAGCCAAAATGTTGTACACTGAGAGATTTTCCTCAAACACATTCCATCGAGACTCGCCTGGCTGCTGCATTTAATTAAACCAACTTATTCCTGTTTCGCGAAATGCCTCTTCTCTTTTAATTTCTTCAAGGTGAATTCATATCCGAACAAGAGTATGTGATTTCTTCCACTAAGAAAATACGCAATTGAGATGTTGGTGACTGTCAAACAATAGTGTTTTGAAGGGTAGCTGTACAAATCAAAGAATCCAGCTCACTCCTTCTATCAGTGATTAATGGCACCTGCACTGGATGTTTGGATTCACTTCTACTGTTAAATAATTTAAGAAGGTGCTGGTCAAGCATTTTTAGATCTACACCTATTTCATCTTTAGAGTCAAATTATTTTGCCATGTATCGAACGCAAATGTTGAGCCAAATGTATGTTGCACAGTTAGCTGCCTTGAGTAAACAGTCACTTTTAATCAGTGTTCAGGTCTATTCATTGCAAATACATTTCCATGTCTGCAGAATTAATTAACTCATAATATATTGGCTGCATCTATCATTAACCAGTGCCATACATCATTCTGTTACCAGCATTAGTTAATGGGTGGTAGTATTTATTGGTGACAATTGTTAAGAGTTTTCATCTCAAATTGTAGAGCAGTAATGTATAGAATGGAAGCATATTCACTTTTTCTACATGGTAATCCTGGATTTGCACCTTCTTCTGGACAGTCTTTTTTTAATGGCATTAGGACTCTTAGACATTTGATTCCGAAAAGAGATGTATGTTTCAGTTGAATGTCCTTCGTTCTTGAGAAGTAATGCATATTACTCTTGTAGACACATATTTCATTAGCAGCTTAGTTAAAAAGACACATACTGAGATTTGAATGATAAATTGCTGAGCATTCTAACCAGTAAGGCTTGCTTATTTGAAATAGATAGATTGAGTGTAAGCATTGCTACATGAGTGGACTGCTTAAGAATTATACTATTTTAGCCTTCATTTGGGAGCTTTCGTCATGAGTTACTAATAATGACGAATCTTGGAGGCTGATTTAACATCCTTCTCCCGGTAGGTCTGTGAGGTGTTTTCTCATATGTTCTCATATTTTAGTTTACATTTTACATAGGCTGATGGATGCATTCGTCTCTTACAACTGGTGGCGATGAAGTACAGATATATATCATTCTTTTTTCTTTTGTTGTAATGTTGTGAACTGCATTTCATTAAGACAAAATAAAGGTACTTCATCTTGTATTCCAGAACAAGATTATTCCTAGAAGTGTTTACATGTGTTCAATAGGGATAATTATCCTAAGACTACTTTTTTTCTGAAAGGGTTTACATTATTGTTTAATATAATTGAGGAGGTGAAAAGGGACTACCATAGTTCCAATGCACAAAGAAGATTTAAGAGCAAGAGAGGTTCCATTAAATGTTTCAGCATATGCTCACCAGTGACACAAAGGCAATCAAGGAGAGGTCTTTAAGGCTGAACAATGGGAGGGAACCTAGAATAGCCCAACCGCGGAATATGCCCCATAAAATATAATAATGGTGAGCAAACTTATGATGGTTGTCTCCTATTGAGGGCAAGGGTATGTTTCAGTAGCAAGAGGCAAATGGGCTTTATGAAGTCACAAGACCAGTCAGCATATAGGTATGAAAGGTTGTTCAGGTCTTCCATCAGATATTTTTTAAGTAAGTTGAACAATTCTCCAGCTAAATGTATTAAACAAAGGCAAAACATTATAGGTTCCTTTTTCAGCATGACAAGAATAAAAGACCTCTGTACTATCTCTATATCACCAACAGGACATTAAAATTCCACATCAACACCTATGGATAACGTGTGTCTCAGGCATTGGCTCTCATCTAGATTCAGTCATCCAGTTATTGCTCTTGGTGTTTTTGATTAATTGCTCTTCTTTGTCCATTCAGTGACACCAATTATAACAATTAAAAATAAAGGTTCGCTTTACCTGCATGTGGCCAGGGTGTTGTCTCTGGACTGTGGCAGGAGGGCATGCAGCTCCACTTTCCCTCTGGCAACTGTGCTCTTTATTGTGGCTTGTACTTGGGCTCTCGGCTTACTGGTCTAATCACCCATTCCACTCCCACCTTTCACCTTTGGCATTACTATTCTGAGTTCCTGCTACTATGGCTGCCCTTGGCAGACTAGTGTAGTCAGTGCTGCTCCCTTGGCCAAACTTGATGTGCTTGCCTCCTAGTCACTACCACTGGTGCCTGCGCCCTATGTCGAATAATGTACATCTAAAGGCAGTAGCTTGTGGCTGATACACACTTGGTTTTGATCATCATAAGTTTAGCCATAAAGGATCTAGTACAATCACTAATGCTTTAGTCTGAAGTACAATGTTTTTCTTAAAATCTCAGCAAGTACAGAACCCCTACAGAGGTTATTTTTTTAACTGATTAAAGCTGTTTGCTTATCTGTCATTCCAACATTTGTTATGGTTATGTGCTTCATTTTTTAGGAGAGCTATCATGGAATTGCTGTTTCTGCAAAATGTGGAGTGAAAATCCTATAATAAAGAATAAGACCTGGACGTTCCGGTACATTGTATTAGTTGTCCACAGTGGGAGACATCGTTTACATCGCATGAAATACATCGCATGCCATTACAACGCGGTCCTTACAATTACTGCGTTGTTACATTGCAAACCATTACAACGCAAGTCGTTACAATGACTTGCTGTAAGGGGCAAAAGGTGTTGGATTTAAAATCCAACCTCTTCCCTACGGTTGCACAGACTGGAGTTGGAATAGTAAATTATACTATTCCAAAATTCATCGCCCCCTACAGCAAGTCTTTGTAACGACTTGCGTTGTCATGATATGCATTTAACAATGCGGTTGTTGTACAGACCGCGTTGTAATGGCATGCGAGGTATTGCATGCGTTGTAATATCGCATATTCATCAACGGTGCAATGTCTGTTTGGATTTTATCAACATGTGTTTTTTTGTCCTTTTTAAATACCATACACTCAATATTTAATTGTTTGTGCTTGGATGGGTATCATATCTTCTGAATATATTACAGCTGTGTTTCCCAGGTAGGACTAAATGCTACAGTGGCATCCAAGTATTCTGCTACATTAGTTTTAAATATTGGGCCATTCGTTTTTGAAAAGTAACTGGGGCTCTGTGAAGGACTGTGTGTAATTTTCATTACGCCAGCATATTCTCGAGTAATCTTTGCCATTTTTCATTGTAGTAATGACCAGGATTAGACCATTATGCCATGTAATGTAAAGGAGATTGCCATTTGGGTAAAATCCTGTCATGTGATCACGGGAACAACACCATTGACACAGACATGAGTGGTGTTATATAAGAGGAGCACTGCTAAAATTAATAAAACTGTTTTAGAGTTCATTATTTAGCTCACCAAACGGCTCAGGTAAATTATTTGAGTTTGAAATGCAAACCTTTTATTTCTTACAGAGAAAGTGCCATAGATGGTGAGACTATTGCACCAACTACTTCTTCCTGTTCTGTAGACTCCTTCTTATGCTTTGTTCAGCCCTTCGTAATTTTGTTTTCGGTTTTAGAGAGAAAGTGTCACTCGTTTCTCTACTATCACTGGTGCATCACTCACCTTTGGAATCTTTATTTTTGTTTGCATAAATCGAGTAAAGTGAATTCCGTACTTTGCAAAATATTTGTTGGTTGGAGGCACCAAGATCTTTCTTTTTGATTGTTTTTCTATTTTGCTTGTTTGAAGTTGCTTGATGGCCTCAAGTATGGAATAGTGGGTGCTTGCAGAGTCACGTGGCATTAAGGCCTAAGAAAAAAATACAAAGGCATATCTTTCCAGTTTGTCATTGTACTGTGGTCTGTGGTATATTATTGTTTGGGGCCTGGTCTGCTGTAGACCTTGGTTTAGTGCATTTTTCATATTTTTACTGCTGTTGTGCTGGAGATTCTTTTTAATATTTTAGGAATTTATAGATGGACTTGATACCATGGAAATTTTAGATTCATTTGTTTGTCTGCACATGACTGGTGGTTGATATAGTGGAATTGCTCCAGGAGTCCAGGCCTTTGGAGCCAAATGCTGTAGTTTAGTCTAATTTAAAAGAGAAAAAAACTCTGTGAGTGACATAGAATTAGAAAGCACTTAAGTCTGTGGCAGGTGGTGTGTGAACCACCATAAGATATGTCAGACAAGGACACTTTATCCTTCACAGAAGAACATATACAAAGTTAAGTTTCAGCACCTTCACCCTTTTCATCAGTTACTTTAAGCACCCAAGCAAAACAACAAAGTGAAGTAGATAGTCTAACAAGGTTGAGCAAAAAGCACATTAGGACAGAGTTGCATGGGCATTTTCTTCTACAACATTTGAAAGGAGGCACAATCCCGCGGGGGTTACAAGTTAAGAATACTCCGGTCATCTTTGTGGATGACCCGGAATATAAGAAAGGATTTAGCTGCATGAGTACGAAATGCAGTAGAGACCTTATGGTCCACACAATAGAGACAGCACAGAGATTATGCAGAAAGGAGCTAAAGAGTTAGAGAAACTTACACAGGAATTAAAAGATAAACATTCTGAAAGTGAGGCCCAGTTACTGCTTGACATAATCGAGAAGGAGATACTAATTTTTAAAGAGAATACGATCAGCTATAAGACATCAAAGTTTGAAAAAGATAGTAAAACATTTAGCTTGGAACAAGCTTACCCTTACCTAAAGGAAGATTATTATTCCTCTGCCGAATCACGTCGGGCATTGACTAACTACCAAGAAGGTTCGCGAAATAGATTTTCTACCTTTTCTGAAACCTCTTCCTCTGGATCTTCAAGTGATTCGGACCCATGGCCTGGACCACAAATCAGACAGAGTACTTTTTTAAACAAAGGAGAGCAGAAGGGAAAGGTATGATTCAAACAACAACCGTGGGAAATGAGAACAAGGAGACAATAATACAAGTCATAAAACAGAGCTCCATAATTAATTTGTCCCAAAAAGTGCTATCTAAAACTGAGGAGTCAGTATTAGAATTGGGTTTGAAGTTTTTTCCAAGCAGAATAACTGATTTTACTATATTGAAAATGGAAGCAATCGAATTTTGCAGAAAAATACGTTTGAAAGCATTTTTTGCTAATAAGGAGCATAAGGGCAATACGGAAGTAACAGGGCTGGCCAATAAATCCAAATTAATTCCACCTTCATTTGGGATCCCAAAAGAGATCATTGCTTAAGAGCATGCCATAATGTCTTCATTAACACAGCTTGAGAAACGAAAGAAATATTGGAAGAAAAACATCAAGTCCAAACAACAGAAGGCTCTCTGTGATTTGAAGACCTATACTTCTGTAATATTCAAACAGGCAGACAAAGGGGGAGCCCTTGTGATCTCTTCGAGAGATGTATATGATGAAGGGAATATCTCAAGTGATGAACCAAGAATGTCACAGAAAGATAGATACTGACCCGTCAGCTGACGTACAAGGCCAAATCGCAGAAATTCTGAAGGACGGTTTTGAACAAGGGATGCTGGGCCCTAGAGAATTTTAAATTTTTGACTAACAAATACCCGAGGGTTCCAGTAATATACTTCCTTTGGAAGATTCATAAGAGGTTGATGGAACCACCGGGAAGTCCAATCGTCTCCGGTTGTGATTCCGTCTTAGAACCTATATCAAAATACGTAGCTGTATTTCTGAAGCCATTCCTTGTGGAAGTAGATTCTTATTATTCTTATTTGAGGGATACAACTGACTTTATAAGGAAGGCGGAGGGAGTAGAGTTTGATGAATTTGAACAGTGGATGGTGACGTTTGATGTCACCTCCCTGTACACTCAGATACCACAAGATGAAGCTCTTGAAGTGATCGAGTTGTATTTAGACAAAAGGCCCAGGCCACACAGAGTTTCTATTGACTTCATCCTTAGCTTATTTGAGGTATCCCTTAGAGAGAACTACTTCAAGTTTGATAATGTCTTTTACCTGCAAACAAAGGGGACCGCCATGGGATGTCCTTTTGCACCGGAGATGACGGTCCTCTTCATGGTCCAGTATGAGGACAAATTTATTTTTCACAATAATCCCTTCTCACTCAATGTCAAGCAGTGGCTCTGCTATATTGATGATTTCTGGCGCCTGTGGTCCGGCCCAGTTGAGACTCTGGAGAGTTTCTTCGGGTGGCTGAACTGCAGGCATCCCGAAATCACATTCAGTTATACCAAAAGTAAAACTAGAATTACATTTCTGGATGTGGAAGTTGTCCCAAAAGAGAATGTGCTAACAGTATCATTACACCAAAAAGCGACTGACAAGAACACAATTCTGCACTATAATAGTGCACACCCGAAGAGTTTAAAAGACAACTTCCCTTATGGCCAACTGCTAAGCATTCGAAGAAATTGATCTGCGAAGGAGGATTTTGACCAATATGCAGGGAACTTTTGTGAGCAAATGTCAGCCAGAGATTATAAAAAAAAATGCTAAAACACGCAAAGAAGCGTGCGTGGTGTACACCACGTGAAACATTACTTGAAAAAAAGACAAAACCACGATTAGAGAGGTTAGTATGTGTTTCAACATTCGGATCAGATACAAATAAATTCAAACAAATAATGTTAAGAAATTGGCATTTACTGGAGAATTTAGAATGCTCATTCCCTAGACCCTAATTTGCAAACAAAAAGACCATAAGTATAGGTCAAGAGATAGTCAGGTCTGACATATTTCCAAAAGAAACTAAAAAAGATCTGCGCAGCCAATGGGGACTAAACCAGTGGAGGGTCACCACAAGTGCGGTAATTGTGTCACTTGTGATTCAACAATTAAAGGTACTGAGTTCATGCATAGAGATGTTAAATGGAAGCACATGATGTTCACTAACTGTAAAACCAAGAACGTTGTGTATGCAATAGTATGACCTTGTGCTAAATTGTACATAGGCAAAACAAATCAACGGATAAATCAGAGGATAGTGCAACACAGGTCCAGGATCACAAAAAAAGGTGATAACTGCTCCAATGGTAGAGCACTTTTTAAAAGCGGAACATTCAGAAAGGGACTTTAAATGGACTGTGCTGAAGGCATTATGTATATCCAAGAATGTGGTAGATGTGGAGTCTCTTTTGTTGCAAAAAGAAGCATATTTGATTATGAGATTTAACAGTGTTCAGTTAGGATTGAATGACATGTCAGAAGTCTTGAGGATTTGATATCAGTTTGCCATAAACATTACATACTGTCGAGCAACTATAATCTTTTTTGTGCATCTAATCATAATTTTAAGTACCATCTACAAGTTCTATTTTTAACATCATGTGATCATGCTGAGGAGTATAACAAATCTGAGAATAATAATTGTCATAAAGTACAAGGGGAACGTGGTTTCTGCTTTCTATGATAAATAAAAATTCATGAATTTTCAAGTTAGGAAGAGCACAGGGGCTTCAGGTGTCCTTGAGGCGATTGAGACATGGTAGTGCAGGTATTTCAAGTATTAACTCCATTTCCCAGCATCAGATAGAGGTCTACCCCCCGTTCGTTTTTTTGCAATTATCCGGGGTCTGGTACTAACAAGAAAATGAATGAACGCTAAAATAAAATCGTTTTTTATATCTTAATAAGCGCTTCTAGTGTGGTAGGTTTCTCAAGGGCAATCTGTAATGGGTGCAGAAGTCAAATTCCATAATATTGTAGTCATAAATATTAGTACTACAACTCCCAGTAAACACTAGCGCTATCTGATATGGTGCCGGATGTATGCGGTTCTAAGAGCCTCCCGTCATTGAGCTATTAAAAGGTGAGCGCTGGGTTTGAAATGCCACTTTTACGACTAAATTCCCGGAATGAAAGACGTGCGGTTGTAACTAAGATCCGCATGTTGATTTGTGCTTTTTTAGGACTAAAGAAATAATGCGGAATAAGCGGAAAACAAGTGCGCTGGGCGCAAAGCATTTTTTACCGTCTAGAGGTATGTTTAGTACACTTTCCACGTTATCGAATGTCCACAAAAGCAAAGGCCATTTCCTCATAGGGTTATTGATTTTCTTCAACAGAGCTACATTAAACATGCCTAAAGGAAAAAGTAGGCTCACAGTTACACTGTATCGCCACCGCAGGTATGTTTATTTTTCAGACAGGGCAGTGCCACGTCCCAAATAGAGTTATTATTCAGTGTGTTTAGAGAGAAATGTATTGTTCACAGAAAAATACGAAGAATTTATCCACTAATTCAGATTGAGTGAGACGCATGATCACTGAAACAATAGGAGATTTCACGACATTGGCAGGTATGTGTTTAAAGTGCATTTGAGGGACAAAAGAAGTAGTGAAAAGGGTAGGGTTCAATAAGTCATAGTCTGTTTATTTATGTTTTAGATGTGCCCAATATGTGGAAAGTAAGATGCCGTGATGAGAGTCCATACAGAATCCGTGACCTGTGAGGCTTGAAACGCGTCAGCAATTGCTATTAAATTAGCCGAACGTGGAAAACGGATCAAAAAGAAATATAATTGATTCAAAAAAGGAAAAAATTCAAATGTTATAAACACTGAATGACATCCAAATTGAGCCATTACTTGATTATATGTGGCACATTGGTTTGTTTTGATGTAGTCTTGGTTGTATAAAGTCTTGTGTAAAAGTATTGTATATGTTAGGGTTAAACAAATGTTGGTCTAGTACATTGTTGGAAGTATTGTGTAAATTGTGATATATGTAAATATATGTATGACATTTATGTGTTCTGGATGAAGGATAAAGTCCTTCCAAAAGAAAAGAGTTGTTCAAAATTAGGTTGAATAAATAACCCAATCACTGAAGGAATATAGTGTGGTTGTTTAAAAAGTAATGCATAATTAATTAGGATACCAGTTTTATTTTCTCTTTTAAATTATACAGAAGGCCCTACCTGGGTCCCGAATATTGGGCCTATCTTCCCCTTCTTGCAACAGTAATTTAGTCTAAGCCACCTTTTACTCATGTGACTGCCCTCCATTTTGTGTGTGTGAGTGATTATTGTGAATTTTCAGCAAATTTCTAAAAATCTTTATCTGGGAAAATTGATCTCCAGACCTGGTTGTGTTTGGGTGCAATTTTAAAAAGTTATTTGAACATTTTCTGACTATTTTCATGTTGTTCTGCTTTTGTATGTATTTTATCTTGTTTGAATATTTTTTATGTAAATTATTTTTGCTGCTTTTCGAATGGCATGCAACGACCCACAAACGTGTTCACTTGCATTTTGGTTATATATATGTGTGCACTACTTTTTCATGCAATGCTGTACATTTAATTGGAAAAAGAAGGGGTTCCTGCCTGGATAGGGCAACCATATTCTCTTTCTTCTCCATGCCTCTTCTCTCGCGTCCCATGTGGGTCACCAGCATTGTGAGGAACCATTGTGTTTCTGTGTGACACAGGCAGACATTTGTCATTGTTATCTATGTCTCAATCTTTCCTTGCCATTTGGGCATCTGCTATTTTGTGCAGTGTGTGTGTGGGTGTGTGTGTGTGTGTGTCTGTCTGTCTGTCTGTCACACATGGCCATTTTCCATGCCTCCTTTGCTTTCCGATATAGTCATATGATATCCCAACTGGTATTATTCAAAGGCAATTAGAGAGGATATGAATACAACATTATCAGAAAGGAAGCAAGGAGACTCTATTTAATTATTGTATGTGCTCATGGCATCATTTATGTAGTAAAATTAAGAAAAGGAAGAAAAATGGCAATTAGCAGCTGTTCCAGCACTGTGATATACAAATAAAACAAATGACAACAACCCAAATTGTACTTGGTGCTCAAAGTGTGTGAGTGAACAACACGGTGGCGACGCAGGTAACAATATGATCAGCATGGACGGCGCAAAATGACTGGTGCATAAATACAAACAGTGAATGAACAACACAATGTGGTTCTGGGTAGCTTGAAGAGTTTGTTTCGACTTTTCGTTTGTTGTATTATTTGTGAACCACTTTGTATGAAGCGCCTATGTTCGCGGTGAATGGTCGACGGCGTTTCGATCCACTTTAATCAGGATCTTCATCAGGACTGGGTAGGGGTGGGAATAGTGCTGGTAGGCTTATTATGAAAGGAGAAATCCAGGATCCGCGAGGTCGTGTGAATCGAATGTAATCAGGGACTGCGGGTAAATAAGCACAAGTCGGAGTATGGAATCCATGGGATAATGGAAGATCCAGGTCATCAAGAGCTGCGCGTCATGTCAGCATGTGATGGGCGATGTACCTCAGCCGATCCAACAGAGATCGGTGTTGTGAGAGTAAATCTCAGGTTGCCGAAGAGCTGCGGGAAGCTCGTGTAGATCTGGCAATTCCTAGTAAATTATTTTTGCTGCTTTTTGAATGGCATGCAATGACCTACAAACGTGTTCACTTGCATTTCGGTTATATATATGTGTGCACTACTTTTTCATGCAATGCTGTGCATTTTTACTGGAAAAGAAAGGGGTTCCAGCCTGGATAGGGCAGCCATATTCTCTTTCATCTCCATGCCTCTTCTCTCGTGTCCCATGTGGGTCACCAACATTGTGAGGAACGATTGTGTTTCTGTGTGTCACAGGCAGACATTTGTCATTGTTATCTATGTCTCAATCTTTCCTTGCCATTTGGGCATCTACTATTTTGTGCAGTGTGTGTGTGGGTGGGTGTGTGTATGGCCAAGAAAAAGGCTGTTCTTTGAGATCTAGCAGGCTTGCAAACACAAAAGAGCTTTATGCATGAGGCCCAACATTACGCATGTTTTTGTCTGCTTGTTGTCCATTTCAGTATATTTTGCCGGCAACAATCTGTTAGAGTGCAATTGTGGGTTCTCCTAATTATTGCTCTACTTTAAATCATGATCCCTGCACTAACTCCTGCCTTTTTATGGCTCAGAATTTGCCTCACATCACAGATTCTGGGATTGTTAGCATTAGTAGGTATTACCTTTGGGTCAAAGCTTGCAAAAGTAGCTGACAAGTGGGATTGGGCACATTTTGAGAATCACCTTCAGACTTCAGGGTGCAATTTTAGCTCATCACTAGTACAGAAATAGGTGCAAGTTACTTTTATTCACATTTTTTGAATACGTATTGATTGTTGAAAACATGCCACACTTATTTAGATTTTTTGTTCAGTGTTCACTCCTGCCATAACTTGGTCTACAATAAAGAACAGGCATGGCTTGGTGCCCAAAAGGGTGTGGCTTGGCGCCCAATGAACATGGTGGTGCCCGAGTGAGACTCCTTGGAGCAACTCAGGGGTTTCAGGTTCTCCAGCCTTCTGCACGTCATTGAATCACCGCTGCGAGTATTGGAAGGTATCCTGCACAAGATGTGATCCCCGGTGCTTCTTCTTTCACCTCCGGAACCTTGTTTCTCGATGAAGTTGTTTTCAGTGTCATTGCAGTATAGTCATGACCGCTTTTTTGTCTGCTCATTCCTCGCTGCAACAGGTCCTTTCTGAGCTCCGTCTTTACTGAATTGCCAATGGTGAGAATCAGAAGTCGCTCCTTCCTTGTGTTGTAAATAAAACAGCGATAGTATTAAGCATTCGCTGAAGACATGTTACCATGCCTTTGTTCTAGTTTTCCCACTCGTATCTGAAATACGGCCAGACTCCATTTTGTTTTCTGGCGTCCATCTTGTGTGCCATACATTGCCATGTGCTCGCCACGAGGCGAGTCCTACCTCACTGATTGTCACCCCTGAAGTTTGCCCAGCAAACAGGCTACAAATAGTCCCTTGTGCGTCCGGCGCATGTCCAGTAGGAGTCACATCTGTTTCTGCTTAGCGTAGATTGGAATGTGTATTCGGCGGGTCTCAAGAACCGTTAACTCCACCCATGTATCGATCATGTTCAAGAAATGTCCATATATGGTTGTAAATCATGTTTTGAGCTGTAACCGCCTACTTATGAGCCCCTTCTTTGTGTATAAAAGGGGACTGCGTGTCCGAGTTCTTTGTGCTACCTTGTACAATACTGAAGAGTGTTGTGTGGGCTGTAGTATGACCTTTAAAGGTTTATTAAACTATGTTTTTGTATTTCCAGTTTCCGTGCCAATTTCTTTTGTAGTCTGAGGACTCTGTGTACAGAAGGGCGAACCCTTTCGCACTTGCAGGCCTTGCTGAGGCCTGTACTCATCAATTGGCGCCCATCACGTGGGGCTCATCGACGACTCGGATGCTCGAAGGACTGGTCGTGACGAAGGATTGGAACCTTGCCGGGGACGTGATCACTGCCAGCGGCGGCTTTAGTCCTGGCATCCCAAGGTATTCTTCCTTCCCTTCCGATCTGACCATCTGGGTGGCGCCGGTCATCGACTGAGACCTCTTCTGTTGGTTTGCCGCATAGTGGCCGTTTGGGCGAACTCGGAACTTGGCAGTTGGAATCTGGACGCTCTTGATTGGTAAGAGCTTTTTGATAATCTTGATTTGCAAGGCAGTTTTAGGATACCAATGCCCCGACTAATTTGTTTGTTTGTTTGAGGTGACTAGTCATATTCTTAGTTTTGTGCATATATGTGTTGCAACTCATATAGGCAGGCAATGTGAAGATATTTCTCCTGATCTTTGGATTTGAGCGGCGCAACATTTTAAGTGCCATTTTTATTATAATATTGCATAGTTTGCACTATTTTTAGACATGCCTGTTTTTAGCGCACTTCGTAAGTGATGCTGCTGTTTTGGAAATGACCGGTTGATACTAGAAGAATCACAGCCGGCTCCCCCGGAAGGGACGCCGAATAGGGATATGTATGTGAAATTTGGTCTTTCCCCATAATGTACAGCACGTTATGGCGGAAATATACCAAAAAAGATCCTGAGTTACGATGGCCTATGTATGGATCATTTGATTTGCGGAAAATTGAGTATGTGGAGCAGTGTATGTGTAAGCGGCGAGTGAGACAAGATATGTTTGAGTGTATACGTATGTGGGTGAAAGAGGTGCGAGAGCATGAGAAGCGTGAGCAAGCACTGATTGAAAAAGAGCAGAGAAAGAGTGAGCGTGAGAGAGCACATGATGCGAAAAAGCGCGAAGCAGAGGAATTAGAAGAAAAGCAGGAGAAAGAACGTTGGTTGCAAATATCTGGCAAGTATTCTGTTCAACGGCCTCTTTATCCTGTCCTTAATAAATCTAACGATGATTTTTCGTTATTAGATCGATCTCCGCCTCCGTACGCCGGCCCGTCTGCTCCAGGAGGAGGAGATCAAGATTCTAGACAGCCCGGACAGAAAGTGGATACGCGGTCTATGTTGTCGACCGAGTGATTGGCTGATCTCCGTAAGATTGCTTACCGGGTTAACAAAGATGCTGTCTCCCTGACAGATTTATTGGAAGAGCTTGAAACATGGGAGGATAGGGAGAAATTTTAGTTTACTGAATTTGTTTCTAATGAAGTAGTAAGAGCTTTTCAAAATTTTTCTGAGGTTCTTGAACCAAATGATGTGATTGCCGATTCTAAAGAAATGCGTAAAGGTCTTTTTCTTCCTTCTCAGGTGCTGGATGCGATTCGACGCCTATTTGCATTGCAGGATGAGATGTTTCGGCTACAGGATGAAGTGCGGAAAAGGAAAGCTGGCGAGGAGCAATTGAATCCGAGTGGCGGCGGGAAGCAGTCATCCATCTTTTATTCAGATAAGATCGATGCAGTGCATGTTAAACTGATGCGAGAGGCAGCGCCTTTGTATGTTCCTCCTAAAGGAGCGGGTACTAGTTCGGATAGAGAATCTCCTGATGCTCAAGGGTATTTCATCTATAACTGGGTTTATACTCCTTGAAATAGAGCAGATGTTATGGCATTAAAGGCGGCATTACCTGATCCACAAAAGAATCCCGCGGCCTTTTATGAGGAAGTGGAGGGGGCTCTGAACTCCTGCACTATGACTTAGGCTGATATTGACTTATTCTTTGGACTTATATTACCCCCAGATATGTGGAGATCTATACGAAAGGTAGATGACCTTCAGACATTTAAAGTTAAATAGGCGGATCTTGAGGATGAGGATAGGGAAAGCAAACCTGCGCAGAAGCCTCCCAAGATGATTTTAGATCTTCCAGCTGCTATCTTGACTAAATTTAAAATGCTTATCCCCCCTAAAAAGATTGACTGGACTATGTTAGCGTCATGTAAACAAAAAGTAGACAAATCTGTTTCAGATTTCTTTACACAATTTCAGGAAACTTTCCATGATTTTAGCGGCCAGTTGCTTACGGACGACACGGGTCGTCATCTTTTTGTTGATAAATATGTTTCGAATTTATTACCGGGAGTAGCAGCTTGATTAAAAGCAAGCGAAAGCTCTTGGATGACTTCGACGCCGGCATCCCTGATGACGATGGCTCAGTATTATGAACGTCAGGAATTAGAAGCAAAGTGAATGAGGAAAAGAAATCTAAGGATTTAAAAACAAAGGTTATGTTAGCGCAAGTGTATGGGCCGCCACGTAGAGGTAATGAAAGGGGCGGTCGGAATTTCCCTGGTTCTTTTTCGGGCCGTACTGATTTGGCCCGGGATCAATGTGCATATTGCAGGCAGAAAGGCCATTGGGCGAATGAGTGTCCATTGTTGCGTGCACAGCGGCAAGAGCGTGGGCAGGGATCCATGAGGGGTAGAGGAGGTTTTTCAGGCCCTAGGGGCAACACGAATGATCGAGCTAGGTTTGAATCTAATATGCGACCACGAGATGGGTCCAATGTTTTTGATCGACGAAATCAATACCAAATTTCTGATTATGTACCTCCTGAACAGCATGATTCACAGTATGCATAGGATTGCGTAGGATGGGGTAAGGAATCAGTTGAAGTGCCAGTAGATCAGAGGGGTCCTTATGTTATAGCACATGTTTTGGGTTCTACTGATCGGTTCCTGGTTGATACAGGAGCTACTCGTAGCGCTTTGTCAAAAAAATTGGTTCCAAGGGCTCCCCTGTCTGGCTTAACAATTACGTCAATAGGGTTCGATGGAACGCCTTCTGTTAGCCCAGGTATGCAACGGTTACCACGCATTTTTTACAACGCGGTACCGTTTGCATGCTACTTTTACCACGCAGGTCGTTACAATGAAATGCGCTGGGGGGCGCTCCAGGATAGTAAATACTTTAATTTACTATCCAGCTCCTTTCCCTAGAGTCCACGGGGACTGGAGTTGGAATAGTAAATTAAATAATTTACTATCCAGCGCCCCTCCACGCAAGTCATTGTAACGACTTGCGTGGTAAAAGTAGCGTGGTAACGGTACGCGTTGTAAAAGTACGCGTGGTACCGTCATACATCCGTTAGCCCACTATCACAGCCTCTTGAACTTTATGTAGATCAGTTTGCTGCACCATGTCCATTTTTGCTTTCCCCAAACACGCCTGATAACATTGTGGGCCTGGATATGCTCAAGCATTTTCGTGCTACGATACGATGCTCCCCTGAGGGAGTACATGTTATTTTGAATGACAACTATCCAACAACTGAGAGGGTGTGTACCATTAAGGTAAATACTGCACTGGCCTCTTTGCCTCATACTTTGTGGGCCACTTCGGATACTGATGTGGGACAGATGATTATTCCTCCGGTGCACATTAGTGTAAAGGAGGGAGCTGTGTTGCCACACCTACCTCAGTATCGAATTTCACAGGAGGGGGAAGAGGCGCTCATACAGATAGTACAGGATCAGATTAAAGTAGGGGTTGTTGAAGAAGTTCCATACAATGTGTGCAACAGTCCTATACTACCGATTTTGAAGAAAGACACTGACACTAAGATTTATCGATTTATTATCAATCTGAGGGAGGTCAACAAGATAGTGATACCCCAATACCCAGTGGTTTCTGATATTATGACACTTCTTACTCTGGGCCCGCCAACTGCAACAACGTTCTCTGTTATAGATTTGAAGAACGCTTTCTTTTTGATCCCTATTCATCCTGACAGCCGATATCTTTTCGGATTCACTTTGAATAATAGATCGTACAGATTTTGTAGAGTTCCCCAAGGCTATACTGAGAGTCCCAGCATTTATAGTCAATCGTTAAAAAGACACTTGGATTCTTTTGTTTTATCTGAAGGTGTGGCGCTTATACAATATGACGATGACATCTTATTGGCAGCCGATACCCCTGAACAATTTGAGGAGTGTACATTGTCTTTACTTACCTTCCTGGCATCGCACAACCACAAAGTATCAAAAAAGAAACTGCAGTATTGTAGACCAAAGGTAACCTACTTAGGTCACCTTTTGTCTAAGAAAGGTGCGTGCACTTACACCAGATCGTAATCAAGCCATTTTAGACACACCAGCACCCTCCACGCAGAAAGATGTTCGAGCTTTTCTGGGTCTCACCTCCTTTTGTAGACAGTGGATATTAGGGTTTTCATACATAGTTAAACCACTATTAGCCCTTTTGACAAAAGATACTCCAGTTCCCCTTCCCTGGACAGATGAATGTGAGAATGCTTTTCAACAATTACGTCAGGCCCTTTGTTCAGCACCAGTGTTAGATACCCCTGATTACACGGAGCCCTTTACATTGTATGTGCATGAGAGAGATGGATGCGCGTTATCAGTGTTAGTGCAGATGCACGGCGATAAGCAGCACCCTTGTGCATATTTCTCGGAAATGCTTGATCCTGTCGCTCCAGCGTTGCCTGGTTGTCTCCGCTCAGTTGCAGCAACAGCTGTGTCAATACGCCATAGTGAAGGGATTGTGTTATCTCATAAGTTGTTAGTGTTGGCCCCCATGCTGTTGATGCCCTTTTGAATCAGACAAAGACGCAGCATTTAACTAGTGCTCGTCTGACAGGATACGAGCTGACACTGTTGGCTCCTCATATTACTTTGAAAAGATGTGCAACACTGAATCCAGCCACGTTTTTGCCCTTCCCAGTGACTCAGCCTGAGGCGCAAGAGACACATGACTGTGTCTTTGTGACTGAGGAACAGACAAAGGGTTGTATTGACTTGCAAGATACGCCTTTTACAGATGTGGATGGAGAGCTGTGGGTGGATGGGTCTTTCTTGAAGTTACCAGATGGGACTACCTCCGCAGCATATGCAATTACTACGCTACACACAATAGTGGAGACAGCACGCATACCGCAGAAATCAGATCAAGCAGCAGAACTGATAGCGTTGAAACGAGCTTGTGAACTTAGTGCAGGATTATGCATGAACGTCTATACAGACAGCCGCTATGCTTTCGGAGTAGCGCACGATTTTGGCCTGCTCTGGAAGGAAAGGGGTTTTTTGACATCACATGGAGCGCAGATAATGTATGGAGAATTAGTACAAAATCTCTTGACTGCACTGACCTATCCTAAAAGGATAGCTATAGTAAAATGTAGTGCGCACAAGAGGGTAACAGACAAAGTGGGACAAGGAAACGCTTTTGTAGATCGAGTTGCACGTAAAACTGCGATGCAGCCTGGCTCCACTGCAATGTATGTTGTGAAGTCACAAGCTGAGCGGTGGCACGACGATAGAGAGAAGGTACTAAAAATACAAAAGACTGCTACTTATAAGGAACGAGAGCAATGGTCGAACGATGGAGAAATGGATGATGAAGGCTGCTGGAGGAATAAGCAGATGGATAGGTGGAAGTTACCTACAGCCTTCGTACAACCTATGGTTCAGATGGCACATGGGCTAGCACATGTTGGAGCTTCAGCAATTGTGAAATTGCTTACGTAAGTTTGGGAGCATCCAGAAATTGCTAGCACGGCTGAGAGAGTAGTACAAACCTGCATGATTTGCCTTAAATACCATCCAGGAAAAGGGACACGAACTCCAGCAGGAGGATTTGCAACACCTACTGCACCTTTTGAAGTATTGCAAATGGATTATATTCAGCTGGAACGCTGCAATAATCAGAAGTATGTCCTGGTTGTGGTTTGTGCCTTCAGCAAATGGATTGAAGCATACCCTACGAAGGACAATACTGCAATGACTACTGCTAAGGTGCTGTTGAAGGAATTCTTTCCTCGTTTCGGTGTTTGTAGATTGTTGTGGAGTGACAACGGGCCCCATTTTGTGGCGGACGTTATTAAATATGTCCTGAAGGGATTAGGCATTGTGCAAAAGTTTCATGCCGTGTTCCACCCGCAATCAGCAGGATTGGTGGAAAAGTACAATGGCTTGCTTAAGTTAAAAATAGTGAAAATACACGCTTCTACTTCTCTGACTTGGCCAGATGCTTTGCCTTTGGCATTATTGTCTATCAGATCAGTACCGCATTCTCGGACGGTCCTAACGCCCTATGAGATTGTATTCGGGCGTCCTATGAACATATGGGGAGTGCCCAAACCGAGCTCAGTGTACGATGTACTTTGTGTTTTAATGAATGACTATTTGGCACAATTAACTGATAGCTTGGTTTCTATTCATCAACAGGTTCGAGAAGCACTCCCTGAC
Organism: Lissotriton vulgaris; assembly: GCF_964263255.1. Classification (NCBI taxonomy): domain Eukaryota; kingdom Metazoa; phylum Chordata; class Amphibia; order Caudata; family Salamandridae; genus Lissotriton; species Lissotriton vulgaris. The sequence goes on from NC_141691.1 coordinate 466,709,090, forward strand.
TGGTTCACAGGAGAAGGCCATCACCTCCGACCTGGTGATTTTGTCCTGGTGAAGTCTTTCGAGAGGTCGAGTAGTCTGGAGCCGAGGTGGTGTGGTCCGGAGCAGGTCCTCCTCAGCAGTGCGGGTGACCAATTGCACAAACTGGATCCATTCCATTCACTGCCGGAAAGTACAACCTGACTTGGTGGAGCCTGCTGTATTGACCGACCATCGAGATATCCTGACTATGGAGAGAGGCCGTGCTATGGTACCTGGCGAATCTGAGGAGTTCTTCCCGGACCAGACAATCCCTGGATCAAGAAGATTTAATCTATGACCAAGAAAAGAATCTGCAATTGTGTGAGAAGTTGTCAGTGAAACGGAGAGCCAATGAGGCAAGGGGGGGATCAGCCATGCATTAGTGTAGTGACACCCGTCTTGGCCCGCTGCTGAAGAAAACAACGGCTACCTACGGGTTAAGAGTTCTGACAACACTAAAGTTTCAGGAAGATACTGTGTACATTTGTTCGAATGGATAAAAGGAAGATTTTTTAGTTCTGTGGGGTTCATTATCATTATTGCAGTTATCGCCACAGTCATGTGGGTTGTCGAGGATAAAGCTCCTGCCCGTGAGCTGTATATTGTTTCCACTCCAGTCCCTGATGAGCACTTTTTCTATACACTCCCATATCAAGAGTTGAAACATCGACAGTCATATCTGAATACCACTTTCATTCAGATGTTGCATCATACCCACGTTGCTACAAATGCTACAGACTGCTGGATATGTGGGATGATGCCAGCACATCAAAAGAAAGGAGGAACACTGTTTATACCTCTTCCTTTCTCTCTTAATGGCTCTTGTAGAGCATGGTACGCTTTGCTTTTTGCTACAAGAAAGCCTACGGTAGGAAGATTCCTTTTTAGATTGAATAAAGAATGTCACCAAAACAAAGAAGGTTATCCACAAGTTAACGGAACTATATGGGAGTGGGAAGAGTATCGACTGGACAATGAATCGACACCTTATATTTTCACGAACACTAGAGACACTGTTGGACAAGAGAAGTTTGTGATCTCGGTGGCCCAAGCACAAGCAGATTTATGTGTACAGAGTGTAGGCCATATTCCTGTAGGTGTTAGTGATTGTAATGTTGTATTGAATATTGATGGCCTTAATAACAGTACTTTCCTCGCCTCTCATAACACCTATTTTGTATGTGGAAACAAAGGCTATTATCGATTACCAGCCGGATGGTCTAGAGTATGTTATGTATCGTTTTTATTACCACCTGTATTCCTGGCACCTGCATCATATCACAAAGACTTGAAATTATTGAATAATGTGACTGTAAATAGATTCCAACGAACCTTATCTGTAGATGATATTGATCAGACGGACACTAGTCTGCAACAGTATATATATTTCAATTTAGGATTGTTTTTCTTTGTGGGAGCTGCCCTGAACAGAAGAAAGATACGACGATTAACAAGATAGTGGAAGCTGTTACCAATCAAACTGCTGCAGCCCTTGGGAATCTTACTGAAGAGCTACAAATTACCAGGATTGTTGCATTACAGAACCAAATGGTTCTTGATGTGATGTTAGCAGATAGAGGTAGAGCTTGTAGAATTATGGGAAGCAGCTGCTGTGTCTTACTCCTTCTGTGTATAAAGCCATTAACAAATTACATAAGATTGCAGCGGATATACATGTTGAAAATGGATCTTGGACCTTTTCTGGGTGGTTTTGGACCTTGGTTTCTACATGGGGTTGGAAGGTTCTCACTGGACTATGCATAATTATTGCCATATTATTCATGTGTTGTGTATGCATCCAATGTAGTCCAATGATATGTTCTTTATGTGTTTCATGTGGAGTGGTGTGGCTCACTGGTTAGAGTCAGCAGACCCGACAGCAGAGTACGGCCTGGGACCAGGGTTCGATTCCCGACGCGGCAGGGTCTTGGACCAGGATCAGCGGACTTGATCATTCTCGCCTCGGTGCCTACTCTAACCAGGGATCACACTCAGCAACTCTGGGCATTAAGCTTGCCTCATCTCCACAACGGCCCCTCACAAACGCCGGGGATGCCTGGTTTCACCTTGGAGACTCCCAGGAGGGACTATCTCACAGGGAAAGCCAGGACGGGTTCCCCAGTGGTCTATAGCGCTACGAGGCCTGCGGTGCGGGTAGCAGTGCGCTTTACAAGACACACAATTAATTAATTAATTCATTAATTTTTTGTGTGCCCAATAAACAATCTGTCGCAGAAGCTACCCATAAGAAAACTATAACTAGAGAGATAGCTGATATGATGAGCATCGATATAAATGTCTTCAGCAAATGCTGAAAGGGTCGTCTGTTGTAAATAAAACAGCAATAGTATTAAGCATTCGCTGAAGACGTGTTACCATGCCTTTGTTCTAGTTTTCCCACTCGTATCTGAAATACGGCCAGACTCCATTTTTGTTTTCTGGCGTCCATCTTGTGTGCCATACATTGCCATGTGCTCGCCACAAGGCGAGTCCTAGCTCACTGATTGTCACCCCTGAAGTTTGCCCAGCAACAGGCTATTAATAGTCCCTTGTGCGTCCGGCGCATGTCCAGTAAGAGTCACATCTGTTTCTGCTTAGCGTAGATTGGAATGTATATTCGGCAGGTCTAAAGAACCGTTAACTCCACCCATGTATCGATCATGTTCAAGAAATGTCCATATATGGTTGTAAATCATGTTTTGAGCTGTAACCGCCTACTTATGAGCCCCTTCTTTGTGTATAAAAGGGGACCGCGTGTCCGAGTTCTTTGTACTACCTTGTACAATACTGAAGAGTGTTGTGTGGGCTGTAGTACCACCTTTAAATGTTTATTAAACTATGTTTTTGTATTTCTAGTTTCCGTGCCAATTTCTTTTGTAGTCTGAGGACTCTGTGTACAGAAGGGCGAACCCTTTCGCACTCGCAGGCCTTGCTGAGGCCTGTACTCATCACTTGATGTGTGCTTCAGCAATCTCTTTTTCCTGCCTAGAAACTCTGTTTGCACTTCTGTTTTGAAGTGGCTGCTTTCGACATTGGCGAGATGAAGTGACGGCCACCATTTTATGAATGTGCTTTCTTCCATAGTGCTGTAATTTTGCCAGAGTGTTTGTGGCAGCAGGTTGCACTTGGATGTATGATGTTACCACGCATGCTTTTACCACGCGTGCTTTTACAACGCGGTTTTTAAAATGCATGCCTTTACAACGCATAGTGCTTTGGGGCGCTGGATAGTGAATAGTTTAATTTACTATTCCAACTCCAGTCCCTGTGGATAGTAGGGAAGGTATTGGATAGCAAATAAACCTTTTCCCTATCCTAGAGCGCCCCCCAGCGCAATGCGTTGTAATGGTTTGCGTTGTAAAAGTTGCGTTGTAAAGGTTGTTTACCGTTGCACTTTCATTGTTTGGCTCTCTGGTGGCAGATATAACCATTTGCCTGCTATTTCTGCAATCAATTTATGCGTTGGTTGTTTCCTTTGGCAATGCATTCTGCCTCATATTGCTCTTCTGTTGAGAGAAGGCAAGGAGAACTGCTGCAATTTTAAGTTCATTCCTCACCATCTCTATGAGTCAGGCAGTTGCTTCTTCAAGGATGTTTCAAAACAACAAGGGGCCCCAAGTCAAGGATGGGCTCATGTTAAGCAAATTTCGTTTTTAGCAGGAGTTCCTTCTTACATGGCTTGAAATTTCTCTTTATTATTGAGAGCATAATACCCGTGTCATAACATTTGATGCGGCATCTCAATTCAAAAGTCGAATTACAGTTACCATCCAATTTTGGTCGGGATACACTCCATATCACTGATTTTCTTCTTCTGCTGACACTGTGGTGTATTCCTTTTTATTTTCCCTCCACATTAAATGTAAATGTATATTGATACTTGTATAGCGCACTACTCACCAGCAAGGGTCTCAAGGCGCTTGTACGAATACCGCTGTGGAACCCATCCTGGCTTTCCCTGTGAGGCGTCCACTCCTGGGCACCCTCAAGGTGGAGGCCAGGCATCCTTAGCGTTGTGGGGGCTGTTGTGGAGATTAAGCAAGCTATTGCCCAGAGTTGCAGAGTGGGACTCCATGATTGGAATAGGCACTGAGCCGAGAATTATCAGGTCCGTGGAAATTTTTTTAACTCAAGACCCGCCGAGGCGTGGAATTGAACCCTGGTCCCGGGCTAGACCTCTGCATCAGGGTGTGCCGCTCTAATCATTGAGCCACACTTCTCCACACTTTGTGTTATATGGGCAGACTAAGGAAAACTGATACTCTTTCTTAAAGATCCACTCAATCTTTCATTAAAAATTGCAAGATTTTGACTGCATTTTCCAAGATGGAGGACTCTGTATTATCTTTAGCTAAGGGGACCTAACCCAACGACCCCTGCTTCTTCAGCGACGGAAAATACAACATAAAACGTCTGAAAAAAGATCCTCCCTCTCAACTAAATTCTTCACTCTTGTATCAATGGAGTTATTGTTGGAAGAAGATAAGAGCCCTTCAGTCCTTTATGGAGGAAATAAACTCCAAGTTACAGCTTCTCACCGACAATTGGTCTCAATTGGATGAAAGACTTACGGCAGTTTCTGACTGACTGAATATTTGTAAAGTGCACTATTGCCGAGGTGTCTTGGCGCTGAGAAATGTGCAGAACCGGAACAGCAGGCAAAATTAGAGTTGAGTGAAGAGCCATGTTTTTTAATATTTTTTCCTAAAAAGCGTCTGGCTGGACTGAAGTTGTAATTGGACGGGAAGGAATTCCATAATTTAGCTGCTTGGAATGAGAATTGTTTTCCTCCCCATCCTACTTTTTTCATCCACAGGAGGTGTACCAATCCAGTGCCAGTAGATCTTAAGCAGCGAGGTGTAGCATACAGAGGAAATTGAGATTGTAAGTCATTCGCCCCTCCTCCATATAGGGCAGTGTACTAAACAAATGGCCTTAAACTCCACCACCATCTCACTGGAAGTCAGTGAAGTAGCTTTATACTGGCAGAAGTAGGATGGTGTTTAGGTAGATTATGCAGTACTCGTGCTGCTGCATTTTGAAGTGATTGGAGTTTAGAGAGCTGACTTACACCTGCGCCTAGGTAGATAGCATTACTATAGTCTATTCTGGATAGAACTAAAGCTCCTACCACTGTTTTCCTCAAAGAGAAAGGAATGAAAGGGAGGATCTTCCATAGAACCCTCAGCGTAAAGAAGCAGGCTGAGGCCACTTGGTTTGTCTGAGAGACAAGCGTTAGATCTTTGTCAATCAAGAAGCCTAGGTTCTGAGCCTTGGGCACCGGAACAGGGCATGTTCTGGCTTCGGTGGGCAAATATGATTTGCTCCAGATCAAGTTTTTTCAGCATTGCGTTTTAAGAAATTGGTGTTCATCCAACACATCTGCAATGTAAGGCAGTTGCGAAACCGTCCAGCTGTTATTTCCCAACTTTGCGTTACAAACATCCACTTGCTTAGTGTCATCAGCGTACGACATGAGCAAAAGTCCATGGGGCATATTAGAAAGAACCCTGCGTAAAATTATCACAGTTTTATCTGCAGGAAACTGCCGATAAAACGGCGATAATGGGCTTGCTAATATGCGTTATAGAATTCCAATAGAATCCCAGGTTAGATGTCCTGCACATCTAACCTGGGCTTCAATTAAAATTCTATAAAGCATATTAGCAAGCCCATTATTGCAGTTTTAGCGGAAATTTCCTGCTGATAATATGTTACGCAGGGTTCTTGCTAATATGCCCCCATGACTTTTTAATAATCTGGATAAAGGGGCAATGTATATGTTAAAAATGGTAGGGGGCAGGGCCAAGCCCTGGGGGACTCCACCTGGGAGAGTAAACAGTTCTGACCGAAGTCCATCCTAGTAAATTATTTGATCCCTAGATGACAAGAATGATGTTAGAAGGAGCAGGGCTTTACCACTAATACTATCAGACTTCAGTCTCCGTACTAATACTGCATGATTTATGGTTTTGAAGGCTGCGGTAAGGTCAAGCAGTATCAGGGCTGACTCAGTGGAGTGCAGGGATATAAAGCCATGCTGAGTGGAATCAAGGATGTTATGTAGATCTGGATAGGTTGTCAACTCAGAATTCATAGCTTTCTCCAAACTTTTGGATGGTAGAGGTAGGCAGGAGATCGGGCGGTAATTTTTATCCTCTAGGGGATCGAGCGTGGATTTGTTTAGAATAGGTCTAATACCAGCCTTTTTCCAACACAAAGTAAAGACCCCTGAGCTTGTGACTTTATTTAAAAGTGGGGTCAGGGATGTGCAGATCTACTAAGATGTGTTAGTTTGCAGCAACAAGTCTACCACTTTTTCTTCTCCTAATACGGAGAACCGAGTTAGGCTGCAATGGAATGCCACATCTCTGACAATCTGGGTTCCTTCTAAACCCAGAGATAACACTAACCTACGGTGCACAGACAAAATATCGACTCCAAAATATCGAATGGACAAAATATCGAGTTAAAAATATCGACAACAATAAAATATCGATAACAAAAATATCGTTGGTCAAAATATCGAATAAAATAATGATAAAAAAATATCGAGTACAAAAATATCGACTCAAAAAAATTGACAAGACAAAATATTGATAAATAGTCAAAGTAAAAAATATAGATAATATGTAGAAAAAAGGTTAAAAAAAAATAAATTTTTTATTAATAGTAATATAAATTGTAGTTAATGTTTAGGAGCGGGATGTTGGGTTAATAGGGGATAAGGGTGGGGAGTAATTTAATAATAATTAATTAATTAATATATGTTTGTAAATATTTTTAATTAATAATTAATTGGTAATTAATTAATATTAATTAGTTAATTAATTAATATAAATTTGTTAATATTTTTAATTAGTAATTAATTGGTAATTAAATAATATTAATTAGTTAATTACATTAATTAGAGTAATTTATTTATATATATATAATTTTTAGTTTTTTTTAAATTAATTAATTGGGAAAAAATATTATTATTTATTAAATTAAATTAATTACAGCTAATGTGCTAATATATTTACTTTATTGTTATTGTTAATTAATAATTAATTGGTAATTAAATAATATTAATTAATTTTGGGTAAATGAGTATTTTTAGGGTTCAGGGTCAGTTTCCAGTTTTTGGGTAAAGGGGTATTTTTAGGGTTCAGGGTCAGTTTTCAGTTTTTGGGTAAAGGGGTATTTTTAGGGTACAGGGTCAGTTTTCAGTTTTTGGGTAAAGGGGTATTTTTAGGGTTCAGGGTCAGTTTTTGGGTAAAGGGGTATTTTTAGGGTTCAGGGTCAGTTTTCAGTTTTTGGGTAAAGGGGTATTTTTAGGGTTCAGGGTCAGTTTTCAGTTTTTGGGTAAAGGGGTATTTTTAGGGTTCAGGGTCAGATTTCAGTTCTTGGGTAAAGGGGTATTTTTTGGGTTCAGGGTCAGTTTTCAGTTTTTGGGTAAAGGGGTATTTTTAGGGTTCAGGGTCAGTTTTGGGTTTTTGGGTAAAGGGGTATTTTTAGGGTTAAGGGTCAGTTTTCAGTTCTTGGGTAAAGGGGTATTCTTTGGGTTCAGGGTCAGTTTTCCCTACTGTTGCACACACTGGAGTGGGAATAGTAATTTTAACCCCTACGCTATCCAATGCTTTCCATACGATTGCACTCTTTGGAGTGGGAATAGTATTTTTTACACTTCTGGTATCGTACGGTAATATAATAGTATCTTATTTAATTATAGTATGTTACTATATATATATGTTTTAACAAATAAGATTGTAAAAAATCGTTTTTATTATTTTCATTTATTATTTAATTATTATAAGATAATTTAAGTATTTTTAAGTATATTTTAGTAATTAAATTTGAATATTAATTTAATTTAACACTGTTTTTAATAAAGTCGATATTTTTTACAACTATATTATTGTAAACGATATTTTGTACTCGATATTTTTGTACTTACCTGTTTGTAGATACAAACTCGATATTTTGACTGTCGATATTTTGTCCACAATATTTTTGCAAGTCAATATTTTGTCCCTCGATATTATTTCAGTGATCCCTAACCTACCATTGGTTTTTATCCCTGGAAGGGCAATCCTATCATTAAAGTACAGCGTTTGATCTCCCTTACCAGTTTTATCTTTCAATCCACATCCCACATCACAAGCCATCTCACTAGCACTCATCATACGGCAGCCTCGTAAAAGATCTCTGCAGGACCAGTTGGTCATTACAGCGCCGACCCAACGAGGAGCACCACCTGATCATGAAGTATGACATCCTCTAGGGAATGTGTGAGGGTAATATAAACAGTCCAGGAGACTGTCCTGTTCCAGTACTCTGGCCCAGGCACTCTCCATGTTCTGAGAGATTGTGCCTCTCCCCTCCTTTCTTCCTCTTAGGAACATTAGCCCTATTGTTGAATTAAATGATTATTGATAGGAGCACTGGCTTCTGGACCTCTTGAATAAGCTCCCTGTACCCCTTTTCACAAGCGGTATTTTGTTTGATACAGTCTAACATTTATACCTGGTGCCAGCCTTTGTGGTGTGTAGACTCCTTGTTCTTTCCCCACAACTGGTTCAGGAACGTTCTCCCCCTTCCCAAGACTCCAAACTATCTGGGGCCAAAAAAGGAAGAGCAGGTCTGGTGTCAGGTACCTTTGTGTGTAGTGTAGTCAAGACCCTTTGAAATTAAGTCAGGCAGGCCTATCCCGTCCACACCTAATCCTCCTTTTTCTCTCTGTCTTGAAGCAATCCACAAACCCTGAAAGCAGACCCATTTAGCAACGAACGTAAGAATGAATAAGAATTCCTTCTCCTGCAACCGCTTGAAGGTTTCATAGCCTTGTGTGGTCTTTAGAGTTGTTCAATAAACAGCTACTTTGCCTAATCTCCTGTTTATTCAGTTCAGAAAGGAATGATTATATTACTGTTCAGATGCCATTATTCTCCCCAGGGGAGAAACTGCTTAAACATTTTTTTATGGAAAAGTAAACCTGAAAAATTTGCAGAAAATCACAGTAGACTCAGTGAACATTCCTTTCTAATTCCTAGTGAACCATATGTTTCTTTCCTCCTTAAAATGACAGGGGTTTACATCATTCGGTTGGTTGCCCAATAATATTTGTAATTTCCGACTATTGTATTTTTCTGTTTATTGATTCAGTGCTCTTTGTGTCCCAACTGCTGGTGCCCCTCCTTTTGTGCTTTTTAAAAATGCCATATGATTTGATTTTGGGGTTCCTCTCAGCAATTTGATACTTCCACTCCCAGGCACGATTAGGTACTTCACTGTGTATGGATGGTCGTGTGGCATAGGCAATGGCACTGCCTTTGAATACCTACCAGTGTGTGGCATCTGTTGTCTTGCCTAAATGTCCAATTTTATCCTGAGCGCTTCCTCCTATTTCTCCTGTGTTAATCTGGGAGTGTCCACCCAACTGTCACTCTTGGTTCTATGATGGTATTTGGAGGATCCCTCCGAGGCTCTGACTTGACAATAACTCTGTATTCTGCTGGCATGGGGAACTGGTGAGGCTGTTGGTATTTAGATTTCGGACTCTACCTTTTCTTCTGGCAATGTTCTAAAGGGTTTCTGGTTTGGCACAGACAAGCCGGGAACTTTTATTTCATCATTGAATGATCTAGGGGGCCTTTACTTCACCAGCTCACATTCTTGAATTGACCCCTTCCCAGGTCATGCTAAATAACTTCTGCCTGAGGCTTAGATGAATTTCAAGGGGTATTCTTTCCGTTTTTCACACATTCCTGGGAATATTTTTCAAATTTTCAAGTCTGGCATCTTTTTTTATTCATCATCCTTCACTTGTGGTTTGGACATGTCAATCATCCACAGAGTCTTTTTATCTTCTCTGCTCCAGGTAACCTTTTATCTTTGTCTGGCTTGTCTTTCGGGTGAATTTTTGCATTCCTGTACCTTCTCTGAGTTGGTGGGTAGACCGCTTTCCTTCATGCTGCTTATATGGTTTTGAGTGGCGTGAGGCACCTGATGTTTGTCTCTAGATTAGATCGTCACACTTGGGACAATAAAGATATGAGAGATGTGTTATTGCTTAGATCACATGTGGTAATCTCCATTACAGACACTTTCACATCCTCATAATTAACACAAGTCCATGTTATCAGAAGTATTATTTAGGGATGGCACGGGAGATGACTGATTCACAGTCCACCGGTGCCCCTCCAGTCCCTAGAGAAGACGAACCCCAGGAGACTCAAAGAACACAAAGGAAGGAAGAAAAGAGGGATCAAAATAGATGCACTGCCTCAGTCTTCAGAACTCCACTAATGTCTCCCTCACTCTCTCAGTTGAAATATGAAGATGGACCGTATTGTTGACAACTTGAATTCAACACTGTAGGACTGTAGATGCCTGACAAGAGAATGGTATATTTAGTAACCCATGTGACCCTTAAAATTCCTACTCTACTCTTTGCTCACATGTATTGTGCATTAGTACCCTCCTTTTCATACTTGAGGTTTATTTGTCCAGCATACATGTCAGAAATCCAATGTGGCTATTGCTTACTCGACCCCCTGGAAGCAAACAATGAAGACGCAATAGGTAAGAGGGATTCCAAATCACTGTTGCCCCTCAAACTACTGCTGTTGAATTGTGCTGTGTAGCGGTGAGGTAGGCCAATATGAGGCGGGCCAATATGAGGGGTGCCAATATGGGGAAACCTGCTCAAGGCTTGCAGTCTTCAAAACTAAGGAAACAGGTGCAGTCAACTTTTGTATACAAGGCTGTCATGTTTTCTGTCATTTAAAAAAAATGCCATAGACAGGTTTCTGAATGCATAGATAGCGGCACGAAGTTCCAAAACTTTGACAGAGAAAGGTGGGCAGTTTAGAACTGAGGATGGAAAGAAGGAACAGACTAGCATCATTATCATCATCAAAAAACGTTATTTCGGTCAATATGACCTCAAAAGTACAACAGACTAGCATATAATAAGTTTCTAACAGAGCTATACCAAGAAAACCTGGACTCAAAAGAGTTTCTACTTTTTTTCTGAAATCCTTGTTCTCTATTATCATGGATTTTACAAATTATTCTGAAACTTATATGTAACCAGTAAAAATATTTTTTTATTGGCATGATGTTCCATATATTACACCTGTAAATGAGATTAGAAGCTGTATTTTAAACAAGCTGAACACATTCAACCTGTTAAGCAGGAGAAGATTAATACACCTCTAGCATTGTCTCTCAAAATGTTAGGTTACGTTTGAGCTCTGCACCATGTTTCTCAGATTCCTCACTGGAAATTTGTACACAAAAGCTTCAGACATTCATAAAACAGCAGCAAAGTAGGTTCTGCTGAGAATCCCTGACTTCCCCAGTCTAACAGATGGATCCAATGATCATGAGTTCAGTCTTTTCCTCATTGTAATGTCATCAAACTGTTCCAAAATGCAATTTTTTCAATTTGCGATTCTCATTTTTTATGCGTCAAAATTTAAAAAGTTGTTAGATATCCACAATCAAGTGATTGCAAGCAGTTATGCATATTGTCCTGAGTGAAATTGGGTACAAAGGATTTGTTATGGCATGAGATGGTGAAGATAAACCCAGTGAATTTTGCCGTATGTTGATAGAGTAACTGAGCCAGGGGGTACATGTAGACGGTAGAGGAGTGAGTGTAGAATTCTGAGGAACACTGAAGAGTATTATTCTAGAGTTTGACAGAAAAGAGAAAGTGACATATACTATACTCTGTTGGCCAACAAGGATTGGTCGGGCAGGCTGCCGCACTGAAGGAAATTCTTTTAGACATGAATCTCACTCAGCAGATACACTTCCCTACCCACAAAAAAGGACATAGTCTGGACCAGATTTGGTCTCAGGATATCCCTCTCATTATCAACTCCATCACCCCATGCATCTGGTCGGACCATTTTCTGATTGATTTCTCTATAACCATCACTGTGAACAGGAAACAGCCGTCTCAGCAAGGAGGGAAAGTCAGACTTTGGAAGCAGGCTGACCTCCCTGCCTTTATTGACACCTTAACTTCATCCCTCCCCCTATTTGATCAGGATATTGAAGGGATTGAAGAAGCCTTTTCCAGCTGGCTACTTCAGGCTGCTAATGTTTACGCTCCCTGTTCCAACTTTCCCCGCTCTCGCACCCATGACGCTCATAGGTGGTTTACACCTCATCTTAAAGCTTTAAAGCTGCAAGTTCGTCAGAAGGAGCGTAAGTGGCGGCTGGCGTACTCAGAATCCGACAAGGCTGACTATTGTAGGGCGCGAAAGGAGTACCAGAAACTCATTCAGAAGCACAAAACCGACTATTTCTCTGAGAAAATTCTTCAATCACGTAACAAATCCAGAGATTTGTTCAACATTGTGGAGAGTCTTAGTGGCAGCGACAGAACTTCCCTAGCTGTAACTCCCACCCAGGACCTTTGCAACACATTAAATACCTTCTTCTTTAATAAGATTTGCACCATAAAGCAAAGTATTCTCACCACTTCACCCCCCTCTTCTCCGGTTGATATCTATTATAATCCTTTTACCCTGGAATCTTTCCCCCCCATTGATGCTGCCTGCCTATCTAAACTCCTCCTCAAAGTTGAATCTGGTTCCCCCGATGACATCTGCCCTCCATACATCCTGCGTGAAGTGGGAGCCGCCATCCCTGAGAGCATGCTCTCCATGATGAATGGATCCCTCTCACAGGGTTTGGTTCCTGCCACTTTTAAAAAAGCTCTTCTGATCCCTTTGCTGAAAAAAGCTGGGGCCAATCCATCGGACCCCCTTAATTACAGGCCCATTTCTCTGCTGCCGTACTGTGCTAAGCTACTGGAGGCCCATGTTTGTGACAGCATGTCCCAATTTCTGGAAGAATCACAGTATCTGGCGCCTAACCAGGCTGGCTTCCGCCCTCTTCATTCTACTGAAGCAGTCATCGTCTCAGTTCAGAACACTCTGAGGCGGAATGCCGACGAGGGGATCCACCAGGCCCTGGTGCTATTAGACCTATCAGCGGCTTTGGACACGGTTGACTATACCATCTTGGTCAACCGTGTCGAACAGGCTGGTCTTAGGGGTCCTGCGCTGAGCTGGATTCGCTCATTTATTACTGGTCGCACCCAATCTGTGAGATTGGGCTCCTTTACTGCCCCCACCATTCCTACCACCTGCGGAGTCCCTCAGGGTTCCTCCTTGTCACCGCTGCTTTTTAATTTATACCTACGCCCCCTGCTGTATTCCCTCAGGAACACCAGAGTAACCATTTTCAACTACGCAGATGACTTGCAGCTCATCTTTCCTCTAAACACCGAGGACTCAGTGGTAGTGTTTCAAAACACCATGTCTCACATCCTGAGTTGGATGAGCTGCAGTCACCTGAAGCTCAACCCAGGCAAGACTGAGTTGGTCCTGCCTGGGCAGAGTGTACTCAGCTGGAACCCTGGGTTCTGGCCAGCCAGCATGGGAGCCCCTCCATCTAAATCGCTTTCAGTCAAGAGCCTAGGAATTTTTCTTAGCGAAGATCTTTCTCTGAAAAGGCAGGTCGGCGCAGTGGTGTCCTCCAGCCTATTTCAGCTGAAGAAAATTAAGAAAATCGCCCGGTTCTTCTCTCTGGAGGCGCTCACACAGATTGTCATCTCCCTGGTTTTGTCCAGACTGGATTTCTCCAATAGTCTTTATCTTGGGCTCCAGACCGGTGAGTTAAAACGCCTCCAGCTGATTCAGAATCAGGCAGCCAGACTAATTCTCAATCTATCTAAGAGGCAGTCCGTCAGACTGGGCCTAAAACAGCTACACTGGCTGCCTGTTGAGCAACGGGTGGCTTTTAATACCGGGTGTATTTTATTTATGTCCTTACACCAATCTGGCCCCCTATTCATCAGAGACCTGTTCAAAAAATATGACCCCCCCCGCAATCTTCGCTCTATGCACAAACATCTTCTGACTGTCCCTCTTTACAAAAGGAAGCGTCTTGGAGGTTGCTGTTTTGACCACCTTGCGGCCACCTTCTGGAACTCCCTTCCTCTTCACCTTAAAATGTGTGATAACATTCTTAGCTTCAGACACTCCCTCAAAACATGGCTCTTTTCCCAAGCGTTCTGATGAGCTCCTCTATGCTTCCTCTGATTGATGCGTTGTGTTCCTGTCTATAGCGCCATGAAGCCCCCGGGTGAACGAGCGCTCTATAAATACATTTCAATATCAATATCAATATCAATTAACAGCCTGATTTATGTACTGCAGGTAAGCATACTTTATTGTAGCAATGATGGAGTATATTTACAGCCAACATAATGTTACCCCCTGCAGAGTTTAAATGCAGGCAGGCTATAGTTTGGCAACAGTGGAGACTACTCGTTCTCTGCCATGTTCAAATTTATTAGATGCTCCTTGATTTTGCTTTGATCACCCTAAGTTGGCAGGGTATGACCTGACGAGGGTCCCTTGCTCACTGTGCCACTGGATTCAAGCTAGCCTTGACTGATGAGGGCTATTATCCCGAAACCAGTCCCAGGATGCTTGTTTCCGGTCCAGGGAAAGCATGGCTTGGCAGTTTGGACTGGACTGTTCCCATGAGGCACAGGGTCAAGACTGATTTGCATATAGCTGTGTCCGTATTGGGGTGGCGAAGTGAGCTAAAGAATGATAATGGATTCAACCCAGATCTGTGACTGGGGGTGAGTGTCTGAAAAGTTTAAGTGCTCTGTCAATCATGTCCTTGTGTTTGCTTTGTTTGCCCTAAGTTGGCAGGGTATGCCCAGACGTGGGTCCCCTGCTTACTTTGCCACTGGATTCAAGCCAGCCTGGCTGATGAGGGCTGTTAGCCAGAAGCCAGTACCAGGATGCTTGTTTACGTTCCACAGAAGACATAGCTTGGCAGTTTGGACTGGACTGTTCCCCTGAGGCACAGGGTCACAACTGATTTGCATATACCTGTGTCTGATCTGTGGTGGCGAAGTGAGCTAAAGAACAATGATGGATTCAACCCAGATGTGTGACTGGGGTGAGTGTCTGAAAAGTTTCAGCGCTCCGTCCATCATCTCCTTGTGTTTACTTTGTTGCCCTAAGTTGGCAGGGAATGCCCAGATGTGAGTCCCTTGCTCACTTTGCCACTGGATTCAAGCTAGCCTGGCTGATGAGGGCTGTTAGCCAGAAACCAGTACCAGGATGCTTGTTTACGGTCCACTGAAGACATAGCTTGGCAGTTTGGACTGGGCTGTTCCCATGAGGCACAGGGTCACGACTGATTTGCATATAGATGTGTCTGATCTGGGGTGGTGAAGTGAGCTAAAGAACAATGATGGATTCAACCCACATCTGTGACTAGGGTGAGTGTCTGAAAAGTTTCAGCGCTCCGTCCATCTTCTCCTTCTGTTTGCTCCGATGGAGTGAGGGCCATCTGAGAAATGGCCATATGTCTGCCCTCCCAATTTCGATGGGTGGACATAGCTATTTTGTTTACTTCTTGTCACCAGTAGGAATTCCTTTGCAATACAGGGCAGTAATAAACTAAAAATATACCCCTTACTATTTATATAGATGAAAGACAATCCTGCCAGAGTATCAGAAATGATTGCTGGCTTGGCAGTCATTTCTAAATTTGTCAGGCTGATTACTCCATCAGAGTAAATTCCATCCATCAAAATATGAATCACCCCCTAAGACCATTTAGGTCTTTGTCCAGAAATTATTGTTTTCTTTAATGTTTTGAAGAGAATGGCTTAGTCATTATTTTTGAATACTGCGAACAGATCCAAAGTATAAAGGCACTAATACCATTTCTGTTCTTATCTAGGATTAAGGAAACGAATCAAAGTATGTTATGCCATAGCCTGTTCAAGAACTAATATTTAAGTACAGAGCTAATAATGTACACCCCTGTGACTAAGACTGCATGTATGTCTATTTTTAAAACATTTACTTGAGAAAGCAGAGTTGATTATAGAATACGTTCATTAATGATGGGACTTGTATCAGTTACTTTGTCTAGGTTGTCACCCTGGATTTTTAATCTTCTCCTTAATACAATTTTACTGGTATTGAGATGCAGTGCAATGTGATAATGCCATCCAGTACCACACAGTTTGTGCTCTGTTCCTAAAGGATACAGTCAAATTAGTTTCATCCAAGACCACTGTATGTTGGGGCATACATTGCACCACTGGTATAGATGTTAAGTTTCATATGTGGGCATATGGGAATATTTAATTAACACAAAGACTTGACAACAATATACAGCTCCTGGTAGCATCTGGCTGGGCTCTGGTTTAAAGCAATGACACCGCATGGTAGGGAAACTTGTCTTGGCCATGTATGTGTTAGATATGATGTACTTCAGAACACAGTCTACTCTTTGCTTGGGTGCAGAGACAACATGGACCCATGATCTCTTGCGGTCATGCAGTTTCCTCTCCACAAGAAACTATATAATAAGAGAGACGTTGCAATTTCACTTAATGTAAAGCAAGTGAACTACATTACCATGTATGTGTTGTTCCTACACAAGTTTTGTTTCATTCATTACACTTCTCTACTACACTAAAGCATTGTCAGTACCCCTTTCAGAGGGCCACAGAGCAAGCAGGAGTTACTGGGTTCAACTGCAGTGGTTGAGGTGTTTTACTCCTGATATTTGGGGGTCCAACCTACTCTTGATTCTGCTCAGCTGGGCCAAGTACCCCTTCTGCACTTGACTCCCAGTGATAGCTGTGTCCTTGAGGTCAAGGCTCCCTCAGGGGAGATGTAGATACAGGTCAGTATATATCAATTATGAATTGAAAGTGGAAACAATACGAACAATAAATGAATGCCCAATCAAATACTTGCTTTTATAAGAAAATTAGTATTTTATTTCTAACTCTACACATGCTACAAAGTACGACATTCAAAGGAAACAACACAATCCCTCCTAAGTTTGGATCTCTAGTAGTTGTCAGAAGAATCCCTGTCCCACCCTCCTGTAACATGTTGAGGGTTATTCCCTCTATACTAGTGGCTGCATCAGGGCATAGGAACTATTAGGCCAGACTTCAAGAGATCCCTTTTGACTCTTCGGAATTTCAGTCAAAGTGTCTGTGGTACCGCAGTGTCTTTTTTTTTTTTTTTTTTGTATTCCTCATATACCAATTTTTTGGGTGCTCTAGACGGAGATCCTCTCCCCCCCTGACATCTCGATGTTACGACCACAGAATTTGATGCCAGTGGAGGCAGGAAAAGATACCCCCCTCTAGTGTTTACTGTTTGCTTTATCCACCTCAACCTCTGTGACTTGGCGACCCCCGGATTGGTTGAGGACTAAGCACCGACAGTACCCAGGTGAAATCATCGGAATACTCTCATCTGTTCCGCCATGCCACAAGGAGCTCCCAGATCTTGTACTCTGAGGAATTATCACATGCTATATCAGACTCACTAATATATATAATATACCTTAAACATTCAGAAAAAGTGGGAGCATCTTCAGATTTCCATACTTTACATATTTCTCGTCTTGCCAATAACATCACATAGAAAATAAATTTAGTCTGCAGATTATCGAGGTGGTAATCCGCCTCTAGACCGAACAGGATCATTACCGGTGACACCACAATCCGTGTTCCTAATACATCCACCAAAAAACCCTCGATTTTTTTCCAAAACAGGTTGAGACCAGGACATTCCACAAACATATGTAAGTCATCTGCCTCTAAAGATTTGCACCGTGGGCAGCTATATTGCAGGTTTGTGATCCTTGTCAATCTTTTTGGGGAAAAATACACCCTGTACAGTGTGAACAGATGGTTTCGTTTAAGAGGAGCTGACTTTACTATTCCGTTCACCAGACTAAAAGAATCTCCCCACAGGTCTACCAGTTTGTTACTATCCAATCCCTCAACATTTCCCCAGAGATTCTGAAGTTCCAAATCAGTAACTCCCTCTTTTTCCATCAATGCCTCATACCAGAAAGAGAGCTCTTTATCCCAACGCCCCTTTCTATTTACAAAATCAAATTTCCGGTTAGATGCACAATCCAATATTTCAGTAGACCACCAGCTTGACAGCTGGCAATATTTAAATCTTGTAAGGGTTCCTCCAGTCAACATGAAGAGGGAATCCCACCCCAATAGCTGTTGGTCATTTTGTAAATCTCTCCACTGCATTAGCCCTGCTAATTTGAGAGGGGTTGACAGTTGGTCTCTAAGACATTCTGGGGTCCCTGGAGAGTCCCATATTGGGGCCTGAGGGGCATAGTATGGAATTTGTAGTTTTTCCAGAAGAAAACCCAATTCTTCAGAGCCGTAACTAAAACCTTTAGTCTGACCACAAGTTTTGTTTCATTCATTACACTTCTCTACTACACTAAAGCATTGTCAGTACCCCTTTCAGAGGGCCACAGAGCAAGCAGGAATTACTGGGTTCAACTGCAGTGGTTGAGGTGTTTTACTCCTGATATTTGGGGGTCCAACCTACTCTTGATTCTGCTCAGCTGGGCCAAGTACCCCTTCTGCACTTGACTCCCAGTGATAGCTGTGGTCTTGAGGTCAAGGCTCCCTCAGGGGAGATGTAGATACAGGTCAGTATATATCAATTATAAATTGAAAGTGCAAACAATACGAACAATAAATGAATGCCCAATCAAATACTTGCTTTTATAAGAAAAGTAGTATTTTATTTCTAACTCTACACATGCTACAAAGTACGACATTCAAAGGAAACAACACAATCCCTCCTAAGTTTGGATCTCTAGTAGTTGTCAGAAGAATCCCTGTCCCACCCTCCTGTAACATGTTGAGGGTTATTCCCTCTATACTAGTGGCTGCATCAGGGCATAAGAACTATTAGGCCAGACTTCAAGAGATTCCTTTTGACTCTTCGGAATTTCAGTCAAAGTGTCTGTGGTACCGCAGTGTCTTTAGCACTGAATCCCCAGGGGCCCCAAAGGCCCTAGTTAAAGTCTTACCCAATCCTGCAGCATGGAAGCCTTTTGTGTTACAGCGGGTGCCCTCAGCGTGGACAATCCTGAGGTCCAATCCTCCTCAAAGAAGTCAGGCTGCTTGCGGTACATGTGAAAGGATCAGGCAGGTGCAGGTTCACTTTCCGGAGAAGTGAAGCCACTCTTCCTAGCAATCAAATCTGTTTCCAGCCATGCAGTTAGTCAAGTTCTCCCTTGTTGGAGAATTCAGTCCATTAGCTCCTTACTTGAGTCCCAAAAGGCCATGTTATTCTCTTCAGCATTCTCCTGGTCCAAGGGTATTAGTCATGCAGATACTTTGGTGTGGCTATTTCAACTGTTCACAACCTCAATTCAGTCCTTGGTGATGGCCCAATGTCTTTAATGATTTGGTCCCACCCTCCCCCCTCAACATTCAGGGTTGCTGCTGCACCTTCCAGACAATACGTACGCTCCAAGGTGCAACTGCCTGTGCCACGATGGCCCTCCTCGCACATGGGGTCACAGCTTAGGCATTCATGAGCCTTGGCACTCTGATCACACAGGTGGCACCCTCTGGTATACAAGGACATCACAATGAGGCATTGTAGGCTTGGTGCCCTCCACACATCACTTGAATCTTGACACAGTGTACGGCAGCCCCTCTCCTCACAATAAACAGCCTTGGACATGGGCAACAGACCAATCGGTGCACAGCCAAATACTCACGCGTCACACAGGGAGTCCTTTTAGTAGGATCCCCCACTGGAACTAGTTCCCTCCACTGCTCTTCCCTTCCTCACAGGGCACATTGATCTTGGCAAGCAGCCAGGCACTGGTGCTCCAGGAGGTGGTCCTGGTTTCCCTGGGTGACATCCCCGCACCCAGCAGGTAGAGTAGCAGGCCTTGGCCAAAAGCAAAAGTCTTGCAGTGCTTCCCCATGCAGCCCTTGTGGCTGCTTGGCAGAATACACATTTTGGCGGCTTAACCGTCCCTCCTCATATTCCTTTTCGAAACACCAAATGCAATTTAGGGTTTGGTCTTTGAAGTTTTATGATGAGGTTCTCAGTCTATTGAAGTGGACCTTCCTCCTTTTCATCTTCCTTCATGAAAGATATCTGTCAAAGGTGAATCAACTCCAAAGCTGATTGCCCACAACACAATTCAGTCCCCAGACCTACTCTTTATGATTTTCTTATCAGCCCCATCTCCCTTCTTGAGGTGTGCCCAAGCCCCTTCCTTGTGAATAATTACTGAATTAAAGAGCAGTCTTTAGAAATGTAAAGGTAGTCACTTCCTTCTCCCCTCCAATGTGTCCCTACATAGAACACAGGATGCAGCAATACCCAGATCTGTCTTATGAGATTTCTCTGCTCCTCATGTTTTTGCCAGGCATGCCTGGGCTTCCCGAAATGGAATCCAGGGTCCTCCATACAATATAACATTGCAGGCATACTCACTCAGTGTACATCCAAAGCATACTTTCCCACCAAATGTATCAAAGGATTTTACTCAATCTGTGTCTATGGGGAAATGCTTTCGTACATATGACCCCATAGGTATTGTACTCTCACATGTACAACATCCATGCAGGACACACACACACACAGTCGTCTGTGTGCACTGTTCAACACTGATTCTTTTCTATCTTTAACAGGGTTAATTAATTTTATAATACACTCACTGTCAGCACACACACTCACTATATTCATGCTTCTCAACTGTTCGCCCTTCATGTATCTTACTTCATACAAATGCACATACACTCAGCTAAAACTTTATCCACACATGAACTGCACAGCATTACATCTCTTATGTAATATCTCCCTATGCATACATACACCCAGTAATTGTGCTAACCACACATGCACTACACATTCCTGCTCCATCCTTGTGCTGAACCCTTCCCAGGCACACATACAACTAACACAGAGTTACTTACTACTCTTGTGCTATGCAGCACTACACATCTATCTGATGGAGGCCCAAGGTGAGATAACCACAAAATGTCCTGTTTGCTACTCCTGATCACTAGATGGTATGCTGCCACCACTGCACTCATTATGATAATTACTGGTACAGGCAATAGCCGCACCACTATCAGGGTAGCACTTTGAGCGTACCTCCATGTCCAACAAGACTGTAATCCGTGAGATGGTCCTATGTCATTGCACACATGAATGATCTGTATTCGCCTATGACAAATATATTCAAAATTAAGGATAAAGATAACAGTGCAGTTGGGCTCTGAGGGCAGGGGCACACATCTCTCACTATGCAGAGAACATTTCTGTCCCAACAAGCATCTACCAGCTACTTGATTGCAGTAATCTCGGAAAGTGCTTCTCTACTCAGAGATATGCATAAAAAAGCTGATGTCATTTGGATGCAACGTTAAAAAAATATTCATACACAGGTGAGAAAAAGTGAATACATTATTTCCACATATGTTCAGATTCTAGTTTGGCAAAGTGTTTGCATTTTGCATATCCCTCATTTGTTTTTTTTGACCTCATTTACCTCAGAAAAGAAAAAAAAGACATAGCAAGGTGTCCATTGTTTCTGCCCATTCTTTTCCGATGGAGTGGGGAGGATACTGACCATTAATAGGCGTAATACAATAGTCACCCGCCTTTCTGCGGCTTTTCTCTCTCACTCGGTGTAAACACCGGAACTGCTTGTGATTTTTGAAAATATGACCAGACCCTGTAGCAGTCAAAAGAGTTTGCTGGTGTAATCATTGGACATCTTTTTTTAAGATCCTATTGAAGCAAAATAAAAAGACTTTATGGTAACCCTTCTTTGCTCTCCAACCATAGCTGCAACAAGTTCCAGAAGGCTTTCTTCTTTGACTTTTTACCTGATAGGTCCATTCTAGACATATATATATAAGAGTCTCCAACCATTCTGCATGCTGTGGTGGTATGTTGCTCACCTATTTTCGACATATCTCCCTTCTGGCTAATAATATTGTATAAAACAACATGTCTCTAAAGTTACTTGTGTATTCATCTGTAACACCAAAGATAACTAGGAGGAGGCTTACCTTTACTTGCCGACCCAAAATACCCGATATTGTCGTTTCCACTCTGTTCCAGAAATCGCTGATTGGGGACATTGATAGAACATGTGTACATCCGTAGCACCTTCAAGCTAGAATTTAGCACAACATGTTCAGCCTCCTTTCCCCATCTTAGATAGCTTCTCAGGTAATATATACGCCCTATGGAGTGAGAAGAGATCATTCCTTCTTAAAAAAAGCAGGTTTAACTGTATGGTAAAGTGTACGCATTGATACATGCCAAATATTCTGCAGCTTCTCTCTCAGCAAGTAATTTCCCCACAGTTCCTTGGCCAGCTTGAACTCTCTGTCCATAATATCATGTAGGTGCCAGTACCATAATGTTACTTCTTTGTTTCCTAGTGGTTTAGTTACCAATTGATCTTCTAGGGAATTACCTATTCCCAGTGTCGATTTCTTGCTTTGCTCCCAGCTTTTTAGTTGTAAGTATTTAAACTTCGATAAAGTGCATGCCATGAACCCATTTAGGTTGAACAAAGGTAATAATTTACCTTTGTGTGTCAAGTCGCCCGAGCTTTAATGCCAGCAACTTTAATAGGCTTTACCATTTTATCCTTGAGACACTCTGGGGTACCTGGTGACTCCCATATGGGAGCAAAGTGAGAATAGTAGTCTAATTTTATTAGACATCTAATTTGGTACCATATTTTTTCCATTGTCTGTAATATCTTCAGTTTAACTTTTTTTAAAAAATATGGGATCCCCAAATTATTGATGGAATCCATTAAGTACATTGGCACTCTTTTAGTATACATAAGACCTATCATGGATCCATCTGGTGTCTTTGTGAGCATTCTGGAATTCTTTAATTGAAAAGCCCATGCGTAGTATTGGATATCTGGCAATGTTAGGCCTCCCTTCTCCCTTCTCCTCTGCAGTTGTTTCCAAGAGATTCTAACCCCCTTATTAGCCCAGATAAAATCATTATAGCCTGTTGGATTTTTTTTATGGTCATTTTTTTAAAGTAAAGAGATATGGAATCAAATATAAAGGTGATTTTTGGTAGGATGGTCATTTTTACCAGACTTACTCTACCCAAAATGGTTAATGGGAGATGTACCCAACTCTTCATTCATTTAACAACTTCTTCAAGCATCCTCCTCAGATTATTCTCTGCGATTGTACTGATTTCCTGAAATATCCTGATACCTAGATATCGTATTTCCTATTTTATTAGGGGGTTATTTCCTGCATGGTTCCATACCATCACTTCTGTCTTATTTTCATTTACTGAATACCCCGACGCTTCTCCAAATTCTGTTGCTATACATAAAATTGTTGGTAAAGCGATATCTAAATCAGAGAAGTAAACCATAAGATCGTTCCAATATAGCACAACTTTCCTAACCCAGTCACCCTGATGAAATTGTGGAATGTCAGTGTTATGTCTAATTTTAAAAGCAAAAGGCTCCATATAAAAGTTAAACAAAAGAGGGGAGAGTGGACAGCCCTGTCTGGTACACCTGAACATTTTAAAAGGTGCAGACAGTCTTCCATTTACCAGGGCTCTTGCAACCAGTTCTTCATAGATTAACCTAATCGCTCTACAAAAATTATCCCCCAGGTTGTATCTCTCTAGTACTGTAAATAGGTAGGACCATCTCACCTTATTGAATGCTTTTGAAGCATCTAACGTTATCATAGCTAACGGTGTATTAAAAGTTGTAGCAAAATCGATGGCCCCTATAAGTTCATTTGTGAGTTCATATAGATATCTTTCTTTAACAAAGCCTCTCTGATCTTCATGAATTGTAATATTTGCAGTTTTTGCTAGTCTATTTGATAACATTTTTGAGAAGAGTTTATAATCAGAGTTTAAGAAAGAAAACTGTCTATATGACTCACATATTGTTGGGTCTTTCCCCGGTTTCAGAATAAGAGAGAGTGTAGCCTCATTCCATGACTTTGGTAGCTTTTTACCCTGTATCAATATCTCATTCATCACCAAGGTCAATAAAGGGGACACTACCTCTAGGTCTGGCCGCTTTACCCCCTTTACTTGTTAGAATGGTCTTAACAACTTCCTCCTGCGAGATTTCTTGATTGGGACAAATTTGTTGATCAGCATTTTTTGGTTTGGTAGAATCCATAAGCCAGTCCTCTGTATCATCATATACCACTTCGTCTTTTCCCTCCCTATAGAGATCACTAGAACACTCTTCAAAGGCCTCAATAATTTTGTCTTCATTACTCAGTAGATTTCCGGACTGATTTTCTCTAATTTCTTTAATTCTATTCTTATTTTGTTCTGCCTTAACTTTGCAGGCTAGTAGTTAGCCTTCCCCTTCCCCATATTCAAAATGTGCTAGTTTACTAGCATCCCATCTTTTTTTTATCCGTACTTGGAGGGTTTCTGATAACTGATCTTTCATGAATGACTGTTTTTTCTCTAATTTTCTTTTTCCCCCTCTAAATCTGTACTTTTGATTTCCCCATCTATTCTCTACAACTCCTCCTCCAATTGCGATATTTCTTTTTTATATATTTTATTTCTATACCAGGTGAACCCTGTGACCTTACCTCTACTAAAAGCCTTTCGGGTATACCACACTATTCTATTTGAAGCTGTGTGACTATTGACCTCAATAAATTCTTGAACCTCTTCTGTAAGATTTTCCTTTATTTCAATATCTGTCAGTATGGTGCGATCCAACGTCCACCTTCTCTCTACATCATTATTGCTTTTTTCCAATGTTAACAAAACTGCTGAGTGGTCTGATAAGTGGGCAGTCTTATATTCTATATCTGAAATGTTTTCTCTCAGACTCCAATCTACCAGAAAGTAGTCAATTCTGGACCTTCTCCCATATTTCTTATTATGAAAAGATGTACCCTGTGAGGTTCCTGCTCTTTCTCTCCAGAGGTCACACCGTGTATGCTGGGTCATCATAGCTTTTAATAAAGTATGTGAATTAGGAGTTGGGGTTGTTCTAGTTTTGCTTGATTTATCTAAGTTGAGATTTAATACCATATTAAAATCCCCTCCTATAATTATAGGGTCAGGGAAATTCAAGCTGTTTGCAAAGAGATTTGTTAAGGGCTCACCATTGTCGTGGTTTGGACCATAGTAAACAAAAAGTGTCAATGGCCTATCATTAACCTTAACTTTTGCTATAATCCAGCTTCCCCCTTTGTCCACTCCTGTTTCAGTAGCTGTAGGAGAGTAGGGTCTGCTATCCTATGGTCACCCCAAATTTTTGCTTTTTGCTTCACTGGTTTCTGACTTAATGTGGCTGTGGGCCTGCTAATCAGACCCACAGCCTGCTGTTCTCTCTCTAAATTACTGCCAATGCACTCTAGGTGCATTACGAATCGGAACTGGTTCACCTTATGAGCCCCTGTAATAGTGCACCCTAGGTGCCCAGGGCATAGGTGTATCCAAGGCCTACCAGGGGCTGCAGCACGTATTGTGCCACCCCTGGCCTGGCCTCCATATTTGACACAACTGGCTGATCACTCAGCTGGGGTAAGTCGGTGTAACCACCTCTTACTTAGGTACAGTATGTCTGTGCCTAACCCTAAACTGGACACATATGTTCCTATCAGCCACTCCTATGGAAGGCCTCATCAATCCTGGAGGCAGAGTGCTTGGAAATATGTGAGATGGTGCTCTGGCATGAGCTGAGCCTGTCTGCAGCTGTCGGGAACACTCCCTAAGCTGTTCCGGGATATTGCCATACCATATACTCTTAAGTGCATTATAATCCTCGCGGTTAAATGCTATCTCTGGTTTGGCTTTATCAAAACATGTCGAGTAAGGTGTCATACGAATTGGAATACTATCCCCTCGCCAATTCTGGCGACGGGGATAGCATTCCACCCTTCTAGAGGGACACGACATGTGCGTAGCCTTAACCCCGGTTAAAGTTAAACAGAGCCTCAGCTTCACAAAATGGACGCTGCCACCACAGACACAAGTCTGGCCTCCTGCTGCTGACCGAAACTCGGCAGATGGTGGCCTGGACAAAGGGTTTCCTGCCTTGGGAGGTGCGAGCACCACCCCAGACAGGATTTTGTGTATTAGGTAGGACAGGGCTGAAAAGAATCAGACATGCCCGGGGCACACAAGGTGTCCCCGTGCATAGGCCAGTCCAAACCGGTTCTGGGGCCTTCCAGCCCCAGTCCTGGCGCGGAGCTGGACAAAGGAAAGGGGGTGTAACCGCCCCCCTTCCTGGTTCCTCCCAGAGGAGGGACCTAGTAGGTGATCCACCCCCAGTTTGGGAATAAGAGGGGGAGCAGTGCCATTGCACAGCAGATCATCCCGAAATCAACTTAAAACTAAGAAGAAGACTGGACTTCGACATTCTGCTGCACAGAAGACTGAAGAAGAATCTCCCTTGTGGCCAAGGAGTGACCACCCTGTGAACACAGGTACCAACCAGCAACTCGACGTCTGCTTTGCCGCCGCCTCCCGCCGGAGACCGAGCCCAGAGCCCGACAAGAACCAGACTCCCAGACCTCTCAGAGCCCGATCCACAGTCCCTGCGAAGAAGGGACCCGTGGAGGCACCGAGTGACGTGGGACCGGACCTCTTGAAAGACACTCGAAAAGCTGACTGCGCAGCTTCTGAGGCATCCTCGACGTTGTGCTTTGGGGATTGAGAACCCCCACCACCGAGCAGCCCTTGCACCGAAGATCAGCCCCCCAGCATCTCCACGATCTGCGTGGGGCCCTTTTGCACTGTGCCACTCGACGCGCCATCCCGGCCACTAGCCACGTGGTCAGCGGCCATCTTGGCGACGAACCCGAAGATTTAAACAGCAGGTCTGGTTGCTCCAGACCTACCCAAGCTCCTGTGAAAAGGAGCCCTCGCTCTGACCTTGCTGGTCCGAGTGAACAGCATCTTTCAACTTCTGCGTGGCTTGCATTTGCCAAGGCCTGTTTGCTCCGATCAGGTCGCCAACACCGCCAACAGCGAGAAGCCTACGTGGGACAGCTCGTGACTGACTCCTGGACGTCCTCAACCCCGGGTATCCACGTGGCTGCAGAAAGAAGCTACCCGACAACGCCTGTTTGCACCCGACATCGCCTGGTTCCACTCTGGTTCCAGGGCAGTCACTGGCTAGTGACTTTGAACACTGTCCCCTCTGCTTTCAGGTCTTCAACTCTTCCGATCCACCCTTGGATCCACCGGAACTCTTCTCATCGAGCCGCCTGCAGCATCTTCAGCTCCAAGCACCATCGACCAGCGTGACGAAACCCGACACATCTTCGACCCTGTGCACCCGCTTCCTGTGGGTGAGGTAACTCAGCTCCGCCAGTGCTCCTGCACTGGTACACATCCCAAGGGCCTGTGTTTTAAGTTTCAGCTCCGTAGGTCACTCGGAAGGTTCCTAACTTTCTAACTTTGTGCTTTTTACGCACCATAGACTTTGTATTGAGAAGTGCGTGCACTTTGAACACTGCACCCGAGTCCCGTGGGCCTTTCCCGACTTAGTTAACTCCAGTCTCGAATAGCTCCAGCGATTCCCAAGGCCCTAGGCCTCTTCACTTTCCTTTAGGTATCTCTTATACCACTTATTTAGTATATGGTTTAGGTGGCCCCTAGGGCTCATCCATATTGTGCAACTTTTGTGTATTTTAAACTGTCTTGTGATTTTACGCTTGTGCTTCTGTGCTCATAAAGAGTCCAGGGGATTTTAATAGTTAATAAATCAATATATATTTTCAATATATATCTGTGTGGTGTCCCTTTCATTTGGTATTCAAGGGGGTTGTGTATGGTATAACAGCTGGCTTCACATGCCTTTCAGAGTTTAGCCTAAGACTGCTTTGTCCACGTTACCACTAGGATAACTGGTCTACAAGGTTGAATTACAACCATCATCATAAGGGTTGCTTGGCATGGTACAAAGTGATCACTAGAATTAGTGAGCATTATATACCAGGCCAACTTCTCACATTGGTGGCAGCGGTGGGATCTGAGCTTGCTGTTGTTTTACCATTACAATCTTTGAGATTATCATTTGAAAGATCATACAGGTACCTGCTAGGTACATATAAAACAAGACTAGTATACATAAGTTCTACTGAACTTAGTTGTTGTAGAGCAAAGGGAGTAGCACACCCTAGCTACAACTACTAGATAGGTTTAGTAGGTAAACACCAGTGTAGGTAGATTGCAACACATCCACCCACACTAGAGCAATGTCTGGAGCAGAGGGGTCCAGTGGACTTACTCCTGTTGAGAGTGACCCTCCAAGGGCACCATCCAAATTTGCTATTTTTTCCTTTAAGGAATTAAGACAGCTTTGTGTCTTAAGGGGTCTGAAGACAGGGCCTTCCCCTACTACAGACCACCTAAGAGAGCTCTTAGACCAGTCTGAGACTCTAAAGCCCTCCAAGGCAAACCCCACAGGGGATGCTGAAGGAGGCCATCCTTCAGAGGATGACACTGTAGACACCCCTACCCCTATCATCCTAGTAGATGAGGAAGCCTCCACCACTGGAGCTCCTCAAGTAGATGTAGAGGAAGAGGAAGAAGAAGAGGAGGAGGAGGTGGAAAGCAGTGAGTCAGATGATGACAGAGATAGTCAGGTGCTGGTCAGTAGACTGAACCAGGCTAACTTAAGTCAACTTGGGAATGAATCAGGTAACAACCCATTCAGACCCCCAGGTGGACTTAACCAGGGCCATAGGAGGAGAAGGCATCACTCAGGTGAATCCAATACCTCCCATGTCTCTAGAGGCTCTCATGGTCACTCCAGAAAGGAGATGACTAGCCCTCAGAGAAGGGAACATGAGGCCAAGATGAGAGAGGCTGAGCTTAGGATCCAGAGGCAAGAGTTAGAGGTTGCCCTGGCTAAGGAGAAACTTGCTAGAGCAAGACAGCCTAGAGAGAGTGGGGTAATAGAACCCACTGGTGGCAGCAATATCCACAAGGATAAAGACAGGTCTTTTGATAATAGAAACCTGAGTAAGATTGTGCCCCCCTACAAAGCTGGGGATGACATCCATAAATGGATTACTGCAATGGAGAGAGCCTGCAGAGTACAGCAGATCCCTCAGGAGCAGTGGGCAGCAATCTTGTGGCTCTCCTTTGAAGGTAGAGGCCGAGACAGACTCCTCACAGTTAGTGATGGGGATTCTAGAAACTACCTGGTCCTGAAGAGTGCTCTGATTGATGGGTTAGGCTTAACCACTGAACAGTACAGGTTAATGTTCAGAGATACCCAGAAGACACAGACTCAGGACTGGTCTGAATTTGTTGAGTGTGCCACTAAGGCTCTGGAGGGATGGTTGCTGGGAAGCAAGGTTACAGACTATGAAGGATTGTACAATTTGCTGATGAGAGAACAAATTTTAAATAATTGTCAGAACCAGCAGTTGCATCAACATTTGGTTGACTCAGATTTGACCTCTCCCCAAGAATTGGGAAAGAGGGCAGATAAATGGGTAAGAACCAGAGTTAAGCAAAAGAACCAGAACCAGAACCAGGGTGGTGACCAGAAGAAAACAGACCAGAAGGGTGGGGAGCAGAAAGCTAAAGACCAGAAGTCTTCAACAGGGCCCCAAACTGAGACAGAGGGTGGGTCCCAAACTTCCAAGAAGAAGAAGAAAGAAGGTCAGAAGAAACCCTGGTGTAAAACTTGTAAGAACACCTCTCACTGGACAAGTGAGTGTAAAAAGGGTGGAGCCCCCAGCACTGCAGCCCCTAAGGCACCTGCACCCACTAGTACAGTTAGCAGTGTTGGTCCTCAAGCCAAGGGTTTAGTGGGAATCACTTTGGGAACTGAAGGAGATTCTGACCTAGTCAGAACCCTTACACAGGCTGTTCTGGTTTGTGAAGGGGACATAGATTTGACCCCTGACATAAGTCCCAGTAACCTGGGCAAATACAGACAGACACCTTTGATTAACAACAAAGTGGCTCAAGCTTACAGGGACACATGTGCCAGTGTCACTATGGTGACACCTAACTTTGTGGACCCTGGACAATATATGCCAGGCGATGATTACCTGGTGACCAATGCCAGCAATGTCACTACTACACATAGTGTGGCACTTGTTAACTTTTCCTGGGGAGGGGTAACTGGCCTGAAGAAAGTTGTGGTTAGTGCTGATCTCCCAGTAGAATGTTTGTTGGGCAATGACCTGGAGAACTCTCTATGGTCAGAAGTTGAGTACAGGACTCATGCAGAGATGTTAGGGATATCATCACATGTCCTTGCTGTGACCAGGTCACAGGCCAAAAAGTGCCTCTCTGAACCTCAGGTCTTGGATCCTGGAACAATGGACCAAGTACCTCCCAAGAAGAAGAACCGGAGGGTTAAGGCTGCGCCTTCCCAACTGCCTACAAGTGAGGATCAGGCTTCACAGGAAACTGATCTTGAGACCCCTGAAGGAACTGTCCCTGAAGAACTTGAACCTGATCAGGTTGAGTTTCTGGGGACAGGGGGACCTTCTAGGGCAGACTTGGGGCAGGCTCAGTTAACCTGTCCTTCTCTTGAACCCCTCAGACAGCAGGCTGCTGCTGAGGCTGCTGGGAATGCTCAAGGTGCCCATAAAGTATATTGGGACGATGGACTCCTTTATTCAGAGGCTAGAGACCCCAAGCCTGGTGCTACCAGGAGGTTGGTTATACCTCTGCAATTTAGGGGCTTCCTACTCACCTTGGCCCATGATATTCCTTTAGCAGGACACCTAGGCCAGAACAAGACTTGGGACAGGCTTGTCCCTCACTTTCACTGGCCTCACATGTCTGAAGACACCAAGGAGTTTTGTCGCTCCTGTGAAACCTGCCAAGCCAGTGGTAAAGCAGGTGGAACAACAAAGGCCCCCCTGATACCACTACCTGTGGTGGGGGTTCCCTTTGAGAGAGTGGGGATTGATATTGTTGGTCCAATGGATCCCCCTACAGCATCTGGGCACAGATTCATACTGGTGGTAGTGGATCATGCCACCAGGTACCCAGAGGCAATTCCCCTTAGGACCA
The DNA here is from genome assembly GCF_964263255.1 of Lissotriton vulgaris. Lineage (NCBI taxonomy): Eukaryota > Metazoa > Chordata > Amphibia > Caudata > Salamandridae > Lissotriton > Lissotriton vulgaris. Next base: position 466,740,016 of record NC_141691.1, read on the forward strand.
CAACAGCTCCTGTTGTGGCCAGGGCCTTACTTGGAGTTTTCTCCAGAGTGGGGTTTCCTAAGGAGGTAATATCCGATAGAGGTACTAACTTCATGTCTGGGTATTTGACAGCTATGTGGAAGGAATGTGGTGTAAACTACAAGTTCACCACTCCTTATCACCCACAATGCAATGGGCTTGTTGAGAGATTTAACAAGACCCTAAAGGGCATGATTAAAGGATTACCTGAAAAGCTCAGGCGAAGATGGGACATCCTTCTACCCTGCCTTTTGTTCGCTTACAGAGAGGTCCCTCAAAAGGGGGTTGGCTTCAGCCCCTTTGAATTGTTGTTTGGGCACCCTGTAAGAGGACCCCTGTGTCTTGTGAAGGAAGGATGGGAGTTACCTCTCAAAAAGCCTAAACAGGACATAGTGGACTATGTACTTGGTCTCCGCTCCAGGATGGCAGAGTACATGGAAAAGGCATCCAAAAACCTTGAGGCTAGCCAAGAATTACAAAAAGCTTGGCATGACCAAAAGGCTGTCCTTGTTGAGTTTCAGCCTGGACAGAAGGTATGGGTGTTGGAGCCAGTGGCCCCAGCAGCACTCCAAGACAAATGGTCTGGACCCCATACAATTCTGGAAAAGAAGGGAGAGGTTACCTACTTGGTGGACCTAGGAACTCCCAGGAGCCCCCACAGGGTGCTCCATGTGAACAGATTGAAGGCATATGTCAGCAGGGCAGACATGGGCTTGCTCATGGCTACAGATGAGGGACAGGAGGAAGAGAGTGACCCTCTCCCAGACCTGCTCACTCAGAACCCTGAGGATGGCTCAGTTGATGGTGTGGCCTTAGGTGGCAGCCTCACTGAACATCAGCAACATGACTGCAGACAAGTTCTACAGGCATACAGGCATATGTTCTCATTGACACCCAGTCAGACTAACTGGTGTACACATGTGGTGGACACTGGTGACAGTCTTCCTGTAAAGAGCAAAATTTACAGGCAACCTGACCACGTCAGGGACTGTATAAAGACTGAGGTGCAAAATATGCTGGAATTAGGTGTCATTGAGCCTTCAGAGAGCCCCTGGGCTAGCCCAGTGGTTCTGGTCCCCAAACCTCACACCAAAGATGGCAAGAGAGAGATGAGGTTCTGTGTGGATTACAGAGGACTCAATGCTGTCACCAGGACAGATGCACACCCTATTCCAAGGGCAGATGAGCTCATTGACAAGTTGGCGTCTGCCAAATATTTGAGCACATTTGACTTGACAGCTGGCTACTGGCAAATCAGGTTAGCTGAGGAGTCTAAAGCCAAGACAGCATTTTCTACCCCTAGTGGGCATTATCAGTTTGTGGTGATGCCCTTTGGTTTGAAAAATGCACCTGCCACCTTCCAAAGGTTGGTGAACCAAGTCCTCACTGGGTTGGATGACTTTTGTGCAGCTTATCTGGACGATATTGCTGTCTTTAGCTCCACCTGGGAGGATCACCTGATCCACCTGAAGGAAGTGCTTGAGGCTCTGCAGAAGGCAGGCCTCACTATCAAGGCAACAAAGTGCCAGATAGGGCAGAGCAAGGTTGTATACCTGGGCCACCTTGTAGGTGGAGGCCAAGTTCAACCACTGGAGAGTAAGATCCAGACCATCAAGGACTGGTCCCCTCCAACTACCCAGACTCAGGTCAGAGCTTTCTTGGGCCTGACTGGGTACTACAGGAAGTTTGTTAAGAACTATGGGTCCATTGTGACCCCTCTTAATGATCTGACATCCAAGAAGATGCCCAAAAAGGTTCAGTGGACAGAAATCTGTCAAAAGGCATTTGATGACCTGAAGAAGGCCATGTGCTCTGCACCTATCCTGAAGAGTCCTGACTACTCAAGAGAGTTCATTGTCCAAACAGATGCTTCTGAGTTGGGAGTGGGAGCAGTGCTTTCACAGCTTAATGTAGATGGCCAGGACCAGCCCATTGCTTTCATTAGCAGAAGGCTGACCCCCAGAGAGAAACGTTGGTCAGCTATAGAGAGGGAGGCCTTTGCTGTGGTGTGGGCCCTGAAGAAGTTGAGACCATACTTATTTGGCACTCACTTCAAGATTCAGACCGACCATAAGCCCCTCCTATGGCTTAATCAGATGAAGGGTGAAAACCCCAAACTACTCAGGTGGTCCATTTCCCTACAGGGGATGGACTTTACAGTGGAGCACCGCCCAGGGACTGACCATGGCAACGCAGATGGTCTCTCCAGGTACTTCCACTTAGAACATGAAGACACAACTGGTCAAGGTTAGTCTAATGTCCCTGCGTTTGGGGGGGGGTTATGTAGGAGAGTAGGGTCTGCTATCCTATGGTCACCCCAAATTTTTGCTTTTTGCTTCACTGGTTTCTGACTTAATGTGGCTGTGGGCCTGCTAATCAGACCCACAGCCTGCTGTTCTCTCTCTAAATTACTGCCAATGCACTCTAGGTGCATTACGAATCGGAACTGGTTCACCTTATGAGCCCCTGTAATAGTGCACCCTAGGTGCCCAGGGCATAGGTGTATCCAAGGCCTACCAGGGGCTGCAGCACGTATTGTGCCACCCCTGGCCTGGCCTCCATATTTGACACAACTGGCTGATCACTCAGCTGGGGTAAGTCGGTGTAACCACCTCTTACTTAGGTACAGTATGTCTGTGCCTAACCCTAAACTGGACACATATGTTCCTATCAGCCACTCCTATGGAAGGCCTCATCAATCCTGGAGGCAGAGTGCTTGGAAATATGTGAGATGGTGCTCTGGCATGAGCTGAGCCTGTCTGCAGCTGTCGGGAACACTCCCTAAGCTGTTCCGGGATATTGCCATACCATATACTCTTAAGTGCATTATAATCCTCGCGGTTAAATGCTATCTCTGGTTTGGCTTTATCAAAACATGTCGAGTAAGGTGTCATACGAATTGGAATACTATCCCCTCGCCAATTCTGGCGACGGGGATAGCATTCCACCCTTCTAGAGGGACACGACATGTGCGTAGCCTTAACCCCGGTTAAAGTTAAACAGAGCCTCAGCTTCACAAAATGGACGCTGCCACCACAGACACAAGTCTGGCCTCCTGCTGCTGACCGAAACTCGGCAGATGGTGGCCTGGACAAAGGGTTTCCTGCCTTGGGAGGTGCGAGCACCACCCCAGACAGGATTTTGTGTATTAGGTAGGACAGGGCTGAAAAGAATCAGACATGCCCGGGGCACACAAGGTGTCCCCGTGCATAGGCCAGTCCAAACCGGTTCTGGGGCCTTCCAGCCCCAGTCCTGGCGCGGAGCTGGACAAAGGAAAGGGGGTGTAACCGCCCCCCTTCCTGGTTCCTCCCAGAGGAGGGACCTAGTAGGTGATCCACCCCCAGTTTGGGAATAAGAGGGGGAGCAGTGCCATTGCACAGCAGATCATCCCGAAATCAACTTAAAACTAAGAAGAAGACTGGACTTCGACATTCTGCTGCACAGAAGACTGAAGAAGAATCTCCCTTGTGGCCAAGGAGTGACCACCCTGTGAACACAGGTACCAACCAGCAACTCGACGTCTGCTTTGCCGCCGCCTCCCGCCGGAGACCGAGCCCAGAGCCCGACAAGAACCAGACTCCCAGACCTCTCAGAGCCCGATCCACAGTCCCTGCGAAGAAGGGACCCGTGGAGGCACCGAGTGACGTGGGACCGGACCTCTTGAAAGACACTCGAAAAGCTGACTGCGCAGCTTCTGAGGCATCCTCGACGTTGTGCTTTGGGGATTGAGAACCCCCACCACCGAGCAGCCCTTGCACCGAAGATCAGCCCCCCAGCATCTCCACGATCTGCGTGGGGCCCTTTTGCACTGTGCCACTCGACGCGCCATCCCGGCCACTAGCCACGTGGTCAGCGGCCATCTTGGCGACGAACCCGAAGATTTAAACAGCAGGTCTGGTTGCTCCAGACCTACCCAAGCTCCTGTGAAAAGGAGCCCTCGCTCTGACCTTGCTGGTCCGAGTGAACAGCATCTTTCAACTTCTGCGTGGCTTGCATTTGCCAAGGCCTGTTTGCTCCGATCAGGTCGCCAACACCGCCAACAGCGAGAAGCCTACGTGGGACAGCTCGTGACTGACTCCTGGACGTCCTCAACCCCGGGTATCCACGTGGCTGCAGAAAGAAGCTACCCGACAACGCCTGTTTGCACCCGACATCGCCTGGTTCCACTCTGGTTCCAGGGCAGTCACTGGCTAGTGACTTTGAACACTGTCCCCTCTGCTTTCAGGTCTTCAACTCTTCCGATCCACCCTTGGATCCACCGGAACTCTTCTCATCGAGCCGCCTGCAGCATCTTCAGCTCCAAGCACCATCGACCAGCGTGACGAAACCCGACACATCTTCGACCCTGTGCACCCGCTTCCTGTGGGTGAGGTAACTCAGCTCCGCCAGTGCTCCTGCACTGGTACACATCCCAAGGGCCTGTGTTTTAAGTTTCAGCTCCGTAGGTCACTCGGAAGGTTCCTAACTTTCTAACTTTGTGCTTTTTACGCACCATAGACTTTGTATTGAGAAGTGCGTGCACTTTGAACACTGCACCCGAGTCCCGTGGGCCTTTCCCGACTTAGTTAACTCCAGTCTCGAATAGCTCCAGCGATTCCCAAGGCCCTAGGCCTCTTCACTTTCCTTTAGGTATCTCTTATACCACTTATTTAGTATATGGTTTAGGTGGCCCCTAGGGCTCATCCATATTGTGCAACTTTTGTGTATTTTAAACTGTCTTGTGATTTTACGCTTGTGCTTCTGTGCTCATAAAGAGTCCAGGGGATTTTAATAGTTAATAAATCAATATATATTTTCAATATATATCTGTGTGGTGTCCCTTTCATTTGGTATTCAAGGGGGTTGTGTATGGTATAACAGCTGGCTTCACATGCCTTTCAGAGTTTAGCCTAAGACTGCTTTGTCCACGTTACCACTAGGATAACTGGTCTACAAGGTTGAATTACAACCATCATCATAAGGGTTGCTTGGCATGGTACAAAGTGATCACTAGAATTAGTGAGCATTATATACCAGGCCAACTTCTCACAGTAGCCCATGTATTTGTTTGCTTTTTCACTATTATTGCAACCCCTCTTATATTACAACTCTGATTTGTACAGAACACTTGTTCTACCCATCTTTGTTTTTCAAAGAGGTCGGCGCATTCCTTTTTTAACAATGTGTCTCATGCAAAACGCCGGGGAATCTCTCAAGTACTGAAGTATTTTATCTCTTCGACCCTTCACTCGTAAACCATTGACATTCCAGGTTAAAATCTGAATGGACATGACTTTTTTATTTTAAGTACCGCTAAGTATCTTGAGGATTTTTTAAAAAAAATTCTCCCATGCTCCCCACCCTGTGCCCCCCCCACCGCTCTCCCACCCATCTTACCTCGGAGAACCCACCCTGCTTCTTCTTCTTGGACATGATGTTAGTCCAAGTTTGTCTTGCTCTGATTTACCTCAACCCCTTTTCTAATAGTCCTGTCTGCTATATAGACCATCAAATAGATATCAACCTGTTACCATAGATACACAGTAACAAAGTTACTCCCTTAACTCCCCCCCCCATCATGCTTTCTAAAAGATCATCTGCTTCTTTTATATTTCTGACCATATACATTTTGTTGTTATACATGATGCATAATGATGCAGGGATTTTTAATTGGACATTTACCTCAACTTTCTTAAAGTCGTCCATACGTTTTCCTAACTCCCATTGTGTATCCAAAGTGACTCTTGATACCTCTGACCTTATTTCAAAAGAAAAAAGTCCTAAGCTTTAATGTTGATGACCAAATTTTCTCTTTAATTGCGTATGTCTGGAAGTTCACAAGAATTTCTTTTGGGTTTATTCTGCCTGGATTTTTTCTAAAGGGGTCCCTGTGTATTGTTTGTATATCTTTGGCAATTTCTTCTTCACTTTCCTCTATCTGATTTGCGGATTTTATGAGGGTTACCATAAACAATTTTAGATCCTCTCTTTCTTTAACTTCAGGTATATTTAGTAATCTTAGATTATGTTTCTCGAATTGTTCTCAAGTTGTTCAACTTTTTCCATCAGACCCTATTCGTCCTTGTGCAGTATCTGGATTTCCGCTTTACTGCTGGCGAGATCCATTTTTGGTTCCTCCATTGTTCTTTTGAGGATTTCTGTTCAAGCGGATAGTGAATCTAATTTTTTTTCCAGAGTCTCACAGAACCCTCTAATCTTATTCTTCCCCTGCTTTGTCTCCGATACCACAAAACCGCTCCTAATCTCTGTGGTTAAATTCCCCATCATTGCCTCCAAAGAGCCGAGTGTTGGATTGACTACATCCCTGACCCTGGGGATAGTTGTATTATTAGTTGTGTTTTTATTCGGAAAATATGGGTTATCTTGGATTTCTGCCATGTGCCTCTCACATCCATTGCCCTTCATATCTCCCTTATCTCCCTTATTTTTAATAACTCGGGGTTCCTGAGTATTTTGAGCACTAACACCCTTGATCTTATTAACCTGGCAGCCATTCTCCATATTGGGAACTGAGGAATGTACTACAACAATTAATTTCTCGTTGCTTTTTTCCCCCAGCCTTTCTGTCCTTCTACTTCAATTAAAGATGGTCTGTGTAGATTAAGGACAGGTGGTTGAATTTTAAAAAAAGAACACAAAGATGGAGTGAATTTCAACTTAGAGTCTATGGGCTCTGCTTTTTAGGTCTCGCCTGCCAAAGAAAAGTCCACCAAAATGGCAGATTAGACGCAGTTCATGTGAGACAGACGCGTGGACAAGCCAGCCAAGTCACACACCACCATTTGTCTGTGCCTCGCATCAGACTTCAAAGGCTGCCGCTCACCCCCAATCAGACTTCAAAGGCTGCCCCGCCCCCGCATCAGGCTTCAAGGGAATGCGCTCCTGCTCCTCTGCCCCCGCCACAGCAATGCATCACTCACAGACACCACCACATCACTCGAGGACACCACCACATCACTCAGGGACACCACCACATCACTCAGGGACACCACAACATCACTCAGGGACGCCACCACATCACTCGAGAACACCACCACATCACTCAGGGACACCACCACGTCACTCAGGGACACCACCACATCACTCAGGGACACCACCATATCACTCAGGGACACCACCACGTCACTCAGAGACACCACCACATCACTCAGGGACACCACCACTTCACTCAGGGACACCACCGCGTCACTCAGGGGCACCACTCAGGGGCACCACCACATCACTCAGGGACACCACCACATTACTCAGGGACACCACCACATCACTCAGGTACACCAGCACATTACTCAGGGACACCACCACATCACTCAGGGACACCACCACATCACTCAGGGACACCACCACATCACTCGGGGACACCACCACAGCACTCTGGGACACCACCACATCACTCTGGGACACCACCGCACCGCCAATGTCCGACGGGAGCACTACCTGGCTGGTGCTGCGAACGACCGTTGGCCATCGCAGTCCCGCCCGTTTTTTCAAACGTTCCGCAGTGGCGCGGAACGTTGGAAGCAGCTAACGTGTTAAACATTGCCAGTTAAATAGAATAATTGTGAAAAATATTTAGGGGGGCCCGGCCATGTTTTTATCTACACTGGGGGGGGGGCATGGAATTAAAATGTTTGAAGACCACTGTGCTAGATGCTTCATTTATCTTTTAAAGAAGTCACTTCTCCTGTAAGGGCTGAATGCATCTCTACCTACATTAAAAAAAAAAATGTCTACTTCTCGAACAAGTTAATGTGTTAAAATTGCTAAATATGTTAATAGAACACACATTCCATAACTTCCGTTATTTCTTGTTTTCTCTGGTTTTAATTTATTTTCAGAAAAGCTTACAAATAGGGCCCTAAATTAGTCAAAACATAAATGTCAGTAAAGACATTCAAACATTCTTGTAGACTTCTGTTTCACCAAATGTTTTCTCAAATATTGTCCCAATTATACCATACTATTTAACGTTCCAGGTCGGGCTTCCCTTCCAATTAAAACTAGTCACAGAAAGTTCAAAATACAGTTTAATGTATGTTTGTATTCTGATTTAACAGTGCCTCCCCAAGATCCTCTGAAGTGGCCCCTGTAATGTGCAATGGCCTGGACATTGTCTGGTTAAGGTATTTGAAAATATACCAAAATTATCCTTGAAAAATATTAAGGGCTATTCCAAAGTAGATATTATATTTTACTACAACTTTAGATTAGGCCAAGTGTTTTGCATTACTATCATACCGAATGATTTTCCTGCACCTAATGAGAAAGCACATTCCAGGAATGGATGATTCTTATTAGTAAAAGTAAACTTCCTTATTCATTAGGTTCTCAGCCAATATATTTAACAGACCATTTGAAAACTATGCATACTTTCTATACTGATTAGTGTGAAAAATGTTTCTTTAGGTTAATGCTCTCATAATTTTACTCTATAATTGTATGAGTAAAATATTAAACATTTTCTCTTCTGCTTTTCTCAACAGGCCCGTAAAAATAACCTAGTTAATTGTCTCAGTCTTCTCTCATTTGCTTTTCTGCTTGATTTAGCAGGCATGCATTGCCGCTTACAAGATTATTAATATATATTTCATGAAGCAATACTTTAATAATTAGTTATTTTGATAATACATTTTGTTATTAATTCTCATAGTGTACACCACAGTTACCTGCACAACAATATTTGGTTTATAGTATGAGTTAATGGATGAGATGGTTTTGCCATTTCAAAAAAATAATTATGCAGGAGTCTATTTAGCTGAAAATGCTGGAGATTACTCTGCATGTGTGCAGGGTGCTCTGAGACATGTGATCACGAAAGCTAAACAATCTGAAAATTGCATTAATCTATAACACAGTCAATAACTATTGTCAGGTTGCAATGGTTCTGAAAGGCATAATTTGCAACCAATATTGGGAGCAATTCAGAATTTGTATTGGAGATCAGCATCTGTAGAAGTATTACAAACAAAAGGGCACACATTTACACCTTTTAGATTTTTACAATCATTGCAAATAATGCACCTGGAATGCGGCACCAGGAGCTGTTTTCCAAGTGTTATTCCTTCTGCCTGACACCAACTCGGTCATGGCACTAATGAACACCTGGTCGACGGTTCTAACCGGCCAATTATGATGCTACTGATCAGTGTTTGGTCGCATTCAACTTTTCTCAATGTCAACTTGTGGTACGGCCGTAAATCGCACGTAACACAAGCTCCCATTGAGAAAAGGGAGGTGCAGCTCAACCCTGCACCCCGTGGCAGGCACCTCAAGGTGACTGCCACAAGGTGCAGGGATCAACAGAAGTGCTCCCAATGTGCCCCTACGGCTTCCAACCGGAGGGCGTGCAGCAAATGGAGCCCTGCTGGGAGCCCCCAAACACATTTCCCGACATGGTTTCCATGGCAGACTGGCTGGCATGGAAACAATGTCGGAAACCGTGATAGGAATCTCAAGGGTGGAAAGACCAATCTTTGAGATTATGTGCCAGCTTCTGACTGGCGAACGGGCTCTCTGAGCCCGTCAGAAGCCAGCTGAAATGACCGTCGATTTACTTTCAGACCGCTTCAAACATAATGAGGCAGTCGGAAAGTATACCGAGCGGCTCGTTACGACGTGGCCGTGTCATAATTGGCCCCATAGTATGTCATTTGAAATATTAGACGTGCTCCTATTGCCTCAATATTTACTTCTTAATAGCAACAAAACTGTGCTGAATGCGCAAATGCACATTTTCTTTCCTTTCTCCACAGGAATTTTTTTTCCACATTAAGAAACACCTTTCCCTTCATCTCATCTAAACTTGGAAGTGATTCATTGCTCTTTCCAACAAAACTATGTCTTACTAGCCCTTTGCGTGAGTAAATTATCGGCCAGTTCAGCTTTTTATCAAAATAATTTATTCTGGAATGCACTTTCTAATTAGGGGCAGAAAAATCATCCTGTATGATACTAATGAAGAACACATGGCATAATCTAAAGTTGTAGTAAAATATATTAGTAGGCACCTAGACACCTAGCTTGTCACTTGCGTGTGTTCTCCAGTTCCTGCTTGTTCAAGACTGATCAAATGACGTCGCAGCTACCCATGTTTCCCGCTGGGGTTTTCCCGACTGGGTTTTCCCACTCACCATTCTTCCTGCCAACAGAAGCCGAGCCCACCCAGGACCTGCTTAATGCAGGCCACAGCATGACCACGCAGCGGATGCATGCAAAGGGAGCTGCTGGTGCCCCAAAGACCAGCACATCTGTGCCTGTCTGTGCCAGGACAGCACCCATCACCATGTCATGGTTCACCATCATAAACTGAATCCTGAGAGGTGAAGGACCTGCACATAGAAGCCCCCTAGACCCATCACCCTTGTGATTAAGGGAGTTTCAGGTGAGTAATGACTTGATGATGAAATTACATGAATTAAAACTACGGCTCAAAGAACACACCGGGTAAACAGCCCTTTAAGATTCAACTAGGGTGGCTCTTATGTTATATAGGCCACTCCCTGAGAGTGGGCAGGTGCTTGTCAAACTGTATGGAGTATTCATTACAATTAGATTGCCCCCTGTGAGTTCCCCACAATGCATTCAGGATCGAATGCTTGATTCTGATCTCGATCCTGCACTCCGCAGGAACTGCCTCTCAAGACACGTTCAGAACCAAATGCTATCTCAGCACGTCCAGCTGACCGCTTTCTTTCTGGGGTCACTGCTTCCGACCTTTTTGAATCAGTGTGCCTCTCAGGAGAGAGAGGCATCTTTTCCTCAAACGGGCCCGTATTGCACTCTTTATTCCTCTGTCATGCTCACACATACAGACCAATTCTGTCTGGAGCGTTATGTGCAAGGAATTTTTGTGACAGCATGGATGTATTTTTGGGAGTCCAGTAGACCTAGAATGGCTTGCCTTTTTTCTACTTCCCACTTCTGTGAGGACACACTGGAGGAGAGGATTCACTATCGTAGTAAAGGCAGATAAATACCTGCCACTCTCATGTTAGTTTTTTCTTTTATTGTTTCTGTTGCCATGTTTTAGTGACATTGAGATGATCACGTGGCCTTTGATTTTTGGTTACTTCTGGATAGTTGACTGCTACTTGTATTCACTCCTTGGACTTTTTCTGCACAAGATACAAGGAGGTTCCAATCTACACACTACTCAGGAGTAGAATGTGTAGGAGTAGACAGGCACTTGTGGAAAAAAGCTATGAATAGCATGTTTGAACGATTGAATGCTATACCACGTTGTTTTCTCCCCTCACATACAGGGTCTCAAGTAACACGTGCTTCCCAAGAGAGAAAGAGGGATTTCTCTTAATGAATTGTGAAGACTGAGGAGGCTTTCCAGTGACAGTCTGCTGCTATTGCTGTTTTATCCATTTCCTTTTCCCCCAGTGTTCAGGCTGACAGGGTAGTGTTGTAGTTGCTCTCTGTGGGTCTGCACATGTAGGAGTGGGACAACAGTAATTGCCCCCGCTGGTTTGTTCCTGAAGGTTAGTGGCTTGATCTCTGCTAACCTGACATACCAAAATCCCTAGTCATACCACTCCGCAAAGACACACCATCAGTAAGCTTTACACACTCGACTCCAGACTACAAAACAAAGACTGCCACTGCTCCACCCATGCCACACAGTAGAACCCTTCACCTGCAACCACTGCCACTTAACTTTAAAGAACACACACACCAGCCCACCAACCAGCCCTATTCTTAACACAAGACAGACACCACCTGAACAAAAACACCAATTCTCATGTACACTTCTCAACACACACTCACTATGCAAGCATTCCACTGAATTATGGGACCTCATTGCTACCCTCGCACCCAACATCATCTTCCTCAATGAGACCTAGCTCAGCCTCACATTCACTCCAGACGTTGCCGCAACGATCCCCAAAGGATATAAAATCACTCACCAGGACTGCACTAGCAAGGACAAAGTAGTAACAGCCATCATCCACAAAGAGACCATACGGTGTACTACCACCAACACCACCATCCCCATGAAAAATCTCAACTTCAAGCTACACACTGACGACACAACAACCATAATTTGCTGCCTCACATGTAGACCCCCAGGCCCACGCTCCAGCTTCTGCAACATCATTGCAGACTTCATTGTGGCCCTGGCCTTAGAGTCCAAGGACTTCATCCTCCTCATTGACCTCTACTTCCACATCAATGGCCACTATGACAGAAACCCTGCACGCTTCCTTGACAGTATGAGCAGACTTATATTGACCCAGATCGTCCATGACCCTACACACATTGCAGGACACATGCTGGATCAAAATTTCACCTCCAGCAACTGTGTCAAATACAGCCATGTCACAGAACTTCAGTATATCCAGCCCCGCACCACTACCTCTAAGATGACCAACACCCCCCACCAGAGGTGGGATAAAATATCAGAGACCAGTTGGACATGCTCCCTCAAAACCTCCAACCCTGCCACCACCACCACCAACCTCGAACAGGGAGCGTAAAACCTCAATTCCTGGATCTCCAATTACACAGGCACCATCAACCCAGCCAAGAGCAACATCCACAGAAAATCCTCTAAAAAGGCCGCTGGAACACCCAAGAACTCCAGTTGGAGAGGAGATGGCTCACCAGCAAGGACACCTCTGACAGGGCAGGGTTCAAGAACTCCCTCAAAGTCTACTACTGCCTGCTGAGGGCACCTAGGAAGGCAGCTATTGCGGCATGCATCAAAACCAGCGCCAACCTCACCAAGGAATTTCTCTGCATAATTAAGGAATCCTGGAACTCGGCTGCCAGTGAAAACAACATCACAAACTCACAGGTGTTGTGCAAAAACCTCCCCCACTTCTTCCACAAAATTGCAATCGTATGAAGAAACGTCAAACCCCAACCCACACTTGTTAGAACTGGTACCATTGGCGTGAGTTTACTGATTGCCTCCTCTATTTTTGATATGTTTTGCTGATTTAGATGCTTTGGGTCCTGTGCCACTGCTATTCAGTGCCACAGTGCAAGTGCTCCTTATGTTAAATTGATGTATTGATTAGTGACGCCATGATTGGCTTATTTGATTTACTTGCCAGACCTTAGTACAGTACACCACTTGTTCCCAGGACCTGTAAATAAAATTCTGCTGGTGGGCTTGCAGCACTGATTGTGCCACACACAAAAGCAGCTTGTAAAGTGTGACTTCGGCCTGACATTACAGAGCCTGTGGGCAGTCTAGTACTGCCATATCGACTTTTAAGTGCACCCACTTTCAAGTCCCTAAACCTTCTCTTTTCTACATTTTAGTCACCCCTAAAGTAGGCCCAAGGGCAGGGTGCATTGTATGTAAAATGTAGAACATGCAATAATGTGTGTGGCAAGTCCTTATAGTGAATTACAGCTGTTTTTCACTATTGAAAGGCTACCTGTCCCCATAGGTCAGAATGGGCATCTTATAATCCTAACTGACCGAGGGAACATGGTAGAAATTCAAATTTAGTATGCTGAACTCTGAATGATAAAATACATCTTTTAGTGTAGTTGGTTGTATGTAGAGTGGTGGGAGGAGTAGCACCTGGGCCTGAATAGGGTTGTGGCTGCCTTCCACAATGCTGGCTTCATCTCCTGTGGTGTGTCTGAGGACCCTAGCCCACCGCGACAAAGGAAGAAGGTGTGCACTGTCAGAATGCACCCAGAACTGGTTTGAACCAGGTACAGGACCCTCTGCTTTCAGAGGACAAAGGATTTTGCAGTATAAATGTTGGGGCCCAGACCCCAGGACTTTCGTTCACTTCTGGGAAAACAAGACAAACCTTTGCCAAGGAGAAAAACCAAGGAAGCTGCAGGAGTTTGGACTGCCCCTCTGCCAGTGTGCTGTTCGCTGGGTTGGCCTGCAGTTGTTTCTTCATTGCCAAGAAAAGGAGAAGGAACATTTAAGGACTTTCTTCATCCTGCACAATATTTCTCCAAGGGCTTGAACTTGAGCTTACCTCCTGCTGAAGTCTCAGGGCTACAAGACTTCACCACCAGCTCCCCCCTGAATTTCCTTGCTGGGAATTATATCTGCAGAAGCCTGCGTGTTGCTGGGAAGCGCGACTCAATGAGTAGGAGCGTGTAGCTGCTGTCGCATCACCAGAGAGGCGTGTCTTCGTTCCAGTTGTGTATCGTTGCTTCACCGGAGAAGTGTGTCGCCATCGCAAGGGTCGCCATTGCATCACTGGAGAACCGGAGCGACTACAAAGTTACAGAGGTCACCGCAAGGGGGTCGGGCGTGCACGCATCATCTTCACATCGTCTCAACGCATTAAGGGTGCTATCTTATCGCATTGCACCAGATTGTGGTATCGCATCAAGGCACCATCTTGCTGCATCACAAAGGAAACACAGTACGAGAATCAATGCATCCCCTACTCTGTGCAAGCATTGACGCACAACGCATCACCTTCCCCAAAGCAATGAACTGACACATCACCCTCCCTGCGAACCTTTTGTTTGTTTTACGTTACGCATCCAAGGTACTTTTGTGAGAAACGTGTCGCATTTATCATCAACTTGAACTAAGTTACTTCTACCACCTTTAAGTCTATCTTCAGTAGAGTATTGTGGATTTTTGTCGTTTGTGGTCTTGTGTTAAGTCTATATAAAGAATACTTATTTTTAAAAAACCTTGGTGGTGTCCAGCTGTGTTATTTTCACTGTTTTACTGTATCTGTTCACAACTGCTTAACACACTGCCTCCGAGATAAGCCTGTCTGCTCATGACAAGCTACCAAGGGGGTGACTAGAAGCAAGGGTCTCTATTTGGTCAAAGGTACCTACCTCTACTAACTAGAGACTCCCACTTCTAACAACATTTATGCACTTCTTCGACAGATACATCACCACTGTAACTGACACAAACCACTCACTAACCACCTGGAACATCCCCTCCATGCCAGAAACCTCAGAATCATCATTGACAACAAGCTCACCATGAAATCACAGATCAGCACTGTCTCCTCCACCTGCTTCCTCACTATGTGAATGCTACATAAGATCTTCAAGTGGCTACCCCAACACACAAGACCCACTGTAACACAATCCCTCATCACCAGTAACTGGACTAAGGCATAGCCCTCTTTGTAGGAATCACTGCACACCTTCAACAGAGACTTCAGACCATACAGAATCCTGCAGCCAGACTCATCCTCAGCATTCCCCAACCAACCCACATCATATCGCACCTCAGGAAACTCTACTTGCTCCTCGTGCAGAAGAGATGCCAATTCAAGCTTCTGACCCACGCAGAAATTCTCTATACAACCAAGGACCCGCATACATTAACCACCCGGCGTTCACCAACCATCAAGAAGATTAAACTCTGCCTCCCTTTAACTCGCCCATACTCCCCTCATCTACCGAAGCATAAACGGGGGATGCTCCTTCTCATAAGTCGCAACAAAGATCTGGTACAACCTCCCCACACACCTCCAGACGACACTTCCAGAATTCTGAATAGCCCTCAGGACCTGGCTGTTCGAATAAGCCTCCTGGGCCTCCAAGCACTTTGAATACTCTATTGGTTGATTAGCCGTGTTTCATAAATCCGGATTGAATAATTGGGAAAGGACCAGATAACGTTTGTGCATGTATAATATATACAAGTCTGTGAGAGTTTATAAACTTTCAGGGCTCACCACACTGTACTCTGTCCACTTTCCTCCCCTTGTAAAATGTTAAGCACTGTACATTTATCTACACATGTGGTATATAAGTACACAGTAGTAAACTAGTTCAGCATGCAAGGAGTTCCTTTAAGAATGTGTGCCAGGTGGAAATTGAGACTTTTTTCTCCATCAATGAACATTTATGGTCACATGCTATTCATTGTGAGTTAGCCCTAATAATCAAAATTTTAACGTAGCTATGATAATGACAATAGGAGTTTGTTCAGTTTTTATCTAACTACAGAGACATAAATATACACACTATACTTAACTGTGACCTATGGCATTGGAATCATATACCATATCATACATTTCAGAACTCTCAATATATTGACGAAAAGCCATTTGTGCAATGGGTAAACGTATACATGGATTGAACATACAGAAAAGTCACTAAAAAGGAAAAAGATAAAAAAGGTATGTACTTAAGTCACAGAGTTACAAGGTTCTGAAGTCACAGAATTACAGAAAATGATTTCAGTTATTTTTTAATTGTTAATACTTTTCCTGATTTAGAATGTGAGTGTAAGCAATTGGGCTAATGGTTCAGGGTGCTGAAACCCTATTTGGAATTGCAGTTAATCCAATGATTTATGGTATATCTGCGTTTGGTGTTAAAACTGAAATCTTCGGTCTTGTTCCTACCCAACCTACAAACAATGCATTCTCTATATGTGTAGACCCCTTTGGTTGGGTAGGAACAAGACCAAAGATTTAGGTTTTAACACCAAACGCAGATATACCATAAATCATTTGATCAACTGAAAGTCCAAATATGTGACATAGATATTGGGCTACCCGTGTGATAAGATCTCCGTGGGCTGTACAAAAAGAGCCCTGAAAATAAGAGTGCAGGATCATGTTCGAACCTGTCGCAATCGGGACCTTCGATATACCCTTACTTTTCACATGCAGGGAAATCTTACAGATTGATGGGGAATATTGGTTCATGGGGATAGACCATGTCCCCACCCACCCTAGGGGGGGGGGACAGGGAAATTGCCCTGAGAAAAAATGAAGGTGGATCTGTAGACTGCGGTGTCTCAAATTATGTCACAATAGTGACGATGAATTGCATTATTTATTGTAATAACATTATCCTGCCTCATGTCTTTTACTCTGTTTGTATACAAAAGGTGCTAACCTTCCCCTTTTGCATGAAACACTTGGGGGTTTTGTGAAATAAGAAAAAAACTGAATAAGAGTCAATTCCCCTTCAATCGCACTATTGTTAATAATGTCTAATGTAATTGTCAATCTAATGAAGTATGTCTAGGGCAAACACAAATGCGGGCCCATATTTGTACAATCCTGTCTTTTTTCTTTTAAGCACTTTCTTTTTCCTTTTGTTATTTATTGTCCTTATTTATTATTCCCTCATTTGATCGTCTTATTTCCTCAACTTGATAATCGTATGATCTTACATCTATTATTTATGTCAATATTCTATTACCTTCACATATTTGATCTTCTTTTCATAAATGTGAAGACCATGGACATGAGTTTGCTCAGGAAGTTTGGAGATACTTAGCTTAATGAGGCACCCAGGGAAGTGCTTCAGAATTTGGATGAATTTAAACACTTAGATGCTGTACTACGTTGCCTCTCCATATTTCTATATGGAGGGTCTTTTCTTATGAACATACTCTTTCAACTTACGATCTTTGATCTACCTCTTTAAGCCCCAAATAGTCCAGGCCTATGCTGTTTTTCAAATCTTTTATGTTTTGAGGACAGCTTCCATGTATATTAACATAGGCTAAGATGATCGTCACTCTGCCCCCACCCCTGGGATATTTTTCTGAGCATGTGAGATTGTGCCGCAGATAATTTTAACACTGATGAGATATATATTTGCTCCCCCCACGATGTGCCATATTAATATCAACGCACAAATGAGCTACCCTCGTCATATCTTTAATGGTTGAAACACAGTTCCCATTCATATTAACATAGGCGAAGATGGCTGCCACGTTTCCCCGTTATTGGAACATTATTTTTGAGCTTGGGAGGCTGTATCTTAGATAATTGTAATAAGTATGGGACACCTCTCTTTTATCTCTAGTGTGTGTTGTATTATTATCAATGTACTAATGGAAATCACTGTTGGTTGCCTGTGCAGTGCACACAAGTTATGGGCACGCCTCTTTTGAAAGCGCAATTTTGGCCGTCATTTTGTCGAGTATTACTAGTGATTATCTCACATTAATGCTTTTTGGGGATGGATGAATGTTGGACTCATTTGAAATATTCGATCCTCGAAACACACGTATAGGAGTCAGTTTTAGATACAACAGCTACTGTTACAATATGGTCACCAACCTTTAGAGTAAAATACAAGACTGTGGATGGGCATGCCTCCTCCACTTGACACAGGTATTCCATCTTTCCCAGTCTCCCCGAGTTATTTAAACTCCACACAGACACTTCTACAGTGTCCTCCCTGGCTCTCGTTTGCTGCTATGTTCCCAGCGCTCATGGTTAAGGCAACAGTCTGATTTCGGTAAGTCCTACGCTGGCAAGCTGCTATTGAGGATAGTGTATTCTGCTGATTTGTCTGCTGATTTGTCATTTCTTGCTTTAAAAGTCAGTTACTTTATGGTCTGTGCTTCACATGGATGGTGGGGGCTCTTGCTGTCTGCTTCCGCCATCTGCATTCCACTTTAAAACACAGTCATCAGTATTCTTTCATCATGCACAGTTTAAGTAAAATAAAGGGGGGGGTAATATGAGAACTATATTGAATAGATGTCCCTGCCTTAGGGGGCCAGATATTAACTGGCTTAAGAATGCAAGGTTCAGTTATTTTTAATTATTCTATGTGCACAGTTGTCGTTTTCCATAATGGGGGTGAATTCTCATGGACTGCTGATTGATTTGGTTACTCATTTTCCTTATAGGCTGTTGATTTTCTACCTATTCTGGTCTACATTTTAAGAATTGTCGAAATGGGACAACCACGCTGATCGATTGTACTATAGGTATGGGGCCACATACTAATGAAGCCGCTACGGGTTGCAAGGGGTAATGAGATTGTTTACAGCTCCCTCTACCATACAAACCTTTTTTTTTATATTCCCTTATTTAGTTTGCTCGAGTGAGCTTTGTTATTTGAGGCATGGAATGGATGTTATTAATTTGAGCCGATTATCTCTCTGTAGGTCTCGCGGTGTCACTCTTTGGACAAGCCAGTCTCTTATCAAGTGGTGTTATTTACTCTATCTCTAGACGTTCACGTGATATTTTGAAGGTATGTGCTTATTTATTCTCTTCATCATGACATGATATTCATGTAATTCCTACGGACCTTACACTAGTAGAAGCAGAGTTGCTGCTTACAATTCTTGTCATGCCTCTATGGGGCACTTATGATGGATTTTCAATAGTTTTTTTTTCTTACTTTAGATAAATTGTGACAGGGCTTGCCCTGTTTAACTTTTCAACACAATCTGGCGGTGTTGGAAATCACCATTGTGGAACATACCTTTTAGTCATTATTCTGCCTTGGTCCCTATTAAGACGGCTCTAAATCTCTAAATACAATGTAAGTTTAAATAAAATGACATTTACTATGTTTATGGATACAGCTCACTAGCAGGTAATCCGATTATCTCTCAGCTTACGGATTTGGTTGATTCTACCAGCATCCAGTGGTGGGTACGCTCTCTTTCATGTTTTTACTCTTTCAATTTTTCTTTTTGTCTTATATCCCCTTTTTCCTTACTATGTTGTTTATTGTTTTGATGATGTTCTGTTGCCTTGTTTGGTTGATTTGTGGAATATGGAGGATTGACCTTTTTGATCAGGATGTGATATTACATTCTCCTACTTTGAGTATTCATATCATGTTTGGGAGCTTTATATCTTGGATTTCTTCTATGACATTGTCCTTTAGTATCTTGGACTTTTTCTTTTTCTTGCCTTCAAGCCCTGACGGACAATTTTGTCTTCTCTTATCTTTCTTTTTTTTTTTGTTTCTTGCTAACTTGCAACCACTGATAATGAATTACAGTAGTCTCATCTTTACATATTGAAATGTGAGTGATATGATGTCACTGTACATATGCCAAAAACAGGGTACTTTTGGATCATTTTGACCCGGCTGGTACTCTTTGGCTCTCAAAAAGCTCCAACTATTATGAAATATTTGTGTATGGTTCATCAAATGGAAATAGGAAAATGTCATTATTGTACAAACAGTTTGTCGGTCTTCTCTGTTGTGTATAATGTACAAGTATGTAAAACTAATGTAATGTGGAGATGGGCTGGAATCTAGCCCTTCTTTATTTATGTATAGGATGCCATACATTTGTTGTAATAGTTTTTTTTATATCTAATATATGTATTCATTTGTTTCTATTTAACAGCCTTGAAGAAGTCCTGCACTAGGATGAAACGTGTCAGCTGTATTGTGTGTTGAGTCACTAGAACTGGACTATGTATTTTATCTACATGAAATGAAAATGGAATAAAAGACTGAAGAACTCTTTTCTCTGGACATTGAATTGTCCTTATTGATTTAGTTCTGTTGTGTGGTGCATCGGTGCTTTTGTTTTGAATTGTTGGGTTTCTGAGGGAACAAGCACTGTAACAGTGGATGCCTTTCAGTGTTCACACTAAATCCATGTAAGCACAGAAGGGACAAGACTGATGGAGTGATAACAGGTTAGGTGCTGGTAACTAGAAGGATCCACTGTTAGGTCTATTTGTTTATATTTGCTGCTCTGCCCATTGGGCAACTTCTCATCTAGTGGTCACCGGCTGGGGTCCTGAGAAGGTGAAACCTTGGAGTTAACCAGTTGGTCTGAAGAGTCGGCAGTGGAAAATAACTTGACTCGACCTGTGTGTACCAGGTGAGTGATTTATTTCTTGGAAAAATGGCTGCATTCTTGAATGGCACAAGCCTACGGGCTGTGTCTCGTTACAGTCTCCGGACTGTCTTGGTGCAGTTTTCAGACTGCCTTACTTGAACAGCACGAGCTGATGAGATGTGTCTTGGTAGGGTCTTTGGGCTGTCTTGGTTTGAACGTGGTGGGTTTGCAGACTTTTTAAAAAAAGCCACAGAGTGTTTGTGAATAGTCTACCAGGCTAATTGATAATTTGGCCCATCCTTGAAAAGAGCCTGGACTGTTTGCGAACAATCTGCCAGGCCAATTGGTAATTTGACCTACTCTTGAAAAGGTCTTGGGCTAGGGCATGTTTTCTTGAACTTGGTACAGTCTCCGGACTGCAGTGAGTGGTCTCCAGACCGTTGTGGTTGGTTCTTGAATAATTTCTTATTATTTGTCTTTTCTTTGATTATTTTCCTTGCTGGTGTCATATTTGTCCATTGGGGACAACGTATGTGTCTTACATTAAGATGCCTTGTTTAAGTAAGTTAGAATGTTTTGGATGTCGATGATGTTCCTCTGATGCTCGACTGGAAGAGAGCCAGCCTGCGCCTCTGGAGGGTTCCCCAAATGTTGATGTATACGTCAAACATGGTATTGGCCCTATTATTTTTAGCACAATGTGGAATAAATATACGAGGGACAATGCTGAGTCACAATGGCCACTTACTGTCTCGTTCGATGAACTCAAATTGAATTTCTTTCAGGACAAATTGTTTGCTAAAAAGATAGGACTGCAGACTGATACATTTCATGTTACTAAAGAGAAAGTTGATGTATGCCCAGGCCGTAACTTTCCACTTTGGGCGTAAAGGGGTGTTCTTGGGAAGAATCATTATGTGTTGCAGACTGTTGGCGGGCCAGTCCCTCAGCAGGCATCTTAGGATGCAGGTCAGATTGGACTCCTCTGCAGAGTATGTATAATAAAACATGTTTGAATTCTATACCCTCTGACTGACTCTTCATTCTTGGAAGGCATAGCAGGTGGTTGTAAGTAAACCGGGAGGCTCCTAAGTGCCACTTCCTTTAATTCTGCTGGGTACACAGACGGGCTGGCAGAGCACATTCAGTCCCATTTCTACAGTTCCAGGATTGGGTAAGATAACAGATGGCCAGTGCTGGGTTCAAAGTTGTTTAGAAACTTCTGTCCCTGAGGCTCTAGTCAGGAGACCAGGCAACAAGCCGTTAACGCTTTTCCATCACCCCGTTTGTTTCCAATACCCACTACCCACGCCCCTTTTTCCATCCACTGTTGGGGTTATTTTTTACAGCTGTCTGTTTATTTTTTACCCAATTGATTTTTCAGGAGCTGTGTGATGTACATTTGCTTACTTGTTAGGGCCCCATTCACCTCTTGTGATAGTGGCCTCCTTGTGTTTATGACAGATTGTTTTTTCCCCTTCAAGTTGCCCATACAAAACAGTGAGCCCTCTATTTATTTTTGACGCACTGGACATAGCACACTATTCAATCCACCATGTTCCTTGTTTTCCTGGCAGAGTGATTTGCTCCTTTGAAGACCTTCTTACAGTACAGTTATTGCTCCAGTTCTATTTCTACTGCTGTCATGTTTTTATCCTAATACAGGGTTCAGACTCGACAATTTGTTTGTGCCCTTCTAGGCAGCATTCCTGTTAGAGGAATGTTCCTACAGATATGTGTTTCTTTGAGCAGATTTTTTTACTTTACTTAACTTTATTTTACTTAGGTTTAGTTTTATGCGGTATGGTGAACATCCACTAACCAGAGGCTGCCAAACTGTCACACTACAGGGATCCTCATTACAAGCTTTTGCCATATGAAGGAGGACGAACAATAAGCTTGGAATCATCTGCATGCATGCAAAATATGGATCCTATCTCATCCCACCTGATGAAATAGTTTTGCTAGGGATAGCACATACATTTTGAAAACTGATGGAGATGAATTTACCCCTCTGGGGCCCCTCACGTATTGATTTTATAGTCAGAGAAAAAAGAGGGACCACAGCCGTTAATTAGAAGTTTGTCAAAAATTGGTATCCTATGTGTTGTAATCTTCCTTCCCCTGTTTTCCTCCTCCCTCCTTGGTATGTTCCTCACTTTTACTCCCCTCCCCTTATGGTACCTTCCGCTGGAGCTTACCTTAGAATGTTGGCTTCCCTCTGTCATTTTTGGAGAGTGGGTGACGGAATAAAGTCTACTTCTTCACTTCTCTGCTTCTGAAGTACTTATTTATAACACTGCCGATGAGTTGGCATTGTTGGATGTTCTCCTTATGTTTATGGGGATTTCACTCTGTACATGATATATTTTGTCTACAGGGGTTAAGTTTTTTTTCTCATGTCTCCTTTTTCTTTAGGGTTACACACGCTTTCATAAATGTTAATATTCCTTTCTATGCCGGTCGAAGGGAGATGTGTTGTAATCTTCCTTCCCCTGTTTTCCTCCTCCCTCCTTGGTATGTTCCTCCCTTTCACTCCCCTCCCCTTATGGTACGTTCCGCTGGAGCTTACCTTAGACTGTTGGCATCCCTCTGTCAGTCTTGGAGAGTGGGTGACGGATAAAGTCTACTTCTTCACTTCTCTGCTTCTGAAGTTCTTATTTACAACACTATGTCAATGTGGTACTATTTATATCACCTTCTTTAAATCTTGTGACCAGTAAACTATGGTCAATGGTGTCAAAGGCTAAAGAGAGATCCATGAATACCAAAGTACCTGGACCCTCAGCACCCATGTGTCTACTTAGGTCATTTATGACGGACACCACAACTAGTTTGGTATTCTAGCATTGAATGTGTCAAGAATAGTACTATAAAGTTTGACAGTTGAAAGAAGACTAATTTCTTCAGCATCTTGAGTTTGATATTGGACTTACAAAATGGGTTGATAATTGTTGTGGTCTAAGGGCTTGCTGTTTAACAATTAGAATATTCTAAAACTGTGGCCATGTATTGGGGTTCACTGACACAAAATTCATGTAAAAAATATTGGTGTTAAAATATTGAGTAAATAATATAGACAACAAAATATAGACTCCTATACTTAAACAGGTAAGTACAAAAATATTGACCAAAAAAATTGTTCTAAAAAATGAAGATGTAAAAAACTTGACTTTTATATAAATATAAAATGAAAACACACACACACACACATATATATATATATATATATATATATATATATCCATCACTACCAGTTCCCAAAAGTGAAGGGACCACCAGGAAGATTCTTGAGAAAACACTGGTTTATTAACAGCATGCTCGTGGCAGGGAACAAGTAACCATTCCGCAAAGTTTTGGCAGCCAGACGCGTTTCGGGAGGAACCAACTCCCTTCTTCTGTGGCTAGAAAGTGCTAATCAAGTGAACCTGCTGGTTAAGTTGTTTGCTGCCCACCACGCCCCTGGGCGGGGACGCGACCGCTCCTGCGGCATTGTGGGTGTTGTAGTTTTAAGCACTATGAATCCCAAGTGGGTGCAAGGTTCAATTGCTGTGGCACGAGTGTTAATCCCATGTGGGTAGAGGGGGTGACCTGCTTCATGCCACGCTGCTTTGTCGCTGTCACAAAGTGTCCGCGTGAGCACTTACTGGAATCGTGCTCACACGTCTCCCATCCGATGACGTCAGACATCCAGGTGGAGCTGACTCGAATTCAGAAACTGGGGGGTCACCTTCGCGACCAGAGCGCCCGCTAACATCCATCACTACCAGTTCCCAAAAGTGAATGACCACCAGGAAGATTCTTGAGAAAACACTGGTTTATTAACAGCATGCTCGTGGCAGGGAACAAGTAACCATTCTGCAAAGTTTTGGCAGCCAGACGCGTTTCGGGAGGAACCAACTCCCTTCTTCTGTGGCTAGAAAGTGCTAATCAAGTGAACCTGCTGGTTAAGTTGTTTGCTGCCCACCACGCCCCTGGGCGGGGACGCGACCGCTCCTGCGGCATTGTGGGTGTTGTAGTTTTAAGCACTATGAATCCCAAGTGGGTGCAAGGTTCAATTGCTGTGGCACGAGTGTTAATCCCATGTGGGTAGAGGGGGTGACCTGCTTCATGCCACGCTGCTTTGTCGCTGTCACAAAGTGTCCGCGTGAGCACTTACTGGAATCGTGCTCAAACGTCTCCCATCCGATGACGTCAAATATAGATATATATATATATATATATATATATATATATATATATATATATATATATATATTATAATACATATAGGATAATTGTTGTATAGAGGAGAGGTAAAATGTACTATTCCCACTCCGCTGAGTCCAATAGTAGGAAAAGTGCTGGATAGCAAAGGGGTAAACATAATTATTCCCACTCGAGTGACTGTAACAGTAGGGTAAGTGTTGGATAGCGGAGAAATTAAATTTACTATTCAAACTCCAGTGAGTGCAACAGTAGGGAAAATGTTGGATAGCGGAGGGGTATACATTATTATTCCCACTCCAGTGAGAGCAACAGTAGGGGAAGTGTTATTTAGCGGAGGGGCAAAATGTACTATTTACACTCCAAAGAGTGCAACTGTACGGAAAGTGGTGGATAGTGGAGGGATAAAAATTACTATTCAAACTCCAAAAAGTGCAACAGTAGGGAAGGGGTTGGATAGAGGAAGGCTAAAAATTACTATTCCCACTTCACTGAGTGTAGCAGTAGGATAAGTGTTGGATAGAGGAGGAGTGCAATTTACTATTTTCACTCCACTGAGTGCACCTGTAGGGAAAGTGCTAGATAGCAAAGGGGTTAAAATTACTATTCCCACTCCAGTGAGTGCAACAGTAGGGAAAGTGTTGGATAGCACAGGGGTAACATTTACTATTCCCACTCCAGTGAGAGCAACAGTAGGGAAAGTGTTGGATAGCGGAGGGGCAAACATCACTATTCCCACTCCAAAGGGTACAACAGTAGAGAATGTGTTGGATAGCGGAGAGGAAGAAATTACTATTCCCAAACCACCCAATGCCAGCCGCGGCCGACAAATTTCATTGCACGCACTGCATCACCGAATGCGATGCAGTGCGTGCAACGAAAATAGTTTTCTTTATTTATATGTTTACTTACCAGTTAAGGTCCGTAATCCATACATTACTACCCCCATCCTTACCCTCCCCCTACCCACGTCACCACCCGCCGGTACTCCCACTACCGGCCGCGGCTGCCCAATGCAACAATAGGATAAGTGTTGGATAGTGGAGGGCTAACAATATTTTATTCCCACTCCGGTGAGTGCAACAGTAGAGAAAGTGTTGGATAGCAAATGGGTTAACATTACTATTCCGGCTCCAATGAGTGCAACAGTAGGGAAAGTGTTGGATAGCTGAGGAGTAAATACCACAACAATAGATTAATTAAATACACACAAATGACTTCCCATCCTTTATTCCTATGAACACCACAATACACACCTAAAACGAATTACATAAAAAATGTGAGCTTTCTCAATTAGCAGACCAGTGGGAAGACTACTTAGAAGAACTTTCCTCAACTGTGACTCTGAAATTACCGTTTTTTTTTAAGGGAAAATGGGTTTATGCAGAGGACTCAGATAAATCTAAGAAGTCAGGTCTGGAAATTATTTCAGATTTAATATATTTCCTGATGATTTGTGATAAAGTTTGGAAGAAGGGTCTATGTAGTTTTACACTGAGAGTGGTCCTTGCATTTCTTGTATGATTTTAATGAGTTCCTTTAATAAATTGAATAATCTGGATAAATGAGTGCAGAAAAACTGTTCCTTGGCCTTCACAGAATATTTGTTTGAATTCTGTTTTGTAATCTTTAAGTCACTGGTGCTCAAGTTGGCACAATTCTAATTTCTGTTTGACACAATCCAAGGAGAAATAAGTGGTGTCAAGCAATGGGATTGAATAAAAAAATTAAAGGTTTCATGTTAATCCTTTTTCATAGCCTTGGGAATTTACCCCGTAAAATAGAAGGATTCAATTAAAAAGACCAATCTGGTACAAATTCAGGTTTTGATCAATGATCTGAGATGAAAGCAATTTCCACTGAAGATGTATGATGACTGTTTTTGAAGGAATACCTCATTGCCCGAAGCAATAATGAGAAGGTTAAAATGACCTGCTGAAAGAATGTCCAATTTCAAGAAAAAACTGGGGTTAACCCTGTGTCCCTCAGAACCTGGGTAAATTATGATTAAAAGGAAAATTGGTTCTGTCGAGTAGTGAAACAACTAATTTGTAAATTCTATCTGCATGTGATATTACCTCCTCCCTCTGACAGGAATTCACAACAGGTTCTTACAATAAATGAAAAGAAAAGCCTGTATAGAACTATTTATCTCTTTATATTTTTCAAGATGCGTTCAAAGTGATTCATAAATGACTGTCAATATCATAGTAAAAAAGTGCAACATGTGACAATAGTGAATGGTGCTCATGTGACACATACAATATGTACAATAATGATTTCCAATATAGACAATTTATACACATATATACAAATTTGACTTTCAAAAGAGGCCGTGAATCAGTTTATATAAAAGTGGATAATTCTGAGCTGTAAGCAAGTCTTTGCTATAAATAAAATAAGCAATTAAATTATTTGAAACCTGAGTGCATACTGGCTCTATAGCCCAGTGTGAAGTGTACCTTACTAAGCACAACATTCCATTTAAATGAGTTTTGATAGTCCTGTTTAAATATTTGAACCAAACATGGTTGTCTGTGTTCCCCATTTTTGATTGGAGAATTTAAAAGCAGAAAGCCCCATTAACATTTCATTTTTATGTCTTTTAAAATGTAATTAAATACAAGTCATGAAGGTTATCTCATAGCACACACAGCTATTGGTTTTGAATGTAATGTTTTATTTTGAGATCCAGATTAAAAAGTTACAGTACACCAACAAAAAGAATTGACCCCTAATTGATTTCAAACAGTTTTATACAAATTCATACAATATCATGCAATTTCATTCTGCATTTAAAATGGGTTATGCAATATTATTCAAATTAGTGTTCTAATTTCATCCGTATGAAGAATATAGGATTGGCATACTTACGCTTATCCTAACAGACATCAATTCACCATATATTAAGCCCACATTTTGTTAAATCTTACAATTCCTCCACACATAATAGGATACTAAACCTTTTTAGCTTTTGCCTATTTTATTTTTCCTATCAATTTTCCATAAGAGGGGATTAATACGGTTTTCTATCTTTGAAGCAATAATGATCTGACCACCAACATTAAAACATAATATCTGGAAGTCAATCTCAAGGTGGAATCATAGCTTAACAGCACCAACGAAGCACTAGGTACCAGCTATATCTGACACACTAACTCCAGGTACAGAAATATTGCTTTCCAAAAATCTTAGAGAGCTGCACATTGCCAAATCATGTTGGACCCGTTTGCTACACCAATCGATTCACATCTCAAAGAACAGCCTGACAATGATAAATTAATCTCACAGAGAAATTGTGGGGTTCTAAAGAGCAACCAGTTTGCATTGAACAGCATAAAACTGCATTCTGCTCCAGATGGCATGTCTAAACATGGTAAAGTTCATTTAATTAACTTTATCCCACACTTCCCTTGTCAGTATAATCCCTTCATTATTTCCCCAAAATACTGATTGCTTATTGACAGGTATTCATCCCTCTGCACAGTGCAAGAAACAATTCCCATGCATCGGCTTGCTTTGAATCTGGGATCTCAATCAGATTTGTTACCAAGTTTTGACTGCTCAATAAGAGACTAACATCAATTTTCTTTGATTTGCAAACTAGGACAATATAAGAGCACTCAAGCAGTAATTCTCTCCTGTTAATGCTTTCATTTTAGTCCAATTGTTCCACCTATTCCCTTATTATAAAATTGACCGCTTTGTAAAAACCCATTGCCTCCCATTTCAAAACTATACCTTGATCCATCCCTCCCCTGGGACTTCTAGCAAAATCCGACAGGCGTATGGCAGCATTTAAAAAAAAGTTGAACAGCACCTATAAAAATCCATTTCTTTTTAAAAAAAAAAACAATGGAGGATGTTCTAACAAACTTTCTTGGGAGATTTAGTCAGCTTTAACACATCACTTATGTTGCATTCCCTTAAAATCAAGCTCATTAATTTAAAAGTTCCTGCTGACTCACATTTTGTGTGAAATCTGAAAATAGATACATTGAGCAAAATAGTTTTCCTGTCAATTGATAATAGCAAAATCACCTTCCTCCATGTCTCTGTACAAAGTGTTAATCTAGCAGTTTTATCCTGTCAAATGAGAGTTGAAAACAGAAATTCAACATCTGTAAAAAAAAAAGGCAGCCTTCAACACACAAAGTATTGCAGCCAAAAGAAAATTAAACACGGGTAAAACTGCCATTTTTGTCAATTCTATTGGGCAAACAACGCTTTGACTTTCAATAGCAATGAAACAAAGTTGAGTTCAAACAAATCTTCAATTTTAGACGTTAATCAAATACCGAAATAACACTTTGTTTGATCATGCATATGGGTCGAAATATCTGAAAGTAGAATGTCAGCCTCACTATTACATAAAAAGATTTCAGTTTTCTATTTTTAATTCTAAAGCCCCCCAAGCCACTGATACATAGAGAACATCTCAAACGCTCTTTCCTGCATAGTCTTCCTTGTTCTAGCAGTAACATCATATTGCTTACGCAGAGTTTTATTGTATCCATCTGTGGCATAGGAGGTCAAACCTCAGCATTTTTCTGTATTGAGATTGCCAATAGTTCAATAAAAAAAGGCAAAGAGGACCAGGGACAAGGGGCAACCTTGCCTACTTCCTCCCTAAATTAACACTGTTCCAGCCTCTGACACATTAATAATAATCTTTGCCTCTGCTGAGAAGAGTTTCCCAAACCACAAGATCGAAAGTCTTTTCGCCATCCAGTGAGAAGATTGCATTAGGAATTTGACTAACAGATAAATGATCAAGCACTTCTATTGGAAAATGCATGTTTGTTTCTAACCGACTCCCCACAGGAAACATTCTAATCATGATGTATCAATTTAGCAGCTATCCCATGAAATGTGCTTACCAGCAATTTCATGATTATCTTGTAGTCTGAGTCCAGTAATGTTATCGTCAATATGAGTTTCGATTCTCTGCATTCTTTCCTTTTTTCAGAAAGCTCACCACATTATCTGAATTAAAAGAAGGTTGGATGAGACCTCCTTTGAATGTTGAATTAGCAACTTATGGCCAGATGTACGATGCGCAAAATAGCGCCTCGCAATTTTGAAATCTTTTGCCACTCACAATTTGTGTGGCGCTATTTTGCATGTACAACAGTGTTTTGACCACTGTTTGCGATTCCTAATGGGGCAGATGCAAAAATGGGTTGAACATCTGCTCTTATTGTATGCTCCATTAAATCATCTAAAAGTTCCATTAAAATTCTGACCATCGGGCCATAGACCTTACAATTTTGCAAGCTGCTAACTACCCCAACCAACTCCTCCTTGGAAATGGGGCTGATCATTTTTTGCATTTCTACCTCCAAAAGCATGGGCATATCCAGCATCCCCAACATGTCTCCAGTGCAGCCGTATCATTTGTGTGTGTGTAATTGTAGATTTGATTATAATGTTCAAGAAATACTTTATTCATCTTTACCTAGTCCTTTTTGCATAGATCTGTTATGGGAATTTATTTAAGTGTGTATGGCATTTTCATCTGCTTGTTCATGGGTATGCAGAGTTATGAACTTCCCAGCATAATTACTCACCTTATAGATCTTCTGCCTGCAAGTTATATTGGATACATAACACTTGGCATTGTAACAGTCACTCACTCAACTTGTGTTTAGCTTTCTTGATGCCCTTCTTTTCTCTTCGATATATATTGCCAGAAAAGCTTATCATGTGCTTCTTTCACAAATTTCTCCAAGGCCTATTTTTGCTATTTTGCCTTCCTCCTAATGACCACATCTTTAGATTTCCGCTGTCCCTGTTTGAAGGAGCGGACCCATGGTTTCTTGCCAAAAACTCCTGAATCTCATCCTTACATACTTTAACCCATCCCTCTTCCTGCAGAAATTACTTATTGAAGACTTAAAGCTACCTCTCCACACTCAGCAGCATGCTCTTGCTGCTCCCGCTTTTTTGCCTATGCTTTAGATGTCTGTATTTCCGCCGCTGAGCAAGTTAGTGTCACTATGATATCTCCAGTTCCCTGGGACTCTGTCCGTGGCTCATTTTCTAAATTGATGTGGGTCCTGTAAAGTCCCCGATGTCCGTGGCAAGTACATTACTTAACATATTGACAGGTATTTCCTTGCTTTCTCCCACAGAGGTGCATACCATAAGTACAGTTGCTGTAGCCTTAGATTACCCTGTAGAGATTTTGTGCATTCCCATTGACTCACACAGTAAGGGTTTATTTTTCTCATTAGAAGATTTTGATATCTTCAATTTTTTGAATAATTTCGCCAGCATTATCTTAGGGCACCCTAGTCCCTGTGGTCGCAAATTCACTGAGCACCTTGAGTAGAGAGAGGCTCTTTTACTTACTAGACTGTAAAAGATCCGTGAAATTCACTAATCAAAACACAGTTTGGATGCCAGGTTCAAAGGAGAGAGCATTGTCCAGGAAGCAACGGGAAAACAGCAAGAACGCAGCAGTCAGGGCTCCAATATTAACAAGAAGAAAAAATGGGGGATATTCTCAAGAACATGTGATAATCATTGCAAAAATAGCTTTACACAACTTTGCACATCGCAGTCTATCACGACAAAATAACACTGTGTTAATGTTGTATTCCCAACCCGATTACACCATGCAATAGTAGCAGGATAACATGCCAAATGACCACTTAAAAATCTACGCGATGCAGAAAAAATGTGAAATACTAACACGAAAAATATTTTGATGCTACAAATTGCGATACAAAATTCAGCGACAGTCAGCGACGGACCTGCAATTCCCACTCGTCATGGGGAAAAAAGGAACTATAAAAGCAACAAAAAAACACAACAAAACCAAATAAGACCACCTAGCACCATGGATGAACCCAGGCCGAGTGCAGAGGACTACCCGAACCTCACAAGCACCATGGAGGACCAGCCAGGAACCTCGTGTATGGGGAAGAGCAAGTAGAAATGGAATACGGGGTTCAGTCTGCAGGAAGACCGGATCATCGTCACGGAGGTGACAGAACACTACCAACAATTGTTCGTCACCTGCACTGCATCAGCGGTAACACAAAATATGTCAGTCCATTGTTAACAACGTGAATGCAGTCGGAGTGTTGAGGAGGTCAATGGAGGAGGTCAAGAGGCACTGGCATGGTGTGCAAAAGCCAAACCAAACAGAAACTCGCTGTCAGAGGAAGGCCGCAAAGGCGACTGGAGGTGGGAGTCCTACGCCACAGGAGGAGCTGGATGAGTTGGAGGAAATGGTGGCCACAGTCATCAGTGTGGAGAAGGTACAAGGCACAGCTCAACATGACCTGACCAAACAACAACAGGGTGAGTAATGACCAGAGACTGGGGAGAAGGAGGGAGATAGGCACAATGGCACAAATGCATAATCGAGTGCAGCACACTGCACACTCAAAATGATTGTGGAACATGTCCCTGATACCCTTGTCACACTGCAGCACACATAGAAACACCAAGTAGGCAACCGTCCACAATGTACAAAAAGGGTCACCCCTCCCTATCATCAATCCCACAACCTACCCATGCACATGTGCTGAATACAGCAAAGCGGTACAAAAGGGGGTGGTGATGGACGGAGCATCTGAATCAATCAAACACTCACACCCAGTCAAAATATCTGGGTTTAATCCATCACCGTTCTTTAGCCCACTCTCCCACCCCAGTTCAGACATGGCTATAAGCAAATCAGTCTGACCCTGTGCCTCATGGGAACAGTCCAGCCCGAACTGCCAAGCCATGTCTTCCCTGGACCGGAAACAAAATTCCGAGGACCGGTTTCTGGCATTCCAGCTGTCTTCAGCCCGGCTTGCTTGAATCCAGTGGCAAAGTGAGCAAGGGACACAAGTCTGATCATACCCTGCCACGCTTGGCAGTTCAGGCTGGACTGTTCCCATGAGGCACAGGGTCAGACTGATTTGCATATAGTCATGTCTGAACTGGGGTGACAGAGTGGGCTAAAGAACGGTGATGGATTAAACCCAGATCTTTTGACTGGGTGTGAGTGTTTGATTGGTTCAGATGCTCCGTCCCTTACCAACCCCTTTTGTACCGCTTTTGGCTGCCACAAGTGTTGGAGGGTATGCTCAGACGTGAGTCTCTTGCTCACTTTGCCACTGGATTCAAGCAAGCCAGGCTGAAGACGGCTGAAATGCCAGAAACCGGTCCTCGGAAGCTTGTTTCAGTTCCAGGGAAGGCATGGCTTGGCAGTTCGGGTTGGATTGTTCCCATGAGGCACAGGGTCAGACTGATTTGCATATAGCCATGTCTGAACTGGTGTGGCAGAGTGGGCTAAAAAACGGTGTAGGATTAAACCCAGATCTTTTGACTGGGGGTGAGTGTTTGATTGGTTCAGATGCTCTGTCCATTACCATCCCCTTTTGTACCACTTTTGGCCGCCACAAGTGTGGCAGGGTATGCTCAGACGTGAGTCCCTTGCTAACTTTGCCACTGGATTCATGCAAGCCGGGCTGAAGACAGCTGGAATGCCAGAAACCGGTCCTCGGAAGCTTGTTTCCGGTCCATGGAAGGCATGGCTTGGCAGTTCGGGTTGGACTGTTCCCATGAGGCACAGGGTCAGACTGATTTGCATATAGCCATGTCTGAACTGGGGTTGCAGAGTGGGCTAAAGAATGGTGATGGATTAAACCCAGATCTTTTGACTGGGTGTGAGTGTTTGATTGGTTCAGATGCTCCGTCCATTACCACCCCCTTTTGTACCGCTTTTGGCCGCCACAAGTGTGGCAGGGTATGCTCAGACGTGAGTCCCTTGTTCACTTTGCCACTGGATTCAAGCAAGCCGGGCTGAAGACGGCTGGAATGCCAGAAACCGGTCCTCGGAAGCTTGTTTCCGGTCCAGGGAAGACATGGCTTGGCAGTTCGGACTGGACTGTTCCCATGAGGCACAGGGTCAGACTGATTTGCATATAGCCATGTCTGAACTGGGGTGGCAGAGTGGGCTAAAGAACGGTGATGGATTAAACCCAGATCTTTTGACTGGGTGTGAGCGTTTGATTGGTTCAGATGCTCCGTCCATTACCATCCTCTTTTGTACCGCTTTTGGCCGCCACAAGTGTGGCAGGGTATGCTCAGACATGAGTCCCTTGCTCACTTTGCCACTGGATTCAAGCAAGCCGGGCTGAAGACGACTGGAATGCTAGAAACTGGTCCTCAGAGCGTTGTTTCCAGTCCAGGGAAGACATGGCTTGGCAGTTCGGGCTGGACTGTTCCCATGAGGCACAGGGTCAGACTGATTTGCATATAGCCATGTCTGAACTGGGGTGGCAGAGTTGGCTAAAGAACGGTGATGGATTAAACCCAGATCTTTTGACTGGGTGTGAGTGTTTGATTGGTTCAGATGCTCCGTCCATTACCACCCCCTTTTGTACGGAATACAGCAAAGCGGCAGCTCTGTGAGCCACACTGACAATGCAAGTGACACTGCATGATGGATAGCATGGCTGCAGCCAAAATACATGACATGGTTCACGACACTGAGGTGGCTTGGTGTGGATCACATCCTCAAAGTAGCTGGTCACACTCTGACATATCCACATGCACATACAATCCCTGACGTCAACAACGGATCTGCAGACAAACAATGCACAAAATGAAACAAACCATCCAAGAGAACAAATAAACCAAGTTGTCCACACCTCAGCACACGAAGAGCACACAAGTCAAAGGCACACTGCCTCAAAGGGATAAGGGGATACTAAATCAGAGCTTCAGGGTTGACTCTCCCATAATGCAGCACACACATATAGCAATTACAGCACATCAAAATTGACAACAATGTGTTACAAAGTGCAATATTTACACCACAGGACAGAGGACACAACTTGTGCCGCTTCTGCATAGAAAATGGCCAATCACATCTGGTATTGCATGAAACTGTGAGATGATAATGTAGCAGTAGAACTGCATATCCATCATGTAGTCGAAATGTCCACTGTCCCCCATCAAATAGCCAGCTGCTCCAAAACTGTCACAATGTACATTGTCATGCTGTCTGTCTGGAAACATGTACACTGCGTCAACATACATGGAACACACTGTTAACCTGCATGTCCCCTTATATTGTAGAGGGACAATCAACACCTCCTGCAGAGCAGACCAGACATATCTTCAGTGATGATGAAGAGGACCCTCTGGTCATCTGCTCCGACACCGTCCAATGGATTGTAGACTGCCTTCGCAACCCAACTCCAGGAGCAGATCAGCCCAGCTGCATCGAGGTGACCCCACCCCTGCACAGACCAACACAGCAGGAAGCAAACACTGCCACGGCTGGATCACAGGACTCCCACGACTAGCACATGGCATTCCAACTCTGTGTAATAGGGTGCGAGGAGAAGATGGATGATCAGCTGTGGGTGGGGTTTGACCTCATGGCAGCTAAATTAGATGCCATACGTGGGTCTGAGTCCCATCAGGGACCACTTACAGTCCCTAATAGACACCTACTGTCCACGCCATGCTCTCCAACACTCCTTGGGCGACATTGCAGGGGCCATTAATAGGATACAAGACCTGTCTAGTCAGACAGGCTCCAGCGATGACAGCACAGAGTTGGCACAGATGCGGAGGACAATGGAGACCATGGAGCCAATGCAAGCTGAAAGGATGGCTGCCACGGCTGAACACCAGCGAGATGTAGCTGGGATCTTCCATGCCCTGCAGATCCTCATCTTGCCATTACTGCCACAGAGCCTGTATCAGATAACTGCTGCAGGAAATTTTACACACTCATCTCCGCCCCCCAATTTGTCATTGGCACACAGTGATGCAGCCCCACCACCTTCACCCCCTGATGTTTCAGTGGCACACAGTGATGCAGCCATAACACCACCACACACACCCGACACAGAAGACATATCAGAGGAGTAATATGTGGATGGTAATGACTGTGTGAGGAAGGAGGTTGTAGCATCCATCCCTACCATTTGGCCTGTTCTTGCCTGGTTCAGCCCTATGCATCATGCCCTGGAACAACACCTCCCACTGTTCTCTGAAACACTCTGCGATATTAACCTGGACCCGACATGGACTGGCATATCTGCTCTGGTTACCAATGACACAGCAATCCGGCTGCAGACTGAACTCTTCCTCTTCCGATTAACTTTTCATTCCCCCAAGGACTCTGTTTGGCTCTCCACTGGGCAACCATGTAATATGAGCTTGGCATGGCCATGTACTGCTCCAGCTCCAACACTCCACAGAATGTGAATAAAACATTCGAAATCACACAGATGTGTCATGTTTATGTTCACTCAAGTATAAAAGTATGGATGAATGTAGGGACATTGACTACACTAAAAGGTACACCCTGGGAAATGACATCAATGTGCATGTTTGACCCTGACCCAAACGGCCAATTAGATGAAGGTGTGAACTAGCTGTAGCCTCATTGCACATGAACAACAATCTTGCAACACCCCAACATAGCCCCACGTCCATGTATTAAATAGGGATGTGTGTTGAATTGTCAAAATCGGTAGCAGGCCTGAAGAGGTGTCCCCATTACATGGCAACAGAACATCTCTTTGCATAACCTACTCACACACATCTATGTTGACACGGCCTGTTTGATGGATCACATTGATCCACATGGCAAGAGGTTGGACACCATACTCACATTGCTGAAGACACATAAGGGCAAAGATCTACCAGCAACTATCCCAACCACAATGGCTCACAGAGGTAGAGCTGTCAATAGGGACTCACCCCCAATGTACATGCTTCAGTCAGTCCCTCCCTGTTTATGGACAATGCTCGTTGAGGCACACAATTTGTCATTCTAATCAACACTCATCACAGTTGAACACTGGTGAAGTTGCATAGACTTTATTAGCATGTGTGTTTCAGTACGGGCAAGGCAAGGGCCACAACATGCAGACAAATGCACAAGAAACTTACAGGCAGCATAGGAACATGTAGAGGTGCAAGAAATGGGGAGGCAGAAATGAACACATATCATTATGGACGGCAACGCACGCAGGCCACCTTGCCTTGCTGGACTAGTCATGTAATGTTTGGCGTCTGCTCATTGCCCCGTGTCAGTGTTAGAGGAACAAGAGCTCGTGCTAGTATCAGTTAAATTATCAATGCTTGTTTCCTATGATTGTGCTGCAGGTATCAGTTATTGTGCTGCAGATAGCAGTTAAATTGCCAATGCTTGTAACTTAAGGTTATGCTGTCTGTAAATGGCACATTGCTCACTGTAAAATTAGTTTACCAATGCTTGTTTGGTCTATGCTATACCAATGCTTGTTTGGTCTATGCTACTATCATAATGTTGTGCCCTTGTATTTGTTGATACCAATGCTTGTGTGGCTTCTTCGGAGCAATCATTCCCCTAAGTTCTGGAACCACAACACGTGCTCAGTACTCCGCGTGAGTAATGTGCTAATTTCCAAACTGTGAACCTGCCGAATGTATAAAAGGAGAACGCTCGTGCAAGACGGTGCTTCGTCTCTTTGCACTTCACGTCAAGCGCTCCTGCCGGCAATCAAGATCCCTGTCTCCCTCCCGGTAAACTGATTTCCCTTCTAGAAACCTCGACTCTTCACCCTTTGGAGAACCCCCGACCCTGTCCCCTTCTCCCGGTCCCATCTCCTCACCTGGAGCTCCGGTCCGAGCACCTCCATTTGACTCTTCAAGGCTTCCTGGCGGCGAACGTCATCTTGGACTTCCGGAGGACGCGTCATCGACCACTCCCACAGGAACCAGGACATCGCCCCTAAAACAAAGAAAGGACAGTAAGATTTAGCTGTTGCTATGCAACCCGGAACCATTTTCGAAGCATCATTTCATGTTTAATTTAAAGACTACAACGTTACTTGTTTATTTTACAGAGACTATTTACTCGAGTGTGTAAAGAATATTGTGCTAATTCAAAGGCAATTTACCCTGAGTGAACTAAGAACATTAGGCTAATTCAAAACAATTGTATTGCAAAAAGACAAAAGGGTGATTCACAGCCTACGAAGTATTTGTAAACAAACAAGCCTAAGGCAATCCAAATTAGAGTTTGTTTTAGGGCTAAGGTTTAAGGTTACTAACAAATCCAGCACATAATCAGCTTATGAGTCTAATAAGTTGATCCTCAAGAAGTCCTACAATTGTAAAGATTTAGACCAGGATGCTTGGTTGTTTCTTTTTTCCATTTATTTACAGAATTCCTCTTCCTGCCTGGCATCTGGGTTTCAAGGTATGTGCATGGTGTGCAAGTTCTATTCACAAACTAACCTCATTAACCAAGTTGTGAACTCCTGTAAAGAAAAGGCTCTCATTGAGAATTCTTATTCACGTCCATAACTTTTTAAAAAAAAAGGTAATCAAGAGCAAAGATAACCTTCAAATCTCAGAACCCAGTGAAGTGTACACAAGGGCTTGTTCTTTTCACGGTTGGTTCAGCTCTTGAACATGTTCATATCTATAGACTAGATTTAAGGAAAATTCTAGAAGTTGATTGTATGTTTGTGTAACTCCAGAGTCAGGTAATAGCAATCAAGACGTCACCAGCCCTGAACACTTGAACGAGAAACTGAGACTGGACGAAGACAGACCAGTGTTGTTTTTTCTTGTTTGTTTCTCAATCCACTTCCCCTTTCCCTTGGAGACTAGAGATTTAGCAAGTGTTCTATGATCCTTGCTGAGTAGCTACTTCACGAGGGAGCTGGGAGTTAGCGGTGTGAAGAAGGAAACAACAACAGGAGCGTCTGGCGTGATTACGCAACAGTCAGGGGACACAACTCACTGCCCATGGGATCTGCATAGTGCTGTACCACCGGACTGCGCCGACTGTGTGCTCTGCTGACAGTGAGCAGGTCAAAGGGTCCAACAAGGTCACATGTCGTACTACACTGCCATGTGTGTACTCTCCCTCCAGCTGTATGTCAGATTGGTGAACTTTGCCAAACGGCGCTTTGCAGCTCAGCCAATGGGACTGCATCACCTTGCACAGGTGTGTACCAACACGCGAAGGTGCACGCACATGCATTCTGCGTCCGGGCGAATGTAAACATGTCCACTGTTGTGATGGGATATGTGACCATTCCTCCAAGATGCAACAAGGTGTTGGGACCTGTGCTCTGGGTGACAATCAGTTGTGGCTGCAGGAATGTAGTTACTCATCCATGAATGCGAGCGCAGCTTCATGGGCAATCAGCTCCAGGAGTACGTCATTCTCGAGTTCGACGAACATGAGGAAGAGCCAATCCACTAACTGGTCCAGACAGATGCGCTCGGTCCACGCCGTTTCACCTTTCAGCAACACATCCCAATAGGGGAGCACCTCAATGTGGTCACTGCACACAATGACTTGTGCAATCTCCCATCCTCTACTGCCAGCACATACACCACATACCAAAGTAACCCATGCACGGGTATTCCGGTGACACTCCTGTTCGTGGACCAACAGGGGGCACACACTCAAGTCATAATCCATATCAGCTACCATTGTGTTGGATAGGCAGACCTACATGGGCCACTTGAATGTGCATGATCGACAGTGGAACCAGGGCTGGACGCAGATGACGTCCGCAAGACGGAAACTCAGACGGTAACTGATGCCCACACTGCCAGTGGCAGTGATCCCAACAGATGCAGCATTCATGCACGGTACAGTTCTACGTGACAGGGGTTGTGCATGTGCCTGGGATGGCCTGCCATTGCTATTTTTATTTGTCTTGTAGCACCAGCACTCCTCAGACAGGCAGTAGTTACGCAGAGAAAATGTCACAGCTCGGAGGAATGAGTCGTATGTGTGTGCAGCGTTTGGACAGATGGTTTTTTTTTTTTACTTATATGTCCAAGCCATCCCATACAGGTGTACCTCAAGCATGGACAACTGTACGTGGGGTGTGGACAAGGTCTTTCATTAGCGCAGTTCGTGATGTGGGAGTCATCAAAATCTGGTATGGTATCTCACCCAGAGGGTGCCAGCCGCATTCAAAACCAAGGTGTCCTTCCGCCTTGTTTATTGAGACAAAGGAGCTTTCATACCAATTTTTAGTCTGACTACTGCTTGCTCTTCTGAAATGTGATGTGGTCTTTGCGCCGATATTTATACTAGGCCTTAGACTTAGGGTGCACCAATAGCGATACACACACAGGAGTTGGCATGCATGAGCCAAGAGTCCAGTTGGGCTTGGGCTCCTTGTTCAATCGCTCTCTCTCTTTCTTTCTCTCTGTCTCTCTCTCTCTCTCTCTCTCACTCTCCCTCGCTTTCCCTGTCTCTCCCTCTCCCCTCCCTCTCCCCTTACTGTTCCCCTCTCTCTCTCCCTCTCTTTCTCTCTCTTCCTCTC
Source organism: Lissotriton vulgaris (assembly GCF_964263255.1). Classification (NCBI taxonomy): domain Eukaryota; kingdom Metazoa; phylum Chordata; class Amphibia; order Caudata; family Salamandridae; genus Lissotriton; species Lissotriton vulgaris. The sequence goes on from NC_141691.1 coordinate 466,780,033, forward strand.
TCTCTCTCTCTCTCTCTCTCTCTCTCTCTGTCCTTTGATGAGTGCCTGATACGCCTTCTTATCTTGGATTTTGTCTTGCAGGCTGGGATTTACAGATTATCCAGGAATGACCCGCCATGACTCTTCCAAATAGTTGTTTAGAGTCAAATGTGATTGTGATACTTTGTTTGGATTTTCAATGTTGAATGAATGATTCTCCTTTTTCTGACAACACATTAATGTTAATTGTTGCAAATGTGTGACATCAGGCAAATGATGTTGTACATGATTTTGCAAAGTTAATGTGCAACATCATGGTATGGGGGATAGGGAGTGCCTGAGGTAGGGCCCCTGTAGGGGTGGTGGGGTCACAGTGGGTTTTGTAGCCCTCTTGGGTGTCTGCGCTGCATGATCGATGGCCCCATGGAATCTGTTGTTCTTCAGGTGTGGCTCTGGGCTGGGCTCCCTTTTATTTTGCAGGTTATCATCCGACTTTACACCAGGTAAGAGCAGGTGTTAAATTCCTGCTGCTAACACACTTTATCACCTGTTTTAGGATCTTATTGCAGAACTGGCTGGTCATTGAGAATGTTGTGATGTGGTGTTGTTGCGGCTTTTTGCATGGGAACGCCTACTCATTAGTTAGCAGGCTCATCTGTAGCGATGAGTTTTGCGGGTGCTATTGCAGGTAAACTGGTGATATAGGCTGTTAGCACCAGCTTGTGAATGGGGCGATATATTTATTACTACTTTGGCTGCTATAAAGTGCTGCTAACTTGGGGATAAATCCTTGAGAATATGCCCCAATGCTCTCTATCTTGTGCTGATATGGGGCGCCCAAGAACTTGGCTTCTTCCTCAATCAAAAGAAATATTACTCTATGCTCTGTTCAGTTTCCTAATTTAGCTCCAGCTTAGCCTCTGATGGTTTTTGATGTAGGGTGCTGAATTGGCAGTTGCCAGAAGAGCTGAGGCTGCTGGGAAGGCACAAATACCATAGAAAATGTTGGAAACGCAACAGAGTGCCAATCATCCTCCAGCGGCCACCATCTCCCACTGTCAAAAGCGTAAGCACGAAGGCTTGGCCAGAACAGGAAAGGCAGAGATTAGGGGACACACTTAGGCAGCATCATCATCCTCTGTTCCCTACACACAGTAACAGCATGAGCAGTGTAAGAAATGTTTCTGCCTTTCTTCTATCACTAACAGTCCGGAGTCACAGCTAATATTGAGAATACCAATTCATATCCTTACCGGTGCACCCAACAGTCTTGCTGAATGGAGAAAGGGCAGCGTAGCAGGCCTTGAGAAGTGACTAGGCCTCAAAAAACTCAGATGGGCTTGCCTTGAGCGTACATTTGATTTACTAGTGAATCAACAAAGTGGTGCCAGTTTTGTAGAGGTGGGGTGGTTGACACATGACACAAGAGTGCAAAGACAACCAACTTTTGCTTCCTCTAAGATGGCACTGCTCAGAATCAGCAAGCAGTATAGAAGCACAGAGAGAATAAGAGCCCAGAGTTAAAAAAGAAACTAATGGTTCATAAGACAGAAACTGCAACCTGGGAAGAATAAAGTAACCACCTGCAGCAGAGCTATATGAGAAAACAGTTCCTTTCTACCATAATTGTTTTGTGCTGACACTCAATAACAATTTAGGGGCCTATTATAATGTTGGGGGACTTACATTCACCAGAAATCGTCTAGGAAGCTGGACCAATAGACCTCCGATTGGCTGTCCCGACCACTTATTATGATGCGACCAAACACTGTTCAGTCGCATACTCCCATTCTACTATGGGAGCTCTTGTTACGGCTGTAAACCGGCAGCAACACAAGCTCCCATAGAGGAATGGGAGTATGTGTTCATCCCTGCACTCTGTGACCGGAACCTCAGGGTGCCTGCCACTGGGTGCAGGGATGAACAGGGGGGTACCTTTTCGGCCCCCAACCGGAGGCTGCAGAGGCAAAGGAGCCCCGCTGGGGGCCCCAATGTTCGCGCTCCGACAGGCTTTCCAGGTGGGAAAAATCGACATGGCAAGTCTGCCAGCGACCAAGTGTTGTAATCCTACTGTTGGAAAGGTAACTCCTTGGGATTACGTACTGGGCTCCGATGGCCAATAGACCCTTTGAGCTAATCGGAAGTCAACCGGATGGCCAACGGGTATAATTTTCAGACCGCCAGCATTGTAATGCAGCAGTCAAAAATTAAACTGAGTTGAGGCCCAAAAAGGCTCCCGCCAACAGTAAGAGACTTTCCTGGCTGCATTGTAATTGGCCCCTTAGTGTGTCTGCTTAGCTGTGGCTATGTTATTGAGTGTTATCTTATTGATTCATGGATGACTAGACAGTTTCAATACCGGCAAACTCTGCTGTTCCCAAGACAGTACTGTCAGGAAATGCTGAGAGGAATAGAAACACACAGAAACAAAAAGCTTAGGAGTCCAACCCTACAGGTAAACAAGGCATATAAAGTGCATATTTCAATGTCAACAGGTAAAATGTTTAACACAGGTTACGTTTTACTGTGTTCCCATTGAACCACAATAAAATCACCATTATGAGTGCAGATACTTCCAAATGAACAATTATGCATTGATAAAAAGGGAATCCAATAATTAAAAATGAGAATTCTAATAGACAATCTTAATCTGGTACACCGCTTCTTCATTCAAAAATTTCATTTTGGGATTGATTCAATGTTTTTAGTGCCCCACTTCTAGTGTCAAGGTGTGGACCATGTTGGGCCAAGGGCTTTTTCTATTCACTAAAGTATAGTCCTTGAATACTCCAGTTATATAATGGTGGGTCCAATTCCCTTGCTCTAAATGGAGATCATGCATTTCAACCTTATACCCTTATGACGTCTATTCAAAACAAGGGCAATTGTGAGTACTTTGTGATTCTGGTATGAGGACCTTTTTCCCAGAGGGCAATTATGGCGTTTAATGTATTGATGGATTGGATCATCTCAGGGGTATTGATGGGGGTAATTGGCTTTTCTTTAAATGAGTTAATTGTATTTACACTGAGTTGCCGTTGTTCTCAAAACTGCCCAATCTTTCTCTATGGCTTTCTGAGTTTGGTGCAGGGACCGCCGTATTTGGTTTACTCATAGCTACTAATTACAAATCCTGTTTGACTGCCTGTGTTTAAGGATGCTATGGAGAGGTTGCACATTTTAAAGCCAGGAAGGAGAAGGTGTGGGGCACGCACTCCTCGATGTACCAAAGTTAGTATTTAGTGGTGTGCTGCGGGGATATCACCCCCGACAAGAAGGTGTGGAAATCACTAAATGGTTGGTGGCACCTAGGATAGATGCCAACTCTCAGCGCACAACCTCAATTGAAACAAATAAGTTTCTTCAATCGATCATTCCAAATTAAATTCAAGAATTAAACCAAATTCATTGTTGAATTCTCCATGTTTAATTTCACATGTGTCGTTCCTCCAAATCAATGCAGTTTCATGTCATGAATATATCCAATCAAAGAGTATGGGTGTACATCATTTCCCAATGCATTTCGGATACTAGATCCTTCATCAGGGGAATCCTAAAAATAAGATAAAATGAACTAAGTATGATCCTCGACGGTAGAAATCTATTTACATGAGGTTACCACTGTGATAGATATCCTAGTTGAATAACGTGCACAGTATATAAAGTAAAGTGTCATCAAAGCACCTCAGTGTAAAGTGTCCATCAATGCTAGAGTGAACGAGTAACACTGTCAAAAAGGTGAAAGTCAAATAACGCTCAATGAGTGAAACGTGCAAACGAAAAAAGCTGAAAGTCAAATGGTGCTCGGCAAATAAAACATGCAAATAAAGTGACTGCTCGTGTATTTATAAACGTTACGCGTAAAACCACATCAAGTCCGTTATCACCCCAAGGTAAAGCATAAATAAAACAGAAGTGGCGTGAGCATTAACCGCGATTGAGAGTGGACTTACGATAAACTGAAGGCAAGAACACGCGTCTTGCTGTTGGCGTCCTTCGCCATTAGTTGGAAAACGAAGTGTTCCGTGAAAGCGGAAATGTAACAAGGGTGACGAGGAAAATAAAGAAAGGACCAAAAAGTTTGGCGGCCATCTTAAAGTGGTGAAATAGACCGTGAATCCCCATATGTGAAAAGGGAAGTATGGTAATGAAAAATCGGGTGCAGATAGAAAATGAACAATGCAAGACCTATGATGCAAAATGAACAGAACATAGATGGATGGACACATAATAAAAGTAATGGAAACATAATATAAGACATGGATTAAAGATGCAAAAATGAAATGCCAAAAGTATATAAATCACATATTTTCACAGGTAAATACTTGATGTCACATCAGTGGAATCAGTTGCACTAAAGATAACATTGAAATTCCATCCGATCATTAAGACCAGATGGTTTCATGGTTTGCAAAAATTTAATCCAGTGGTTTTCACGCTGCAGTAAGAAATTATTGTTGTCTCTGTCGTCCCGCTTATTCACCACTTCTACAGCAGCGAACCTTAGTTGACTGATGTTATGTCTACTTTCCTTAAAATGTAGTGCCAGGTTTGATTTGATGTTCGCTGTTCTTATATTGCTCTTGTGTTCATTTATTCTTACTTTAAGCTTGCGGGTAGTTTTGCCTGTATACATCAGCCCACAAGGGCATTTGATCACATATATGACATTTTCAGTGTCGCAAGTGGCATTCAATTTGAGTTTCACATCTGTGCCCTTCATGGGATGTTTTATTACAGGGCCTTTGATCATGTTGTTGCAGTTCTGACAATTCAAACAAGGTTGGTTCCCTTTGTAGTTGGCATTAGTTTTGATTCTAGGGTTTTTTAGAAACTCCTTTAGGTTATTTCCCCTTTTGTAAGCAAACAGTGGTTGTTCACTGAAAATTCCATTAAAATCCTGTTCTTGGCTGATGATCGGCCAATGTTTCAAGATGGAAGTTTTGTAAGCCCTGGAGGCCTCAGAAAATTTGGATACAATTACCGGTCTTGTCTTTTGACTTTTTTGTTGTATAGCTAATGCTTCCTCTCTTTTGATGCTATCACATCGTTCTTTAGCGTGAGTCAAAATGGGTTGAGGATATCCCCTTTTGGAAAAGCGTGTCAACATTTCAGTGGCTTGTTTTCATACTTGTGACTGTCAGATGCAATCCGTTTAACCCGTAGCAATTGTGAAAACGGAAGATGATTTTTGAGTGATCTTTGATGGTAAGATTTGTAATGCAACGTGTTATTCTTGTCAGTGTGTTTCCTATATAGGTCAGTCTCAAGATGATCACGCACCTTTGTTACTTGCACATCAAGAAATGTGATGTACCGCAAGAATGACATGGCATGTTGAATCCAAGGTGTCTGATTCAAGATATGGTTCTCCTCAAAATAAATCATGTCATTCTTGCGGTACATTGATGACATTTTCGTATTGTGGAAAGGAGATCATGAATCTTTAACGAAAGCATTAACGGATTTGAATCATATCAATGATCGCATACAGTTTACCCATGAAACCAGCCAGGACACCATCACATTTCTTGATGTGCAAGTAACAAAGGTGCGTGATCATCTTGAGACTGACCTATATAGGAAACACACTGACAAGAATAACACGTTGCATTACAAATCTTACCATCAAAGATCACTCAAAAATCATCTTCCGTTTTCACAATTGCTACGGGTTAAACGGATTGCATCTGACAGTCACAAGTATGAAAAACAAGCCACTGAAATGTTGACACGCTTTTCCAAAAGGGGATATCCTCAACCCATTTTGACTCACGCTAAAGAACGATGTGATAGCATCAAAAGAGAGGAAGCATTAGCTATACAACAAAAAAGTCAAAAGACAAGACCGGTAATTGTATCCAAATTTTCTGAGGCCTCCAGGGCTTACAAAACTTCCATCTTGAAACATTGGCCGATCATCAGCCAAGAACAGGATTTTAATGGAATTTTCAGTGAACAACCACTGTTTGCTTACAAAAGGGGAAATAACCTAAAGGAGTTTCTAAAAAACCCTAGAATCAAAACTAATGCCAACTACAAAGGGAACCAACCTTGTTTGAATTGTCAGAACTGCAACAACATGATCAAAGGCCCTGTAATAAAACATCCCATGAAGGGCACAGATGTGAAACTCAAATTGAATGCCACTTGCGACACTGAAAATGTCATATATGTGATCAAATGCCCTTGTGGGCTGATGTATACAGGCAAAACTACCCGCAAGCTTAAAGTAAGAATAAATGAACACAAGAGCAATATAAGAACAGCGAACATCAAATCAAACCTGGCACTACATTTTAAGGAAAGTAGACATAACATCAGTCAACTAAGGTTCGCTGCTGTAGAAGTGGTGAATAAGCGGGACGACAGAGACAACAATAATTTCTTACTGCAGCGTGAAAACCACTGGATTAAATTTTTGCAAACCATGAAACCATCTGGTCTTAATGATCGGATGGAATTTCAATGTTATCTTTAGTGCAACTGATTCCACTGATGTGACATCAAGTATTTACCTGTGAAAATATGTGATTTATATACTTTTGGCATTTCATTTTTGCATCTTTAATCCATGTCTTATATTATGTTTCCATTACTTTTATTATGTGTCCATCCATCTATGTTCTGTTCATTTTGCATCATAGGTCTTGCATTGTTCATTTTCTATCTGCACCCGATTTTTCATTACCATACTTCCCTTTTTACATATGGGGATTCACGGTCTATTTCACCACTTTAAGATGGCCGCCACACTTTTTGGTCCTTTCTCTATTTTCCTCGTCACCCTTGTTACATTTCCGCTTTCACGGAACACTTCGTTTTCCAACTAATGGCGAAGGACGCCAACAGCAAGACGCGTGTTCTTGCCTTCAGTTTATCGTAAGTCCACTCTCAATCGCGGTTAATGCTCACGCCACTTCTGTTTTATTTATGCTTTACCTTGGGGTGATAACGGACTTGATGTGGTTTTACGCGTAACGTTTATAAATACACGAGCAGTCACTTTATTTGCATGTTTTATTTGCCGAGCACCATTTGACTTTCAGCTTTTTTCGTTTGCACGTTTCACTCATTGAGCGTTATTTGACTTTCACCTTTTTGACAGTGTTACTCGTTCACTCTAGCATTGATGGACACTTTACACTGAGGTGCTTTGATGACACTTTACTTTATATACTGTGCACGTTATTCAACTAGGATATCTATCACAGTGGTAACCTCATGTAAATACATTTCTACCGTCGAGGATCATACTTAGTTCATTTTATCTTATTTTTAGGATTCCCCTGATGAAGGATCTAGTATCCGAAATGCATTGGGAAATGATGTACACCCATACTCTTTGATTGGATATATTCATGACATGAAACTGCATTGATTTGGAGGAACGACACATGTGAAATTAAACATGGAGAATTCAACAATGAATTTGGTTTAATTCTTGAATTTAATTTGGAATGATCGATTGAAGAAACTTATTTGTTTCAATTGAGGTTGTGCGCTGAGAGTTGGCATCTATCCTAGGTGCCACCAACCATTTAAAGCCAGGAAGGAGCCATTTATGAGGATCGCTCATGTATTTCCCGAAAAAAATATTCATTAAAGTAAAACGTAATGATAAGTAGGAAAAAATAGCAATAGGCAACATAATATTCAGTTATTATTTTTTTTTGCCCTGATGTCCGGTTTACAAAAGTGATATATAGTTACATCTTTCAGACATTTAAAGTTGCCTAGATATAGTGACAGATTTAAAAACATTTTGGGTGGGGTTTGCATCACATATGGCCGGGATGCCCGCCACCCCCTCTCAACACAATCCCCAAGGATGGGAGAAGTCGGACACGAGTTTGAACTTTTGGAAGGCAGGAGGGAGTCACCCTCCCGGCCGTATTTATTAAACTACGAAACAAAATTTAAAACATTAAATAAAAGTTTCATAATTATGTACAATTTTACATTTATTACATTTTGATGCAGACATGATCTTTGGCTAACCTTAACAGATCTCTAATACAAAGGTTTCCTAGCCGAGTCTAACATCCTGCAAATGCAAACATTCTAAATTAAAATTGTACATCCTAGCATTACGGGCCAACAGCAAGGTCTTAACCGGTGTCAGATCCCTACTACCAAAAACTCTCGCCCTCACCGTGTGAGTGGCGCATGCGCAGAGGACTCTACCCTCGTTGCCAACTGCAACTTCCCTTGTCGTGGTGGGGGCCCCCTTTCCACTCAACGCCATCTTAAAGGTTGTCCGAGTTCCCGTGTGAGGTATCTGTAGGAAGGACAGCGTGGACTCCCCCCCATCCCCACACTCTCTATCCGCTGTCGCGGATATCCGGCCCCCGGGAAATTAGTAGGAGGGGCATCTAGCCGCCTCCCCCCCTGGGAGGGGCCTATGGCCGTCTCCCCCTAGGCGACCCATCCTTAGTGGGTGCCGCCTCCCCTCGGGCGCGCCCATCCGTTGTGGGTGGCGCGCCCCTTTAGGGACCTTGAAATTACTGCTCACCGATCATGACCTTACCGCCCAACCAAAATAAATACGACAGTTGTTTACCTACTAAAGGAAAAAATTCTGACATTTCCTCGATGCTTCATCGACTGCTCACTCCTACCAAGAAAACATTATCCTACAGGCAGAAGTCACATCCTTATCAAAACATTCCTTTACTGTTCTACAAAGGAAAAAAGGCCTACTCAGCAAAACTTTATTTAAAACAAACATTGCCATAAGGGGCTGGTGGGTGGGTCAAAATTGCTGCTTGTTCCGTCGAGGGCTCACGAGCAACGAGTGGGTGCAGCCTTCAGAGCACAGGAACAAGAGGACGCTTCTTCGGATTCCCGCTCTATTTATTCTTCTGCGGGAGGGCGTGTACCCTCCTCCAGAACGCCTACTGGGCGTGGTCTTCGGTGTAGGTGTCTAGGACAACCCCTCTTGGGCGGGAAAAAGGCGAGCCCTGGCTACGCCGCTTCGGGCATACCAGCCGAGACACGCCCCCGCCCAAAATGGTTTCCCGGGAGGATCGAGGCACCCAACCATTCGTTCGGGGGGACCGAATGGTCGCCCATTTCCATATGGCCGGGATGCCCGTCACCCCCTCTCAACACAATCCCCAAGGATGGGAGAAGTCGGACACGAGTTTGAACTTTTGGAAGGCGGGAGGGAGTCACCCTCCCGGCCGTATTTATTAAAATATGAAACAAAATTTAAAACATTAAATAAAAGTTTCATAATTATGTACAATTTTACATTTATTACATTTCGATGCAGACATGATCTTTGGCTAACCTTAACAGATCTCTAATACAAAGGTTTCCTAGCCGAGTCTAACATCCTGCAAATGCAAACATTCTAAATTAAAATTGTACATCCTAGCATTACGGGCCAACGGCAAGGTCTTAACCGGTGTCAGATCCCTACTACCAAAAACTCTCGCCCTCACCGTGTGAGTGGCGCATGCGCAGAGGACTCTACCCTCGTTGCCAACCGTAACTTCCCTTGTCGTGGTGGGGGCCCCCTTTCCACTCGACGCCATCTCAAAGGTCGTCCGAGTTCCCGTGTGAGGTATCTGTAGGAAGGACAGCGTGGACTCCCCCCCATCCCCACACTCTTTATCCGCCATCGCGGATATCCGGCCCCCGGGAAATTAGTAGGAGGGGCATCTAGCCGCCTCCCCCCCTGGGAGGGGCCTATGGCCGTCTCCCCCTAGGCGACCCATCCTTAGTGGGTGCCGCCTCCCCGTGGGAGGGTCCAATGGCCACCTCCCCTCGGGCGCTCCCATCCGTTGTGGGTGGCGCCCCCCTCTAGGGACCTTGAAATTACTGCTCACCGATCATGACCTTACCGCCAGAGGCCGGATAGTTGACCGACTATCCGGCTCCCCCAACTCCTCCTAAAGGTCATGCTTCCTCAAACCCCTTAGCCATGCTACGAAGTCTCCTATGAGTAAATCATTCCCCTCCCTGGACAGGTGAACCCCATCATTCAGATACATGAGATCACCCCGAATAAACCCGTGAGGAATGCTATGCAACTGCGAAGAGCGAAACAATTTACCAATTTTATTGTTAACCCTTTTCACTGAATGGTTCAGTGCTGACACCGAAAGGCCCCCCCGTCATACCTTCCTGGGAATCATGTGGGACCAGGCAATCGTGCACCCCGGGATTCTTTTAGCCAACCAGCTAACCGCAGATAAAATTTGTTCAAACAACACTCGTCTACCCAGTGTCACCAAGTCATTGCCCCCCAGGTGTACTATGAATACAGATGGCGGTGACCTTTTCCGCCCTAGGAGACCCTCAAAAAATGATTCGAATTGGTAAAAACAGAGCCCGCCCTTCCCATGGAAGGCCACTCTGTACCCATATTCCCCAGCTGCGTGAGTCGCGTCACCTGCTTCGAATACGTCCCCGGTGCGCCTCACATATGAGTGGCCCACGACCCATACCACTCTCTCTCCAGACGGTGATCCTTGACCGCTGGTCTCCTGGTGCTGGGTCGACTGCAAATTCCGCCCCGCGTGACAGGCTCGCAAAACTGTAATTCAAACAAAAGACAAGAAGCGTGAGTGCATGTCAATTGATCATTACAACATGTGCAATCGCACATACCTTTTGAAGCAATTCGAGGACCATCGTCCCAACTGTTTCACTTCCTCCGCACTCTGACCCCTGGCTGTAGCCTCAGTAGCAGCCCCTATCCTAAAGGAGTGGGTCCCAAAATCGCACGGGTCCATGCCCGCAGCAGCGATTGTCAGTGCTAGCACCCTCTGGAACTGAAACCTCGTCAGTGGGGTGCCATCCTTGTGCCTCAGCAAACTCCCCCCCATGTAGCCGCCCTTAGTGCCAAGTATTCCTCTATACACTTTATTGGGCACGTGAGGGACCCTCGCGCGCGCTGCACGACAACACTATTCCCAAAAGCCCCCTGGTCGGTCTTGGACCTGGCTATCGAGACCACCATCGAATCACCCCTAATTTGGACGTGATCCCTGCATAAGCCTCCCTCAAAGTCTTTCTTATTCCTTGCGACCAGTTCGCTCACCCGCATAGCCCCAAGGAATGCTAATGCGAAAGCTGCCCGGAACAGAACTGCTTCGAAATGGGAGGAGCACGTCTCGTCTAGTTTTGCTACAAGTAAAGCCAACCTGTGTAAGCCAATCGGGCGTCTCACATCTTGCTTGCGACCCTCGAGGCACTGCCAGCCGCGAAGGGCCTTCTTAACCAAAAAGGAATCCGTTTGGTCTCTTATGCCATGCACCTGCGCCATGAATGAAATGGCCGCCCTATGCCTACTGGCCGTTGCCGCTGATCGGCCTTCTCTGTGCAGCGCTACCAGGAACCCCAGGAAGGATTCCTCCTGACCCCAGCTCTGACTCCCTGTTGGACCCAAAAATGTGCAATAGGAACGAAACGCTCCTTCGTATGCCTTCCTTGTCCTGGAGGCTAAGCATGCTGCCACGAGGTCTTGTAGTCCGGGGCACCGATTAGCCATAGTGCTTCGGGGAATGGTGCCGCCACTAGGTCCGCTGTAGGCAGATAACCCCTGAACGCCTGCATATGTGAACGAGAGAGTGCATCAGCTGCATGATTCAGTACGCCTGGCACATGTTTCGCCTTGAACTGTACATTCAGTCTCATGCAAAGCAGCACAACTTCCTTCAACAATCTCAAGATCCATTTGCAGCGTGCTGCCTGTTGGTTAATGCATTCGACCACAGTCATATTATCAGACCAAAACACCACTGAGCGGTCCCTGAAGTCGTCAGGTCATGCCATCAGAGCAACCCAAATGGGGAATAACTCCAAGAACTCAATGTTACCTGTGAGACCGCTGGAGTGCCACCAGGCCGGCCATGTTTGCGCCGACCATCGATTACCTAAGATGGCGCCAAATCCCACGCTCCCCGCTGAGTCAGTCTACAGACCTAGTTCATCTGAAGACACTGGCGGCTTGTTCCACACGACTCGACCGTTGAAGTCCGCCAGAAATGCCAACCAAATGCGCATATCCTGGCGAACCTCTGCCGACAGTCTCGTACGGTGGTGCCCCTCTTTGAGACCGACCATAGCTTGTGCAATAGAGCGTGAGAAGTGGCGGGCCATAGGTATTACCCTCAAAGCAAAGTTAAGCTGACCCACTGTTTGCTGTAACTGGAGCAGGGTCACTTTCTCTTTACCCAGGCATTGCATCAAGGAAGCCCTAAACTTGGCCACCTTTTCCATCGGCAAACGGAAACATCCCTCCACAGAATCGAGCTCAATTCCCAGAAACTCCAGTGAAATAGATGGTCCAACCTTCTTACCTGGTGCCAGTGGGACTCCAAACTCCCTCATGAGGATGCAGAAGTCGTGCAGCGCCTGCGCACATCTCGTATCGCCGGCTGCTCCCAAGAACAGGAAGTCATCGAGATAATGCATAACATGCCTATGCCCTGTGGCCTCGGTGAATGCCCACTCTAAAAAACAACTGAGCATTTCAAAATAGGCACAAGAAATGGAGCAACCCATAGGCATGCATTTATCCATGTAATAACTTCCCTGAAATGCAAAACCTAGCAAGCGCTGATCCTGTGGGTGTACCGGGAGCAACCGGAACGCCGATTCGATATCTGATTTCGCCATCAGCGCCCCGGGGCCCAGGCGATTTAACATGGCCACGGCCTCATCGAACGATGCGTACCGTACTGAACAGACTTCTGGGTCAATGGCCTCGTTCACCGAGGAACCCCTTGGAGCAGACAGGTTATGAATAAGTCTAAACTCCCCCGGGTCTTTCTTCTGGACAACCCCTAACGGGGAACAGATGAATTCTGCCACCGGCGGGCGATGGAAAGGCCCTGCCACTCGCCCTAAGCTGACTTCTTTTGCTATTTTCTTCTCTGCCACGCTTGGGTTGTGCTGCACCGATAACTGGTTTTTACAGAAGGAGTCCCCCCGAAAATCCCCCGCCGGGATGTGGAAGCCATGTAAGAATCCGTTCCTCAACACCCCAGCGGATACATGATCAGGGTATCTGTTTAACCAAGGAGTCATAGCCATGAGATCAACGGGTGTAGGCAATCGGTCACAACGTTCTACCTCACTCCTGCTTAGAGCCTCCTTTTCCTCCCATCCCGCAATTTTTTGATTTACATCAACTCTCCGGGTGTGAGGAGTTCCCACAGCCCGCACATACATGCTTGAACCTACATGTTCCCTGTGGTCTGTTACAGTTGCCTCGATTGAAGCCCCAACAGACCCCTAGTTTGCCGCCATTCCCGCCGTTCTTAGGCTGGTAATCACCACCGGCGCCCGCTCGAAAGGGCACCGCGGGCTTTTGGCGGACGACCCCCGACCCGCTCCCGCCTGGCGAGGACATACCTGCCGCCCCTGGCAGGAGCTGTTTGTGCCATGACACCGAGTCCAGGCAATCCCAAGTCAAAGTAGCATCATATTCTTTGGCTTTCCAGAATTTCATGTCATAACCTTTCCATTCCTCCCCCTCATACATAGAATAAAAATCCATAATACGATTTTGATAGCAAGTCAACTCAGTCATCACCTATGGTTTAAGTTCCCCCATAACTGCAGTAAAAATAGAAAAGACCTTAACCCAATTCGTTACTGTCTCATCCACCCTGAATTCCGCCATCTTGGCGCGCCAGACGCTCGGGTGCCACAAATCCTTCTGGGTTTTAGCATATTCCATCTCGCGATGGTCAGTTAATAAGGAAAACATGTTAACATATTTGTCCCCCCATATTAACTCTTTCGTGGCCAAAGGGATGTGCTGTGCCACCTTCTCCCGCCTCGAGGGTAATGAACCCTCCCCCGCCATTGGCAATGCGAGCTTACCCGGTTCGGCAGTTGTTCCCACCGTTTTCTCGTGACCAACTGCAGGTCCTACCGGTGCTACCTGGGGGGAAACAAGAGGAACATTCGCCCTTGCGACATCTCTCGACTGCCGCAATTGCTTGATTAGTAGTTTGGCCTCCTCGGCCGGATCTCCAGGGGCCACTGACCCCCCTGCTTTCTTCTTGAGCCATGCTGCCAACTGGATGGCCAATTCGGCAGGCATATCCTCATCGTTATCAGGAGTAATTACAACCGGGATCGGCTGCCCCATATCAGGATTTGGTACCGGCTTGTCTACCGGCATGAGGGGGGCGACTGGGGGTACCTCTGGGACCGGGACCTCCCCTGAAACTGCCCTCTTCTTGACCCGTTTCCCTCTACCCTCAGGGACGACTCCCGGCAAGGCCGGGCCTATTACCTTCTTAGGGTGACCCGGGTTGCTCAGTGCAGCCAGCTGTTTTTTGACCTCCGTCAAACCTCTACCGATCGATTGGACTTGTCCGAGTTTTCGGTCCATGCAAGCCATCCGGTTCGACAATAGGCGTAACACCTTGTCCGTCTCGGAACTCTTTGCCACTTTCTTGCCAGCCATGATGTCGAGTATTCCGCTCCTAGCTGATCGACGAGGTTCCGGACTCTTCGAACTCAAAGTAACTGAAAGAGAAACAACAAGATTACAAGTTCTCAAAATTGCTGCTTGTTCCGTCGAGGGCTCATGAGCAACGAGTGGGTGCAGCCTTCAGAGAACAGGAACAAGAGGACGCTTCTTCGGATTCCCGCTCTATTTATTCTTCTGCGGGAGGCCGTGTACCCTCCTCCAGTACGCCTACTGGGCGTGGTCTTCGGTGTAGGTGTCTAGGCCTACCCCTCTTGGGTGGGAAAAAGGCGCGCCCCGGCTACGCCGCTTCGGGCATACCAGCCGAGACACGCCCCCGCCCAAAATGGTTTCCCGGGAGGATCGAGGCACCCAACCATACGTTCGGGGGGACCGAATGGTCGCCCCTTTCCAAAAGTCATGCAAAGTGAGGTAAAGTGTTTATCTAAGATTTACCTTCCAGTACAAATCTTTATTTGCAATGAAAAGACGCACAGAAATAATGCAAAGTATTGCTATGCATTGTTTTGATTAAACAGGGTGCACCACAAGTGATAAATGCAACCACACAATGGTTTTTCAAAAAACTTTCTATATGCTAATATTTTTCGACAGAAATTTGTGACAAAAATAACACCTGTTTGAGGCTGTCATTAAAAAGGAGTAAAGATTTAAATGTCCTAAACTTTTCAGACTTTAATTGTGTGTTCTACTGTACAGCTCACATCCAAAGTGTTAAAAGTGTTGAAGATTGTCGAGGCATAATATTCAGTACAAAACCGATACCAGACATCACACAGACATCTTTGTACTGTGGTGCAAGGGTGTGTGCGTGAGAATAGGCTGCTTGAAAATGGGCAAGGGCTAGGGAAGACTTCAGGCACACTATGGGCCAGATGCATCAAGCATTTTTTCCTCGCAAATGGGCTGATTCGCATATTCTGCCCACTTGCAATTGCAAAACATGCTTTTGCGATGCATCAAACCCACTTTTGCGATTCTGTAACCTGTTACCAAATCGCAAAATGGATTTGCGATTCGCTTTTTGCAATAGGTGTGTTTAGGGCATCCCTTCCAAATAACAAATCCTAACAGTATGCATGAATGTTTTGTGATCGTAAAGGCGGACACCAAACATTCGTATATTACCTCCTACTTCAAGTAGGTGGTAAAACATTTGCAAATGGGAAGGGGTCACCATGAGACCCCTTCCCCTTTGTTAATGTTTGCAGAAGCATTTTTAAGAGCTGGCAGTGGTCCCACAGAGCACTGCCTGCTCTTAAAAATTAAAAGAAAACTTTTTCTTTTTCTTTTTGTAAAGCATCTTGTTTTCCTTTAAGGAAAATGGGCTGCTTTAAAAAAAAATGATTGCTTTATTTAAAAGCAATCACAAACATGGTGGTCTGCTGATCTCAGCAGGCCACCATCCCTGCAATTTTTGCGATTCCTAGAGGGTTGCAAATTGCGACCCCTTAGGATTCGCAGAAAGTGTACTGCACACTTTCATGCATGCTGTTTTGCGATTCCCTAATTGCGAATCACAAAGATTCGCAATTAGGGAATCACAAAACAATTTTTTGATGTGAATGGCCCTATATCTTTCTAGTTAGAGAACTGTAATGCCCTCTCCCTCTCATGCACTGCAGCAGCTTTGCTTTCTGTGCTGGCTTATCTACTGCTTTATAAACCTGCTCCTATGTGATTGTTGTATTTTTTTTTAATTGAGTATCAACAAAGCATACATTGACATGGTACATTCTAGTGAATGAAAAATGAGTATGAAGGAAGGCTATTCAATTTTTAAATGTGTCCAAGATTCTGACTATAGGAATTGTGGTTAATTGTGCAACTCTGAATTGGGCATTAACCATACTTTCATATGATTAGGTGGGAAATTTGCAGTATGTGTTCTATATGGCACACAGGCTTAAAAGTGGGAGCTACAACAAGAAACACATTTAATAGATAATAACATACATATTAATATTTCTCCTGATAAAAACGGCAAGTGATGCAAAATGTGTGATTATAGGCAGAGTATGAGGTTTTCAGGGAATTCTGTATGCAAAAGTCCACACAAGTCAAATCACCCGGAACTGCTCTTTGGTCTAATTACAAGTTTGGCAGTGCCGGTCATCCACCACCACACCACCCAGCCCATGGTTGCACCACCTGGCAGATTACAAGTTTCCCCCTGTCTGGCAGGCTGTTTTTGGCAGTCCTACTGCTGTGTCTCTGAAAATGGGCACTGCAATGAGAACCCCAAAAACAGTTCCTATACGGCATGGACTGTAAAGTTCATGCGTTGCAGGAACAAGGGTGCATGCACATAGGGAGGCACATGTTTTGCCCCCATACATGCATCCCATTGCATATGGCCTAGAGGGGGGCCATGTAGGTCTCCCTTTGTTTTGAGACCACCAGCATTTTCATAGAGGAAAGACCTCTCTGACTCCGCCAGTGGTCCTGAAACACGTACTATGCATGGCAGTACCACTACCAGCATTTTACTTAGCTCCTGACCGCTCTGCTACCTCGGGGGTGCAATGGCAGTCTGACTGCCCAACTCAATATGTGGTGGTCAAATAGCTGGTGCAACGGTAGCTGGAACACCACCGCCAGGCCCCAGTGAGTCTGGCGGTCCTGGGTCTGACATCATTATTAGGCTCAAGGTGTGTAGTTTTCGAAAATATTTAGGTTTAATAGGTTTACATGGGAGCTAGCAGAGTCTGGGCCCAAATATTGCAGGTACCAAAGGAAGCTACAAACAGGAGAAACAGAAGTAAAACAGAACTGTTACAGTAAAATAAAAACAATTATGAAACGTGGAATGCAAACCAAATCAACCAAACATATTCTATTTCTAAAGATGTATACAAACACGATTCTGGTTTACTGTAGTATAACTTTACAACATCATATTGCCTGAATGAATTACATGCAAAATGCGAATGAGCTTTGGTTATGGCATGAACATGGGATGGTTTCACCTTAAACTTGACAAACAAATACTAATGAATAGTGCAGTTATCTTAAGATCAGGACACCCACTCGGGTCCTGACAAAAACATTTTGAAAAATGCCTAATGCAGTAAACAGGGCTAAGGAATGTTTACACTCTTTGTATAATGCGTTTATGAGATAGAGAAATAAATGCAGGAAGGTCCACAGTGCTTTTCTAACGTAAAATAGCAGCTCAATTGAAAGAGAAGGACACGTCCAAAAAGAAGACTGAAAAGTGTGTAATGAAAAAGCTCCTATGGGCTGACCCAAAAAGTTATTGACAATGTCTCAAAGTAATAGCCAAAGGTTCCAGATCCAAAAAGGCAAATGATTGAACGAGACAGACCCAAAGCCCCTTTTTGTATGGTGAGACACATATTAAAAACAATGGGTCTGATTCACAAACTGCATTTTGTAGTATGTTTAGTACAACTACCTAAGTATTTCTAAATGTTATTCACAAACATCTACTTCTGCCCCTCCTGTCTTGTCTGTGTAGTAATCCTTGCCACATGTGCAGGGATCTCTGCACAGGTGCACCCATGTTTTGGTAGGAAATGTGGGAGGGAGCGGGGTAATTGGCTGGTAAATTAGAAATACTTACTCATAAATCGGTGGAATTTATGGAGGGGTAAGGAGGGGATAAGTGAATGGCATTCAAATACCAACACTCACTCAGAAAAAAAGTAATTGCTAGTCACAAACTTCAATTCTAAAGTCAATATAGCCAAAAAAAAACAAAAATGTTGCAAAGATAATCCATCAGCCTTTGAGTAAATCTAACAATAAACATGGCTACTCACAGGTACTGCGACTCCCTCTTATAGCAAATTATAGAGGCAGAGGCTCAATGTAACAAGCCACAGGAAATAATATTCAAGACATTAATTTCTTTGCTTTTAGATTAAATATATATTACATTATTTTTAGGGTTGAAACATTAATTCAAAAATGACATGATTTATCGTTATTAAAAAGTAGTACTAGTTCCTAATAATAATTTAATTGCTCTTTCAAGATGTGAAGGAAACTTATTTTAAGTTATACAAAAACACTAAACTACTGATTGCATTTAATAAATATTAAGCATTAAAACACTACTGAGGATGTTTTTTCAATGTTGATGAAAAATAGTATACAATAAATTAATATATTTATTGTGTAATTGTGTAATAAACATTTGCTTTGGTAAGTTACCATGTTATTGTTTTAGTTCTACGTGAATAATTATTATAAATGATTTTACATTTTTATTTTATACCAATTTTTTTTTAAATCTTTTAAAGAATCATTCAACATTGTTATTCTTTTACAAACTTTACTATATGAAAATCTTCTGCCTGGTGATAAAGATCGCCAACTATGTGTGAAAAGTTGCTAGTAGTAACTCTACACTTGTGCATTCAGTCTTAAATGTCTCCATCCACTGAAATGAGGAGCTGAAGGCATATAAGTCTGCTCTTAGGTGAACACTAGCAGCCCGTCCGGGAGCAATCAGGCTTCCCCGGCCTAAGCCCGCCCCGACATTGTCCAGAAGCCCGGGCCCCCATCCGACCCGTCCCCCGCCCGCCCCGTCCCCCGCCTGCCCCGACCCCCGCCTGCCCCGACATTGTCCGTGGGTCCCCTTACCACAGCCGCCGTTCCTCCCCCACGCTCCTCAGTTTACCGGTCCGCCGCACCTTGCTCCTCACCGACGCTGGTCACCGCTCCTTCCGCCTGTCCGCTGCTCGTCACCTCACCGCTCCTCCCGCCTGTCCACTACTTGTCACCTCACCGCCGCTGGTCACCGCTCCTCCGGCCTGTTCGCTGCTCCTCACGTAACAGCTCCTCCCAGGCGCCATGTCCGCTGCTCCTCGTCGCGCTCCTGGACGCCGCTCCTCCCCGCGCTCCTGAAGTGAGCACGCACGTCGCGGTCGGTGCTACTTCGGAGGGACTACTTTTTTTATGTATATTGTTTATATAACGTTTTTATTTTTAATTTGTATAGCCTATAACCATCTGCACACCCTGACGATTACAACGGTGTATCGGGTGTGTGGATTGGCGCTGTGGTTCCCGAGTTTACCCGCCTCAAAGCCTCAAAGTTCTTCCTTTATTATAGTAGTATAGATTTACACTCTGAAATGATGAATAACAAAACAATGCAGACTTATATCTAAGTCACGAGTACATTTACATGTGAGTAACCCTAAATGTGTATATTTAGCTTTGTGAAAAGGGCCAAACATATTCATCAGTTTGCTTGCTCATATTTCTTCCAACTTGAATGATGGACATTGTGGTGCAGGAAATGAGATATATTGGTCTTAATGTAAAATAGATGAATGGAACAAATCCTTGTAAGGACATTAAAGCACCGCCATTATGTGTTTAATTTTAAACCTACTAGTTATTATCAGAATTAGAGTACACCAAAGTTCATATATGTTTTTGTGGAGCACAGTGTAGGTTGCATTGGAAGGTAGAAAGTATTACTGATGAGTAATATTGCATGGCTTTGTGTGTGAATAAAATGTGTACATCTGAGAATGGTTTTGTGATTTAACATTGTAAACTTCTGCTTCAGAGTACAAAATTGCAATTCTTAGTGTGTACTTTAGCACTTCTATAATGCACTCATTTACGAGTTTTTGATGCATTGCAGCACAGTAAGTCGCTTTGCTGCACTGCCCTGCTTCAAGAGGAAAGGGTAGGAATGCATCACATTTATGATATATGGCTCTTTCCTGCACCTTCCCGCTGCGCTGGTGCTGCTATGACTGCCTTGCCCCAACATAGGCACGCTTGCACCATGGTGCAAGGGTGACTGTGTTGTAGGAATAATTGTTTTGTGCAGAAAAATACATCTTCATGCACAAAAATAATCAATGGAGGCAGTTTCTTCCCTCTGCAAGTGCTGCAGAATGCAGCACACATAGAAAGCGGAAAATACGAGGAGAAATAATGTTTTTCTCCCAGTTACACCTCCCAGGGGAAGTGAAGGCTTTTGATGCATTCTCGGGTTTACAAGTCTTGGTAAATCTGGAAATGCGTCAAAATCCAGGGGTGTTATGTGGGAACACCCACTGTAATGCCCATGGAATGCCTCTTTGACGCAAAGTAAGGCAACGCAGCGACTGGCACTGCTTTGCCTTACTCCATATCTACAAGGCCATGAAAAGCCATGCAAAGTGGCTTTGCACGACCTCATGAATATCGTGATCTAATCAGTACCTCCAAAGCATTACAATAGTGACAGTCGGGGCTTGTAAAGGAGCTCCTTAGTTTTTCATTGCATTTTCCTCCTTACATATTGACAAAAACACCAGATGTTTTTTTAAAAACAATATTTGATATAAATCTGTAGTCTAACAAGTGCTATTCATTAGTTCCTGAACAAGCAATTGAATCCCTGTTTGTCATTTCCTCACTGTGCACATGGTTATAGCCTGGGGCTGCTCCTCCATTTGAGCAGAGGAGCATCATCCCACAAAGAAAAGTTCCGTACCAGAGCTGAAAATTAAATGGTAATAAAGTATATTTGTTATCATTTTATTTTTCAGCAACCGAGCCGTCCCAAACTGAGGGGTCCATTAGGATGTAGGGCGATCCACACTACATCCGTCCCCGCCATCCACCCATTTCCCCCGCCATATTAGTATGGCGGGGGGTGCCGCAGCAGACGGGAAGTCCGTCCGCCGGCTTTTCCAAGTCGAGCAGGGAGCTGTGCACTTAAGTTTAAAAGCAAGAAGTGCACATTTTAAAACCCCCTATCCCTTGCTGTCTAGAAAGCTGAGTAAGAGAAAGCGCAGGGCACCAGTGGTCTTAAGATTGCTGTGAGAGGCCACTCCATCCAATCCTGTTGCTTCTCCCATGCTTGTTAACAGAATGAGAGCATCACTAGGATTGGTTAGGGGAGTTGGCTGTATCTGCGTTGGAGCCTGCCTCAAAGAGAGAAGACCAACCAAAGAGTACGTTGCGTCGCACAAGAAGGTAAATGTATTTTTTTTTTTCTGTGCCACTTGCCACACCAACCTCGGTACAAGCTAGCCACCACTGTTTATAGCTGAACAACATATTCCGCACATCGGGGTACACCATTTCAAAATGAAAGGTTATGCTTTACATTAGCAAATATTAACCTTAAATAAGGGGTGAGCCGACCAGAATTATCCCTATTTATAGTTTCTTTTGGCAACACTCTTAACCAGTAGCTTAGGAAATCTGATCATGTTGCAACCAAGCTTTCAGACGTTTAACAGAGAGCGGATCTTTTTGCTGCAATTTTTACTTTTCTCAATGATTGAATGTTAAATGAATTTGGTAAATGCATTTGCACGTTAGCGACAATCAGATGATGAATGTATAGAGAACATGTACGTGAGCAACATGTCTCGCAGTATGCTCGTCGTTATGAAGAACAATTGGCAACTAAATCTTTTTTTTTTTAAACGCAAGTGCATGTTTTACTATTATAATTGCTCTATTTTTGGCATTTATTTTTACTTTGTGCATATCTTGCAAGTGACTTATGATCAAACTTTCAAAATGTCACCAAGCAGACTGTTATCAATATGTATCAACATCCTCAAGCTACTCACTGGCAATAAATGTCAGTTGAATTTTTTATGTCTTTTACAGCTTATCAGCAATTTGTAATGAGTTTTGTTCATGGACCATTATTTTATGTGAGAGAACAACTGTCAAATGAATGTATTTGTAATGTCTGGAGTTTCATTACAAAATGGCCGGAGGCTCAAGGCTAGGTGCTAAACTGCTGCCAGGTTTATGTCTTTCTACCTTCTTGCGACAAAAAGGGTACGCCGTTTTCTACTTTTATTACTTTTCTTTACCTTTTTTAATTAATAATTTAACTTACATTTCTTACGGTCTCATTATAGCTTCACTATTTCATTAAGGAATCATTACCACACCGAACTTTATGGCTTTACAGGCAAGGAGACAAAAAGTATTAACCAGAAGCTTCGAGCTGGTACTGCAAAAGCCGTGATTTGCAAGCCGCGCCTGCAGCAATGTGGACTTTATATCATTAGAAAACTCTTCATCTTTTCTGTTTTATTTAAAATATAAAAAAATGGTCTTACTCGATTCTCATAATGATTCATTCCTGTGGATTTTTCTTATTAGGCAAAGAAGCTGTGATATTGAGATTGAGCGCATAAATAATTTCCACAATTCATGGAGAAGAAAGGGAAATAATTACCTTTGAACATTTCAATAGCAATGGAATTTCCTAAAAACGAAGGGGAGAAAAGTGCATTAATACAAATTAAAGACTGCGTAGTAGATGTTTTGAAGTACTTCAACCTCTGATCATGCAAGAACAATGAAGATTATATCGGAGCAAAATACTTTGCTAACATGAACCATTTTCTATAAGTGTTTCAAATACTGTACTTTCTGAACCAAAGTATTACCCATATAATGCTGATCACTAAGTTAGTTCAATATTTTGATTCAAAGTCACGTTTTCTCACTGTTTCTTTAAAGTCCAGTTATCGAATCTCTAATTATAGCTGTGTAGACAACATTTATAGTAGAAATATTGGTATGTCATGATTACTACACAATATTTTACAACTTTTCTCATTATGGCTGTATCACGATGGGCTAGGCTGACTCCACGGTGCAGAGCGCGTGTTTTTCTGACTTTGGGAGTAAGTCCATTAATTTAACCTGATCTTCTTCTAGTTATTGCATTTAGGTTAGACTGTTCACCTCAGAAACTTGACTTATATCTGAGGCCTGTACACCTTATTCATGTCACATGTGCTTATTTTGAAACAATTACCACTTTATTCTTAAGCACATCACACTGGGAGCAGGAATGAAGTTTACCATGCATCAGTCAAACAGATATTCTGCATAAGTAGTTTTCTTGTAATAAAGATACACCTGACCTATAACTAATATAGAACCTGTTGCAGGCAAACTGGCGGCACCAACACTAAGACGTGCTACTTCTAAAATGAATTAGATAGAAACGTTGATCTGTCTCCGGTTCAGCAATCTTACATTCTGTTCCCCACTGTCAAATACAATGATACTGTGGATTTATAAAGACCATAGAATCTTCTACTAACCTCTCCATAATGAAAGAATGCATTATATTCCTTCTGGTAACGAGTAACTTCATGGAGGCTGAGACTTCAAATAAACGTTTGGTGAAACTAATACATTTCCTAATTATTTGTCAATAAGTCAGGGCTTATTCATAAAAGTTAAGGTACACGTAAGTAAATTTACATGTGTATATTTAATCTTACACTTTGTAGAAGACATTCATTTTGCTTATTCACCATTTGCAAGTGTAAATTTACTACGAATTGTAGACTTGCATGTCTCCATCTCCTGCATTCTGTAGGTGGAGTCTAATTTAGAAGTGTTAAGTTACTAAACACAAGTGGGTGGAAGTCTCCGCCACAGGAGAGGAGCTTAACTATAAAAAGTTTAATACAATTTGAAAAACATGGCAAAATATATGTTGATAATAAATCTTAATGGAAATGAATTTTATGAATATACTTTAGGGCGGGAGACTCTGGGGCCATGAGCATATAAGCAGTTTGGAGTTAGTTGAGAATTAACATACACTTAGCATTCAACATAGTCAGGTGCCCATAAAAAAGGCAAACAAATCGCCTGTGCAGTGGTAAGTCAGACCGGTGGAGAACTCTTGCCGTGAGGGGAACGGCCGAATAAACAGCGAGGAACCTGCCCCAAGCACTGAGGGGTGAGCAGACTCGAGCGCCAGTCCCGCGTACCGCGAGGGCAGGGACCACAATCCCCAGGTGCCCCGGCGGTTGTGGCGCATCAGTGACGCCAGCGCTGCGCCAGGAAGCGCGAGAAAAAGCCCAGAACGCCTCGCGCCCCGCGAGTCGCGCCCGTGGAAGTGCCCGGGGAAAGCCCGGGCAAAGGGCGGGCACTCTGTGGCCCTCAGAGGCCAGAGAAGGACGGGACGGGCGCACCCCCCTAATATTTCCACTTTAAGGTACCGGATTGTTTTCTGACTATGTGCCTGGGGAGATGCCTTAAGGACTACTGACATCATTTTACCATATTTGCGCTGGGAACATCAAGCTATTGATATCTTGCTAACTGTCTTGCCGTGCTCGGCAATTTGTGTGGATATTCATATCCTTTCTTATACATTTGCTCACTGAACTGCCCAATATATTTTGTCACCTGATTCCACCTTGTGACGGGTTTAGTGTACTACTTGCTACTTTGAAATGTCTCCAAGGGTTAGTCGCAGTAGAACAGCTGCTGCTGGGGGTGGCTCAGTAACTGGCCCTATTGATAATTGTATCATTAAAGCCAATGATGCCATAAACCAGGGTATCTCTCTCTTAGAACGGAGGGTCTCTCAAGATCTGGCCCACGCTAAACGTTCACCCCTTGGTCTTATTGCTTCTGCCACTACACCCAACCAGGTCATGCCTAATAATATCAGACCTTTAGTGGATGTACATCCAATATTCACACCATCCCTAGTGAGGTGAACCTTTCTGCCTCAATTCCCCTGATAGACTCTGAGACAGATATTAGTATGGATTTAGAGAAGACCCCAGACCTGCATATCAATCCCACTCCTGAAGTAACACCAGCAGATAATATGAGGCAATTAAGAAGTAGACGTGAGGGTGCCATTCAAAAACACAAACAACACGCACCGAAGCATCGGTCTCCAAAGGTTAGAAAACACGGTCTGCCCAAAAGAAAAACCAGGAAAGGCACCAACTCCAACTCTCATCCAAATATGAGCAAGACAAAGGAGACCATTGAGGAGGATGAAAGAGAGGAGGAGCAGCAGGGTGGGACATTAGATAAGGACGGTAAAACTATTGACAATACCGAAATCATAAATGATCGTATGCTAGAAAGGTTGGGTGAGTTACTTAGTATTTATCTGTCCCCTATTGGAAGCAGGCTCACTCGGATAGAAAAGCAAATAACCGAATTGAGCATACCCATCAAGAGTCTATCTAAAGAAGCTGCTGTAAATGGTGCAATCAAATCTACCTCCACTAAAACAGTAGGCACTAAACCAAATATCTTACAAACAACAATCACAAACACAAATACTGCAGCCAAACCCCCATCAGTCCCATCTAAAGGGACCAATGCTAGCCAGTCAATAGCTAACCCCAGTACCAATAATGTACCCCAGACACAAGGAAGGACCAAAACACTAAACAATCTAATGGGACTACTGTGAGCCAATCTTTGAATCCCGCAAGTAGTTCCCCTGTGGTTCAACTGCCACAAAAAACAACAAGGCAAGTCCCCTCCCGCATCAACCTACCACCGGAATGCGGGCATATGTGCTGGTTCTAGTTAATGTCTCCAAACTAAGGAAGGACCAAGACGAAACTCCCACATCCCTTAAAAATAAAACCTTACACTGGTTAATTGCAAATTGCAATTTTCCTATAGAAGGCGCAAGGGAGATTATCAATACCCAGAGAGTGGGCTGGATAGGCCCACTCAGGAAAAAGTTTGAGGGTGATTGTGTTACAATAAATTTTAAAAATCCCCAATGGGCAGAGAAAACATTAGCAAGTGCCCCTTTACCCTCACCATGGGAATTTAACACTACACTCCTTCCATTAGGATATTTTTATAGACATTTGTTACCACCTAAACAAGCCATGGCGAATCACCCCACAATCCCCTATCAAGATTTGAATTTTGGAGCAAGGATTAAATCACCACTTTTCACTCAAAATCAAGATTTTGCTATTAATCACATGAATGGCCGCAATTGGCAGAACCAGGCTCCTATGTCAGTGCCTTTTTCCCATACTTTGTACCACCCGCAACTCTCAACCATGCACCAATATAACCATAGAGATAGGTCTTATCCTGCCCCTGATTTTCACCAGTTTACACCGATAACTGAAGTAAGGCCAATATTTAACAATCCCTACTCATAATCGGTTTGACTATTTTTCCAACTTGGATGAGCAGGACTGACTGGATACAATGGCTAAAAGTAATATCATCACCACAGCCACAGTCAGCAAAAGAGAGGGATACTCAGCACCAGTTGTAGATTGTCAGGACCCAAATGGTCCTGTGGAAACCACGCTCACCAACAGTATTCTGCCTGTTACTGCGAATATAATTCATGACAAAACAGGGAGTACTGGGGGTAGGCCTGGTAAACAATGTACTTCCAATGGTCTATCCATTTTAAGCTGGAATGTCGCAGGATTGGAATCTAAGTTATTGGACCCTGCATGGATTGAGATAATTAATGATGCGGACATTCTCTTGTTCCAAGAAACATGGGCTGTTGGGAATCTGTACATAGAGGGCTATCATTGTTTTAGTCTAACATCATCTAAACCCAGTTTCGGACGAGCAGTGGGTGGCCTATTCATTGGGATTAAGATCCTGGCAGGAGGTACAATTAGAGACCTGCAGAGTGTTAACCCTGATAATCCCAATATCCAAATTCTTGAATATAAGTTAAAGTCAAAGACCACAGTTTATTTAATCAACTTTTATAACAATGATTTTTATTGTGTACCGAACAAGAATTTCTTGACACTGTCAAAGGTTTTAAGCAAATTGGAATGTCTCTTATCAGCCGATATTGAGTCAGGCATTCTAATAGGGGGTGACTTCACTGCGAAACTCACAGAATGTTATGGGCCTGGAAATCAGATCTATCTATACTCAGCAGAACGCAGGGGTTTGGAATTGTCTGAACTATATTAACTGAATTTGACCTTGCTGACGCCCTGAGAGTAGGGCTTAATCCTAACACCCCCTATGTTCCTACATTTATTAGCAGGGATAGCAGCTCTACTATTGATTATGTATTCACTTCACCACTGTTAACAGACTGTATAGTTAAAACTTCTGTGGTACAAACATCATTTAGTGATCATAATCCACTGGTTGTAATTTTAAATCTCGCACCAAGCCCGATCTTTATGAATTTAAATGGTGCTAGGGACATCACACCGTCAATTGACGGCCTCCGCCTGAAATGGAGGGGAGTCGATTGTGGGGCCATTTTAGACAGTGTACAAAAGTCGCATTCACATTTGATTGATTCCTGTTTGTTCCCAAGTGGTAATCATGATAAATTAATTGCTGATTTTGAAGTATTGTGTTCAACCATTGAAACCCTTTTGTCAGTTCCATTACCCAAGGAAGGCAAAGAGCCAAAGTGGTTTGATTCATCTTGCTCTTTGGCAAATAGAGAGTTAGGAAAGTCACTTTCTGCCAAACCTAGGTGTAAAGTTACTGTCCAATCTGCCAGGAAAAACTACAAAGTTATAATATCTGAAAGGAAGGCTAACTTACTCTCCGAACAGTGGGACTCTTTGGTGATCAGCGCAAATCTGGGTGGCAGTGGCCCATTTTGGTCTGCTGTTAGAAAAACAAGGGAAATGGGAAAGAAGCTCACCCAAATTAGCTGTAATATAACAAGTGCAGTATGGGAGACCCACTTTTCTAGAATCTATGCAGCCCCCCCTGAGGAGCTTTCTCCTTTGTCTGATTTAGGACAACCAGGTGGCCTACAGATTCTGGATTACGAAGTAAAAACAGCTTTAAAAGAGAGTCTGGGTAATAAGGTGCCCGGACCTGTTGGCCTTCCCATAGATATCATCAAACATAATGTTGATTTATGGACACCAATACTTCTTAATATTTTCAATAGCCTTCCAAAAGCAGCTATGCCGGCCACATGGGCAACCAGTACTATCGTCCCAATTTATAAAAAGGGAGATAGATCAGATCCTGCGAATTATCGCCCTATCTCCCTTTTGGATAACACCTTAAAAGTTTTGGGACGTATAATTTATAACAGAGTATTGGAATGGGCCGTTGATACTGACTTTTTAGACCCTTGCCAGATGGGATTCCGGAGTGGGGTGGGAACAGTGGAGCAATGCCTAAATCTGAAATTAATATTTGACAAATATAGTGTTGCCCGCTCATCTCCCACCTACCTTGCATTTATGGATCTTTCATCCGCTTTCGATCTTGTGAATAGATCCAAACTCTGGTCAATCCTTTTACTCAATGGCCTTGATGACACTCTTGTAAAATTTTTAGCCTACCTCCATACGGACCTGAAAGCACGGGTACGTATTGGGATGGGGGGAGAGGTCTCAGGAGCCATTGATATAGGGAGGGGGGTGAGACAGGGGTGCGTTTTAGCACCTCTGTTGTTCATCATCTATATTAATGGTTTATCTAACTGTCTGAAAAAAGCCACCACAGATGTTCCAACAATTTCATGGAAACCACTACCAGTGCTTTTATACGTAGACAATGCGGTGCTTATGGCCCGCACTCCAAATGCTCTTCGTCTGGTTGTATATAGCTTCGTTAATTTCATCGAGGGTCTGGATTTGAGGGTAAATTTAAAAAAATCTTTTATTATGTCCTGTGGCCCTGGTAAAAGGAAACTCAATACTATACAGATAGGCACAGATAAACTAGAATCTGTCCCCAAATTTCCTTATCTAGGGTTGGTTTTCACTGCGAACGGCTCGTGGAGTGGGCATTTGGCCCACGCCACGAGCAAGTTCTCGAAAGCCAACAATTCTGTTTTGAGTCTCCCTCGCCCAAAGAAAGTTGGTGCCGCTAAGGCTATTTTAAAGATTTTTAAACTACAGTGCTCACCTGTTGCCTCGCTCACCTGTTGCCTCGTACGGAGCTGAGGTATGGGGGTCATGAAGCAGCCTCTGCATTCAAAGGGAGGAAAACCGCTTTTGCAGAAAAGTGTTGGGCGCACCGATCTCCTCATCTGATTTTATTTGTCATAGTGAATTAAATCTTCCCTATTTAAGTAATTTTATCAGAGCTAGACCAGCACTCTTCTGGATTAGAATCTGGAGGAATGGTGCTGCTGTCCTTACACAAAATATTATAAAGGACTGTTTAAATTGTGATCATGGAACGGAAATCCCATGGCTCACAGAAGTTTGTAAATCACTTAACCCCTTTGCTGCTCATGACGAGCTGAGCTCGTCATGAGGCACACTGAAGCTGTGCTTATGACGAGCTGAGCTCGTCATGAACAATGGGATTTAAGGGCCTGCAGCACAGGAGGGGAAAATTCATAGCAGCCAAGGTGTTAATGAAGTTGATAAAGGCACTCTGTTTCTTAATCCTATGACAATTGAAACAAAGGACAAAGTCGAGGTCAAAAATGCACTGTATGCACTTTACAATAATGAACGGATAGGAAGTGAATCAAAGAAATCAAGTGTTATGAAATATATAGGAAATTTATTGTGTAGACAAACTTTGCCGCCCTATCTTTCCCTTCCCATGACTAGCTGAGAGCGATCTTTACTGTTTCGCTTAAGGGCGGGTACTGTAAAATTGTTGTTGTCTTTTCCTTTGGGATATCGTCATAGTGCTGATTTTACTCCATGCCCCTGTGATGGTGTGAGTACACAGGATGATTTGCACTTCCTATTTTTCTGCAAATTTTATCTTAGATTTATTAAATGGTTTTTAACTCCCTATTTCAAAAAGTACAGACCACTCACACTCAAAGAATCATACATTATGTTCGTTACTCTGCACAATGATGAATTGACTTTTCGCACTAGCACTTTTCTAAGATCGGCCATACGAGCCCGCAAAACGATGGAAAATCCCTGAATATAATTAGTTTTTAATGCTGCTACAATGAAAATAATATAATGAAATGGAGTGCACTGCATTGTTATCGTATGGAATTGTATAATATGAAATCATGTAATGCTGCTCTGTATAATATTGTTTTTTTTTATCTGTCTGTATATTTATTTAATGAATTGTTGTTGTTATCGGTACTTTTATGAATTTTATGAAATTCGAATAAAGGTCTTTTGAACTTGAACTTGAACTTGGTAAGTCAATATTATTTGAACTCCAATCTTATTAATTCTGTGCAAATTTTTGGTGGCACATTCTTCTCCTGTGAGGCACTTATAAACATTAGAAACTCAAAACTTACAACCTGCTAATTCTAAGATTCTGTTAAAAACGTAAAAACCCTTTTTGAAGAGAAAAGATCACCCCCAAATCTCTTCTCCCACATATCTTGTCAATTGAGAGGACCTGCATTATTTAATATAATATTGTTCCAGAGGCCCTCTACAAGTCTTCTGCACATCATGTTGCAAAAAGCTTAGGAATTAGTACCATCCCAAAGCCAAGGTTTTTTTTTTTTTATAAAATTTTTATTTTGCATATAACAAAAAGGAAAAAACACAAGAAAGCCGCACCGAGGCGCCGCACATGTCCCCACACAGTGGGAAAAGAAGCAAAGTAAAACGATGGTGACGCTACATCGCAAAGATAAAGATCAGTCAATCAGTCCAGGTACCTGCAGAAAAAAAGCCATAAGAAAAAGCCACATAGGTGCTGAGTCTTGCGAAATCAAAATGTCCCATCAAGCAGGTTTTCGGGCTATACAAAACCATGGAAATGTACCATCCAGTGAAAATAGGCACCTCGGTTGCAACACAAGGAAAGAAAGAGAAAATACAACTCCCAGCCCCCCCCCCCCCCCACGACGGTGACGCATACATACCACAGTCATCCAGCAGGCACACTAAATTTGGAAGAGGTGTAAGGATCTCAATGATGCTGGGCAAACAGCCGAAGGCAAGCCAGTAGGTAGGAAGGTTACCAAGGGACCCCACACGTGCTTAAAGTTCTTGTAGTTACCGAGGAAGATGTCCGCCATTCTTTCCAGTCTCAAAAGCCTCCAGAGTTTCGCGTGCCAAAGGGAAATCGATGGTGCCTCCTTCTGTTTCCAAGCTGCCGCCAGCGTGAGCTTGGCTGCCCCCAGGCACAGCCACAGAATCTTTTTATCCGAGCGCGTCTGGTGTTCAAGACCGGGGTCCCGCAGGCCCAGTAGCACAAAGGCCATAGAGTCCTCAATAGGATATTGAAGGATATCCTTGATACGGGAAAGAATTTCATCCCAGTACGGCCTGATCACCGCGCAATCCCACCAAATGTGGCGGAAGTCCCCCAAAAGTCCACATCCCCTCCAGCACTTATCCGAGGCAGCCGGATAGATACGGTGGAGCCGAGTCGGAACCATATACCATTGCGTGAGAGTCTTTAAGTGAGCCTCCCATAAGTGGATCGAGTGGTTAAATTGGTTCATATCCCTCCAAAGCGCTGACCATTCGGCGTCGGTGACATCCCTTCCCACCATCTCCTCCCATTGCTCCATATATCGTGGCCTAGGTGACAATTCAGATTGAAGCAGTAACTGATATAGGAAGGAGATGGCTCCCTTCATGGTAGACGTCCTTAGCAGAAAAGCCTCAAATTTCGAGGGAGGCCTCGTGGCTGCTTCCAGCACTCCAGGTGACGTGGCCCAATGTAGCAATTGGACATGCCTATACCGATCAGTCTGCGGCACCTGGTAGTCCCGCATGCAGTTAGCAAAGGTCAAAGGATCAGAGTCATGAAACAGGTGAAGCAGCGCCCTGCACCCACCCTCCCTCCATGCGTCAAAGGGTCCCTCAGCGAGCGCCAGTGGAAAGGCCGGGTTGAAATGCAATGGTGTGAATGGAGATGGGAAGGTTGTCCACCGCTCATCGCCAGCCAAGGTGTCCCAGACCTTCAGCGTAGTGACCGTGGGGGTACTGATGTAGGCATTCAAGGGGCGGTCTTTCTTCGGTTTCCAGGCTAAATCCCAGATGGACCGACCCGCCACGCTCCGGTCCATATGCAGCCAATGTTTTTCTGATAGCTGCTGCGACCATTCCACCATGACCCTCAATTGGGCAGCCTTATAATAGAGGTGCAGGTCCGGGAGACCAACCCCACTCTCCGACCGAGGCCGGCGCATAACTGTGAAGGACAGACGGGCTCGGCCCCCTTGCCAGATAAATTTCAGTATCTGCGTTTTGAGCTGTCGGAAGTAGGCGCTATCCAGCGGAATAGGTAAAGCCTGGAACAGATATAAATATTTGGGGAGAAGGACCATTTTAATCGCATGTATCCTACCTAACCAGGACAGGAATTTAGCTTTCCACCTCTCCAATTCTGCCCGGGTCTTCGTCAGGAGGGGTGGGAAGTTGACCGCGAACAGCCTACCCACCGTCTGAGTCAGGTGTACTCCCAGATAAACAATCGAACCGGATGCCCATGCCAATGATGTCAACGCCCGTACTTGAGCCACGTCAGATTGCGATAGAGTCAGATTCAAAATGTAAGACTTGCCATAGTTCACTTTAAATCCCGCCACACCCTCAAATTCAAGCAAAATTTCCCTAACGCAGGGCAAGGAACCAGCCGGATCCGCCACCGAGAGCAGGACGTCGTCCGCGAAGAGCGAGATCTTATGTTGCTCTCCCATGAACGGTATGCCCTTCACGCCTTCATGTTCCCTCACCGCCACCGCCAGAGGCTCAATACTGAGCGCGAACAGCAAGGGAGAGAGGGGACACCCCTGCCTGGTGCCCCGCGAGTGTGGGAAGAAGGCCGATAGGTGGCCATTCACCGCCACTCTCGAGCGTGGGCTGCAAAAGTTCGCCTTTACCATAGTGATGAATTTGTCAGAGAAGCCGAAGGCCAGTAGCGTATTAAACAGAAAGCCCCAATCCACTCGGTCGAATGCCTTCTCCGCGTCCAGGCCCACCAGCACAGCCGGTATGCGGAACCTGTCCGCTTTTTCGATGAGGTGAACCACTCTACGGGTATTATCGTGGGTCTGGCGACCCTTAATAAAGCCAGACTGGTCTGGGTGGATAATCGCCGGTAGCAGATCCTGTAGGCGGCCCGCCAGAATCGCCGAGTATAGTTTTGCGTCAATGTTAAGTAAGGCTATGGGGCAAAACGAAGCACAATGCTCCGGGTCCTTCCCTGGTTTCGGCAAGACCGTGATCACCGCCTCAGCCAGGGTCCCTGTGTTCATTCCGGACGACGCCATATCATTAAAGAGAGCAACTAAAAAGTCACACAACTCGGTAGCATACGTCTTGTAAAAGACCGCAGTGTAACCATCCGGACCCGGGGCCTTGTGTATTTTCAAATTTTTGATGGCAGAAAGAACCTCTTCTCTAGAAATTGGCGCCTCCAATAGGTCGTTCCATTCTCTAGATACTCGGGGTAACGGTAAACGTCGTAGGAACTCCCTCTGTGTTTCCGCATCCAGGTTGTCACCCATATACAACTCGGCGTAAAAGCGTCCAAAAATGTCCGCCTTCGTTCCGTCTCGGTGTTGCAACACACCTGCAGCATCTCTGATCCCACCTATGTATTCCCGCTCCCTCCTATCCCGTAGTTGCCGTGCCAGATGTTTACCAACCTTGTTACCGCATGAATATGATTGTCGCCCCAGTCGCAAAAGCGTAAGCTCGGCCCTATTGGCATAGTGCGCCTTTAATTTGCCCCTCACCGCTGTCGGCGGGTGGAGAGTCACCCTCGAGGGGTTGAGTTTGTGAGCACATTCAAGCTCGACCACCTCAGCCTCCAAGGCCTCACGTTCCTTCCTCCGCAGGGCGTTAATCTGCGAATTGAGTCCCAGGCATGTGCCCCTGATCGTAGCTTTAAAGGCGTCCCATGTGGTCGACAGTGAGGTGTCCGACGGGGGATTAAGGTCAAAGAATTCTCTGATAGCGAGTCGCAAGGCTTGATTAGATATATCGTCCCTGATTACCGACGCCGGGAAATACCATTTCCGATGCGACGCACCAGCTGGCGACCAACGGAGGTTAAGCACCAAGAGACTGTGGGACGAAACAGAGATTGGAAGAATAGCGGCATCTACCACGTCCCCGCGTAGGGATTGGCTAAGGAAAATGAAATCCAAACGGGAATAGCAATGATGCACGTGGGAGAAGAATGTGTAATCCTTTGTGGTAGGGTGGAAAAACCGCCAGCCATCAACTAGTCCCAGCTCCCCCACTCCTTGCTGTGTCGAAGCAGAAAACACTCCCGTGCCCGCCCTATGGCCCCCTGAGCTGTCCAAATCCTTGTCCCACACCAGATTAAAATCCCCCAGCAAGAATAAATGACCCTCTGCAAAGTCCCCAACCTTCAACAACAGATCCTGCAAATACTTATTCTGACCTACGTTGGGTAAATATACCACCACAAAAGTGCACAGTCGACCTTGAATAAGCCCTTTGACCATCAACCAACGGCCCTCCTTATCGTGACACACCTCCACAGGTTGAAAGTGCAGCGCAGCTCGGAAAAGGAGTGCCACCCCCTGTGTTTCGTAGCGGCGGAAGACCTATAAATAATGGGATACGCCTTATGGCGGAGCCGCATCTCATCTTTCCGTGCTAAGTGGGTTTCTTGCAACCCCACAATGTCAAGGTGATGATCCACCACATATTTCCACACCTTCTGTCTCTTCTGTGGCGAATTCATGCCCTTAATATTCCATGTCCCTATGCTAATCGGCATTACAGAGATGGACCCCAAAAAGCTCTCCTGTCATTCCATTTGTCCCCCTCCCCATATATGGACAACCCCGATCCAAGGGACGCCCAGGGGGTCCGCCACTCTCCCCCCTCCATAATCCAAAACTCGCCAGCCAACCACAGCAATGTTATCTACGATGCCATTTCGCACGCACACCCACAGCCATCCATCCAGCAGTCCCCCTTTCCCACCGTCATGGGACCCCCCCAACACCCCAAACTCCCCAACTCCCACCCCCCCCAGTCGAAAAACAACCAATAGCAAGAACCAAAGAAAAATTGTGAAAGCAAAGACAGTACTCATCGTGTCCAGAAGACCGGAGTCCGCAAGGGGCCTTCCTTTCAGGAAGCAGACCGGGGGGACTAATACAATATCCCCCATGGCCACAGTCGAGGGTGTCTCCTCCAAGAGTACATTCATACCCTCAGACCAGAAGGCCAGAACCCCTCCGGCGCCGATCCATCAGCAAGAAAGAGGTCACGCCGCTCCGGAGCTTTGCTGCATATCAGCCATGGTAGCCAAAGCCACCGATGCCACCGCGTTGCCCCGCTCCTGCAGGCTGGTAGTGAGGTCCGGTCGCTGCCGATCAGGGGAAGCGCCCACCCTGTGCCAGGAAGATGAGCGGTGGCGCCTCCGAGACGGAGAAGTAGTTGCTTCCTGCGAAGGCGGTACATTCTCCAGGCCCAGAAGGTCCTTTGCCACCTGGAGCGAGCGAATCTGTGCGAGCCGATTCTGCCACCGAAAGATGATTCGAAATTGATGCTCCCATGAATAAGCGAGGCCACGCTCTCTCAGAAAGGCAGTCACTGGGCGGAACTCCCTTCTTTTCCGCAGTGTGGAGGCCGCTCAATCTTGATACAGCTGAGGGCGGTGGTCCCTGAACTGCAATGACGTGATTGCCCTGGCTTTGCGGAGGATACGCTCTTTCACCTGAAAGTCATGGACACATACAAGAATATCAGGAGGGGGCCCCCCCGTGCCTGGGCAACCCCACTCTATGCACCCTGTCCATTTGAATTTCCCGCGTATCCTCCTCATCCAGTATCTGGAGGAACAGGTCTTGAACATATCCACGCAGGTCTCCTGCCTCACCATCCCAGGGCACAGCTCGGATACGAATGTTGTTCCTGCGTGAACGGTTTTCTAAGTTCTCCGTGTGCGTCTGTAGGTCCAGGTTCTGCTCGGTAAGGCGGATGATATCCTGCTGCAGCAAGTGCACATCGTTGGCCATACGTAGATCATGGTCCTCCAGAGTCGCCACCCTCTCGCCTATACCGTCCACATCCCTCCGTACCTCCCGTAGATCGGAGGCCAATTGCGCGCAGAGCTCGGAGATGTCTTCCTTAATGGAGGCAAAGAGTTCGGTCATAAAAGCCTTCGTCACAGGTGCTTCATCGTCCGATTGCTTCGAAGATCCACTAGCTCCAGGGGATGCTGGCTGCTGGGAAGATTTCGAAGTGCCATCCTTCCCCGGGCGCCCCTTGCGCTGCACGTTAGACATGGCGGCAAGCAGCACACCACCCAGGCGCCACGTGGCCAAACAAGATGGCGGGCCCTGCCGCTCGACCCAGTCTAGAACTTAGGCCCGTGATCCCAATGGCCAAGCCTCGAACTATAGGCCGTAGTACTTCTGAAGAAAAACGCTCACGGCCCACACAGCAGCCCGGGTCATCACTCCTTGGGCGTCACAGGCGACCAGGGTAAAGCTCAAGCTTACGGACGACCTAAAGTCCAATGGCGGCCATGCATGAATGCCGCCGCTATCCCGTAGGACGCGTCCTCCTCATACGCAGATCCGGCCTCACCGGGGCCCGCCGACCAGGCACCGCTCTCCACCACCAGCCACGTTCAGGGCCACAGCCACTGCCCGGTCTCACCACCACCGGCGTTCAGATGTCTCGGGCCTCCTCTCGGCGAACACCGCCGGACGCTGTTAAACCTCCTCCTCCAAGCCTCATGGGCCCGCTCCACGCCACAAGCTAGAGGATTCCAAGCCACCCCTGTAGCAAGATCTGCCGCCTCGCCGACTTAACGCGGTTCTCCACCTTCCGCCAGCTCCGGAGCCTCCAGGCGGGTTCTCAGGTGCTCCGCCCTCTTCCTACATCGGCTGCCAAGACCCAAGAAAGGCCAGGGTCGCGCAGGCCACAAAGCTCAGTCGGTCTCGTGGTCGATCTTGAAGTCTCTCCGCCCCACCGACGGGACCAAACCTCTCCGCTATGCCAGGGGGACTTCCGCAGCACTTTTGAAGTGAAACCGCTCCCTCAGGACCGTGCTATAAGATGCTTTGTCGGATCAGCGCCGGAGCGGTTTGGAAAGGCGTCCTACTCCGCCGCCATCTTGGCCACGCCCCCCAAAGCCAAGGTTTTAAAACCTTCTCTGTCCCAGCGTGAAAATCCTAGGCTGTTTGATGCTCAGTGTGACTTGCACATGGCTTACATCTCTCCATGTGAAGCTATTAAATATTGATATGTTGGCTCTGCCTGGGCTTGAGGTTTCTTCTTGGTAATGGGGAAATACTGTTTTTATACAACGTATTAAACAGGAGTGTCTTAAATTCCTCAGAATGTACAGGTTTACCTTTACTGAGACACCCTATTGAAAGGATTGCTAAAGAGGCGGCTGTTGTGATCAGTGGGGACTTCAATGTAGCTTTTCAGCCATCTGCCCTTCTTAGGGACATAGCGGGCAAGGAAGATCAAATGTGGGGCATCACACAACCAATGGGTCCTTGTACTCACCCTCAGCCAAGTTTTCATTGCAA
This sequence comes from Lissotriton vulgaris, assembly GCF_964263255.1. Lineage (NCBI taxonomy): Eukaryota > Metazoa > Chordata > Amphibia > Caudata > Salamandridae > Lissotriton > Lissotriton vulgaris. The sequence goes on from NC_141691.1 coordinate 466,817,634, forward strand.
ATATTCGATTTTTGCTTTAGCTGTCATTTAAGAGTTTGTAATCGCTTGACCCTTTACTACCTTCCAGCTACCGTCCTATCGCATCTTTGCCGTTCCCAGCTAAAATCTTTGAATCTGTCATGAACAAACAACTGTCTGATTACATTCAAAGCAACGACCTTTTAGATGACACTCAGTTCGGTTTCCGACAAGGTCATGGAACAGAAACTGCCTTGATTAAGGCTGCAGATGAAATAAGAACCACGATGGATAACGGAGGACAGGTTGTCTTGATTTTGCTGGACCTATCGGCGGCTTTCGACACGGTCGATCACTCTACTTTGATCGGCCGTGTCGAGGCCATCGGTATTAAACACAAAGCCAGAGATCTTATTACATCTTTCCTGGCTGACCGCAAACAGGCAGTCAAGTTAGGTACATTCACCTCTCCTACCTTCCGCCTTCCTTGTGGAGTTCCACAGGGTTCCTCGCTAAGTCCGACCCTTTTTAATATCTATGTTTCAGACTTAGCGAGGGTAATAAAAGCTTACAACATCAACCTAACAACATATGCGGACGATACCCAGTTGGTATTATCCATACATAAAAACGGTTCCAAGATAGCAGCAAACTTCAAAGATGGCATGAGGGCCATCAGCAGTTGGATGGCTTCCAACTGTCTAAAACTTAACTCATCAAAGACGGAAGTCATGCTCTTTGGTAACAATCATCCTCTGTGGTCTCCCTTATGGTGGCCGGAGGAAATGGGGACTCCACCTCAACCAGTCAGTAAAGTCAGAAACCTGGGAGTAATATTTGAAGATAGACTCCTTTTCCATCATCATGTGAACGCTGTAGTATCATCATCATTTAACATCTTAAGGAAAATAAAGAAACTTCTCCCATATCTTCCTACAACTACAGGAAAAACACTAATTTCAACACTGGTGTTTTCACGCACTGACTACTGCAATGCCCTCTTCCTCAACGCACAACAAAAGGTCATCTCCAAACTTCAAATGATACAGAATGCCTCAGCTAGAGTTTTATTGGGCATTCCAAAATTTAGTTCTGTTTCTAGACATTTAGACCAACTGCATTGGCTTCCGGTCAGAAGTCGCACGAAATTCAAGGCCCTTTGTATTGTCTACAAGGCAATAAATAATATGGGACCTACATTTCTTAGGAGTTCACTCAAGCCTTTATCAACCACCAGAACGCTTCGTTCCAATACTGCTCATCTGCTTCATATACCCAGAACAAGGAAAGTTAACTGGGGAGACAGATGTTTTACCATCGCAGCTGCAAAACTATGGAACTCCCTTCCTTTTAGTATAAAATCCAGTCCAACGCTGATCATCTTCAGAAAGCAGCTAAAGACATGGCTGTTTTCTCAATGACCTGATTATTCATAAATCACTCTAAATACTGCCTCAGAGATTTACTTTACTGGTATCAGATTTAGCTCTCAGCGCCGAGACACTTATGGGTAATTGCAGAGCTTTAAAAATTGCATAAATAAATAAATAAATAAATGGCCGAACTGATTCTGACCTCAATAGGCAACTGACTTTTCCAAGGAGTTCTTACAAGAGTAATATTTATTACATACTCTTGGATTTGCATTCTTGGCCTAACCTCCTTGACATGGAAATATTAGAGTGACACGAAAGCGAACATTTCACTTACTCTTTTTGGGTCAAGCCTAATGCCTGAATTAGGCAGACCCAGTTGCCATGTGGTGGCTTAGTTGTTACCAATGACCAAAGGAATGAAAGATGTGAACATGTTGCCAAAAATGAGAATACTAAAGCTCAACTTTACTCTGAGTTAGGGCCTATTTTGCTACACTTGCTGAGTCTGACTCCTCCTGTAGTATGTCCTAAGGCCGGCTTTGTGCGCATGTTATGTTAGCATGGCTTATTAGAAGTTTAAACGCCATTTTACCTTTTTCCAGTTTTGCACACAACACTGCATAGCTGTTTTTGTAAGTCAGCGTTCGTGAAGGTCTACACATGAGAAAGGGTTTTATTTTTGACATCTCTAGACTTACATAGTGCCCCTAGTGTGCACAGTGAGTGCTGAAGCTGTCAAGGTTATCAAAACATGGTATCTGTTTTTCGACATGATCGAGTAACGCTTTATAGACACAACAGTTTGGCAGCTGTGAGCCAACTAAGATTCTGGCGCCCTTATTATTGCACACTTGCCATGATTTCTCACACTTGGAAGATTTTCCGTTTCCAAGGATGCAGAGAGCTTATGCTGATCCAGATGTTATTTACTCTTATTGAACAGAAAGGTAATGGGGTCCCCCAAACTAGCCTAAGAGACCTTCTTTAGTTTATAATGCGTAGTTCCTATATAAGGAGGGTGTTAAAACTAGGCGCTATAGACCTGTTTTCACCTTCATTGTATTATGATTTCTCTTTTTGTATTTTATGGAATTGTAACAATGCGGACCCTATTATTTCTAATCATATGTCTGCTTATGTTAGCTAAGATACTGCACATGAGATCACGTTGTTAAAATAAATGTTTTAACCTAGCAGCATCTCTTATTTACTCCAGTTGTGGATTGGTACAAGAGTATAACAAAATAGTGTTCTCACTTCCCACCATTCCTGAGTTTGTACTAAGTCACATGTTCTAGGAAGTCTTATCATTGGTTACTTTGCTATAGGACGAAGCGCTAATGTGACACTGATGCTAGCTGGTTGGGGTTTTTCTAGGTACTGAGGTGAGTTTCTGGTACACCACAATTCACTGATGTCCTATGTCTCTGTGCACAGTTCTGTGTATGAGCAGGATCAATGCAACATGGCATCCAACGTTGTGGTCTTATTGTGAGACTCTCGAGTAGTGCTTGCATCAGTCCACGACCCCCTCACTATTGTTTCAGGTTGACAGTGGTAACGGATAAAACCTACCTTTAGTTACATAGGTCATTTCAAGTTTGATAATATAAAATGGTTTACATTGAATTACTACCCAGTTGTGCTTTTTTATTGCATTGTACTAATCTTTCACTGTGTCAGTATGGCTGTGCGAAATAAATTGCAGGATTTCCTAGTCTCTTTGGAAGGACAGGCAGTGGGTTTTGTTGAATCTCCTGACACAGCTTCCCGTTTGAGCTGTTTTACTCATGGGTCATGTTTCCTGTAGTTGATGCTGGTACTGGTGTATTTCACTCTTACACTCTGCAATGCCTGCTGAGTACGCTCCATATAGGATACAGGAAGTTCCGATTTCTGCTTGGCAGCATGCCGTTTGGATTAATGGTGCCCTCCCACACGTTATAACGGCGATCAGACAAGGACCGTTGTCTATTGCAGGTGCTTCTTGGTCTGTTTTAGCTGCTTATACCCACACCCTAGTGTGCTGCGGTTGACAGCTGTTGAATTAAGAACTCTTTATGCCTCTGCAGTGTCAGTAATAAGGGGTCTGGTTCATTACATTTCCCGCAACCTCCCGGGTGTGGGCCCGGTGATGCGGCGCATCCAGTTGGGCCAAACAGGCTTAAGCTTAGTCCCATTATGGTTAATGCGGTTATGGGCAAGCGTCCCCAGGATAAGGTTGAAATACCTTTTTGGCTTGCCAAGAAACTTGATGAACTGGAGGCAGTATTCCCGAATACCACTCCTGTGGAGAAACACAGGATCCTTACTATAAGTTTGCAGAAAGACTTAGTGACGGACGTAAATGACTGTACCACTTTGGGTGTGATTTTTTCAGCAGTCTATACTAGGTGCTTTGGCACCCGTCAATGGCTGTCCTGCCTTCCGTCATTAAGCGTGTTCAGGATGAACACGGACGGGAGGCAGCTGTGGAGTTTGGAATGCGAGTCATGGGAGCGTTTGATATGGTTCACGATCTCGTCTTTGCTAATGTCAAGGGAGATGCGGTAAGTTTTCAAGTGTCTAATGCTGTACGCGAGGTCCCCGATGCCGACAAACCCCGTCAGTTACCAAAAATTATTATGGAGGCTTATAAGACCATTGGCCATATTAGTTTGGGTCTTAAGCCTTTTGCTAAAAAACAAACACAGCAGCAAACTCAACAGGTGTCATCTGATAAAGATGACCGCCAGAAATTTCCGAAACAAAATTGGAGTAAGAACAAAAATCAGGGGAAACAGCAACAGAAACAGGGGTCCCATCCTGCTTCACCTACACCTGCCTCTACTGAGCGTACTTATGAATTGCACGACCGCAGTACAATTAAGTCACTTGACAGATTTCAGGTTCCTGAACAACGTCCTCTTTGCTGGAAACATCGGTCTTACCCACCGGTAGAGGAGGCGGCGGCAGAGGACAAGGTGCTCAACAGAGCCATGAGCAGCCTCGCAAGGCTGACGGAAAAAGCAAGCAGGAAGAGTCACCGCGTCAAAGGCTCCAGTTTCAAAAGAAGAAAGTTGCTGCAGTAACAGTGAGATATGCCAGAGATAGTGAGAATGCAGCTTCGGAATCCGACATAGGCACTGACGCTGTTGGACAGCGCAGCGGAGATTACCATTGTGTGAGAGACGCTGCGTCCAATACTGAAGGAGACAGCGACTGACACCTTCATTGTAGTTGAGACAGCTGACTCTAGAGTGGCTCCCTTGATAAGCTTTATGAAATCGTCCTCACGATTGAAGGTGACATAGAACGTGCCGTAAAAGGGGTATTTTGGGGAAATCTTTCTACTACCTATGATATTTTGTTGGCGGAGGTCGACTGGTCCCCACCCTTTGTCTTAGCTGCTCCCCAAGGGGAGGAGGTAATCCTCCCTAGTTTCATGCACACAGTGCCAAAAGAGCAGATGCTGCATTTTGCAGAAGATTGGGCTAAGGCGCTTGCAACAGCTTTGTACCATACTCACTGTGGATGGGACAAATTTTCCCCTCAACATGAGATTCTTTTACGGTCACTGCCACATCCTCAACCCCAATACCTCTTGTGGGGTGAAGCGAAAGCTTCTGTTGCAGAAATCCTTGAAAAATTGGAATATCAAGGTGTAATTGAATCGTCTGTGTCTCCGATGAATAACCCTCTTTTTACAGTGACCAAGCCAGATGGCTCGTACCATTTGGTATTGGATTACCGCCACTTAAACTCACATTGTCATACGTGTGCAGTGCAGAATATTCACAGTTCTGCTCTTGTGGATAGTCTTGTGTGCAAAAGGTTCAAAGCCACACTTGACATATTCAATGTTTTTTTTGCCCACAATCTGTCCCCTCTTAGTCAATGGACAGCTTTCACCAGTGGTGGCAAACAGGGCCAATTTCGCCGTTTGGCTATGGGCTGTAAGAACAGTCGAGGCGTTTTTGCCACCCGCGTAGTCTCTCTCATAGAGGGACTCGACGCAGATGCCTGTTCATATGTGTCTGACATCTATCTCACACACAACTAATTATGGCCGTATCTGTTCCGTGTTGACCGTATAATTTGCCGTTTTGTGGATTTTGGCTATAAATTTAACTTTGTGAAAAGTCACATTGCAGAGTACACAGTGTTGTTCCTTTGCTACGAGCTCATCAAGGAAGGTAGAGGTTTAGCTCCTCACTTCCTGGAGAAATGCACACTACTGCGAGCTCCCACAACACTAAAAAACTACAATCTCTATGGGCTTTTTGAATTTCAGGCGTACTTACATTCCTGAATATGCCCAGAGTATCAAGCCACTTAACGCTTTGATACTACCTTCTTTTTCCAAATCGTGCAGGCTGCGTGAACATTCAGCCATTTTGCAATCTTTGCAGGCTGATCTTCTAGAATCTAAATTCTTGTTGACTCATGATAACCACACCAACCGGGTGATCAGATTTGTGCCGTGGTGGTGGGTTTCACGTACCTCACTTTTAATAATGGGCAACACAAGTCACACTTGTACACTTCGGATGAGTTGCGGTTTTCCAAGGTGAAAAAGTTTTGTCAGCATTGCAAATGGCAATTCTTAAGGAACATGCACTGTCAAAGGGAAAGCAAAGTTTTGTTGTTACTCAGAATACTGCCTTAGAGGCAGTGACGAAAGCCAGTGTACCAAATTCCAAAGCTTTGCACCCTCTGTGGATACAATGGGCCACGTCCTTGACATCCCCAGATGTCAGGTTCATTTTTGATTCCTCTCTGCAGACGCAAGAGTTCTTGCAGTATGAATTTGTTCATCCTGCTCCTCTGACTATGCGCCCACTTGAAGATTTCCATTGTATCATTTACACTGACGTAAGCGCGGAAGAGGCTACAGGTTCAAAGCACGCCTATTCTTCAGCCTGCGCAATTGTGGTTGGTACTATGATGGATGGTGAATTCAAGTCCAATGTCGTGCATACACAGACATTAGAGGACTGTACCGCCCAATCGGCAGAGCTTCGTGCTCTGATGCTTGCATTGGAGTACGCAGATCCCAGTGTGACTACTCTTATAGTAAGTGACTCTTACTACTGTGTTCAATCATACAATGAAAATTTACCCTTTTGGACTCGAAATGATTATTGTGACTCCAAGGGTCACACAATAAAACATAAAATGATTTGGGTTCAAGTGGCTGAGCTTAAAGAATGGCTGCCATTCGTGTTTGTCATTCATACTCTGGGTCACCGGCATGTTGGAGTTCCTGCTGTTGCGAATTGTCTTGCGGATGAAGCCGCTAAGACAGCAATTGCAACATTTGCAGTAGCAACAGTTACACGTTCCGAATGTAAGATTGATGATGACATCTTGGCAGCTATTGCCGCAACAGAGAAGGGAGGTAATTACCCTAGAGGTTTTCCTTCCAAATACTCTTACCATTTAAGTCCTGATAAAGTTCCTTATGTGAGAATTAATGACGTTGGTGACAGGTTAATACACAATACGGACCGCAGGCAGACTTTGATTACAGCAGCCCACACTGGGATGGCCTCATCGCATGCCAGCGTGTCAGCTACTGTATCTCTTCTCCAGCAACGGTATTGGTGGCGGGGTTTGTACAAACAGAGCTCCAAAGTGGGACATTTAGGGGCTGGTTTCCCACAGCTCATGCCATTTGCTCTCTTGGGAGCCATCTGGCCCATTTTTCTAGGCTCCAGACCTCTTTGATTCCCCTCCTGGGCAGCCATTAACTAGTGATCACACAAACCCACTCAGGCAACCAGAACAATTCCATGTGTGACTTGAGCTCCACTTTCATCCAGGTAGCGTGCTCAAGATGATGCCCTTGCACACAGCCCTCTGCCATGGCAGCACTCACTACAACATTCAGAAGACTTTAGACCCCCTCAATCAAAGGGAACAAGAGCCACAGGGTTGTGGCACTCCCCATTGTCGGCTACTACAAATTGATGGGGTGTATTGGGAATTGCATGCTTTGAGTACAACAGATACCATCTTCCAGAAGTCATACTGGCTCCTGTGTCCCTTATAGCCTCCACCTGCTGACCATTGATGGGTACCACTGCCTATGCTTTTCAGTATTGGAAGTCATGTGGTGCTTTGGGCACCATCTCCTCATCATCCTTGGATAGTAGGGTAAGCTAACTAACTCCTCCTCTAATAACTGGTGCCATTTTCTCCCTGAGCATTACTCTAGCCAACATCCTCCACTCGGAGTCGGAGTCTGTGCCCTCTTGGAGCACTTGGAATCACCCTTGATGTGCCCATATTCATTACATTCATAGCACTTGGACCCAGAATTGATATGATTCTTTATCAGTGAAGCTTTTCTTCTAGTAGTCAGATTAGGAAGCTCCCCTGAAGGCTATTATTGGGGCCTTTGGGGAGCTCCCATTGTATATTTTCCTCATCGTTTTTTTGGTGAGAACCCTGACCACCCTTTTGGGAGTGCCCCTGGATACCATCCTGGACACTGTGGTTCTGACCATGTGTCCCTCAAAATATGGTTGCTGTAGTAGTCTAAGAAGGCCACCTAGGACTGGTTTTGGTGATAGTGGCTGTTAATATTAATACAATTTATGCCAATATTTATAATGACAAATTAAAATGTAAGAATGAAATTCCATCTCTGTTATCAAATTCAATAGTCATGGATTCTCCATCAACCCCGACTCAGAAATACATGGTCAGGCAGGTGGTGTTACCTAGGCCTGAGGTTACTGATTGACAAGTCGCAGGTGTTATGGCAAGTAGCCAGCAAACTTGTGGAACAGGAAACTCAGGTCATTCCCTCAGAGGGGTGCACTGTTCTCATAAATGCTATAAAGTCAGATGCCACATGGAGTTAGGAACACACAGGCAATCAGGACACAGCACATATAGTACACACCTTGATCGCGTACCCCACATCTGGACACATTACCTTCTGGCCCCCATTGTATCAACATAAGGTCGAGGCCCACCTGCATTTGTTATCAGGGGCCTTATTGGGGATGAGTGTTTGAAAAGTTTCAACACTTAGTATCTCTAGATGTGGGTCCCTTGCTCGGTGCGCCACTGAGTTCAAGCTAGCCTGAAATACTTGTTTACCGTTCAGGTAGGACCTGGCATGGAGGTTCAGGCTGGACTGTTCCAAAGGGGAGCTGGGTCAAGTCTGATTTACAAATGGCTGGGTCCAAACTGGGGTGACGTGGTGAGCAAAATAATGAAGGATTAAACTCAGATCTGTGGCTGGCAGAGAGTGCTTGAAAAGTTTCAGCACTCCGTCCATAGTTTTAATTTGTGAACTTGCCGTATTTATGACTCCAAAGACAAGGCCTGCATACTTTTACCAAAAAAGGATCAACTGACGCACTTTACAATACTTGAAGAAATGTATAAAATATTGTTTAAATTGATTGTACTTTGTGTTTGATTAAACCAACTGTTCCTGTTTTGACAAACTTCCATATCTCCAGCATCTTCAATAGGAGGCAAATTATCAAATTTTTTAATGCCTGCACCTCCTAAACAATGCCTAAGTAAGGCAAGTTTTCTCTTTGCTGAACAGCCATCTTTTTCTAAAACTTCTACATATGCAATGAACATAGGGTACCATAAATCCCACTCAATTTAAAAAAAAGTACAACGATTAAAATATGCTGCAAAAGGATATGGCGTGCGAATCACCGAAGAAACTCTCACCAAAGTAGACAAGGGTAAGAGGTCTGCGAATCACAGTATAAAGAATCGCACAGAGTTTTCTCGACAATCGTGAAAAATCCACTGATGAAATATGAAGGAAATGCTTCTTTTCCTGAAGCAATGTGGCCGACAACAGTGTCACGTGGTGCGTGATGATCTAAAAAATACCCAGCATTCATTTCTGGATGATGCATCAATCCGGGAAGACGAACAGAATACAACGCATTCAAGATTTTATAGCTTGGCTGTAAAGAAGGTATGAGGCACGAGGAAAGTCAAGTAAAATTTCAAATATATGCAACTTAAATCCATCGCTCGATGAATGCGGTCGGAAGCTGCAGAGAAATTCAGGAAATGGTAAACATCCAACAATATGAATCCAAGTAGTTAGACTGCGTTAGATAAATAGTAAAACTTCTTAACCTTCAGCGGATACAAAGTAATTAATTTAAAAAAATTATTGTCTGCTAGGAATAAGAAATTCAATATGTTGAGAATAAAACAAAAAGTACATTACCAAGCAGTGACTACCGATTTTGAAGATCTTGATTGAGGAGATTCTAAGAATAAATACAGTCTCCAAAGGTTTCTATAATCGATAGAACAGACAAACAAGTGAACGCTGTCTTCAGGAAAAATAAATCCAGTTCCCAATCATCGCCTATAATTATGTAGTAAGGATATTGCGAGAGAAAGTAGGTTTCAGACAGGATTTATTGATAGAAGAACAGCTTGACAACCACAGATGAGAGATCCAACTGATCTCTCTTAACTCCTCCGCTTCTAACCCCTGTTCAACCCCAACAATTCTATATGACATACTACATTCTAAATAATACATAATAATAGAATACCAAAAGGGCCTGTAGTTTTTCAAGTTATTCCTATTGCCCATGAAAAAGAATTGTCATTTTCTTTGTCCCAGAGCTGATATTGGCACACCATCACTAAGGGGCTCATTATGATCGCGTAAAGATCGCCACCGCTGAGCCGGCTGTGGCAACCGTTACGCCACTGTAACGTGAAATACCCCCACCATAGTATAATGGCAGGGGTATCGTGGTGGACGCAAAGTCCGTCGGTCGCTTTTCTGCCGGTCGGCAATCATTCTGATTGCTGGCCGGGCAGTGCTGGGCCAGTAATAATTTGACTCGTCAGCAGTGACTCCAAGGTGTCTGCAGTGACAATGTGGAGGTGATTAGTCCTCTGTGTGAAGGCATATCACAGACTATTCAATTGCAAGAGCGGCTATGCTTAGCTCCAACGACGCCCCCATCCTGCCGGTAGAAGGCAATTAAGACACACGTAAGTAAGCCTCAGCGGAGTTCACGGAGTTCCGGGAAGTGCAAAAAAATCTCTGGCGCACTAGGCGGAGCTCGGCGAGCAGCAGAGTTTCTTTAGATAAATTCAGTTTGCAGTGATCTTCAGTGCCAGGTGCTTGTCTGCACTGTGCAATCATCGTGAACGGCATCAAGAACAGCGCAAATGGACACAGCTTCCTTTCTACTGCTCGAGTAGATTTCTACTCGAGCATCAGCTTTCTCAACACGAGCAGGTGGTTTCTCAACACGAGTGGTTGCAGACATACGCGACCACTTGCAATGAGAAATCTGACAGCCCGCGTTTAGAAATCCCATCGGTAGGTGGATTTTTCCCACTCACGCTTGGCAACTTGGCGTTGATGAACGCAAACAAGGGAAAAAACACAGCTCCGTGGAGTTTTTCGGTACTCAGCGCGCTCCGAATAACGCGGAGTGCAGAAAACTCTGCAAACTCCGCAAGTGGAGTGGAGTTCACTGCCTAGACCTACACATAATTCCTCTATTGTTTGACTTTCTGGGAGAAATTCACAAAGTCTAACTGTTAGTTACGCTCAGTCATGTGATGCAAGACAGGCTGCAGACACAAAAGGGTAGGAAAATGCCAATTTCCTAAAAGTTTCATTTTGAAAATAGTATTTTAAAATCCGACTTTACCATTAAAGAGGATTTTTCATTATAATGTCATAGATCCCAAACATAAACTGGCTACCTCATCCTAATCAAAATTTTGCACTTAATAAATGTAAGAAGGGAACTCAATATTTATTAAAAGTGATGAATAGAACAAATTAGAATGAATATATTTTTAAATGACAATTGTTGTTACACTATGTTTAAATTCAAAAGAGCTTATTATAATATTTTATGATCAAATATTAAATATCTTCTATTTTTATATTTTTCAACCTTAATTTATATGTATTTATATTTTTGACTCAATGTTATCCTATGGGCCAGGTGGACCTCACTGTAGGGAAAAACAAATATAGTACTTTTTTTTCCAAACCGCATGTAAAACTTAAAAGTACATGTTCAACCTTTTGATTATAATGTGACCTGCCTTATTGGCTACCTATGGCCTATCTTAGCGGTGACATATATGCAATCAAAGGGGAGCTCAAGGCTTGGCTAGGGGTTTATATTGCCAATTCAAATTGTTAGTTTAAAAGTTTGGGGAAGGACCACCCTATAGCTGATAGGTCTAGCAATCTGTGGAGCAACCCCTAGGAGATGATGAACAGAGTGCTGAAACTTTTCAGACACTCACCCCAAGTCACAGATATGGGATTGAATCCATCATCGCTCTTTAGCTCACTTTGCCTTCCTAGTTCAGACCTAGCTATATGCAAATCAGACTTGACCCTGTGCCTCATGAGAACAGTCCAGCCTGAACTGCCAAACCAAATCTCCCCTGGACCAGAAACAAGCATCCTGGGACTGGATTTGGGGTAGCACCCCTCTTCAGCCAGGCTAGCTTGAATCCAGTGGCAAAGTGAGAAAGGGGCCCACGTCTGGGAATACCCTGCCAACTTTGGACGAACAAAGCAAACACAAGCAGATGATGGATAGAGACAGGTATAGCAATCTGCAAATGTATCTTGTTGAAATAACCCCATGTTTGAATGGTCAAAACATTCCTTTATATATTAATACGTCATCTCTAAGTAAGCCTTATTGCACAAAACGCAGGTTGCAAGGCAATTAAAAGTAGTACAGGTATACGTTTAACGTTACACATGTCCTTGTATTGAAAAAGCCCACCCTAAAAGCTATTCTTACTGCAAGAACATATTAAGCTAAAAGCTGCTATTCCCTACACCATTCCAGCTGACCAGTTCCAACTGGGCCTGCCCTGGCATCTCCTACAGTGAGTCTTCAATAGGGGTGGGCAGAATAGGAGTAATGTAGTAATTCCGCATTACTTATGTAACTAAGACTTACTAATTAATTCTGCTGTTCCACTGGCGGAATTGAATCTGCACTTTTACGGTACTGAACCAGGGCTGATAGGGAGCAGTCTCTCTATTTTTTAAAACATTGCAGATTAAACTTTAATCTGTAGTGATTTTAAACACAGAGCAATTGCCCCCTCTTGAGCCCTGTTTATGTAGCACTGCAGGTCACATAATGCTTGGTGCCATTACATAAGTATGTATGGGCACTGAGGCTTATGCACTTCACCGTAGCTACTGCAAGACCTCGGTGCCCTTACATTCCAAGGGGTATGCACTGCACATTGCGGTGACCTCTGTGCTCCTTGGCAAAAATACACTGATTTTTTATATAATTCCACATAATCCATCCATCCATTTGATCTTTATTTCGACATTTTTCAGTCATAAAGATTGCAGTTAAAACATGTATAAAACCAATTGACATAAAATAAACATTTCATAGAATCAGATTACCAATCAGAATGTAGATCATAGGATAATCAATTCATAAGATCAAATTTCATTCAGTGTATACTGTCATAATTTCATAATATACAATCACCCCTGGGTGCCGCTGTGATGAGGGAACATCTCTTGGACCATATGGCTAAGAGGAACTTGGAGAGTGCAAAGACTATGTGCGGTGAAGTGTCAGTCTTAAGGACTCTCATTGCAACAAAATATTTATCAAATCCGATGTTCTTACATAAGGGCACCAACCAGTACTTTCTGGCTTTACTGTAGGCGGGGCATAAAAAGAGCATGTGTACTTCATCATCCTTGATCGCACCACATCCAGGGCAGAAGTTACTCGTGGGATTAGACCACATGCTTGTGTGTGCCCTTAGTGGTAGTGTTCCATGCCTCCATTGGATGTATAGCTTCCTCGCTCCTACAGGATATATGACATTCATAAACTCCTCAAAACCAAATGAGTGTTTGAGAGTTAGAAAGGTGATGGTCATGGAACCAGCTTTGGAGTCATGCAACCATATGTTTTGGTTTTGATCCATAAAGGACTTTGCAAGCGTTTTGCCTGAAACCCCCCTGCATTCCACATTATGAAGCTCCACCAATTCCGCTCACTCCTAGTCTTGACCTCCCATTGCCACCAAGTGCTTTTCCCAAGGTCCTGGAACCTTGGCTGGTGTCAACATATTCTCATCCTAACATTTCTTGAAAACTAGGAATTAGAAAAGTTTTATCTTCAAGAACCTCCAGAAGACTGGGGTCAACCTTCCAAGCCAATTCAATGAAGGCACGATACCCCTGGGCCAAATATTCAGGTTGCATGCATTAGGAGCTTTTTTCTGCAAGAGTAAATCTGACTCAGGATGACCTTATGGAGAAGGTATCTGACCTCGTGGACCCCACTTTGGCTGCAGCCTGCAGCCTTGCCCAACTGGAAAAATCTGAGCTTTAACAAAATGAATACGTCTGAAGGTAGTATCTGGTGGATGAGAAATCTTTTCTGTGTGGAAGATTCAAATTTCTCTCTCTCTGAGCTCTCCACTCCAGCCAAATGTCAACAACTTTACGAAAACCTCATCAAAGTGCCTATGCAACGACATGGACACCTCTTCTGTCCATGGCCTACTGGCCTGCCTCACTGATGATTTCTAACTTTCATATTAAAGACTATTGGCCATATTATCAAGAAAGGGCGATACATTATCGCCGTTTTTATTGGCAGAAAACTGCCGCTAAAGCGGAGATAATGGGCTTGATAATATGCCCTTGTGTATTCCCATAGAGCCCAGGTTCTGGTGTTAACCTGGGCTTCTATGGGAATTCATAAGGGCATATTATCAAGCCCATTATCGCCACTTTAGCGGCAGTTTCCTGCCAATAAAAGCGGCGATAATGTATCACCCTTTCTCAATAATATGGCCCCAATGGGCCTACTTCACAAACTGCACTTTTGATTAAGTTTACAGTTTTGAGTAGTTGTAATATTTTTCACTATTCACAAACTGCACTTTTGTATTAACTCATACATTTTGTAGTAAGTCAGCACAACACCTGGCTAACCACTGGTAGTGCAACACCTTCCTATTGAAAATAATGATGGTAGGGACTTAAAATAAAACTAATAGGAAATGATGTTAAACTTAAATTACCTATTTTTAAATAGTTAAACATATAAATAAATATAAAATAAGGTTACAAAAGATAAAAATAGAACACATTCAATATTTGATCATAAAATATAATAAGCTCTTTCGAATTTAAACATGGTGTAATAACAATAATTTAGAAAATATATTATTTTAATTAGTTCTATTCATCACTTTTAATAAATATTAATACACATTATTTACATTTTCTCTTTAGGTGGGAATTCATTTTTTATTGAAAACTTTAAAAAATGTGTATTGAATTTACTGTAATTTAATTAATTGAAGTTTTAATTCACCTTTAAGTGAATGGTGATTAAAAGGCCGAAATAAAGAAATTTTGGATTGGATTGGAATGGTGATGTAACTTTTTTTATTTTTCTCTACATTTAAATTAGATCTATACAATGATTTTACATTAATATTTAACATAAAAAAAATGTAATATTAATTTTTCCTATACTTTACCAAATGTAGACTTTGCAGTTGGGGTAGTTTTCTCTGTATTGCAATGTATGGAGAAAAATTTAAAGGTTTATTTAACATGAAAATATATACAATAGGACCACTCACAAAGTACAAAGTTCTATTAATAAACCTAAGTGCAGAGATCTCTGCCTCCACCTTTTACATCACTTCTATGTGAATTCCTGCACCCAGGTTGCGAAGGTCTCTGCAAATGCAGGTATTCATTTTATTACTAATCTGGGGAATAGTTTATTGATTTAATTATTTATTAAACATTTTATTTAATAGCTTATTGTGAAGTGGCATTCATTTCTTTTAGTTCATTTTATTTATAATTATTTTAAGTTAATTTACATTTTTGTGTTACATTTAAATCTTTTAAAAATGTGTTTATATAATTATTCAAGTTTATTATTTTTCCCTCTACATTATCATAGAGAGAACTCTGCCCCAGTGGTAGAGACCTACACCAATGAATGAAAATTTACTTCGAACTTTACACTGGCAAACCCTGTTCTAACAGGCTCCTGCCCCGGTTTTGTGATGGTGGATACATGCAAGTCTGCACCTAGTAGAAAATTAACATTGGGAAATAGTGAGTAGCAGAAAGTGCAAAGTTTCTACAGTTACCACTTGGTGCAGCAGTAAGTTTACAAGTGAATACATCTACACATGTACATTTACCTTATGACAATAACCTTGAAATCTTAAATATGTCTGCAAGATGGACTAACTTCAAACTCTTTAGGCATTGTCCTGGCATGTAATCAATCATCCATCTTGGGACCAATTGCATCATTCTTTACATGAAAAAGCATGGCAAACCAAAATGATATTAGGAATCTTCACTTATTCCACAATTGGAGTCATATTCAGTATGATGAGAAAGGAAATAATGTACATGGTTACATGTAAATCAGCCCCGAATCTGATAGTCCACATTGGAATCCATGTTGCTCTGATAGTGGGCAAACCCTTTGTAAGCACCTTTGAAAGCTGTCAGTGTTTTTGCTTGTTATTTTGAATACCTATTATTATGTTGGGCTGTTTAGCTGCAACCGACCCAATCTATATTTATCAGGTACAAATTATTAATGACACCCAGTAAGAAACAATACATGCAGCTGTCAGTATAACTTTAAGGAAAACCATGGGTGGGTCTCCTTTAAGGGCTCCAGGCCGGCTAAGCTTTCCTAGTTTTCTTGACCATTTTAATTTCTTTCATACAGAGAGTGAATAATCAATAACGTATTACTCACTCTGGATATAATAAAAAAAAGTGCCGTCCAGCAGCTACCTGAGGCCGTTTGCTGTAACACTGGTGAATGGCTGGCACAGGCACACAACCACAACTGCCCCGGCCATCAGAGGTTATCCAGGGCTGGTGAACCCCCAGCCCTGGCCTTGGGCCCCTGGCACGCCTCAATGCCTCCTCCATCTGTGACATTTCAAGCGTCACAGATCAAGGTAGCTACTGGCACTGCAGACGTATGCCTTGCAGTGCCAATGGCCATATGCCAATCACTCCACCCTTTCCCCACTCTTCACAAAGCGGGGAAAGGGTGGAGTGAAATAGCAGCCACTGAAACTTCGAGTCTGCGACTGTGCAGGATCGAAGTTTTAGGTTCACCATCATCCAACTGGGAGGAGATGGAGCTGGTGCGATACAGGTCTTCGTGAAGACCTTGAAAAGTGAGCAGGACTGGTTGAAAGACAACATTATGGTGCAAGTTTGTGGCCGGGGTCGACAGGAAGAGGGGTGTAACTGGAGACTAGGGACTAAAGTTCATGTCCACTACTCAGCCTTCCCAGTTCCTGATTCGAGCTAAACTGTGACTTTCCACTAAACTCCCCGGTGCGAATAGTCTGGGAGCAACAAACACGTGCATGGCAGAGTGTTCTCGTGGCAGCTACCATTCCTCCATAGGATGGGATTGAATAGTTTTCGATTATTTTACAATACTTCAATACCCTTTGTAAGCGTATAACCTGCTTTTGATAAGCAGTTTGCATGAACCCTTCAAAACTTTTCATGATGCTCCTACTCGTAACTGGGTAGTTGTTTCGTTGAAAATTGTGCTTTAGGAACACCCTCACATAGAAACCCCAAAAAGATAACGGCTTAGTGTACTGGGAGGTTGTGTGCATGACCTTTTCTATTCAAAGCCCTCTCCTGCTTTAAACAAAACACAAAATCGTATTTAAATGTGTATGCAGAACCCCATTAATTCTGATTCATGCAAAATATGCTCAAGTAAAAAAATGTCCGATCCCTCATGAAAAACTAGCCTTGAATTACACTTTCATTTGTATGCTCCCTTATTTATTTTGAATGCACCTCTCAACATCTTCTAACTTATTCATGGCTTTTCTGTGTATAAACGTCTCTATATCTCATGGCTAGCTGTCTTAATATCGTTTTGGAAAACATATCACTGCAACCTAACAATATCTATTAATTTCAGCAGGCATTGCTTCTATTACAGCATACACTAAAGGTCACACCTCAGTCATTAATTTACCCTAAAGAAACTAGAGTAAATGCATCATTTAGTAAGCACTATATAAATGTCCAGTGTGGGAAGCAGAAAGGATCAGGAGTCCAAACAGACATGTGCAGGCAGCAAGGTAAGTACTAAAGCTTTTGAATGGTATGTGTGCATGCATGAGAGTGTGTATCTGTGAGGGAGCTTGTATATGTGTGAGCATTTGAGAGAGTGGTAGTGAAGGAGTGTGACAGAGTGAGTGATAGGAAGAGTGCATATGAGTGAGGATGAATGAGAGTGAGGTAGGATGACGGTAAGCGTAACTGAGTTTTACTGTCTGTGAGACTTAGTGAGTCACAGTCTGAGTGAGTCAGAGACTGAGAGAAACTGACTGAGCAAAATTGAGTCAGGATGAGTGGAAATGAGTGTCAATGGGTGTAACTGAGTGAGACAGTGAGTCTGGTTCATATTGAGCGAATGAGAACAAGTGGGACAGAGTGAATCAATGAGGTAGAGTGAGACTGAGAGAATGACTGACTGTAAATGAGTGAGACTACGTAAGTAAATCAGAGTGAGATTGAGCGATTTAGAATCAGCTGGACTGAGTGAGTCAGGAATAACAAGTGAGTAAGAGGAGACTGAGTGAAAATAAGTGAGAATGGGTGACACTGGATTAGACTGAGTGAGTTAGAGGGAGAGCGAGTGAAGAGAAATGAATACTATTGAGGGAGACTAAGTTAGAATGAATAAGACTGAGTGGGTCAGAGTGAGGATGAGTGCGACTGCGTTAGTTAGAGTATGTAAAGGTGAGTGCAAATGCGAATGAGAGTTAGTGAATGAGACTGAGGGCCATATGTATCAAGGCAAAATGGGTTCGCAAACGCCGAAATTCGCAGAATTCCGGCATTTGCGAACCCATTTTCGATAAATGGTATGTATGAAACATTTTTATTGCAAAATAAGGAATCGCTAAATTTGCCATTCCTTATTTTGCGATTGCATTTAAGGAATTACAAATTTTGCGATTCCTTAAATGCAATGTATCAAGATAAAAAACATTCCAAAATGCCATTAAGGAATCACAAATTACCACCAACTTCTAGTTGGAGGTAAGTTGCGAATTCTTTCAAAAAAGCATCATTTTAAAAACCAAAAGGTGCCATGTGACGCTCATACATGCCCTTAGGGCATGTATGTGCGCCATATGCGCACACATGTCATTTTCAGGGGTGCAGCAGGGTGTTCTTGAGACACCCCTACACCCTTGAAAATATTCACAATTTGCGATTAGCAAATTGCGATTCGCAATTTCCCCTTCATTCCTATGGGCCTCCTGGCCCATAGAAATGAATGGGAAATTATTCCTTAATTGCGATTAGCAATTTGCTAATCGCAATTATGGAATTTAATCGCTAAAAAGAAGCGATTTTCTACATACATACCATTTTGCGATTTCTAAATAGCGATTCCTTAAAAATCGCTATTTAGGAATCGCAAAATGGAATGTTGATACATATGGCCCTGAGTGAGAAAGAGTTGGAGATAATAAGAATGCAAGCGAGTGTGAGCAAATCCTCTGAACCCACTGTGACAACAACTTCCGGCTTGCTTACTGGAATTCCAACCAAGGATTATGCTTCACCACTTTTTAAGGTCACCAGCCACCACCAATGAAAACATTACCAAAACAGGCATGTATATTAGCAATGCTCGCTCAAATCAATTACAATGCAGTGTATCAAAAGCATAATTCTAATTCTGCGAATCAAGATAAAGCAGGGGAAACGGCCATATGCCTCTGGTTGACTCTGCTTTGGCAGCTGGCTGCGGGAAACCTGCTCCTAACACTCTGTGGAAACGGTGCAGAAGGACAGCGGCTGTTGGCAGTTGCAAATCTGGACGACTCTCTCTGTGAGCTTCATTGAGTGTTCCACACCACTCCTTTTTATTTACTAAAAGTTGGCTTACACAATATGGGTTCCTTTTTTGTGCCAGCTGTTTTCTTTGTACTACTAGTGACCCTGCTAACCAATCATCCTCTCAATGTCCTATTTTAGGCTTGTTTAAATCAGCATGTCTTGAGCTGTATGTCCCCAGGCCTTGGCGTAATACACTGCATCATCTTGGCTGAAAATGTGGCTATGTCTACTCTTCTGAATATGTCCAGGTAGCAAGAAAAGCATCACAAAATCATCCACCACCTAGGTGCAGTACATGGGCTTTCAATGCTTTTTCACTCATCAACACTACCTAAGTTAAATAACCATTTTGCATCACAATGTGTTCCGCACACTTCTTCCTATATAATACACACCTATTTACCAAGTCATGTTATTACTTGATGATGCCTGCATTGGTCACAGATTCTAGCAACACCGCAAGTTTTAATGGCAGTTACACCAGACGTGAGATTTTTCCCCATCAATTTGTTGATTTATTGGGTGTAAACTCTACTTTCCTTTCTAATATTGGGGAACGATGTTTTCAAGGTTAGCTACATTATGTTTCTACAAATGCATATTATGTGGATGTGAATGCTTATTCGTTATTCTGCTACTACCTAGATATGTTCACAAACACAATGCAATACGTTGCCATAAGGCAAGCGTTTATGTACACAACATAGGGTGTAACTGTTATATTTACACAATTCACTTGCAAAGCTAACAATTTAAAATGGGAGTCTTTTGGTACTTCCCTGGTGCCTTGTCATGTTTTGCATTTTCAAGCGGTATGTGGCAGGTGTTACCACAAGTTCCTGGGGACTCAACATGTGCAAAAAGTCTCAGCCTGCATCTACATCTTCATCACAGAATGTTTAGGGTAACTGCTTGCTAGTTTTTGAGGTATGGGAGTGATGGTTACCAGCCTATTAATGGAGATTGCCAACTGCGCTTTGTAACTTGTGCATTTCTAGACTTCTGCCTGATTCATAATGGCCAACACCCTTAAATGACCTCTGTTTCCTTAATGGCAGATATTTAAATCCTAGATTGTTGTTATTGACTTCTGGGTCGATTATCCTTCACTTCCATGTTAGAAGGGGTTATGGGAGTATATAAGACAACAGTGCCTCTAGTCTAGTACTGAAATGTCTTTAAATGGTGAGTTCTTCCACTGCTGACTAGTTTCCCAGCCTGGCTTTCTTTTTTCCGAGCATCTTTTTTGTGATTTTATGTTCCATTTCCTTACTAATGTCACTGCTTGCTACTTAAACCTCTCCAGTTAACATTGCAGCCTTACCAGTAGTAGCCAGCGTCAAACTTCCTCCTGGTACAAGTCAAACTCAGGACTAGTGGTGGTAAGAGAAGATATGTAGCCCTAGGGCCAGAGATGTCTATCTTGAAACTGTAGAACTAGGTTTGAGACCCAGTCTTGGCTCAATCATTAAAATTCGTATGCCTAAACAAGTGAAATTGTAAAACATGTAAATTAATCTGATGCACATTTAGAGAACTCTGATGCCCTCGGACCAAGTTTGTGTTATGTAAAAACTGCAACAAAAAATGTGTATCTGCATCCGAGCTACATTTTATATCCTTAAGTGTTTTTTGCTGTATTAATGAATTTCCTATTTTAAAGGAGGAGGTGTGCTCCCGAATTACTTACCCCAGCTAATGGACCAACATTGATTTCTCGGCCTATCCTTACCTTGTTTCCCTTGTTTTCCTTAATCCTATATTCCCAACTTCAACAATACAAACTGAGTTGAGAGCCTTAGAACCCTAGAATGCTTGTGGACAATTCACTCATTCTTCAAGTCCGCTCATCAAAAATGTGTCAACCCAGCGCTTGGTATAAATGTGGATGTTCTGCATGATGCTGAGCCCTGTGCTGTGGCCCATAGGTGAGCCAGCATTGGCTGGATAAGAAGTTCTACTCAAGATAAACTCTCAAATTCCTTTGTTCAAACCACAGTGCTTTAGAGTATGATGTTGTGTGGTGTAAATAAAGAATTACTTTATGGACTTCATAGACCTGTGACGTAGGTGTTGAAGGCTAATGAAGTGAATGCAGATTTAAAATGTTGAGTTTGTGCTTATAGGTTGAAGAATAAAGACATGTATAACTACTCTCCGTGGTTGGTATAGTCATAGGTGAGTGCCTAGGTTAGGTAAGATGCTACAACAGGCAACGAGGATTGGATAAGTAACACTTAGATTGACGGTGTTATCCCAGAGAGTTTCCAGTAGTCCAGCAAACTGCTTGTGCATGCTACGTGTGCCACTGTTGAAGTGAAGAAACAGCGCTGACACCTGTGGAGTCTCAGCACAATGCCAGCCTGTGTAAAACTTTTGCATACAAAGAAAGCATAATTGAAATTCAACAAGTCGGTGGGCGAGAATCGAATGAAAAGGCAGCAAACATAGGTAAGAGCTACTACTAGTAGCGGACGGTGGTGGGAGTGCTGCCGGGCGGTGATGAGGGGCGGGGGAGGGGCAGGGTGGGGGTAGTAAACTACGGAATATGGCCAAATACAGGTAAGTAAAAATATAAATCAATAAAACAAATGTTGTTGTGCGCACTGCATCGCCAAATGCGATGCAGTGCGCACAACAAATTTTGCTGTATTTATTTATGTTTACTTACCTGTATTTGGCCATATTTGTAGTTTACTACCCCCCACCCTAACCCTCCCCCGCCCCTCGTCACCACCCGGCAGCAATCCCACCACCGACCGCTACTGGCTACTATGCAAATTGCTGCTATTTGTCATGTAGAGAGATAATGCTAAAGGCGGATGCACCCAGGATTTGAAAAGTAGTGTATTGTGAAAATCCAGTGCAAGTTAAGCTATGATCTGATGTACTATGAAGCAGAGATCAACCAGGTGGTTACGAAATGACATTTAATCGCACAGCCAATTGAAAGTCATAACGTTATCTGCTTATCAAATAATTCAAATACACAAAAACGTGTCTACTTACCAAAATATTTAAAGAGAGTCATCATACAGCCTGCTGTGGAGTGCCTCGAGAGGGAGTCTGGGTTGTGCATGCCGAGCTGCCAATAACGAGGCTGCCCACCACCAAAAGCTGGTGCCCAGCACCAAGTGGGGGTT
Source organism: Lissotriton vulgaris (assembly GCF_964263255.1). NCBI lineage: Eukaryota > Metazoa > Chordata > Amphibia > Caudata > Salamandridae > Lissotriton > Lissotriton vulgaris. The sequence continues at coordinate 466,840,043 of NC_141691.1, forward strand.
CAGAACAACTCTACGGATCTCCATCATAATAAAGAGCTCCAATGGAGAGCAAGGGAAAGGCCAAAGCTCCTCCAGCATTCAAAAGTGACCATGAAGCCGGAATGTCAAAAGAATCTAGAGATGGTTTGTATGAGCAAGTTCACCAAGAAGCATTAGGGAGACCACTGCTATCCACCAATGGTTATACTGCTGCTGCTTTCTTAAAATCACCATAATCATCTGACATTGCCAAAAAAACAATAATGGCAATAGATGGAATGCTTGGATACAGACTATTGAGGATTTTATAGACACAATTGAAAAAATATATGACAAAATACATGAAAAAAGACTATCAAGTATCTGAATACCATGGATGGTGAAGGTGTAAAAGAGGCCATAAAAAAGATACCATAGGATGGTGAAGTGGAATATAATCCCGACAAAGCAGCCTTGAATGTTAAGTTCAATCAGGTGCCAAATGTAGATAGCGAATGATACATCGTCAATCAAGAACACCAGAGAGTAAGTTAAATCATCAATTTTTGAGTGCCTGGATCTCCTCATAAAGCACTGAAAGTTCATTTAGTTTAATGATGAGGAGGATATTTGCCTCAGAGTAATAGACAGATGTCTGCCAGATTCTTTTTGGCACCGAATGTTGAAAGAAACTCCGAGGTTAGAGCAAGTCCTCATAGCTACCTGAGCTGAAGAACGTGCTAATCGACAAGTGGCTGACATGGAGGCCAGAGGTGCCCAGAAGGCGTCAGAGATGAAAATGAAAAGTAAGCCAAAGCCTAAAGCTGAGTGACGCAAAGTGATGTCTCCACAGAAAACAGAAAATGTTCTTCAGATGTGACTTGCGGTTTCCAAATGACAATAGATGTCATGCCATTGGACAGATTTGCAACAGCTGTGGTAAAGCAAACCATTTTGTGACGTGCTCTCACAAAGCCAAGCGGTCCTACGTACTGAGGCAAATCAATCAACACCAAGCAAAGTCGATTATCATCAAAATACTCATCAAAGAGTTCCTCAGTGTCCATTTCAAGTGAAAGTGACAATGATGACTGTGCAAAGTCGATGCTTACTTTAGAGATGGATGCACAAGTGGAACTAGTTGAATGTGATAAAAAACAAAGCACATTAAAAAGTAGAAGAGGGTCAGAGGCCTAGGCTTAACGACTCCACAGGATATATAGCCCCAAATTAACGTCACAATAAACAAAAGATATCCTGCAGTCGACAATTAACAAGACAAAAGAGAGACCGTGTCGATCTATATACTGATAGGCCAAAAATACGCAAAATTGGTGCGGATTCCCTTCACTCACCGTGCCCGGTGACATGCTTCATCATCTGGGTCTCCTTTTAGGGCTACAACTCCACCCTAATGATGGAGGAGCTCAAGGATGTTTTTTTAAAGTATAGTATCTTACAGATGTGAGCGATGGAGTAAACAACAGGTATGGGAAATTAGTGCAGTGCAGAAAAAATGTGATGTGAATGGTAAAATTGAAGCAGAATCAGTGTGATTTTATTCTTGTCTGACCCTGAACAAATATTAAAAACAGTGCAGGGACGAATTTAACAAATAATCGTCCATTAACAAGAATAGGTCGACATGTTTCAGCACCTACAGGTAAAGAAATAACCTAGTGCTTTCATCAGGACCTCTTGGATATAAAATGCTACTGCGATAAAGAGATAAGAAAAGATGAAAAGTGAAAGGATACACTACGAGCTTGATTTCCCACAGATTCCGTTCCTCGTGCCTCTTGGACAAATCTAAAAGAAATATAAGAGGTGCATATAAACAGTTTAGGAGCACAGTCTATAATTGTCTTGAATCAATACATGTAGCGTGAAATCGCCATCGTATGTGTGCAGAAAATTTGCAAGCCACTCCAATCAAGTGTTACCTCAAGAGATTGGAGGAAAAATCTCACCCCACCTGGCAACAGGTCAGGACAAAAGGAGTCACCGCTCTAAAAGAGACAAAACAACCAATCCTACTTCAGTCTGGTGTATAGGCTCTTCTACAAGTTAAAAAAACGACCAATGCCCAATTGCAAAGTGAAACCCTAACCTCTTCCTACCAAAAAACCTCTCATTCCTAAACCAGTGGACAGACCACTTCAAATAATATGGTCATATGTCATCATGGTAAAACAGTTTGTCAAACAAGTTGTTCCTTGACAGGTATTTGTAGTCACCTGTTCGATGGCCGAAATTCACATGTTTTTAAACAGATAGATCTGTATACTACATATGTTGTCATTGTACTGGTATAACAAAACGCCAGGATGTCCTAAAGTCCATTGGTGTAAATCTCCAAATGCTATTCGTTTGTATATTCATGATTTTAAATGAGTACACACTCTGCCCCATGTATATTGCCAAACAGTGGTTTTTGCATGACGCTGTCACATTGCTGTAATGTCCTTAGTTACCAAAACAACCATGCCAGACAAAACCCCTTTAAAAATATGTAAGCGCGCGCTTTTATTACTCACCTAACCATCAGTACCTCAGGCGTGCATCTCAGCCATCGGGGAGGTACCGCCCAGAGGTGTCTCTGTTGTTTATATTGAGCCTCGGATTATCACCGGGACTTCAGGTTGCTTCCGCGTTATTGCGGTGTGTCAATCAATATTATGGCTGAGGAGATAAATCATAAATTGTCTCCATTACTACAATTTATGCAACCGAAAACTAAAGTATTTGCATAGGCTGTGTCAACACCTTTAAAACTGGTTATTTGTAGCTTTGATGAAATACAAGAAAACGGTGGTACAACCACCTATTCAATGTTGCAAAGTAGTTTATTATTAATGGTAAGTATGTATCTACCACTCGTAATAAGGCCACAGTCACAATATATGGTCCTTTCAAGGTCTCAATAAATTATTCTTTTGCTCAACCCTTGATGGCTTGCAACACGCAGGCATGTTTAACTTAGGAGAGAGGTATGTAAAGCATTTAAAAACACCAATACATTAAATAAGTAAGACTGAACACACAAGAAAAATCCAACACTAATTTATAAAAATAGTAAATATTTTCATGATTAAAATGTCACTAAACTGAAAACAACATCCAATATAGTGAACCAGAGATATGTATTCTTAAAGAGTCAAAGTAAAAATTAGCGCTTAGAAGCAAATAGCACAAAAAATGTTAAAAAGGCTGCACTGCACAGGGACAAAGTCAAGAGTCCTTTACACTCACTTTCAGAAGTGCTTCTTGATGGAAGAAAGTGGCCCAAAGCACCAGCAAAGGGTTCAGAAGCTCTGGTGTGCCTTTTGGAATTACTCCCACAATGCCCCTGGTCAACTTATAGAGCTTTTTACAAAGGTTTCTCCAAACCTCTGAAACATCTTCCTGAAATTCTTCTTGTTGGTTCAAAGTGTCCAAAATACTAGTTTAGAAGCTCTCAGATGGTCCTTGGATTGTTAGGCCTAGGTATCCCACAATACACCTGGACAAATCCTTAAAAGTCCAAGAGACACACTCCAGGATGGGATTTTCTTGGTGAAGGTGATGCAGGTAGGCTCTGTTCACTCCTTGTGAAGCCAGGCAAAGTCCTTAAGACTGTAGTACCATATTGTGCAGCAGGTGCAGTCCTTCAGAGTGCAGTCCTTTGGGTTCAGACCAGGTTCCAGCAAGGCAGTCCTTCTTCTGTGTTGTTTCAGGCAGTAGATATGAGTTACTTGGCAACTCTCCTATATTTTTTCAGTGTTCCTGGTGTCAAGCAGGGGGTACTCATGACCAATGAGATGCTGGGTGCCACCCAGGTGTATGATCACTTCCTCCAAAGTGTTCCATATTCTTGTCCCAGAAAGCACTATACCCAAAACATCCAAAATAGAGAAAGTCTATATTAAAGAGTTAGTTGTGACTAAGCCAACCCACTGGTGTGGCTAAGATTCCCTAACATTCCTCTTTCAGCCCCCTCACCAATCAAATGACTAGGGCTCCTGTCTGACTGAAGATATAGGATGTGGAGGTGAGGCTGTGTCCGAATATTTTTATTTGGCGTATTTAACCATACAAATCTGCACTTTACAAACATTTAAAACGTAATTTAACCCAACAGTTTTCCCATAAAAGAGTATACTACACGATGGAGGCCTACTAAGACATATCATAAAAGGCTCCTATATGAGGGCTCTTAAATCATATCCAAAGCAGCAAGGGTTTGCGTTATACTTTAGCTATACATTTGTACACAATCTTGTATAGTCTCCTGATCATAGTTAAGATTGAATTTTCACCATATGTTCTTTTCAACTTATGCCATTTCATTCATTTATTCCTGTATAGCAATTCAAAATCTTCCTATTGCACATGCCACGTCTAAAAATCTCATATTTACCATTAAATTAAGTGCTCGGTCTCTACTAAAACTTTTATAAACAATAAAAATAATTTTTAAAAATATTTTCCTTTCTTTTAAAACGCGCAAACAATCCAGCAAAATATGTTCGCTACTGCATTTTACTTGTCGGCCACAAGAGCACAGTCCTTGGTCATTTGACATAAGTGATCTTATCTTCCCATTAATGTTACTTGGATTCAGGCACGTACCACCACCAAGACATACTTCAGATTATTACAGCGCTCAAGCTGAATATAATCCATCTGCAAAACTTCAAAAGGTGCAGTCGGTGTAGCAAATCCTCCTGCTGGAGTTCGTGTCCCTTTTCCAAGATTAAATTGCAGGCAGATCATACAGGGCTGTACTACTCTCTTAGCACGTGCTAGCAATTTCTGGATGCTCCCAAACTTGTGTGAGCAATTTCACTATTGCTGAAGCTCCAACATGTGCTAGCCCATGTGCCATCTGAACCATAGGTTGTACAAAAGCTATAGGCAACTTCCATCCATCCATCTGTTTGTTTCACCAACAACCTTCATCATCCAACTCTCCATCCTTGGACCATTGCTCCCGTTCTTTGTAAGAAGCGGTCCTCTGTATCTCTAAAACTTCCTTCCTAGCATCGTGCCACCGCTCAGCTTGTGACGTCACTACATACAAGTTCAAGTTTAAAATTTGTATAGCGCACTACTCACCCAGAGGGTCTCAAGGCGCTTGAGGGAGGGGAGGTACTTTACTTATCGAATATCCACGTTTTTAGTTGTTTTCTGAAGGTGAGGTGGTTCTGTGTAAGGTGAAGGTGGAAGGGGAGAGAATTCCAGGTCTTGGCCGCTAAGTAGGAGAAGGATCTTCCCCCCATGGTGGATCTTTAGATGCGAGGAGTTGCGGCGAGGGCTTGATTGGACGATCGTAGTTGGCGGGTGGGGGTGTAAAAGGACAGGCGCGTGTTGAGGTGTTCGGGTCCTAGGTCGTAGAGGGCTTTGTGTGCGTGGGTGAGGAGAAGGAACGTTATTCTCTTGTTGACGGGGAGCCAGTGGAGGTCTTTCAGGTGACCGGAAATGTGAGCTTGGCGGGGGATGTCCAGGATGAGTCTGGCTGATGCGTTTTGGATGCGTTGGAGTTTTTTCTGTATTTTGGCTGTGGTTCTGGCGTAAAGGGTGTTTACGTAGTCCAGTCAGCTTGGGACCAGTGCATGGGTGACCGTCTTTCTTGTTTCGGTGGGGATCCAACGGAAGATTTTTTTGAGCATACGGAGGATGTTGAAGCATGATGATGAGACGGCGTTGACTTGTCTGGTCATCGAGAGGGAGGAGTCCAGGATGAAGCCCAGGTTACGTGTGTGGTCCGTTGGTATGGGTGCGGTTCCCAGGGCCGGGGGCCACCATGAGTCTTCCCAGGCGGATGGGGATGATCCTAAGATGAGGACTTCCGTTTTGTCCGAGTTCAGTTTTAAACGGCTGTTCTTCATCCACTCGGCTACTTCTTTCATCCTTTGTGTAGGTTAGTTTTGGCGGTGTTTGGGTCTTTGGTGAGGGAGAGGATCAGCTGAGTGTCGTTTGCGTAGGAGATTATGTTGAGGTTGTGTTGGCGCGTGATGGATGCGATGGGACTCATGTGTTTTTTTTTTTTTTTTTTCATAAAGCTTTATTCGGAACATTTAAGAAACATGTTCATAAAAGCACAAATAATACAGACAATTCATACAATTTCTTAGAGGGAAACATAAAATACAATATATATATACACTAACGATCAAAGAAAAGGAAAAAAAAGATACACATATTGCAAAATATCCAGAGGGGGGTGAAATAAATATTTAAAATGTACAGAAGTTTTGTTTAAAAACACATACTTTTCCTGGCGCTAATCGCTTTATATAAAAAAGATGCAGTAAAAAAACAAATGTCCGCATGATTCAGATTAAAAATCAATTTCATAGCCTCTGGAGTGTCTCTCACTCCAAATCTAATGAATAATGGCTTCAAGTAGAATTTCCTTAACTCAGTGTACAAATCACATGTTAACAAAAAGTGCTTAGTGCTTTGTTCAGACTTATTGTCACATTTACAGGGACCAACAGGGCGCAATTTGATGTTAGGCCACGCGACCAGATGATGTGCTATACCCATCCTCATTCTGGTCAGTACAAACTGGTGTGAGGTTCTAGTCACCTGTGACAAATATGGTCTGAAACCGGTAAATTCATTCATGCTATTATATAGTACACAAGTTGTTAATTTAGAGTCCTCTAAGTGATGCCTTTCATTACAGTTATTTAAAAATATTGTTTTCACATCAGATTTGGGGATGTCCGAAAGCCTGTAGGGGTCCATTAAAACATTGATTCCAAATAGATTTTTTACACGATCAATAATGTAACCGATCCAGGGGATCTTCAAGTGTTGGTCCAATGAAAGGCAGTCCTTAATAATTGCTCTGTTCAGTGTGGTACCATCACTGACCCAGATCGAGCGCCACAATAGAATGGGCCTTAGCATGATCATATCATTTAGGGCTTGAATCCCTGTTTCATTGTAAACCAAGGAGTTGGAAATAGACCTGGGTAAGCATAGGAGCTTTTTCAGGAAGAGGTTCTCCTCTACCTGTAGGCTCTTTGCAGATGACACCCCCCAGACTCCTGCCCGTAAAGGGCAGCAGAAAGACATTTTGATTTATAAATGTTTAACATATCTTTGATACGTCTATTCCCCAGTTTCTTGGCAAACAGAAAGACCCCGTTGGCGCTCCTAGTCATCTTAGTTCTGACCACCTTATGTTCAGTGGCCCAGCTCCCATTATGAGAAAAGGTAATTCCCAGATAGCAAAAGTTATCAACTTTTTTCACTGGTTCCCCTTCAATAACATAGTGGGTTTTCCCATTTCTTTTAACTTTTCCAGAGCTGCATTCCATTACATAAGTCTTAGCCTTATTAATCACCAGTTTCCTATTCTTAATGAAGGATACAAAACAATCCATTAAGCGTTGAAGGCCCAAGGGTGTCCTAGACAGTAACACTGCGTCATCCGCATAGAGTAGTACTGGTATGTTAAAGTTATTAACTCTAGGGGCATCTGCAGCGACTGCCTGCAGGGCAGATTCAACCTCATTAATAAAAAGGGTAAAAAGCAGGGGCGCATGAACGCACCCCTGTCTGATGCCCCTTCCTATCCCAAACTTAGTGGTACACTCCCCATTGGGTCCATATCGAACACTGGTGCGAATTTTTTCATACAAACGGGCTAAGAAGTAAATAATTCCCTCTGGGGCACCCATCTCCAGTAGTTGAGCCCATAGTATTGCGTGGTCTACCAGATCAAAGGCACTACTAAGGTCGGCGAAACAGAGATAGAGCGACCCGTTTTTTGCCTTGGTATATTTTCCCACCAATAGCTCTAAATTCAAACACTGTTCTATAGTACCACGGCCTTTTCTAAAGCCAAACTGGCAATTACTTAAAATCTCATTAGATTCAGCCCACTCTTCTAATCTTACAAGGAGGACCCTACTCATAATTTTAACTGATGAATCCAATAAGGATATAGGTCTATAGTTTTTTGCATCCCCACGGTCTCCTTTCTTAAAAATAGGGATGATTATTGACTCTTCCCAAGTAGACGGTATATTACCGCTAATAGCTGTATTAAAGATTTTGGTGAGCAAAGGCCCCCATATATCTGGGGCGGTCTTGTACACGTCTATGGGAACGCCATCTGGCCCCTGGGCCTTGCCTCCTTTGCTAGCTCTAAAACTAGCCATAGTTTCACTGATGGTTATATCTAGGGCAAGGATGGGCCACCTATCCCCATTGGTAACTATTGAATTACAAGAATCAAAGATTTTAGAAAAATGTTGGATCCATGAGTCCATGCTCACGTTAGAAGTGAGTTCAGGAACCCTATCATCTTTTAGGAATGGGCTATTTACCGTGGACCAGAACAGGGTACAATTGTTTGAGTCCGCCGCTAGGGTGAGGTTATCCCAGGCCTCTTGCTGTAATTCAGCTTTTCTACGTTTCAGGGTAGTGTTAAAACCCTGTCTAAGTTGGACCACCAAAACTTTGTCCCTCGGTTTGGCTGCAAGGGCCTCTTTGAGTTCTTTGCGGGCATTGGAACAGGCATGATCAAACCAGCCCCTTGGACACCTTGCTTTAGACCCCGCCTTTTTGGTGAACTTTTTGTTAATAATGGAATTAATATTGTTAAAGTGATCAATACTGTCAGACGAGGTGTCTACACATTCTAGGATTGCCGTGATATCTGTCACACAACTAGATATAATTGAATCTGAAGTTATAGCGGCTTTTTCTCCTTTCCACCTCAATCTATAACCGTTCTGTCTATGGGGTTCAATATTATTGATAATACCATTTTCACAGACATGATTTTTTACCCAGAAGGTTAGTTCAGTGGTCAAACAGTTATGGTCACTCAACATAATATCTATCACATTGGCCATCGGGCATAACGGGTCAATAGTTGATGACATACATATAAAATCAATAACGGTATTAGCGCCCCTTCCTTTAAAAGTTGGAATATTTCCACCCGTGTCTTTTTTAGCATTATCCAAGATTTCCAAATCGTAATGAATCATAAAATAATTCAAAGTTTCCCCGTAAGTGTGGTGTGGGAAATGAACTTCAGCTTCCCCCTGTCGATTATGCACACCACAAACTTTCTGAGAGGATAATGGGCACACAGGTACATTAAAATCCCCCACAAAAATACATTCAAATGCATTGTTAAAATTCCTCACGAAATTGTTCACCGCCGTATCTAGTTCATTAATCACTAAATGTCTAGTGTTGTCAAATACATTATTGTAGAAATTTATCAATAGGATGTTTCTGCCTGGTTCTTGTGTGAGCCATAGGATTTGCGAATGTGCCCCCACGTTAACGAATTTTTTCACAAGGATTGGTAGTTTGACAGAAATTAACACCAGCAGACCGCTTTTAGCTCTACCATGAGATGAGGGTCGTGCTGGGAGCTCATAGGACACATACCCATCAATGCCATTACATTTTTTGCTCCATGTTTCCTGAAAACATAGGATGTCAAACAAATGCACAAAATCAATCCAGCCTAAGGCATCTTCCTTGGCCATAATTCCCGCAATACTCCAGCTAGCAATATGGCAAGTTATATTCTCTCTTTCATTGCTAGCGTTTGACGGATCCACACTAGGGATGGACATGTTATTATCTATATTAAAAAGCTCTATGCTGGGTATAGAGTTTATGGTGTCTCCCCCATTCAACGTACAGTTCAAACATACATTACTTATTTCATTAGTTAACAAAACGGCCGCTTCATTAAAATTTCTAGACTCTAGATCTCTCGGGGGTTCAATCTCATGTCAATCGTTCTGATCTAGGTAACTCAGGGACTGAAACCTGTTCTGGGTAGGGACCTGGTACACCATTCCATTATCAAACAGAGGGGAGTTGCCAAATGGAACAAATGGGTTAGGGGTATGCATTAAAGGGGCATTCCCGCCGAACATAGGGTTCCCCATGTGCAGCGTTGGAATGAATGGACCATGTTGTGGACCAAAGAAGAAGTTAGGCATCAGTGGTCTATTTACCAAATGAGGATAGGTGGGATTGCTCGGAGCCTTCTCCTTACAATTAGGTGGCGGTAGCCCACCGAGGTGGTTATAAAAATAGCCCAACGGCCTAGCAACTACTTCAGTCTCAGACTGCGTAATTGAAGCTGCTCTAAGCAGGACCGTTGCCACATGTTGTGGGTGCTTGAAGTTTATGATCACGCAGTCCCACCCACCTATTTTTTTGGTGTTACCTATCCAATTTACTCTTCTGATGGAAATTATTTGGTCAGCATAGCCGACTGGATAGCCACAATGACGATTTAGCCAGGAAATGGTTTTATTTCTCAAGGAATCAGGTGTCTCATATTCACTTGGGGGCTGAGTGAGAATGGGAACGTTAGTTAGAACCACCACGTAAGGTACACAGTCGGGTGGTAAATCAACAGGGCGTCTACAGATCCTAGTGGGCTCCCCATTAGATCCTCCCATCGTATCAGTTGGAACTGTCACCGTAGGTGCTGATACTTGCATAGGGGCTTGCATAGGGGCTGATGATTTAACACCCGTTGGATTGCCTGGAACCCCTTGGTTAGAAGGATTTGAGGATCTTCCTCCCTCCTGTGACGACATAGGTGGTGGCCTCTGTGGTTTTGGCTGATCTTTAGTGGAATGTTTCCTGGCCAAAGTGGGAGGGGCACTGGTAGAGGCTTGTGACTGCTCCTTATCCCTGGTGGGAGCAGTAACAAAGCAGGTTGACTTTTTAATGTCAGCTAAGGATTTTTCCAAGTTGTGTGCATGCTTACCCACCAAGCCCCTTAACCTGACTACTTCCTCCTGAAGATCTCCTATCTTAGTTAACAATGGCTCTATCACCATACTAAGTTTACTAAGGATTGCACTCGTTAGTGAGTCAATTTGATCAGGCTTCAGAGAAACATAATTATCTAGGTTCGCAGGTACTAAGTCATTGGTGTGTTCCACTTGGGTCGTATCTTTTTTCCTTCTGGAGATATGACTACCTCGCTTAGGGATTGGTTTTCTGCAAGCGCGCATAAATTTGGAGGCCCTCCCAAATTGCTGAGGTGTCCCCTCGAGGTTATTACCTTGGTCCTCCTCCCCCATTATAGACTGGTCTAAGGCCTTGGTTGCTTCGACATTAATACTAGTGTTGCTATTATCGAGTTCCACAGGGGGGACCATCTCGTTAACAATATTATTAAGATTTACAGGGTTTACATGATTGTTTACATCGGTGGACAATGGAGGATCAGCAATAATACTTTTTCCCAGTGACTTCCTCCTGTCGCTGTTGATTTTGGACACCACTTTCAGTAAGTAGTTATCCGGCAATGTACTTTGGACTGACATTTCTGGGGTTTCTGTGACAATATCCGTACAACTCAAGTTAAAATACGAGGGGTAACAGTGACTATTACACGAATTGTCCTTCAATAGTACTCACAGTTCGGGCCAAGGGGGGTGGCCCTGCCCGGCCTCTTCTGGCCCCTGACGGCCACAGACGGCCCCGCCCTTGTCCCGGGCTTCTCCGGGTCGCTCCCGCGCGCGACTCGCGGGGCGAGAGAGGTGTCAGCCTTTTAACAGGCGCCTCCGGGCGCTCTCTGGGCATCAGCGTCGTGCTCCCGCCCCAGGGGCTGCTGGGGATTGTAGTGCGCGGTTTCGCGCTGTCACCCGGTGGTCCTTGGCGCTTTCCGCTGCGCCGCCGTTTTCCTCTCCGCTCCGGTCTCCCAGGCAAGTCTTAGGACTTTGGTGTTCCCCCACTGGGCTCCCGGGGGGTCAGCCTTTTAACAGGCGCCTCCGGGCGCTCTCTGGGCATCAGCGTCGTGCTCCCGCCCCAGGGGCTGCTGGGGATTGTAGTGCGCGGTTTCGCGCTGTCACCCGGTGGTCCTTGGCGCTTTCCGCTGCGCCGCCGTTTTCCTCTCCGCTCCGGTCTCCCAGGCAAGTCTTAGGACTTTGGCGCGTGATGGATGCGATGGGACTCATGTATACGTTGAAGAGGGTGGGACTGAGTGATGATCCTTGTGGAACGGCGCAGATGACTTCAGTGGCTTCCGATTTGAAAGGGGGGAGGCGGACTCTCTGGGTTCTTCCAGCAAGGAACGAGATGATCCAGTCCAATGCTTTTCCTTGTATTCCGACGTTGCTGAGGCATTGCATAAGGGTGGTATGGCAGACTGTGTCGAAGGCTGCGGATAGGTCAAGTAGGATGAGGGCAGCTGTTTCTCCGTTGTCTAGTAGAGTTCAAATGTCATCTGTTGCTGCGATGAGGGCGGTCTCGGTGCTGTGTTTGGCTCAGAAGCCAGACTGTGAAGGGTCGAGGTATTTGTTGGATTCGAGTAAGGCGGCGAGCTGACTGTTGATGGCTTTCTCAATGACTTTGGCAGGGAATGGGAGGAGCAAAATGGGGCGGTAGTTTTTAAGTTCAGTGGAGTCTGCTGTGGGTTTCTTCAGGAGGGCGCTGAGTTTGGCATGTTTCCAGGTATCCTGGAAGGTAGTGGAGTTGAGGGAGCAGTTGATGACGTCTCGGAGATGGGGTGCGATAATGGAGTCTGCTTTGTTGAAAATGTGGTGGGGACATGGGTCGGTTGGCGATCCTGAGTGGATGGAGTTCATCAGGCGGATGGTATCTTCAGTGGTGATTGGGTTCCAGGCACAAAGGTTGTTGGAGAGGGGTTTTAGTCTGGAGGTGGGTGGGGTGGACTGGTCTCCGGACTGGTCTCCAAAGCTGTTATGTATGTCAGCGATTTTGTTGTGGAAGAACGAGGCTAGAGAGTCACAGAGGTCTTGGGAGGGAGTGATGTCGTTAGTGCCGGCGGTGGGGTTGGTGAACTCTTTGACGATGTTGAATTGTTCCTTGCTGTTGTGGGAATTGTTGTCGAGTCGTTCCTTGAATGCTGATTTCTTGGTGGATCGAATCAGTTGGTGGTGTTTGTGGGTGGCGTTCTTGAAGGTAGCTAGTTTGTCAGTGGTTGGGTTTTTTTGCCAGGCTTTCTCAAGGGTGCGACAGATCTTCTTGGATTTCTTACGGTCATCATTAAACCAGGGGGCTTTTTTGCTACTTTGCTTGATTTGATGGTTTTTCAAGGGTGCTAATTCGTCAGCGCTGTGGGTGATCCATTGAATGAGGTTGGTGGCTGCTAGGTTTGGGTCCGATGATTTGGCAGGAGGGTTTTGGTGAAGCGATGTCAAGAGCTGGTCGGTGGTGATTTTGTTCCAGTTTCTGCGGGGAATTGGTTGTGGGTGGTTGTGGGTTGTAGTCTTTTTGTAGTTGAAGTGAACGCACCTGTGGTCCGTCAAATGGAGAGCTGTGGTGTGATTAAAGGAGATGTGCTTGCTGGAGGTGAAGATTGGGTCGAGCGCGTGCCCGGCATAGTGGGTGGGGGTCAACAAGTTGTTTGAGTCCGAGATTGGCGAGGTTGTCCAGAAGGGTGGTGGTGTTGCTGTCGTTGTTCTTTTCCGGGTGGAAGTTTAGGTCTACCGGTAGAATGTAGTCCTCGGAGGGGAGGGAGTGTGGGCTGATGAAGTCAGTGATGTCTTTGCTGAATTGTGAGCGGGGTCCTGGTGGCCTGTAGATGAGGGAGCCTCTGAGTGTGGTCTTGGGGTCGGTGTGGATCTGGAATTGAAGGTGTTCGGCGGCTGCGAGGTTATCGTCGGAACTGGTCGTGATGCGGATGGTGTTCTTATGGACGATGGCGATGCCTCCTCCTGTTTGGTTGATGCGGTCCTTTCAATTGATCTTGTAGCCGTCCGGTATGGCTATGGCGATGTCGGGTGTTGATGAGGCGTTCATCCAGGTTTCTGTAAGAAAGGCGACGTCCGGCGATGTGGTGTCTAGTAGGTTCCAAAGTTCTATGGCGTGTCTGTGGACTGAGCGGGTGTTGAGCAGGATGCACTTCAGGTGGTTAGTGTCGGAGCTCTGTTTGGAGTTTGTGGATTTGGTGTGGGTCTTGATGCATTCGAACTTGAAGGAGTGGCAGGTGTAGGGTCCATGAGTGTGTCCTGGGGCGGCTTGGTGGCAGACTGGGAGACGGCCGGGGTTGAGTGCAGAGAGGGTTGCAGCGTCGTACGTTATGCGGGTGGAGTGGGTTTTGCGGGGGCCAGGGGGTCTGGCGCTGGGCGCTGTCCAGGCGCGGATGGGCGTAGACGAGCTTACCTTTGGCACGCCTTCAGCACGCTTAGGGCGCGTCCATAGCGCGTGAACGCTGCGCGTGTGTTGCTCTGACATATGTAGATAGTGGAGGGGGGCGGAGGGATGGAGGAGCAGCTGGGAGGTGGGAGCAGGGTGGAGAGACGGGCTGGGACGGCACAACAACAAAATGGCAGACACAACAACAAAGTGAAACAGGGTGAGATTGGGGCACAATGTGTAACGTCGCAATGAGCAGTGGCAGCGACACAATCAGGCACTAATTACAATGCGAGCAATAGAGCGCTATGAATAATTTTAAAGCACAAACAATTTTTAAAGCCGAGCAATGCAATGCGAGTGATAGAGCGCTACGATGTTAAAGAGGCACAAACAGTTTGAAACGCAATGCGTGCAATGTGCAATTGGTTCTTTGGCAGCAGTCAGCGATATAGCGCTATGATACCCAGGAGATCAGGGAGTGAGAGGAGCGACCGCTTCTGCACGGGTCAGGACGGTCACAGCGCTTCACAAGAACGGGACTATTCTATACTATCAGTGGGAGGGAGGAGCAGTTGGGAGGCGGGAGCGGGGTGGAGAGACGGGCAGGGACGGCACAACAGCAAATGGCAGCAACAACAACAAAGCGAAACAGGGTGAGATTGGGGCACAATGTGTAACGTCGCAATGAGTAGTGGCAGCGACACAATCAGGCACTAATTACAATGCGAGCAATAGAGCGCTATGAATAATTTTAAAGCACAAACAATTTTTAAAGCCGAGCAATGCAATGCGAGTGATAGAGCGCTACGATGTTAAAGAGGCACAAACAGTTTGAAACGCAATGCGTGCAATGTGCAATTGGTTCTTTGGCAGCAGTCAGCGATATAGCGCTACGATACCCAGGAGATCAAGGAGTGAGAGGAGCGACCGCTTCTGCACGAGTCAGGACGGTCACAGCACTTCACAAGAACGGGACTATCCTATACTATCAGTGGGAGGTAGGAGCAGCTGGGAGGCGGGAGCCGGGTGGGGAGACGGGCTGGGACGGCACAACAACAAAATGGCAGCAACAACAACAAAGCGAAACAGGGTGAGATTGGGGCACAATGTGTAACGTTGCAATGAGCAGTGGCACCGACACAATCAGGCACTAATTACAATGCGAGCAATAGAGCGCTATGAATAATTTTAACAGCAAAAAACAACAGGGGGCTGGCTCTAATCAGTAAGGCTGAGCCAAATACTTAACTAACAAAATAGAGATGCCAATACTGATGTGAATGGTTCAACAAATCAATAAATGTACAACCAAAACCTGAAAAAGAATTCAAGAATGGGAATTGCTATTTAATAGCGTTTTATTTAGAAAAGTGTTGCATGGAATTTATTTCAACATTTGGTTCATGATATAAAAAGGTTTATATAACATACACATAGGACATTGAAATGTTTACCAAACACTCAATCTTTCTTTTAAAATTCACAAGCATATCACAAGCATCCAAAACACAATCATGTCTTTAGAAAAAGGGGAAATATTGTGCAAATTGTAGACAATTAAGAGAGACACAAAACTGGGAGAAAAAATTGGACATTGAAAAAACGGAAGCACCAAGGTCTACAGTTATTTAACAAGAAATATAACAAGCTATTTGTTCGTGGTACATTCCAGTATTTATAGCAAATCAATTGAAACTCATTGTAAGTTCATACTGTAAGGTAATGTACAATGAAATGGAGCTCCGGGTTCAACTAATTATCTACCCAGATGCTCCAGTAGACCGGTTGGAGAGGGGCATACGCGTTTCGAATCCCACTGCACTCGTTGGGGATTCTCTTCAGGGCCTTACGCAATATCTATGACAAATAAAAAAAGAAAAAAAGAAAGAAGAAAAGAGCCGTAAGTGACGCATATTAGACCATTTTTTAGACCAACATGGGATTCAAGCATGAGACACAACAAGAACGCTGCTTAGCGACAATAATTCCAGTCAGAGTGAAGGCTTACCAAATTGCGGGGGTCCTAGGTGTGTCTGGAGAAGGATATCTTTTTGTAATTAAGTCCTATCCTGGTGGGTTGAAGAATATTCTTCATGAAAATATGACTCACTGAATTATTTGTATAATGTGCGGTAAATTCAGGGGAACCCGTCCCCCATGGTGTTCTCAGAAGGCTCATAATACTCACCTTATACTCAAGGCGGGTGTGAGTTCTAATTCCCATCCAAAACAAGTGTCCCAATTCCTATGTATTGCGGACTAAACAAATGCCTGGGGATAGAGAGTTCTTCACTTATTGAAACTAAATGCAGCAGAGACCTTATGGTACTGACAGTTGAGACAGCAGTAAGAATCTCAAAAGAAGAACTGAATGAAATCACTAAATTAGAAGCTAAAATTAGTACAAATCCAGCCATAGCTAATGCGAAGGCTTTGTTAGAAAAGGTGGAAAAGGAGATACAAGAATTTAAAGATTATACCATTACACAGAAGACTAACCAGTTTGAGAAAGACAAAAAAGTTTTTCTTTGGATAACATTTATCCCTATTTACAGGCAGATTTTTATTCTAAGACAGACTCAAGACGCTACCTCCCTGACAATCAAGGGAGATCCAGAAAACAATTTATCTCATTTTCTGAAACATCATCATCAGGCACAGACAGTGACACAGGTAGTAATTATAACAGTCCCAATAGAAATCGCAATTGGAACTCAAATCAACAACAGCAAAACCAATCCCCAAACCCTTTTGGGTAGATAATTAGTTGAACCCGGAGCTCCATTTCATTGTACATTATCTTACAGTATGAACTTACAATGAGTTTCAATTGATTTGTTATAAATACTGGAATGTACCATGAACAAATAGCTTGTTATATTTCTTGTTAAATAACTGTAGACCTTGGTTGCTTTCGTTTTTTCCATGTCCAATTTTTTCTCCCAGTTTTGTGTCTCTCTTAATTGTCTACAATTTGCACAATATTTCCCCTTTTTCTAAAGACGTGATTGTGTTTTGGATGCTTATGATATGCTTGTGAATTTTGAATGAAAGATTGAGTGTTTGGTAAACATTTCAATGTCCTATGTGTATGTTATTTAAACCTTTTTATATCATGAACCAAATGTTGAAATAAATTCCATGCAAAACTTTTCTAAATAAAACGCTATTAAATAGCAATTCCCATTCTTGAATTCTTTTTCAGGTTTTGGTTGTACATTTATTGATTTGTTGAACCATTCACATCAGTATTGGCATCTCTATTTTGTTAGTTATAAATAATTTTAAAGCACAAACAATTTTTAAAGTCGAGCAATGCAATGCGAGTGATAGAGCACTACGATGTTAAAGAGGCACAAACAGTTTGAAACGCAATGCGTGCAATGTGCAATTGGTTCTTTGGCAGCAGTCAGCGATATAGCGCTACGATCTACAAAAGCATTTCCTTGTCCCACCTTATCAGTCCCTTTTTTATGCGCACTACATTTCACTATAGCTATTTTCTTTGGATATGTTAATGCAGTCAGAAGATTATGCACTAGTTCTCCATGCATTATCTGCATCCCATGTGATATCAGAAAGCCTCTTTTGTTCCAGAGCAGGCCAAAATTAAGCACCACTCCAAAAGCATAGCGGCTATCTGTATAAATGTTCACACACAAATCTGTACTAAGCTCAGAAACTCGTGTCAAAGCTATTAATTCCACTGTTTGAGCTGACTTCTGTTGTTTGCGAGCTATCTCTACTATCATGTGAAGCGTAGTAATTGCATATGCGGGTGAAGTTGTACCATCCGGTAACTTCAGACAAGACCCATCAACCCAGAATTCTCTATCCACATCTGGAAGGGGCGTATCTTGCAAATCAATACGACCCTTTGATTGTTCCTCAGTCAAGAAAATACAATATTGTGTTTCCTGCGCCTCAGGCTGAGTTGCTGGAATTGGTAACAACGTGGCTGGGTTTAGTGTTGCACATCTCTTCAGTGTAATGTGAGGAGCTAACAACGTCAGCTCATATCCTGTCAGACGAGCACTAGTTAAGAGCTGCGTCTTTGTTTGATTCAAAAGGGCATCAACAGCATAAGGTACCAACACCAACAGCTTATGTGATAAGACTATCCCTTCACTCTGACGTATTGACACAGCTGTTGCTGCAACCGAGCTAAAACATCCAGGCAACGCTCGAGCAACAGGATCAAGTACTGCTGAAAAATATGCACAAGGGCATTGCTTATCACCATGTGTCTGTACTAAAACTGACAATGCACATCCATCCCTCTTGTGTACGTACAATATAAAAAGCTTTGTGTAATCTGGAGTACCTAGCACTGGTGCTGAACAAAGAGCTTGTCGTAACTGTCGGAAAGCATTCTCACATGCATCTGTCCAAGGAAGGGGTGTTGGAGTATCTTTTGTCAAAAGCGCTAACAAGGGTTTAGCAATATATAAAAATCCATTGCCTACAAAAAGAAGTAAGACCTAAAAAGGCTCGAACCTCTTTCTGTGTGGAAGGTATTGGTGTGTCTAAAATGGCCTGAATGCGATCTGATGTGAGTGCATGCCCCTCCTTAGACAAAAGGTGACCTAAGTAGGTTACCTTTGGTCTACAATACTGCAGTTTCTTTCTCGATACCTTGTGGTGATGTAAAGCAAGAAAAGAAAGCAAAGACAGAGTACACTTCTCACATTATTCAGGAGTATCGGCTGCCAACAAAATATCATCAACATACTGTATGAGCGCCACACCCTCGGGTAGAACAAAAGAATCAAGTTGTCTTTTCAATGCTTGGCTGTAAATACTAGGACTCTCAGTATAGCCTTAGGGAACTCTACAAAATCTATATGATCGATTATTCAGAGTGAAACCAAACAGATATCAGCTATCAGGATGAATAGGGATTAAAAAGAAAGCGTTCTTCAAGTCTATAACAGAGAACGTAGTTGCAGTAGGTGGAACTAAAGTAAGAAGTGTCGGGATATCAGAAACCACTGGATATTGCAGTACCACTATCTTATTCACCTCCTGCAAATCAATGATAAATTGATAGATCCTTGTATCAGTTTCTTCAAAATTGGGAGGATCGGACTATTACAAATGTTAAATGGAACTTCCTCAACAACCCCAACTTTAATAAGATCTTGTACAATTCGTATAAGTTCTTCCTCACCCTCCTGTGAAATTCGATATTGAGGCAAGCGTGGCAACACAGCCCCCTCCTTTACACTAATATGCACCAGTGGAATAACCATCTGTCCCACATCAGTATCTGAAGTAGCCCACAAAGTTTTAGGTACGGAGGCTAATGCAGTACCCTCTTGAACACTGCAAACTCTGTCTGTTACTGGGTAATTGTCATTCAAAATCACACGCACTCCTTCAGGAGAACATCTTATTGTGACTCTGAAATACTTGAGCATATCAAGACCCACAATATTGTCTGGTGTATTTGGGGAAAGCAAAAACGGGCATGGAGCAGCAAACTTATCAACATGAAATGCAAGTGGTTGTAACTATGGGCTAAGGGAAGGTGTTCCATTGAACCCTATCGATGTAATCGTTAAGCCAGACAGGGGAGACCTCGGAACCAATTGTTTAGACAAAGCGCTACGAGTAGCTCCTGTATCAACCAGTATCAACCAGAAACTGATCAATAGAACCCAAAACATGTGCTGTAACATAAGGACCCCTCTGATCTACTGGAACTTCAACTGATTCCTTACCCCATCCTACACAATCCTATGCATAGGCAGAATCATGCGAATCAGGCTGAACATATTCAGACATCTGGTATTGGTTGCGCCTATCAAAAGTGTTGAAACCATTTTGTACCCGCACATTAGAATCAAACCTAGCACGATCGTTCATAGCACCTCTGGGTCCTGAGTTTCATGAGTTTCCTGTTCGGTTTCTCATAGATCCTCGGCCGCGGACATAGCGCTGTGAGCGCAACAATGGACACTCTTCTGCCCAATGGCCAAATTTCCAACAATACGCGCATTGATCAACGGCCAAAGTGGGACGAGTGTAAGAGGAACTATAAAATCCTCGCGGGCCCCTATCATTAGCTCGAAGAGGTGGACCATAAACCTGAGATAACATAACCTTTGTTTTTAAATCTTTAGACTTTTTATCCTCGCTACCCTTCGCTTCTAGTTCCTGACGCTCGTAATATTGAGCCCTCGTCAGGAGTGATGCCGGAGAAGAGGTGGTCCAAGAGTTTTCGCTAGCTTTCAAGCGGCTAGCCACTCCTGGTAATAGATTCGTAACATACTTATCTACAAACAAGTGTCGGCCCGTATCGCCCGTTAGCGATTGGCCACTAAAATCATGAAAAGCTTCCTCGAAACGCGTGAAGAAATCTGAAACTGATTCATCTGTCTTTTGCTTACAAGATGCTAGAATAGTCCAATCAATCTTTTTAGGGGGAATAATCGTTTTTAACTTAGTTAATATTGCACCGGGGAGATCTAAAATCAACTGACATGGCTTTTTTGCTGGTTCCCTGTCCTCATCTTCTCTATCTCTTTCCATAATGCCCCATACACTGAGCGATTATCGACTTTACGCACGGATCTCCACATATCAGGCAGCAATATTAGTCCGAAAAATAAATCAATATCAGCTAATGTCATGGTACAAGAATTTAAGGCTCCCTCAACTTCCTCATAGAAAGCGGCAGGATTTTTACGTGGATCAGGCAATGCAGCTTTAAGTGCCATAACATCTGCCCTATTCCAGGGAGTATATACCCAATTATAAATAAAATACCCTTTAGCATCTACAGAAAATTTATCGTCACTTGTACCCGTTCCTTTAGGAGGAACATATAAAGGCGCGGCCTCTCGCATAGGCTTTGTATGCACTATCGCGGTCTTATCTGTTTCAAAAATAGATGATTGTTTCCCGTCGACCAATTCCATCCGTCCATCTGCTTTAGCTTTCCGTTTCTCCTCCCGTAGACGAAGCGCCTCAGTTCGAAGTTTTAACAGCCGCCTAATCGTATCAGTCACCTGGGGGAGAGTAAAAAGACCTTTACGCAGTTGCTTACAATCGATTGCCACATCATCAGGTTCGAGAATGCCAGAAATTTTTCAGAACATGTCAACAACTTCTTCTGCAAAATGCTCAGTAAAATATATCTGCTCTCTATCTTGCCATCCCTTTAGAGTCTCTTAGATACCAGAAACAGTAACAGTATCCTGAAGTGACTGTCGAGCAATCTTTCTAAGTTCGGCCGCACGATCGGTCAACATCATGGAGCGGGTATCAGGTTTCGTTTTATCTGCCCCAGAATGCTCATCTTCGCCAGATGGAGCAGACAGAATGACATACGGAGGCGGAGGACGATCTACCAAAGAAAAATCATCTTGCAGTTTATTAAGGACAGGATAAATAGGTTGTTGAACAGCATATTGGGCAGATATCTGTAAACTGCGCTCCTTCTCCTGTCTCTCTTCCAATTCTTTCGCCTCCTTCTTTCTTAGTTCTTGCGCTTTTTCATACACATTCTACCGTTGTTCTTTCACAATCAGCGCTTGCTCACGTTTCTCACGCTCACGTACTTCTTTCACCCACATTCGCACACTCCCAAACATGTCTTGTCTAGATTTTCGCTTGAACATACACTGTTCCAATATACTCAATCTTTCGCATATCAAACGACCCATACTTTGGCCAACATAACTCAGGATCCTTTCGCGTGTATTTCCTCCACAATGTGCTGTACATTATAGAAGAAAGACCATACTTCAGGTACATATCTCTATGAGGTGTCCCCTCTGGGGGAGCCGGCTGCGAATCCTCAAGACTTAATCGGTTATTTCCACAAAAGCAGCACAACCTACGAAGTGCGCTAAAAGCAGGCATGCCAAAAATAGTGCAAAATATGCAGTATTATAATCAAAGTAGCACTTAAGGTATCTGTAATACGTTGTGCCGTTCAAATCAAAAAATCGTATTGTACAGAAAAATTTTCTCATTATCTGCCTATATGTATGGATATGCTGGAGGAGTTTGAAAGAGAAGGGTGGAAGTGAATGATATAAGTGAAGAGGTTGTGGTATGAATTGGGAGTGAGTAATTGGAGTACGATAGTGGATGATGGTTGTAAGACAAGATGTTGGGGGATTGTTAACTGTTTATGGGTTTTTATGTTGAATTTGGTTGTCATTTCGGCTGCCGGTTGTTGTGGCCACGAACTCATCCCCTGTACTCTTTAAAGCCCCTAATTCTTATGTGGATACTTTGACACTGGACTTTCTGCCCTTATTTGATTCTGACCTATACTTAAACAGGTCATGGTTGCTTAACTGCTTTAAGGATATTGAAAGTTTAAAACTTATTCTGTCGAGTGATATTGACTTGGTTTCCTTAATAAGATTTGAAAATGGGCTACGAGTACGGGTAAAATTCTGTTCTAAAATAATTGCTAACCTTGTCCTTCAACAGGCGGAATCATTTCAATGTAGAGGGATTAATGTGTTACCCTTTTTTTATAATGGAAAGAATATTTTCTCTAGAGAAGGGGCCACAAAGTTGGGTTTTAGGCAGGAAGACCCGTCCCCATACAATAAAGACCTAAAAATCTGGGTCTCTAGAGGTAAACGTATGGTTTCCCAGGTACTCCCTAACCCCATGAACTTGACTATTCCTACAACTGAAGATAATCATCGGTGGAACTAGTTGCCAGGAGTTTTATCTAATAATATATCGAATAATCCAAGACTGTTTCAACATCTTTAACAGTCATTTAAAAGTCATATCCTGGAATGCAGCAGGGCTACATAATCGACCTGAGAAACTTGATTTTTTATTCTCCTTGAATGCAGACTTGATATGTATGCAAGAAACCTGGTGTAAAAATATCCTATACGGGGGGGAAAGATTATTTTGTGCTTGAGGCTGCAGCTATACCATCGAAAAAAGGTCTCGCAAAAGGTGGAATTGCTTGCCTCTTGTCTAATTCATTACAATGGCAATTTTCCCATTATGTTGACACAAGTAACCTTTTTCAAGCAATAACTATTAATAATCTAGCTAGTGTAGGTAGCCAGTCTTTTCTGGTAATTATAAATGCATACATTCCACCTGAAGATATTTTTAGTACTGTTTTGAAGCAAATGTTTTCCTATGTTAAACAACTATTAGAGCTTGACCAGCCCCCTTATATTTTACTCGTGGGTGATTTAAATAGCAACGTTTCTAACTTAAGCATAGACTTGTTTAGAAATAAGTCTAAGGAAGAAGCATACAATATACCCCAATCAATCTTTCCTAATAAAATAAAAACTAGCAAAAGAGGAAAGATACTGCTAGAAGAACTTAGCTATTTAGAGGGGCTAATTATAAATGGTAGGATGCCATCTGATATTCCCGCTAATTTCACTCATAGGTCCCCTAAGGGTGAATCCATCCTGGATTATGTAATTACGGACTATGACACTTTCTCTTTTATTCGAGACACAATGATTTCTCAATCCTCCTTGAGCGACCACAATGTGATCAGTATAACTGTCTCATTACAACCTCCGGACACTGATTCTTGGTCCTTAAGTAATAGAGGAGTTTTTTTCCATTGTAAGTCCGGAAGATGCTTCTGGGACCCTACCACTATGAAGGATGTGCAAAACATTCCTGCACAAACTTTACTTGAACTAAAAGAATGGCAGGGCATGGAATTCTTACACTTTGAAATCTTTATGAAGAAGCTTACTTCGACTGCAAAGAAGCCAAGATATCCTAGGAAGTTGAACTTCGTTCCTAGTATATTATTACCCTTAAATAAAGAAATAAATAAACTTGTGAGGCAACAGTTCCTATGTAGATCCAGGGAAAATGATCATAAGTTAGCCTTACTAAAAAGAAGGAGGACCAGACTGAGAACAAAATTAAAAAAAGAAAAAGAAGACTCACTCTGGATTAGTTTAAGGGAGGCTTCAGTCTTTGGTAAATCTAGAGAATTCTGGTCCATAATTGGAAAGGGATGTGGTGCAAGAACTTCCCCTATTCCCATCTCTATTCCTGAAGATGTCTGGATTTCATTTATATCGAATCTGTATGCGTCTAATGGCGTAGAGGGTGAAGATTGTGACCCTGTCTTGGATAGTGGGTATACTATGGAGCTCCCGTCCGAGAAATCCATTGCTTCCGTGATCAAGAGTATGCGCTCATCCGGAGCAATGGGTCCGGACGAGTTGCCCATTTCAATACTGAAGCAAGATGTCACCTCATGGAGTAGGATTCTCCTTCCTTTGTTTAAAGCCTGCTTCTTATTGAGATTAGTTCCTACATCTTGGAGGGGAAGTATACTAATACCCATATTTAAGAAGGGAGAGCGGGATAAACCCATGAATTACCGTTTAATAGCTTTATTGGATTCTATAGGGAAAGTTTTTGCTAAATGTCTTTTAATATTAATCACTGATTGGGTGGAGGCAAATGGAATCTTACCTTTGGAACAAACTGGGTTCTGTAAAGAGCATGGTACACTTGATAATTTAACAGCTCTTCAAGTGATTGCGGACAAATATGTACGAGTTCGAGGAGGTGGAATATATGCGGCATTCATAGACTTCTCCACAGCGTTTGACAAGGTGGACCGTCCGACGCTGTGGAGAAAGCTAGCTGCATTGGGTATGCCACCACAGCTACTCGAACTTGTAAAATCCCTCCACTCGAACACATGGTGTAAGGTGTTACAAGGCGGAGAAAGGGGCCTTTCACAATCTATCCCATCTCCGAATGGATTAAAACAAGGGTGTATATTGGCCCCTATATTGTTTTCATTATATACTGTAGACCTACCTGCTTCCATTGCTGCTTGTGGTGGGTTAGCCCCGGTAATTGGAGGGACATCCATTTCGGTTTTAATGTATGCGGATGATATTCTCATCTTAGACTTAACTCCGAAGGGCTTGTCTAACCGCCTGCAAGCATTACATTTATTTGCAGAAGCACATTTTATGAAGATCAATGCTTCTAAAAGAAAAATCATGTGCATTTTTGGAAGGAAAAAATGTAGGTCTGAAAACTTTGGATGGGCTAAAGGAGGACAGACACTAGAGGTGGTTAAAACTTACACCTTCTTAGGTGAAATAATTTCAGCCAACCTAAGTGAGAAACCCCACATTGAGCATAATTCGCGTAAAGCATTGGCTCATGGTATGGGGTTATGTTCCTTGTATTCTGCTACAGGAAAAAGACACTTTGCACAGTTTTTGGAAGTATATAGAGCAAAAATCCCTGCAACTCTACTGTATGGAATAGAATTGGTGGAGTTAAGGCATTGGGGATTCTTGCAGGTAATGGAAGGAAAGGTACTAAGAAGAATTTCTTCCCTTAATACAGCTTGCTCTGTGTCATCATGCAGGCTGGAATTTGGTCTCCGGAGTTGTTGGGTACAGGGGTTGATTGCCCTAGTAAGGTGGGTGGCCTGTTTGGCCAGAGGTAAATCGGGTTCCTTACGGGGATCTATTAAAAATGAACTACTGGGCAATCTAAACGAGTTTTCCCTATTAGTAAAAAACTTTAGAAAAGCGGTAACAATGTTAGAGTTGGATGCAAGTACTTTGTTTTTACTTTCTCCTTCTCAACTAAAGTCTCAGCTGAAATATGCATCTTGGGAACTCTGCTTTAAACTGGATATGACTGCCCTACACGGAAAAAAAGGAAGTGATTTACTTTTAAGCACGTACTCACTAAAGCAGGCCCAGCAGTATCTCTCTTGGAATATCCCTCATAGAGTCCGTAGGCTATGGTACCTTTTAAGACATGATTTGCTTCCTCTAAATTCTCTCTTAGCAAAGTGGTACGGATTATCTCCAGTATGTAACCTCTGTAATAATGCAGTGCAGGACCGAAATCATGTTCTGTTTATTTGTCCTGCATTACGTCCACTGCGCTCCAAATGGTTAAAATCTATTTGTCTACAATTAGGAATCCTAAATTTAAAAACTTTTTTCCATGCACTTTATTGTCCACCTAATGAAATGTTCTGTTTCAAAATTTTTAACTTTTTTAAAGGGTTTTTAGATATTTATTAATGATACCTAGAGATGTTGCTGGATAATTGTTCGGCCAGTGCTTACGATGTGATTTCTTTATTTTTGTTCTTTGTGATTTTATTGTAAATAGTGGTGAATAACTATGTGATTGTTTTATGTGGCCCTCTTTTGAGAGCCAAAAACATAATAAACTTAAACTTGAAACTTGAATTTGGTTGTCATATCCTGTCCTAATAAATGGCCTTTTACGCTAAACCAACAGCGTGGAGTAGTTATTGCACGAAGAATCGCTGTTGCGCTATGAAATCTATGACGTCAAAGTTACGAGAAAGGCTCACCAAATGATCCCATCTGGTATGTGCAATCAGGAGCAAGTTTAGAAAAAGTAAACAATGTGAAAATGTGCATTTGCAGTTTTTTTTCTCTCTATAGAAAATAGTTTTAAATTAGTAATGTGCAGCTTTTGAGTTACGCCACGCCTTCAATATGCTTATAATTATGCAAACAAGTGGGTTATGTGTGAGAGCCCATCCATCTGTAAGTGCTCACTCTCAATTCCCTTTTGTGAGTGTGTAAACTCTGAGCACACTTCCTCCCACTCACATTTGTGGCTTTTTTTTATCAAGTAAATATTTTCTTTAAAACACAAACCGTATGAATAAGAGAATGAGACAGCCTCAACTGGTAGGATACGATAATTGACATAGCCCGTGAAATCAAAAACAATTAAGATATGCAAGATTTGACAACAGAATATAACTTTATGCATTGGCTGGCATTTATAAATGTTTCGCCTTTGTATTTATATTCCATTCGGACAATAGATGAGTGCTTATCCATCAAAGTACTTTCCTTATTGTAGTTAATGCATGTAGAATGCTAAAAGCATTGCTTTGAAAAATGGCGTCTGTTAAGCCCAGAGACTTCAACCTTGCAAACAATGTAAGCGAATCTTTTCACCAATCATAGTTCAAAGCTGTTAGCGAAAAAGAAAGATTACTGCCGCTGCTGTAAACATCTTTTATCTAAATTGGCCAATCAAAAAGTTTCTTCCCATATTGATGCAATTTCTGTTTTAGATTTCACAAAAGGTCTACAAGGGGTGATTCGATCCATTCTTTTTTATTATAGCAGGCTTTTGTGGTCTAGCTTTAGCCATCTAGTTTACTGCAAACGTGTTCCGAGCAAAAATGGTGTCATGGTTTGTTATAGAAATTGACTTTAAAGTACCGCAGCAGGTACCTCGATTGAGCTATTTCATTAGAAACTTTGCTGTTAAAAAAAGAACAAAGTATGACATGAAAATGTGATGATGTTGTATTTATAGGTCAGAATGAGCTCTTCAATTATGTTGATTTGTTTCATTTGTTCTATATTTCCACTAAGGCATGATCAACAATAAATCATTTTAAACCAAAAAGGCAAATTAAGCCCTACAAAAAAAAACTACAGTGTACCATTGTCCTATTCACATAAAACAAGTTTCTGCATAGTCTCTTGTAAAGCACTAAGCACGATTCAATATTTTAAAAGAATGTACCCGTTTTTTAAATCGTTATCAAGCTGTGTAGCCAAATATAAATGTAAAAATATAAAATGTGAGATTCAGGACGATCTTCTACTGCCCTTTACTAAGAAATAATTTCCCCATATAGACAGAATGGATATAATTCTGTCATGCATCAGGCAAAAGAGGGCTGTAAAGTTTAAAATATTAATTACTTTGCATGTTTATTTTCAATACAATTCCAATGTTTCAAGTCGACAAACCAATACTATTTCCTTAAAAGTAAAGCAGTAACAACGAAACCCTACACTACAGTGAAAATGACCCCCCTATTCCTGAAGGCTGCAATTGCAGCACTCGTTAAACACAGTTTACCAGATCCCATCTATCAGCATACTTAACTTTTGCCAGTGCTGAAAGTTACAGGGTATGATTTCTGACAGAGAAGAACAGGGCAGGGACGAGACAAAGACTGACTCAGGGAGAAATCACAAAACATCGCCATTTTTTATTAAGGACAAAGAATTCCAACTTCAATAGAACATGCAGCAAACTCTGATTTCACACACACCAACAAGAGCACTCTCTCTAGGGAAGCCAAGGGCTCGTCAATAATGGAAAAACTGGGGGGCATATGTTCAGCAAGTGAACGCCACGTTAGCAGCACTTGCGGCGATATTTATATTGCTGTATTAACAAGCTGTCGCTAACATCCATTAGCGACAGCTTTCTGGCAATAGCGGCCGCCTCCAGCATCGCCAACTATGTTAGCAATTACTATTGCTAATGATATGCAATTTAGGCGTTCCCGTTCAAAAACGCAGGCTAACCCCACTTACCATATTTACTAGGGGATTCTTTAGGTTTGGAGGACCAAAAAAACTGCCTCTAACTGCAGTTAGAGACAGTTTTTAAGACCAGAAAATAGCTAGTCTTAAAAATGGAGATAACCCTTGGTGTCTCATTTCAGCAGGTTTTGTTTCTGGACTGCACAGCAGGCAATGTTGCTGCACTGGCCTGCGACAAAACTACATGGCAGACTGCGCACCATCAATAAGATAGCCCATTCCTGGGCCTCACTCATGAAAAGTGTTGCAGCACTGCGACAAGACATCATTGCAACACTTTTCACTACCCCCTTCTTGCGACACCACTGATGTGCTGTATTAACTGTACAGTGCTCCATGACACAGGTAATAACAGATACGTCTAGAATCCTGATGTATCTGTCTGCACTAGCTAAAGTCAGCCTTTCTGCAGCTGTGTCACAAACATGATGTAACTTCAGCAATGCATGGGGCCAGCCTATCCCTGTGGCACTGCATTACCCCTACACCTGCCTTCATGCAGGCGTAAGGTATTGATACTGTGCCATACTTGAGGGGTGCCCAGGTGTCGGCGCAGTTGGAGATCCATCAGTGGTGGAGTGGTGGTGCTGAGGGAGTTGGCGAGACGTTCTTTGGTGGCCTTGGTCCAGCTGCGAGGGAGGCGATGATGGTGGTTGTGTACTGTGAGCATGGTGAAGACGTGATTTATGCAATGATGGTCAGTTCTGGTGAGTCCGGTGGTGTGGCTGTAGTTGAAGGTCCCGTTGGCGGAGAAGACATGCTCGACCATTTGTTCTGCTATGTGGCTTGCTGCAGAGAATAGCTGCTTGAGTCTGATGTTGGTGAGCTTCTCCAGGAGACGGTGGTGTTCTGGTCACTGGGGTGTCCAGGTGGAACTTGACTTGATGCCGTCAGTGGATTGGAGAGCCTCGTGTGCAATGAGGTCTACAATGGTATCCGAGAATGGGTGCCATGGCCCAGGGGGCCTGCAGATGAGGGTGCCACAGAGGATGGAGTTGAGGTTGGTTCAGATCTGGAAATTATTATGGTCTTCCATGGTCACTGTTGGCTCATTAGAGTGCGTGGTCAGTCGGAGTGAGCTTCAGTAGGTGATGGCAATGCCTCCTCTTGGATGGTTGTGGTGGTCCTTGTGGGTGATTCAGCAGCTGTCAGTGATGTCGATGTCCGGTCCGGAGCAGAAGTTGATCCTGGCAGGCGATGTGGTGTCCAGGGTTGATGGCGAGGAGGGTGCTGGTGCTGTAGGGGTGGAGTGTCTAATAGGAAGGGTCCTTGGTGCTGAGCTTGGTCCGGGACAGATGGACGCAGAAGGGCTTGCCTATTGCTTGCCTTTGGCACAGGAGACATCAATTACAACGCAGGCATTACAACGTAATGCCTTTACAATGCAAATCCAACAACGCCGGTGCCCTTACATCCCATTCCATTGCAATACATTGTGAGGTCAGTAATGGGGTATTTTTAATTTTTAGGGTGGGTATGGTTTTCGGGTGTCGGAGATGAAATGTGGGGTGTATTATGGGGTAGCATTTGAATTTTGGGGTGTGTTTTGGTGTCAAATATGAATATTGGGATGTGCATTTGGGTCAAATATGATATTTAGGGTGTGTTTCAGGGGCTCAAAGATGAATTTTAGCATTCAGGGTCTGCTTTGGGGTGCAGGGGTTTAGTTTTAGGGTTGAACTCACTGAAGTGGGAATAGTAATGTTTACATCTCCACAATCCAACACCTTCCCTACTGTTGCAATGTGCCTAATATTGGTATGTATTATAATGGAATGCCATATAATGGTATGCATTGTAACTCCATATATACCTTTGGCACACCAGCGGTATGCCCGCTGCGCATGGCCGCACAGTGACCACCATTGAGAAGTGCTGCGGGGGGACTGGACAGCTGGGAGGTGGGAAACACTGGGAACAACACTGAATGGGGCATGGATGCAGGAGTGTGTGTGTGAGCGAGTGTTGTAAATATGTAAATGTAAGAAATCTTACCTCTAGGCTGGGTCCCGTGTCTTTGTTGCTCCTGCTCTCCTAAGTCTGCTTTCAGGAACAGGAAGTAGGCAGCCAAGCTCCCTCCCCTAGGCCAATCACAACTGCAAAGCTGCGTTGGGATTGGTCATTGGTAACAGGGGCTGGAGGTATGGGGATGTTCTCAATTCAGGCTGTAATGCAGCCCTCATTGCGAAGAGGACAGTGCGCATGACTGCTTTGTGTGGCCTGAGCTGGTGGACCAAACAGGCACTGCGCACTTGAGTGGGCATGCCACTCCGCCCCTGCCCTGCTCCATGAGTAGAGCAGTCCTACCCACCATCCCGCCCGCAAAGGAAACAAGACATTCAAGAAGTTATCATCATGTGATGATTGTTCCTCTTCTTGCACTACTTGAGAGCAGTGGGGCGACGCTCTTCTGCCGTATTGGTTGAGCCTACACTGGGGGTGCGTCTCCAAAGGTGCTAGGCCTGGGCGACTCAACCCCCGGGCCTTCTCCACTACATGTCCCACCTTCTTCTTACCTGGACATTGACTCCATGGCGCAATCCGCTGAACTCTCTCCAAATCTGTGACTCAGCCATCAGGAGCCTCAGCCAGGTGTGATTGCCCAGCAGTCGCTTCCAAGTCTGCTGATGAACCTCCCGATGCAATTGATGCAGCAGGGCCCCCTTAGGGGTGAACTTACAGCGTTCCCCCATCACAAGTTTAGCGCAGATCAGGGGCCTCACCCTCCCCAGCGTCCAGCCAGTGCAACCTCATCGGCTTGTGATGCAGAGAGGTGCCGCCCAACATTGGTACTCCCCTCCATGCGCCCTGGTGTAGGGGTGGATCGTAGTATGCGATGCAGACCTCCCTACATTGGTGTACAGGAGCGCCTCTACCATTCACAGCTCCAAGAGGCACAAGGCAGTCTTCTCACACAGGTCAGCAACGTGTCTCCATGCGACTGGCCAGATTTCTCCGACAGGTACAGGTGATCGGCGCGCCTCAATGTCTACCGCCATGGGTCATCGACTCTGCAGCTACTCCATGTCCCACTCCAGGCTCCGGACGCAGTTCCAGTGAGGCATCCAGGCTCCAGGTGCAGGTCCAGCAAGGCATGCAGGCTCCAGACAAGGGTCAAGCGAGGCATCCAGGCTCTCATCTAGGTCATCCTGGATGTTGGGTGGCTTAAGGGGGTTGTTGATGCGTGCTGGACTTGGCCCTGGCTGCTCCATTCTGCATTTCATTGTTTTTTTGCCTATTTTCTTATTGGAGGTTGACTGATAGGCTATTTGCTCCATTAGAGGCAAAAAAACTCCTGTTGGGCTGACTAACATGCGTTTTTTTTTGCCGTAATTCGCCTTTTGCTTGTTTGCGCACACTAACGTTGGAATTCCTATCACCATCACACAAATGTTAGTGGCAGTTTTCACCACTGATCCCTGAAGCTATCGCCATGTAGCAACATCTTGTACATACGTCGCTAACAAGGCGATAGTTTTCAGCAGTACACAGCGGCAAGACAACTGCTGCGGTAGTTTTTGCCAGTCCTTGTACAAATTCCCCTGGGTGCACTCCAATTCTGGAGTACATTTTAAATTGGGGAACGCGACCTGTGTGCAGAATGAAGGGTGGTTTAACAGAATGGTTTTCCATTGCAGAGAAGGTGGTGTTAGGGATTAGGCAGAGGGGACATTCTATACTTTTCAGTGCCTACACAATTAGCCCTCCACTATTTTTATAATGCCTTTCATTATGGGGTGCATAAAGTCTTTACTACCCCAAATATAATCACATAGAATTGTTCTTTTTTTCTTTTTTTCTAGACATGGATTCTGCTTTACATTTGGATTTAGTGGGTTTTCGAACATGTGGTACACTTTTGGTTTTCTGACAGCGATGTAGATCATCATGGATCACGTTCTATTACAGCTGTCAGCAGTAAAGCCATGCATTTCCTTACTTTGAAAGAGATAAAAGCCAATGTCTGATCAACATGACAAATGCCTCCCAACTAGGCGTCAATCTAGAGAAACATGACTAAGTATCATTTGGATTTTGTAGTAGAGGGACAGCATGATGACATCAAGACAGAGCATTCCCTTATATTTTCTGACTGAGGGGGACATTAAGACCCTGTGGATGATACACTGGTCAACCAGGTGGGCAGAAGCCATAACATTAGCCACACTGGAGGAGGACATTCTTCCTTATTTAGAGATCCCCATTAACAGGGGTCTCTGCTGTGAAGGGACATTCGTCAGCGGAAGTTCTGCTCTCTTCCCAGCAATGAAGGTTAGCTGTCCGGGCATCATGTTTGCAACAATATTTTCTCATTTCAGAAAAACATGTTTTTATTAACAGAATAAACAAACGCCCAAAACAAAAGTTTGTTTTCTCTAAAAAATCAACAAATGTGTGCAATAAGTAATGAGTTTTCTTCCCACGTGTGGGAGTCATTCTTAATTTTTTCTCCCTGTGTCCGCCACGAATCACACAACAGACCAATCATGGAAGGTCGTTGGTGGTCGGCCTGCCCTCAATGGGGTGGACTGACCATAGGGTTGACCAGGAAGATCCCTGGCAGAAGGGACACTAGGTCAGAGGTGTGTAGGAACGGATAAATTGCAGTCGCCACTAGTGTACGCCTGATGCTCACTCTGAATAAAGCAGAGTAAGCCGAAGCTTGGCAGGGCTGGTGCCAGCTGCTTTACAGCAGTGCTTCTCCTCCACCAAACTCTAAAGAAGGCACTGAGTTCCAAATGTCTTATATTTTGTCTAGGGCTATATATAAAGGTTCAACATCTAATGGGAATATGTTATGCAAGAGAAGGCAACATGACCTACTCTTTATGCCTATAATAATCAATCAAAAAAGGAAACTGTTCAAACGACTATCGTTAGAGTGTGGTAAAGGAGTATGACTTTATCTGTGCATTCTTGTCCCTGATAACAAATGTATACATGGTTTTGAACAAGCACATTCATTCTTTATATTAATTGGGTACTTCCTTGGTACAGAATACATTCCTCGGCAATGGGGTTAGTAGCATGCTGGTTGGTACAAATGCTAGTTTTACCACTGGCGCATTCTAATACTGATTCAAGGAGCACATTTGAGATATGCCATTGCAATCTGTGACTATAATTAGAGGTGAACTACTGCAATACAACAGAGAACTGGGAATGACATTTGGCGGCTACGGGCATCTGCTAGTGCGTACTCTAACCTATCTCAAATAACGATTTTGCAGTAAGTTGCCAGGACATCCACTGTCATGAGTATTACAGCACTGGACATGTCTTTCACAAGCCCACCACTAGGCTTGGACAAATATCACAGGTTTGTAATTATCAGCAGATACAATAATGCTAATAGTCACCTGCCGATCCCCCGTGTAATATGTCCGGACAAAAACAACTAACCGCCAAGGAATCTCTGTAAGAGGTGTGGTTTTTGTAACTAAGGGCGTGGCGAACTGGACCAATGTTTGTCAGCACGAGGGGGCCTCCCAACATCCTCGTGATACACCTGGGAGGGAATGATCTGGTGACAATGGGGAGGAGAGCATTAGTGGATGCCATGCAGCGGGATGTAACCGCGATAACGAACAAATTGGGGGCCACTGAATTTATATGGTCGGAGATTGTCCCCCGCAGGGCCTGGAGAGGAGCGCGGTCACCCCTTGCCATCGAGCAATGCAGGAGGAGGGTGAACAGGGCCATGCAAAAATTCATGGAGAAGAGGGGCCTGGGGTTTATTAGGCATGCGCTGATACAGGACAGGACTGTGGGTCACTATGAAAGAGATGGGGTTCACTTGTCTGGTATTGGGATGGATGTTTTCCTCCTTGACTTACAGGAAGCTCTGGCAGCAGCAGGGTGCCAATGATCTTGAGGGCACTAGGTGTAACGAAGGTAACTAGGTGGTGGGGGGGCTCTGTCATCGACGGGGGCCTCCTCCAGAGCTGTGGCGGAGTACAGGGCGATCTGGAAGCAGATGGACAGTAAGGGTACCTCTGCGGCAGAAGGATACGGTCAATACCTCTGCCTGGCACAGTAGGGGTGCCTGAGCCAAGAACATGGAGCTGAGGGGGTTCCAGGAAACAGCGTCGGCGCCCCGTTAGTCCTTCGGGCGGTCGGGGGGCCTGAACCGACCGGGGGTGTGCCTCATCGCTCCGCCCTGACAGGGGGGGCGGGAGTAGAACGAAATAAAGTGTTAACGTATTGCACCGTCAAGAGCATCGACTTACCGTGCAAGATGGCTAATTAGGCATGCGGGTCAGCGAGGGGCTGCCGCATTGGATCGCCTGTAAGATGACCCACCTTATCTGCTACTTGTTATGCAAAATAAACCTGCACCACCGTTTTCCACATTTCTGTCTCATGAGTCTCCTTGGTATGAAAGTGGTATGGGGCTCAAGGTGGAGCGAGCGCTGGCGGTGTGGTCACTATGAGATATGCCATTGCAACCTGTGACTCAGACCTTGGCTAACAGTTTGGCATCCATGCTTAAAAGGCGTATAGTGTTCACATTTATACATCCCTTTACCCAGCATAAGAATCACTGAAACTAAAGCTATGTTAAAGTCATTTACAAGGTAACCATGTTCCTCCGCTTCTTCAAATATCTTGGCGATGTGCAGAGATGGGCATTGCTTTGATGTTTTATAAAATATGATAAAAAAGAGATCTTCACTAGAAAGCATTCCACAAACATATCGTGTAATTTCTTACGCACTGATTTGCTACACTACCCGCAGTCTACCCTTCTCTTTCAATCAAAGCTTATCCAGAGTAGCATACATTGTAATTTCAAAAGAAGAAAAGTGAGAGTTGAATGTGGTAAATTTGTTAGCAATGCTTGGAGGGATACAAATATTGTTCCTTCATATTTGTTAGCGAATATTACCCTTTACTTTTAAAAGTGTTCTTTCAATTGTGCTGTTGATAATCTTCCTGCTTTCCCGAATCAATACAGGTGGTTTTTTAATTTTTTAATTTTATGAAATAGCAAATATTCTGCATTTTTGATAAACATGGTTTTGAGTTCATGATTGAACGTGAATACTTGGTTGACTGTTTGCAGATGCATTTCCTGAGTATTCCTTTGTGAACCTTTGGTATGTTTGCACTCCTCTTTCTCCAGCTCCGAATGAAATCCACTGTAGTGACTCTATAAATCCTGCTCTCAACAATATCATACATTGAATAGAATGTCATCACTTTTACTTCTAGAAAGCTCTGCATTTTCTCATTGATAGCATTTACCCAGACCTTCGAATTTGATGATAGTGGGTCCTCAATAACGTGTGCTAAGGATAAACTGAAATCCCTATGGCTAGTTGTTTTGTTGAGTGAAATAATGGATAATCACACCCAATGTCATTTTTCAAGGTGGTAGTGTTATTGTTCAAATATGCAACCGGGATAGGGAGATTGTTTGAGAAATTATCTATGTGTTCAGTGCATCCTATAAAAAATATACATCAATTTTGCTTAAATGCAGGAAATAGAAAAAGTATATACTTATCCTTCAGTTTCCTGTCTGATGCAGCTTCAAAGCTGTGCACTACAGCGTTTCCACATCTAATTCTGTATGATGTAGCCTATGAAGTGATGGATGACTGAGTTCTAAGAGAAGCTCCTAAATCACTGCCTCGAGTCTGATAATTGACCCTTTGGGTCTCAACTGGGTCAGTCATCTCCCTGCGTTCTGACATCATGACAATTTTATCTGATGTATGGCTTGTATACCGAATTAATGTATGTGTTCACAAATGCTAGACATTAAAGTAGAGGTGTTGGACCTAGGCCTTCCTGTAGGATCAACGCCAGATGTTTTGCCTTCTACTTCCCCTTTTCCTGAACTCTTTTGTGTTGGATTTAGGACTCTGGGCACTTTAACACTAATGACCAGTGCTAAAGTGCATATGCTGTCTACTCTGAACATGGTATATTTGGTTTACACCTGTTTGACATATTGAATTTACTAATAAGCCCCTAGTAAAGGGCACTACATGTGCCCGGTACCTGTAAATTCAATGAAACTAGTGGGCCTGCAGCACAGTGCCACCCACTTGAGTAGCCCTTTTTATATGTCTCAGGCCTGCCACTGCAGAACCTGTGCGTGCAGTTTTAAAATGTCATGTCGGCCTGGCAAGTTAACACATCTGACAGGCCCAATCATTCATTTTTAATACATATACGCCACCTCTAAGGTAGACCCTGGACAGCCTCCAGGGCAAGGTGCAGTGTATTTAAAAAGGAGGACACGTACTTATAAGTTTGACATGTTCAGGTAGTGAAAAATTCTTTAACTTGTTTTTCACTACTGCAAGTTCTATTATTGTCCATAGGTTGGCATTGGGATTGCCTTGTTATATCTCATAAATGTAATGTCCAATTAGGGCACAACTGAAATTTGGAGTTTGATGCTTTTGGACACACAATTTAAAATCACAATTTATGGAGAAGTTGGACTTTGAATTGTAAATCTTAAAATGCTACTTTTAGAAAGTTGCCATTTTCTTACTCTAACTATTCTCTGCCTCTGCCTGTCACTGAGTACACAAATGGGGGTGATGACATCTAGGCTGTGTTCTTTCCTTTCAGACAGTCACATAGGGAGCTGAGTTGTTAAATTCTCATTTTATTGGCCTATCACCAGGCTGATGGGTCTTCATTTGCTAGATCCGAGGGAGGAGCTGACACTTGCAACTGCATAGGGCTGTGCCTGTCCCCACAAACAAAGCTGTATCCCCCCAGTTGTGAGTCTGGAGCCAGGGCAGGCAGGGACCTTGAGGACTTCAAAGCTCTCTCTTTGAATTCTCCCCAACTTCAAAGGTACAACTATGTACAAGTACTGGACACCTGATACCACCAGCTCTGTACACTCTGGACCTGAGGACACTCTGCCAGGAAAAAACGGCTGTTGTGCTGCTGAAAGGACTGACACTCTGCTGGATTTGCTGGACTTCAGCTCTGCTGGGCCTGCCCTGCTGCCCCTTGCCAAGCAGGACTGAACTTGACTCTCTACATCACCAGAACCAAGTGACTCCAAGGGCTTGCTGGCTTGGCTCCTGTTCTGATGTCTCATGGGCTTCAAATACTTCATTCAACCCTGCTACAGCCTCTAGACACTGCTAACTGTGAGTCCTGCCAAGTGCTGCCAATCCAGTCCTGGACCCTTGGAGATGTGTTTTCTGGCAGTTTGGGAAAAAATCCAAGCATTGCGTGTTTTGTGCCAGTTGGAACCAACGCCTTCGACTCTGATGCTTTGCCGCTTTGGGGACTCCACAGTGTTGACAGCATAGCTCGAAGATGAAGCATTCCTTTCTTTGCCCAGAGCTCGACGAAGACATGCAGCACTGTGTGACTCAGAACGAACACTTGACCTAAAAGCCTTTCGATCAACAATGAGTCACCACCTCCTACTGTACTCGCAGCTGCTCCTAGATGTCAGTGCTTCTTCCTAGTGAAGGTAATGTTTCAGTGGGGCCTGGGGCCCTGTGTGGCTTCTGTATCTAACCCATGCTCCATCACAGTCGGTGTGACTTTTCAGAATTGCCCCTGCCCAGTAAGACCAGATATCCCAGTTAGTGCTTTTTGTCTCTAAGCGCTGTCATTAGAGATATTCTTAAAAATTCATAACTTCAGTTCTACATATTGACTTTTTGTCATTTGATCTTGTTTTATTCATTAAATTAAGCTCTATTTTTCTAACCTGGTTTGGATTATTTTTGTGGGGTGTTTTCACAGTTTTACTGTATTAAGTGTTTCCCAAATACTTAACACATTGCCTTATACATTAATAATGACTGTTCTGTGCCAAGCTACCAGAGG
The DNA here is from genome assembly GCF_964263255.1 of Lissotriton vulgaris. Taxonomy (NCBI): domain Eukaryota; kingdom Metazoa; phylum Chordata; class Amphibia; order Caudata; family Salamandridae; genus Lissotriton; species Lissotriton vulgaris. The sequence goes on from NC_141691.1 coordinate 466,878,283, forward strand.
GTGAGTACAGGTTAATTTAGAGTCTTTATATGACTTATCCTGATGAGAGTGGTGGTCCCTATGTGGACAAGGTGCACACTTCTGCCAACTAAAGACCCCATTTCTGACAAGATGATTAGGGAGGAACATGCAAATATTAAAACAGGAAACACAAGTGGACACATTTCTATCCACCTAAATGGACTTATCCTCCTAATGATTTGACATGACCCACAATTTGCTGGCAAAAGTTTGGCAGATATGTATTTTTCATTATAAAGACTCCTTCTGTCGGAACCCTATGAAGAACGCTTGGTAGTTTAGTATAATATACTACACTCATATCAGAGATGGGTATAATGGCATACAACCTTAGAGCAATGCTTCCAATACCAGTATGAGATACCTTACCCCCAGATCATTCAATAATCTATGTAACATGGGCACATGCCTATATATCTGTAAGTCGTTAATGCAATGTCAATAGCAGCTTTGGCCTTTCCCACAGATTTTTGTAGAACAGGTTTTGGATTTAAGCCACAACCGATTTCCAAACATACTGCTGATGCCCACATCAACTTTGTTTAACATGGAGTACTTCTTCTACTCCAAAATTTAGTGATTTGCAAATGATAACCGTTAAACTCTTAAAATGCCCAATTGCACTTGTTTCCATGGCTTACGCTATTTACATACTGTCAACCCACTCATCGACTCAGTAACTCTGTGATGTATATGACAATGATATTTTCACTGATGTTATGTGTGAAGTCAACAATAATGCCATTTAGTATGTCATGAGTGTTGTAATATGTGAATTAAAAAAAGGGGCATGGGGCACCCTGAATAAAGTATCACTAGTAAATTTCCGAAGTTATTTGTTTTTTTTAACTTAATTTTTTACATTATTGCTACATCGAGCTATATAACTATAACTTTGCTTCACCCTTTGGTTTTATCACTATATATATCTATATATATATCTATATATATATATAAATATATCTATATATATATATATATACTGTGATGGTAATTCATTGCACTAGGGTGTTGGGTTTAAAAAATGGCAACCAACGCCACGAGATGAGCGTGACCAAGCCGTAATGGCGAAACGCGTCGTGGAACTTTTGTCATCTGCCGAATAAACTCTTTGAAATTGCAACTCTAGGTGTCCTGTTCTCATCATAAATTTGATGTGTTGTGGAGTGGATATATACAGCCAGCTGGTGGCTGCAACAGGACCGCTCGTGCCAGCGCTACTCCTGACCAGCGGTGGTGGTAATAATATATATATATATATATATATATAGTAGTTATAGTTAGAACCTAGTTTCCATAGGAAAAGCATATATTGATTTGCTAATAACTTTGGCATTGTTTGACGAATCTTCCTGACAATCTCTCAAGAAAAAGTCTATTCAGGTCAGCTCCTATCCTGAAAGTTTGGTGGTGATTCATCAAGTGGGGGCTGAGAAAAAAAGGGGGTCCCAAAACTCCTTTTCTCCATGTTAATTTCCATTGGAAACTTTGCGATGAGCTACAGCCCGAACTGCTGGATGGAATTACACCACATTTGGCAGAAAGGTAGGGTTTGGTTCAGAAAGCAAATTTTTTTTAAATGGTGTAAATCCATTCAGTAGGTTTTGAGAAATTAAAAAAATAAGAGTGAAAAAATCATTTTCCCATAGGAAACTTTGTGTAAGGCTACATCCAAACTGCTGAACGGAATTACTCCAAATTTGACAGAAAGTTAGTGCTTGGGTCAGAAAGCGACCTTTTTAAAAATGGTGTAAATCTGTTCAGTAGTTGCTGAGAAATTGGAAAAAATTAAATTTTTGATATCTAGGCGGAGCCTAAGTTGCGTGCACGAGCTTCACTGTGATTGGCTGCTAGCACTCCAAACCAGGAAGTGTTGGCAGTCATCTTGTGGCTAGGTAGAGTCACCTGAAAACGGAGAAACAAAGGTATAAAACAAGAGAAGGGGGCAGGGTAGAAAAACCGTTACCCCCTATGTCTGCTCAGGAGGTCCCAGAAAATCAGTCAAAATTTGCGCTTGGGTCGCGGTTTCTTGCATTTTATTTTAATGAGGCCATTGGGTGGGCTAGGTTCTGGGGGTATTTCTTAAAAAATATTAGCAGGGGCTTGCAGGGGTTGCGGGGGTCTGCGCAGCCCCGGGGCTTCACTTGTGTTGGGAGGGGGTATCGCGTCCCCCTCTTGGAGTCTTCTATGTCCTTGTAACTTTGGCTTTGTTTGACCAATCTTTATGAAATTATCCAAAAAGTTTTTCTTTTTTGGATTAGCTCCTATATTTAAAGTTTGGGGGTGAATGGTGTAGGAGAGGCTGAAGAAAAAGAGGATTGTAAAATGTGTTTTCTGCATGGAATTTCCATGCAAAACTCTACAGAAGATTACAGTGGAAACTGATGAACAGAATTATGCCAAATCTGGCAGTGAGAAAGGTGATGGTCTAGAAAGCACAGTTGTTTTTAAATGGTGTAAATCCGTTCAGTAGTTTTGGTGAAATATTAAATTTTACAGATATCAATATTTGAGATATACAGGCATGTGATTGGCTGAGGGGTTACAAGCACCAGCTTGCGCTTATTGGCTGTGAATGGTTGATACCAGGCAGTGTTGGCTTCCATTTTGTGATTTACTCCGTGAGCTCGCATCTCTCTGTGTAGAAACCATTGGGTCCGCAGTTTTACCTGTGCGTGGCAACACTGGCATCTGTGTCTGTATGAGATATGCCTTTCAGGCTGCCTCTCCCTATATCACCAGGTCGTGGGTAGGCCTTTAGAAGGCCATCTGTCGGCTTGGAGCGATGTGAGCCAGTCTGTCGGTACGATTCCCTACACTACCTAAAGACTACCCAAACACCATTGCACTGTCGTAAACTCTAAAACACTACCGCAGCACGATCCCCTACACAACCCAAACACCACTGCACTACCCTAAACCATAAATCTATCCCAGCACAACCCCCTACTCAAAAACCACTGCACTACCCTAAACCCTAAAATAGTACCACCAGCACAACCCCTACACTACCCAAATAGCACTGTTCTACTCTATAAAACAGTAGTAGTCCGTTGGCTTGCAGTTGTGCGTCTGCCAGCCGTCGTGCCCCTAGCTGTACATGTGTGAGTCATTCCGTTAGGTGATAGGTGTGCCTCTGCTAGCAGGGCCGTTGGCCCGTTGCTGTCCCTTTGCAAGTTAGACCCTAGCTCTCCCTCTGGGAGCCAGCACGCTGGTGTCCGTTTGCAAGTCAACGTCTGGTAGCTTATACTGTGCGAGCCGAGCCAACGGCCTTTAGCTCTCCCTATGCAAGCTGAGCCCACAGGCCGCAGGTATCCCTCTGCGAGGCTGCCCGACAGTCCGCAGGTCTCCCTCTGCTAGCCAGATCGCAGCTGTCAATCTTCAAGCATATATTGGGAATATAAGGCGGCTCTAAAAAGAACCCTTGTGTTTATTAGTTGCATTTACATTTAAGTGCGGACGCACAGCTTCAGGTTAATCAGAAAAACTTGATTTCCCTGATCTGTGAAGTGTACTCTATCACTACTGTAGATATCAGACATATCAAAACGTATGTTGTTGTTGTAGATCGTCCCCATTCTATGGTTTCTGAGGTATGCAGACACAGTTTTGAAGACATTCTTCCTAGATATTTCAATCTGAGGACAAAATTGGTTTGACCATTTCAACTTCTGTCTTTGGCATATATTGGAATACACAAAGACAGTTTGAGGCAAAAGCAACATAAATTGTCGAAAGGTGTCCTTCATTAGCATTTCCAAACCTACCCCAGTCAATGTGCCTAGGTCATTTCCACCACAGTGTACAATCATGAGGTCAGGGTGTTAGAGACTCAAACAGGATTTAAGCAAATGCAACAATTGGTGCCACTTCAATCCTCTCTGTCCAAACCATTTAATGTGCACATTTTGTAAACCTAGGTCTAAGTCAATACGTCTCTGTTCTGCATACCTCTTGCACCAGAAAACATGGCTATGTCCTACTATCCACAATAGCATTTTGAAGGTTTGGCTGGGAAGAATGGATAGATGTCTGTAGCTCATGCAGTCCATTCGTAGTATAAGAGATATGTTTAAAGATGGGGAAATACTTTTTTTTGCCAAACAAAACGATAATTGATTGTGAGATGAAAAGCATTGTTTTTTCAAAGGGGGGTACACATTCGTTTTGTGGAAAAGCATCTGTGTGATTGGTTAAGAAAAAGCAGTTTAAACGTGAAATACATATCATAGGATAAAATTTGCTCAACTCAACCACACCAGCTATTTGCATTTGGAAGGCACTATTCAAACCTAAAACAATTGTGAACTTTTAACCTGCACGTGCCGTTAAATGTTTGAGAAAAGTTTGCAAAAAATATTGTTAGGTTTAAAAAAAATTATGAACTTTTAACCTGCAAGTGTTGTAGAATGTTCTAGAAAGTGTGTTGATAGAATACGTTGCACCTCTGACTTGTATGTGTCCTTGAATATTACAAAAACCTAAAAGAATCACGGAGCTATTCTAATTTGTTCTTTACATGTATTCATGTGCGGAGCAACAAAATTACAGAGACAACAGCACAAGGAAGAGGAACAAGCAGGGAGTGGGGGGACGGGGGAGATGGGCACAATGGCACACATACACAATTAAGTACAGCACAACTATAGACAAACCATGGCCAAAATGGAACACACCAACAAGGAGCACAAGTCAAACAACCCGCCAACATCACACCACTGAACAATCATAGAAGTGTATACCACATTGCCTGAAAGGGAGAAGGGTGAACAAAACTTCACATGAAGGGACATCTCACACACAATGCAGCACACACATAGGAAGCAGAGTACACCAACATCCAACAGAATGTTGTCCAAACACAAACATTCGCACAATCGAACACAGGACACAAATGCTCGCAAAATAGCTCACACAAAGAACCTTTCATCCCTACAGTAACTTCTCTAGCTGCATTCATACAGGATATGTGCAAAGGCCGTTCGTGGGTGTTGTGGGATGTCTGCGATCCTGGTCACCATGGATGAGCAGCCCAGCATGTGGCACATGTGCGGGTTCACTGTGTGTTACATTTCCAAACAGCTGCTTTTCCCTCCCACAAGTCACCACACTTTTGTGCGGTGCGTTGTTGTATCCCATGCACTTCTCCGGCACACCATTGGAATGCCTATTTATTTGCGCATTCCAATCACACTGTGACACTGCCGTTTGGAGGTGGTGCATGGCAGTTTACAACATCGACTGTGGCGGCCACAGTAGAACAGCAGAACAGCAGAACACAGAGACACCACTTCCTGCAGACGGACAGGTCCGAGACACCCCGTTCCCCTTACCGGATAGGCGCACCCGTCCGCTGACCTGTGTGCGCCGGACCAGCACATGCCTCTTGTGCATGCAGGTGGATGTGTGCGTTGCTACATGTCCAGGCTCACTTCCAACGCTGAGGTGACATGGAAACGACTGCTGAAGACAGCACACTGTGTTGTTGCAGGGCCCATACCCATCGTGCTAACACAATGACCACACAGACACACTTGATCCAATGCGGGTTCGGGGGACATTGGCAGTCCTGGGGTTGTTGCGATAAGTGTTGTGGCCATCATGGTTATCCGTGTATCATGCTTATTGGCTCTATGGCACTAGTGAGTGTTCTGGTGTGGCTCTTGGCTGTGTTACCTTTCATGTTGGAGGTAGTCGTCCTGCTTAACACCATAAGAAAGCATGTGCAAAATCCCTTGTGCTTACGCTGCTTATCACCGGAATGTGTTTCGTATCGCAGTTTTTGCTTTTCATTGTGAAAGTTGGGATGTGGTTTTTTCGTGTACAGAAAAATAAACAAACTGGGCAGTGTTTCCAGCCAAGATCCAGCACCTGAGTCACTATTCCTAATCAATATAAATACAATGGGATTTCTTAATTCATTTTGTGTGTACACTGTAAATGCACCCACTACCAGAGTACAATTCAATACAGGATTTTAGTATTTAGAATAAATGGTAAAGGTGCACCTTGTGTCTTTTTGCACAGGAACGCCTACTCTGCATCTCATTATCAGCACTTTAATGCGACTAAAGTTGAGATAAATCTATCACACTATTCAAAAGCTGGCACAAACTGCAGACATCACCAGTATTCCCACGATAACTGCTCCAAAATTTAACACCATGGTGGACAGCATGAAATAATAGTAATAATAATGAGAAACAAAAAGCACTTAAGTAACAACCAAAAACTTATTGAATTTTGTTTCTTCTTTTTTTATTCATACTTTATTTTTCTGTAAACTTATATATAAAGGATAAACTAAATTTAACAATCTGAACATAAAACAACAAGGTGGAAGACTACTGTTGGGTGTATGGATGTCGATGACACAGCCTGCAAAATAAAGTACAAAATAAGGACATGTGTAATGCGCATATCAAAGGAGTGAGACACAGAGAAAGAGAGACAAGGAAAAAAAGCAGAGAGAAAAAGAGAGGGAAGGAAAGAAAGGGAGTGAGAAAGGGAGAAGGGAGAGAGAGTGAGAAAGAAGGAAAGGAAAAAAGAGAGTGAGAGAAAGAGTGAAGAGAGGGGAGTGAGAGAGAGAGAGAGAGAGAGAGAGACACTGCCGTCCCTGTGCATCCATGATCAAATAATTACCTGCTGCCACCGGAGTGTCTACCAGTGGGCACTCCACATGCCCGTAGAAGCTCCGCGGCCCGGCAGATCTTACAAATGAAGCTGAGACCTGAGTCATGAATGGCGGAGACCACATCACCTTCTCCACAGCCCGGAAGATCTCACACATGTCACTGAGTCCTGAGTCATCAATGGTGGAGACCACATCAGCTTTTGGGTGTTGCTAACCCTGTGCAACGCAAGTCAGCACCACATGGTGGTAGGCTGCTGATAGCCAAAAAAGTTAGGGTGCGACTAACCCTGTGCAAATCTAGTCCGCGCCACGTGGTGGTAGGCCCCTGACGGAACGTTGGTATGGGATTTTAAATAAATGCTCGTTGGATCTTATTTTACTTATTGTGTAGGAACTTTCTAAAGTCATTGAGGACCTTGACAAAGATATTAAAAGGATCCAAACCAACCTGGAAAGTAATATAACAAAAGACAAACTTGATCGAGCATTAAACAATATCAATGTTCAACTAGATAAATAAACGAGAGAGATCAACGACAGAAAAATTAGAAAATACAAACGTGACACTATAGACTATAAGCTTTGAGAAGTCTATAAGTGGGCGGAGGTTTACGCCCAACGAAGACAGCAAAGACCTTTCAACAACCAATCTTCAGATGAAGGTAGTACATCATCATTTGACTCTGCACAAAAGGGCCCGCAAAGACCAGATAAACGAGGAGGAGCAGCTGGGAACAGGGACAATACTGTGAATACTTCAACTGCCACAACTTCGGGGAGGCCTTTTTTAGGAAGAGGCCAGAGTCCCAACGTCGAACCAGAAGGGGCAAGGGCTCAAAGAGAACAAGGCTCCTCGATAGCTCAATTGACATGCAGCAATACAACCTAATTATTAACATTTCAAGTGAGACACTATCCAAGAATCAACTTACAACTCTACAACGAGGTTTATCGTTTGTATCAACGTTTAGGTCTAACGAATTGGAAACAGAGGTGAGCATCTTTAAATTCATGAGACCTCTCCGATTGAGACACATTTTCACTAACATCATCACTGAACCCGTTGAGAAAATGGATGACACCCTATTGGGACTGAGAAGTAAAAGTACCTTTTTGGCGCCTGTAAGCCTTAAGATTCTTGACTCATATGAAACAATCACGGTGAATGAAATCAAAGATTTGTATAAGAAACCACCATCCAAGAGATCTAATTTTTCCATCAAGGAGTCCCGAGCCATCAACCAAATTAATGATATCCAAAACATCAAGTGCTGTAAAGCAGATAAAGGCGGGGCACTAGTTGTAATGGATTCAGAATGTTATCTTCAAATTGTGAAGAACCACATATTTGACAAGGACATCTACATGCCGCTACCAAATGATCCCACTACTCTTTTCACTGATACTTTGAAAATCATCATCAACAAAGCAGTAGAGATGGGTACCATCACGGATAAAGATAGAAAATTCTTACTACAAGATCATCCCAAGAGCCCGAGCATTCACATGCTACCAAAAATACACAAGAATTTTATGAAACTACCTTTCAGACCTATAGTGTCGACGAGAGGTTCTATCCATGAACCTACAGAAAAATATTTGGACCGACATCTACAACCGCTGGTGAAAAAAATGTCTACATACCTACACGACACCACGGACTTTCTAACCAAGCTGAACGATACAACACTGGATGAGACCATTGAATATACACTTTGTACAATAGATGTATGTTCACTCCATATGTCTATTCCACACAACTGGGGCCTTGAAGCCACAGAATCCTTCTTAATCCACCATGACATAAAACAAGATCTAAAAGTGTTTCTTCTAGAACTTTTACACTTCACCCTGTACCACAGTTATTTCTCATGGAATGATGAACATTTTCAACAATTAGCTGGAACATCTATGGGGAATTGTGCGGCCCCCATCTATGCGAACCTTTTCATGCACCGTCTTGAACTTGACAACATTCTCGACAATCCTAGATGGCAGAATAAGATCCATAGATACTGGCGATACATAGATGATATTTTCCTTATATGGAAAGGACCATCCAAAGAAATTGAGGACTTTATCAAATACATCAACACAATTGATGATCACATTCAGTTGACACACACAATCAATACTGGAGCCATCCCATACCTGGACGTTCAAGTATCCCTTGAGAACAATTGCTTTTTTACTGATGTATACACCAAAAGTACGGACAGGAATAACACTTTGATATTTGACAGTTGTCACCCTATGTCTCTGAAACGCCACCTACCATATTCACAATTGTTAAGATTGAAGAGAATATCATCGGATGACCAAACTTATAAATCTAATGAAACTCAGATGATTGTGAAATTCCGAGAACACAAATATCCGGAAAACATCCTGAACGAAGCCAAACTAAGAACACAAACCATTACCAAATCTACTACTGAAGACACACACTAAAGACATCAACCAAAACAGACCAGTATTTGTATCCAAATTCACAACCAGGAGTGAACAGATAAAAAAATGATCCTCAAAAATTGGCAAATTATTGAAGATGAACCAGATTCCAAAGGAATCTTCACAAAACCTTTATTTGCCTACCAAAGATCAAGAAATCTTAAAGATCTACTTGAATCTAAACCACGAGAACGAAACATCATTTACACTGGCACTATTCCATGTATGAATTGCGGTCACTGCAATAACATCATCCGAGGTAACACCATCAACCATCCTACTACCGGCAGGACAATCAAACTTTCCACCAATGCCACTGGTGACACTAAAAATGTGGTATATTTGTTAAAATGCCCGTGTGGTTTTCCATACGTAGGAAAAACAGAGAGGAAAATAAAAATTTGTATGTAAGAACACAAAAGCACGATAAGAAACAAAACTATGAAAGCCCCGGTAGCCGCACACTTTGTCACAGCAGCCAAAACATCAGCCAAATCAGATTTATGGTCTTGGAGATTGTTCCTGTGAACCTAGGTTTTGACAATAGAAAAAGACTACTCCAACGTGAAATGTTTTGGATTAAGAAACTGAACTTATGTAACCCAACAGGGTTAAATGAACGACTAGAATACAATTGTTTTCTATATACTAATTTGAATGAACATTTAGACATTCATAGAGCATTTCCTGAGATACCTTTAATTCGTTGATTCAATTTACTGTAATTGCATCCTCAACTTACATATTTACATCCAACTTGGTTTTTCCAATAATACTTTGTCTTTACACCATCGCATCCCCCCGCAATTACTATATGGACCCAACACTTACACACACATCACACCCCTACATAATGGCCGCCAACCGCAGATTCTATCCGTCATTACCCGCATTATGAGGTTCACCACGTTTTGCTTTCAACTCCCGTTTCGGTTACTGTTATATATGCTTGATGCATATTTAATTTAACAACTTTTAACATACCATGACATTCGTTAAGCATTTCCACGACCCATAATCACACTACCGGGTTACTGCAGCGAACTCCGATAACTACGCATCAAGCGCATGCGCAGCGTTCTCCGACTGAATGCAGCCTCGTAAAGTTACAGCGCATACAGCGATTCGACTTGTACCGGTAAGCGAAATGCGGTCACGCATTAGCATTTCGGATATTCATTCACTTTTCATTTCATTCCATTCCGTTTTAGTTTTACTTTTGAACATTCACTCCATTATTTTCTTAAGCACACCGCACTTGGAGCACCGCGTAGCAGCTATTGGTTTACCACCCCATAGTAACGCTTATAACACCTTGCCAAGTACGTTTTTACCCAGTACTTTGCTACGGCACGTCACACGATTTTCTCGTTAAGCACCCAAAGCGAAACCCCACGGATATGACATGCGAACTATCAATTCACATAGTTCCAATATACAGCATTTACGAGACTATACCTTGCTGAATCATTTATCTCTTAATAACACAATCTTGTCACTTATGTTCTTCAACCTAAATAGCATTTCTTATCACTCTACTAACAATCATGCAGGTCTGCTTCCCTATCTTTGACATATGTTTTACTTTCATTTTTTTCGTAGATTAAAATGTATTTCCCCTGATGAAGTGCGGTTCGCACGAAATGCATTGGGCACTTGGAAGACACTTTTGAATATTGATTTGGATTGTCTATAAAGCATTCTGGAAACGATTGATTAACGATGAGACTTTGAATATGAATCTGTGATGTAACAGCACAACTGAGAAGACACTCACGACACATGAAAATTCATTCCTTCTTGGACATACTTTGTGTACACTTTTGTCTACTTTAATTTAATACATTTGCGAAGATTGTTACATCTCCTAAAGGAGTGCGGTTGGGTCGACTGTCAAGCTTGACAGCACACAATACAAGACAGGCCTCTGATGACCACATCATCTTCGGGTGGCACTAATCGTGCAACTCAGCTCTGCTCAACGTGCAAGTAGGCCCCTCAGGGCCACATCATCTTCAGGTGGCACCAACCCTGTGCAACTCAAGTCTGCGCACGTGGTGGTAGGCCCCTTATGGCAACATCCGCTTCGAGTGGAACTATACGTGTGCAACTCAAGTCCTCGCCACGTGGTAGTAGGCCCCTGACGGCCATACAGCTCAGGGTGCGACTAACCCTCTGCATTTTATTTGTTTACCTCCCTTGCTGTGTTCCATGATCCCTCTAGTATTTTGCGGTGTTGTGTTGTGTTGACCTTGTCAAAGCGCCAGGACGCCCCTTTGCTGAGGCAGCTGTGCGCGATACAAATAAAAATAACATAACATAACATAACATAACATTTCATGGACTCTTTATGATTCAGACCTGTGGAGCGTCCACCATCCAGTAACCACCGGCAATAAAGGATGTGACGTTGTCGATCCATTATATTTGTGTGGTCACATGGCCTGTGTTGCATGTGCCGGATGGGTGTGGTGTGTGTGCAAACCTGTCCTCAGGGAGTGGCCCTGACACGTTGATAACTAGACCACTGACCTGCACACCAACAGCAAGTATACCTGTAACAGGTAGCTATGTGGGGTCAACGTCGGAACGTAATCGGAGTAGCGTGGCGTATGATGGAACAGGGCAGGGATAGCCACAATGATGCAGATGGCTTTTAGTACTGCGTCTGTGAGTCGAGTGGATGGGCAGCAGTTGTACGTCTGCGAGCCTGGGTGTGAACTGTTCATGAGTCACACTACATAAGCATTGAAAAGCCATTTTGTGATTCAGTCCGTCAGCTAGCATCTATCCAAGGCATTTTTTAAAACATACCGGAGTTCACGCAGGGTTTCCCCACAACAGCTGGTAATGCACCCTCTTCCCATATTACCAACACACCCTCACCAACCTTTTTTGGCTCAGAAGTGTCCCTGTGCGGTTGGACAAACATGTATCTTAGTCATGTACAGATTTACATATAAAATATTTTATTTAAAGAAAACAACAAATTAAACTGGAGGGAGTCTGTTGCTGTGGTCGCTGCCACGGAGTTGGGGTCACTGCCATTCGGGACTCAGGATACAGTTCCACATGTGGGATCGGCTTGTGTTGTACTGGGTTAGTGGTACCACATGTCGCCGGTCCTGCATATGGAAATATGCCTCACTGATCAAAAAGAGTCTGGTGCTGTGGTCGCTGCCACGGACTTAAGATCACTGCCATTCAGGACACAGTTACACATGTACGATCGGCCAGTGTTGTACAGGGTTATTGGCATCATGTTTCACTGGTCTTATTTATTTATTTATTTTGCATCTTGTATCGCGCAAACTAAAACCCGAAGGTGTCAAGGCGCCTAAAAAACAAGATCAGAAAGCGGGCACTCATGCACTTACATGTACGCTTGAACAAAGAGGCGTGTTTTAAGGGCAGCTCTGAAGGTTTGAAGGGAAGGGAGGGACCTAAGTTCTAATGGAAGATCGTTCCACCATTTAGGGGCCAAGAGGGAAAATGCCTTACCACCCCATCTGGCTTTCCGAATGCGAGGGATGTGGAGGAAAGGGTGATTGGCGGAGCGAAGGCTCCTGCCAGGGTTGTAATAGGTCAAGATGGCTCTAATCCCTGTGGGGCTGCTTTTAGCCAAGGCCTTATAGACCATACACATGGATTTGAAGACAATCCGCTCCTTTATCGGAAACCAATGCAGCTGCTTCCTGGCCAGCGTGGCCGAAGAGCGACGGGGAAGATCGAGGACAAATCTAGCTGCCGCATTCTGGACTACCTGCAAGCGCTGCATCTGACTCTTATTCAGTCCAGCATACAGCGCATTACAGTAGTCCAGACGCGATCCCAAAAGGGCGACAGCAAGTTGCCTTCTTGCCGGCTGGAAAAGGTAGTTCCTAATTTTCCTAAGAACATGAATAATGCCCCAACAGGTCGAAACCGTCCTATTGACTTGCTGGTGCATGTCCAGGGTAGGGTCAATCATTACCCCCAGATTTTTAGCCGAAGAAGTAGGTTTAGGGCAAAGACCGAGCGAGTCAGGCCACCACTCCATGGACCAAATATCTTCCCTTCCGCCGAACACCATCACCTCGGTCTTCTCCCTATTCAATTTGAGTGAATTGTAAATCATCCACTGGCCGACGGCCTCCATACAGGATCTAAATCTGGAGGCGGTCAGCTCAATTGACTGGGAGAGAGACACGAGGATCTGAGTGTGGTCCGCGTAGGAAACTACCTCCATCCCAAAAGATCTGATAAGTCTGGCAAGGGGGGTCACATAGATGTTAAAAAGGGTGGGACTAAGCGCCGACCCTTGAGGGACCCCACATTGCACAGACAGGGATGGAGATAGAAATTTTCCCAGCATTACCCTCTGCTCCCTATGGTCGAGAAAGGAAGATAGCAAACCCAAGGCTGCCCCCCGGACCCCAATCTCACCCAGTCGAGATGTTAAGACCTGGGGAGATAGGGTATCGAAGGCAGCTGTGAGATCCAGAAGGATCAGGAGGGATGTCCGGCCCTCATCCACACTCATGCGGATGGAGTCGAGAACCAGGGTGAGGGCGGACTCGGTGCTATGTTCCCTCCTGAAACCATGCTGGGAAGGGTCAAGGCAGCCTGAATTCCCCACAAAGGCAGCTAGATACTCGTTAAGATGGGACTCGAGCATCTTTGCAGGGGCCGGAAGCAGTGAGATGGGGCGAAAGTTTTTTAAAACCCCAGGATCTAGGGAGGGTTTCTTAAGAAGAGGTTTGACCACAGCATTTTTCCACTGCTGTGGGAAGACACCCTCCCTCATGGCCCCGTTCATGATCTCAAGTAGGGGGGGTAGAAGAGATCCCCTACACTGCTTCAAGATCTTAAGAGGGCAAGCATCTAGTGGAGACCCTGACTTGATTTTATCAAGCCGCGTGTCGAGATCTTGTAGGGAGAGCGGGGGGAAAGATTCCAGATAGCCGGCCAAGGGAGGCTCTGCCGAGGGAACATCCGGGACTACAGTAACTGGTGGCTCAGCCCTAGAAAGCCTCTGAGACTCCAGAGCAGTGTAAATGTCCGCTATTTTGGACTGAAAGAAGCGAGCAATGTCATTACAGAGTAGGGGTGGGCGGAAAATCCGTTCCGCTCACGGATTTTGCGGATTTTCGGGAAATCCGCAATCCGCGAGATTTGCGAATCTCCCGCAAAATCCGCAAATCCCCGAGCAGCGGATTTTGCTCGCACTGCTCGCACTGTTCGCGTGAGTTCGCGTGAGTTCGCGCCCCGCGAATAAGTGCAAAATTGCAGAAATACGATCTTAGCAAAACTGAAAGTAACTACTTACCAGGTTCAAAAGTTCAGGCTCATCATTAGTAGCCATTTCCTGTAGTGCTTCCTGAGGGGCCCCTCCAGAGTTCAGTTGCCAGTTGAAACTATTATGTGACCCTGCTCTGAACCTCAGAATAGTTACACATATGCCACAAAGGTCCTGAATTACAGCTAAGGGAGACAAGCAGGAGCCAGGCTGGAAGTTAAAATCCATTAATCAGCCCCTAATTCATTATTGTCAGTTGGGGCAGGGCAGGTGTTGTAACTAATTTTGAAACAATGAAAGCACTTAGCAAGTGCAAAAGATCACTAATCAGGGTGCACTAAGGAAGCAGGTGCCAGCTAAAAAAATATTCTGTGACACATTAATCAGCCCCAAATTAATTCAGGTCACTTGAGGCAGGGAAGGTGTGCTTTGCTTTGCCGAAAATAATGTACACTGGACAACCAGAGGGTGTGGTGATGAAACAGAGGGTGGCATGGGTGGGCCAGAGGGTGGCATGAGTAGTCAGAGAGTGGCAGTGGTGACAGAGAGTGGCAGTGATGAAGAAGAGTGTCCCAAACAGGCTGGACACGTAGAAACAACAAGTTCGCGAAACTTGCGACCCGACAGGTAAGTTCGCAATTTGCGAAAGTGTACAAAACCCTCGCGAACTGGCAGAAACACGGGCGAACACAAAAAAAAAAAAATCCGCAAATTCGCGGGAATTCGCGGATTTTGCGGATTGCGAATCCGCAAATCCGCAAAATTCGCGAACGCGAGATCCGCAAAATTCGCTCATGCCTATTACAGAGCTCCTGAGATGGAACAACTAGATCGTAGACCTGAAGAGATGTGAGAGAGTCCACGATCCTGAAGAGCTCTTTGGGAGATGAAAGAGAGGAAGTCAGGGCCACAAAGTAGTCTTGTTTGGTCCTGATAATTTCCGACTTATATCTCTTAAGCAGGGTTTTATGAGCTTCCCTGTCTTTGAGATCCCAACTGGCATGCCATCGACGCTCCTGTCTCCTTACTTCCTGCCTAAGGAGTCTGAGTTGTTCGGAGAACCAAGGGGCTGATGGTCTTTTCCTTGCTGAATAGCAGGACCGAGCTGGCGCCAGCTCGTCCAGGGCCTCTTTAAGAATGTTATCATAATGCGGCACCGCTGAAGAGGGATCCATCTCCCGAATAGAAGACAGACTGGAAGTCCATGGGTCAAAAGAGTGTTCACCGATGTTTTTAAAATTCCTGCGTACTTCAAAGGTACTCGGGACTTTCCTGACACTTTTCTTGAATATGAAAATATGCCTCACTGATCAAAGGGAATCTGGTGCTGTGGTCGCTGCCACGGACTTGGGGTCAATGCCATTCTGGACTCAGGACACAGTTACACATGTAAGATTGGCTTGTGTTGTATAGGGTTAGTGACATCATGTTTTGCTGGTCTTGCATATGGAAATATGCCTCACTGATTGAAGGGCGTCTGGTGCTGTGGTCACCCGCACAGACTTGGGGTCACTGCCATTCAGGACTCAGGACATAATTCCACATGTGGGATCGGCTTGTGTTGTACTGGGTTAGTGTCACCACATGTCACTGGTCTTGCATATGGAAATATGCCTCATTGATCAAAGGGAGTCTGGTGCTGTGGTCGCTGGCACGGACTTGGGGTCAATGCCATTCAGGACTCAGGACACAGTTACACATGTTGGATCTGCTTGTGTTGTACAGGGTTAGGGGTATTATGTGTCGCCGGTCTTGCATATGGAAATATGCCTCACTGATGAAAGGGATTCAGGTGCTGTGGTCACTGCCACAGACTTTGGGTCACTGCCATTCAGGACTTAGGACACAGTTACACATATGGGATTGACTAGTGTTGTACAGGGTTAGTGGCATCATGTGTCGCCGGTCTTGCATATGGAAATATGCCTCACTAATCAAAGGGAGTCTGGTGCTGTGGTCATTGCCACAGACTTGGGGTCACTGCCATTCAGGACTCAGGACACAGTTGCGCATGTGGGATCTACTTTGCTGATAATGATTTGTCCGGGCAGGCCGTACTGCTAACAATGTCTGTTGCTTACCAGACTGCGTCATCTGCAATGGCGACTCGATCTGAATTGTGAGCCTTACTCACAGCAGTGGAGGCAGGAGGCCGTGGTGAGAAAGGGCCCACAGACATGTGCCATTGACTTAAGCAATGTCTGTTGCTTACTGGACTGTGTTATTTGCAATTGCGACTCGATCTGTATTGTGAGCCCTACACACCGCAGTGTAGGCTGGAGGCAGCGGCCAGGAAGAGCACACAGGCATGTTGTGTTTTGTTAAGCAATGTCTGTTACCTACTGGACTGCTTCACCTGCAATCGCGACTCGTTGTGAATTGTGAGCCCTACTCACCACAGTGAAGGCAGGAGGTAGTGGTGAGAAAGGACCCGCAGGCACAGGGAGTTGAATTAAGCAGTGTCTTTTGCCTACTGGACTGCGTCATCTGCAAATGTAACTCAATTTGAATTGTGAGCCTTACTGTCCGCAGTGTATATATCGAAGGCAGTAGTTTGTACAGACATAAGTATGCAGTGCTGTGCCACTGAGAGCCTGTGTGGCAGAAGCCAGTGATCGGCTGAGGAGGCTGGCAATGACAACAGTGGCCCCGTGGCAGGGTGAGGGGTGCCACCCTGGCAGATGCTTTGGCTTTCCCACAAGTGTACCGTGCCTAGAGATCTGGCCTATTTATTCACACTCCTATGCTGAACTGGCTATTTCGGACCAGCCCACTCCGGTTACGCTTATGCTTATAGGGGGGAACGACACAGCTACATGACTGATAGCTTCCCTAATGTTTGACGTAACATGGCTGGGTCCACTGTCCACAACACTACGAACACCACTAGTACTTGTGCACATGGAGAGGCGTGTTGTGCATACTGAGATGTGTCCAGCACATCACCGCTACACTTTGCAATGTGTGCATTGTTATTTATGGGTGAATTGCATCGTTCACATATTGTTTGTTCACACCTGTCCCAATATTCTGCTGTTGTGTGGCTCTAGGGTCATGTTGTTTGCAGAAAGTTTGCTGTCTTGTACTGCGCTGCTGCCTAAGGTGACATTGTTGCATCCGGTGTCTACAGCATGAAAGTCAATCATAAAGGGTTCATGAGTTGTGATGCACAGAGGTAGTGGCACCTGATGAGCTCAGCGTATGCGCAGCCAGCGATAATGGCGTGTCCTTTAATGTCAGAATTGGATTGGATAAGTGTGAGACCTGCTGACCTCAGTGTAGGCAGGAGGCAGCTGTCAGCAAGGGTCCACAACAACGAGGTGTTGACTTGTGGTGCATTGAGTTAGTGGCAACAGTGGGCTCAGCGTGTGCGCTGCCAGCAGTGATACGTGGTTCGGGCGAGCCACAATGGGAGCAATGTATTTTGCCTAATGAGTTTTGCCTCAATAAGGCCACGGGGTGAGGACTTGTGGTGCACTGAGTTAATGGAATCAGAATCCTTCAGCGTGTGCATAGCCAGTAATGATGTGTGATGCAGGCGGGCTGTACTGGGAGCAATGTCTGCTGCCTACTGGACTGTGTCATCTGCACTTGTTCTCAATCTGAATTGTGAGCCCTGCTGTCCACAGTGTAGATGAAAGGCAGTAGTCAGCACGGACATCGAGGAATGTTTTTTGTCACTTTCTGTTGACAAAATCTGAGGACATAGAGTACAATTCACTCTGTAATTAATAAATCAAGACTGAATTCGAATTGTGAGCCCTGTTAACTGCAGTGTAGGCGTATGGAACAAAAGATGGAATATATATGGAATACATTGTCGAAATATGTAGGTTTCAGGGATGTCATCGTTAGCTGCCTACTGGACTCTGAAATGAATGAATGAAGACTAGATTTGAATTATGAGCCCTGCTGACTACAGTGTAGGCCGGAGGCAGCGGTCAGCAGGGGCCTAGAGTTGACCTGTACAGTTAATGGCATCTGAAGCACTCAGCATGTGCACAGCCAGCGATGATGCATCGTCTTGGCAGGCCGTACTGGGAGCAATGTCTGTTGCCTACTGGACTCTGCAATTAATGAATCACGACTCCTTTTTAATCGTGAGCCCTGATGACCACAGTGTAGGCTGGAGGCAGTAGTCAGCAAGGGAGCACCAACACGTGACGTTGACATGAGCTGCACAGAGTTAGGGGCACCTGAAGCACTCAGCGTGTGCGCAGTCAGCGATGATGCATCGTCCGGGCGGGCCACACAGGATGCACTGTCTGTTGCCTACTGGACTATGCAATTAATATTTCAAGACTGAATTTGAATTGTGAGCCCTGCTGACCGCAGTGTAGGCCGGGACCCAGCAAGGGCCCACAGCGACGTGGCGTTGACTTGAGCTGCACAGATTGGGAGCATTTGGTCTTCTTAACTGATTATAGTTTCTTAAACAATTTGCATCGGTACTAATCTTGAATTGTGAGCCCTGCTGACCGCAGAAGGTCATGCCTCCCCCCAACCCAATGAATATCCATGTTGACCCTAATCTCGAATTTCTAGGGCCTAATACATTGCAGTGTGCAACCGACTTACACCCTTGCAGTTCCCTTCCAGGCAGGGTGTGGACAGGGAAAAACAACTCTGTCCCAAACAGCAGCAAAGTATGGTCTGGCAGTGGAGTCAGCTGGGGCCTCAATGGCCCTGGGACTTCCTCCATGACCTTTAATATGAAGGTGGTTAGCTGGAGCCCTTGCCAGGCAATAAGACTTCCACCAAAATGTCAAAAGTGTCAGGCTCCCACCAGGGATGGCTTGAGGGGTCACATGGGCAAAGAGGCTTCTCCCACAACACATAATAAAAAATAAACATGGGGGTGCCCTTGCTAATGGTGCCCCAAAAATGGGTAGGGGCACAACAATAACATTTAAAAAAATGCAAAGTAAGTATCTTGGGTCAATGAATCTACGGCCCAAGGAGAACATGTTATATTTTTTCAAAGAACTCCTATCTGGAGCTACATCCTCTTCAGCTGGAGTGAAATGACCTATAATTGTTGGTTTTATGGCTGCCTTTGTGGTATGAAAAAGGTAAAAGAAATCGAACATGTACATGTGTTTTAAAAGGCCTTTAACGTAAACCCTTTCATCACAATCATTGGTATTAATCACTGCAATGTTGTAATTATTAAAATATACATTTGATTATGATAATTTGTGACTTTTTGAGAAAGCCAATAGGTCTGCTTTATATATGTTAGTGTACTGACCCCTTGATAACGCCAATAGGCTCTGTCACTATTAATTAGTTTTTTGGAGCCTTTGAAAAAGACAGTAGGTCTTTCTTACTTAAAATGACACTATTTATATTTCCACAGGTCATAACCAGCCATGTGTGGGGTGACGGTTGGTCACAGTGCCTGCATGGTGAAGGACATTTTACTTTACTTTCTAAAAAACTGAAATTCTCTGGAAAAAACAGAGGTTAAGGTGACAGTTATTAAGTATTTAAATAACCTTAGAAATAAAAATTAGGTTAAAGGGATGTTATAGTTAGGTGACAACGTCAGTGTAACACACTGTTTTAAAGTAACAAAAATTACTTAAAATTACCAGTCACACTAATCTCAAGTAACTATAATGCGTGCCCTAAATTAAATATAACATGCTAATTACCTCAATTATTACATCACTCATGATGTGTTTTATGGTATCATTGATACCATCACTGCAACATCCTAAATGACATAATTCATAACAACACTGTGCATGGCTGAGGTCATGTTATAGTTATTTTATGGCAGTGAATATATGAAAAAAGTTTAAAATGACATCATTAGATATAGAAAAAATACCTTAAATTATGTTAAAAACACCTAGAAATTCACAAAAAAAGTTAAAGACACTTAATAGATAGAGGACAACAACCATCTTAGTGTGATGTTTTAAACCCGAAAAAGTGATATAGTTGATGCTCATTTGCAGTTTATGGCAGTTTAAAAGTTATAGTTAACTCACTGAACTATAATTTGCGAACCTCAAGGTTTTTTGGGGTTTAAGATGTAACCCTATTACATTTATTTTTATCCAACTATAACTTCCCATCAGAGCCTTTGTTTTTTCAGTGAATTTCAGGTTTTTTTTTCAAATGAGTTAAGGTCTCTTTTAGGTATACCGAATTATAGCATCAGTTCAACGTTTAGTTTTAGTTTTTAAGTAATTTTCAATTTTATTTTTACCTAAGTGTTAAAAATTGGGTTAATATTTGTGCTGAATGCGAGCCCTTCAAAAGTAATATTCCAATATTTGTTTCCTTACTGGGAACCGAGTAACTAATCGCAGCACTTGACTCTCTCATGGTAGTGATGCAGAACAGTCTAAGGCCTACTCAGGGTAGTGATGTGGGCTATCAATCCCCATTTGCTGGCACATAACAATGACACTCAATAAAGTTTTGTCCAGTCAGTGTTTATCTTTTCAAAAAAGTAAAAAAAAACATTTATTACACACAAACTACCAAATACTATGCATTTATTTACAGGTATATGAAAGATAGAAAGAAAGACCTTTGGTGATATTCTCAAATAACATTTGGCCGTTTCTCCAGAAGCCTGGAGTGTTAAGGAACAGCCTCAGCCTAGCCTAAGAAAAACATGACAACGACCCGTCCTCAAAACTGCATTTCAGTCTATCCACAGAGATGGAAGAAGACCCTGACAATATTTATGTTTGCTCTGATGAAGACAACCTTTATTGCAAGCACTTTTATAAGTTATTCTCTGCACACCTGGGCTCTACAAAGAAGCAACGCACTAAAAGTGCTAAATGACCCCTATGTTAATTACCTCCTGTCAAGTGAGGCTATGAGGTATTGTGCTTCCTAAATATTATTGGATGCAACTCTTGTTGTGTTTCTTTTCACATTATTGAGGTGTCTTGAATGAGTAGTTCAAGATGAGGAGAAAGTATGTAGGATATTATTTTTGGATTGTCCTGCTCCTTGATGATTGTTGGAGGTCCCGATCTCTGATCTGTATATCTTATGGAAAAAATAGTTTTCATACTTTTCAAAACATGATATTGGTTAGATTTAGAGATCAGAGTTCAAATCTTTAAACACCCATATTTCATGATTCTTTGGGTGGATTATTTTCAAATTTGACTAGTTTTTCTCCTGGTGTCAAGCTCCAGCCACCAGGAGCATTTTCCCCAAGCCCCCTGGCTTCTGAAAAAAGCACTTTGTGGGGAACTAGTTTTACTGGCTTTCTATGACAGTCTTCTCCTCTCCTGGCTACTGGTGCCCCCATACTACTTCTGGGGGGCTTTCTGTGAAGCCCTCAGCAACCAGCCAGCAGAGTACCCTCGTCCCCACACTGCCAAGCCATAGCACCTCTAAGCTGTCTTGCAGGGTATTTCAGGTAGCAGTGAATTCCGGATCTCCCCCCCCCCCAGCTGGTCCTCAAGGGACATAAGAGCGCCAGCACTGCTAGCCCTATATAGACCAATCCAGTACTGGGGGTCAGATAGAAACGATGGGGCATATTATCAAGGACAGGAGATACATTATTGCCGCGTTTATCAGCAGGAAACTGCTTATAAAGCGGCGATAGTGCCCTTGATAATATGCTCTATGAATTCCAATCGAAGCCCTTGTTAGATGTATTCACATCTAACATGGGTTTCGATTGGAATTCATAGAGCATATTATCAAGGCCATGTCGCCGCTTTATCGGCAGTTTCCTGCCGATAAAAGCAGCGATAATGTTTAGCCTGTCCTTGATAATATGCCCCGAAGTCCCTAGCGAGGCATCAGGTGGCTGCTCCTTCAAGTTGTTGATGAGTCTGGTATAGTCACCATCCAGTTACATGATCTTGTTTACTGTTTCTCCCTTCTGAATCGGTTTATAAGTATGGGTGGAAGGGTCTATGGGCCAGGCACCCATGGCCTGCCATAGGTAGCCACATTCATCCTTCCACCGTGTCCCAACCCTCCTAGACAGCATTCTGGGACAATCCAATATAGTGCTATCAAGGTTTCTCTGTGAAGATACCTTCCTACCAAAACTGCAAAGGGGGACCACTCCTTAGGAGCCTCCTGATGGCAGGGCTTCCTCCTTTGCTCAGTGGGTCATGGTTGTCCCAGACCAGGTGCAGTGTGACAAGCTAAACACCAGATGCAGATTCTCCAATCCTTTATCTAGAAATGAGTCAACCACTGATAATTCTTCCTTTAGTGTTGGGAGACCTTCACTATCTCTGCTGAGGAGCAAAGCAATTAACTTGGCCCAGCAAGTTCGACAAAGGGTTGGAGTCTGCTTAGAAGCCAAGACAGAGGAATATGAACATTCTTGATGCTCCATAAGAGGTATATGTATGTTTTTTTAACTTTTTAAAAAACTTTTATCTTTTCAAGCACAGCAGCATAAAGAAAGTAATGTACAGAAATCATCTGAGATATATAGATGATAACAGGAAGGAAACACCGAAATTATACCAAAACATCAAAAGGAAACGGAATAAAATTTCCACCTATAAAGTTAGCATCCATATTGATCATACAGAAATGGGAATAATTCCCCAATATGTGAGAAGTGAAACAAATATTAATCATTACTGCTTCTCCTTCCAGCTGTAAATAGGTTCCCATATATGCTTGACAAGTCCTCTCCCCCTTTTGCTCTTCCTCACATAAATCCCCTGCTCAAGGTTATAAGCGGAGAGCAACCTAGCAACCCAATGTTGGAAGGTTGGTGGTGCTTTATCTAATCATACCGATGCAATACAGATACGCAGAACTGACATGGGCATAAATAGAAAGTATTGTGATGGACATTGCTTATCTTCACTATTTATCCCTTGTATTATTATATATGGTGTGAGAAAAATCTTAATTCCTAGAGTTCTATTAAAAAAAGGATTCTATAGCACTCTGCAAAACCTGTAGCTGAGGGCAGGATGCGAAAATGTCTAATATTTCAGCATCCACACTATCACACCGTGGACATCTAGTACCTGTTGCACCCCTCCCATTGTGCTATCAATGCATGTGTGTAATACAAGGAGTAGACAGTTTTATACTGCTGGGTTTGAAGCACTGCAGAGCATAAAATAGTCTGGCCTAATTCTAATGAATCTTTGAAACATTATTGATCCATCCCATGTTTATCTGCTCACTTTTTTCCATATTTTCCAAGATTATAATTTTTCAACGCAGATAACTCGGCATAGAACCTTCGTATGGTGCTGTCTACACTACCCTTAATAACATCCAGTAATTTGTTTTTACCAAAGCCAGAGGGCCCGCCCTTTTTCTTTCCTAAGAAACTCGGAATTTGTAGGAATTACTTTTGCCAATACCATAAATAAACTGTATATCTGAGAACTGACGAATTCCATTCGGCCCCAATAGCTCACCCAATTTCCGGATTCCACGCCGTCCCCATTCTACCATTTTTGAGTCTGCAGTTTTTTTTTCTGAAATGACATCCACACCTTATAAGCAGCCACCAAGATCTGAAACCTGATTCTTTTTTAATAATTAGGGTTGGTGTATTTTAAAATGCAGTTCTCGGTGTCCCCGTCAAACCATATAGAATACATATCCATAGATCCTGCCTTGACCTGTGGATCAGACGCATCCCCTCTAACAAACCAGCTGGTCCTCAAGGGACATAAGAGGGCCAGCACTGCTAGCTCTATATAGACCAATCCAGTACTGGTGGTCAGATAGAAATGAAGTCCTCAGCGGGACATCAGGTGGCTGCTCCTTCAAGTTGTTGATGAGTCTGGTATAGTCACCATCCAGTTACATGGTCTTGTTTACTGTTTCTCCCTTCTGAATCGGTTTATAAGTATGGGTGGAAGGGTCTATGGGCCAGGTACCCATGGCCTATCATAGGAAGCCACATTTATCCTTCCACCCTGTCCCAACCCTCCTAAACAGCATTCTGGGACAATCCAATATTCTGCTATCAAGGTTTCTCTGTGAAGATACCTTCCTACCAAAACTGCAAAGGGGGACCTCTCCTTAGTAGCCTCCTGATGGCAAGGCTTCCTCCTTTGCTCAGTGGGTCATGGCTGTCCCAGGCCAGGTGCAGTGTACCAAGCTAAACACCAGATGCAGATTCTCCAATCCTTTATCTAGAAATGAGTCAACCACTGATAATTCTTCCTTTAGTGTTGGGAGACCTTCACTATCTCTGCTGAGGATCAAAGCAATTAACTTGGCCCAGCAAGTTCGACAAAGGGTTGGAGTCTGCTTATAAGCCAAGACAGAGGAATATGAACATTCTTGATGCTCCATAAGAGGTATATGTATGTTTTTTTAATTTTTTTAAAAACTTTTATCTTTTCAAGCACAGCAGCATAAAGAAAGTAATGTACAGAAATCATCTGAGATATATAGATGATAACAGGAAGGAAATACCGAAATTATACCAAAACATCAAAAGAAAATGGAATAAAATTTCCACCTATAAAGTTAGCATCCATATTGATCATACAGAAATGGGAATAATTCCCCAATATGTGAGAAGTGACACAAATATTAATCATTACTGCTTCTCCTTCCAGCTGTAAATAGGTTCCCATATATGCTTCAAAAGTCCTCTCCCCCTTTTGCTCTTCCTCGCATAAATCCCCTGCTCAAGGTTATAAGCGGAGAGCAACCTAGCAATCCAATGTTGGAAGGTTGGTGGTGCTTTATCTAATCATACCGATGCAATACAGATACGCAGAACTGACAAGGGCATAAATAGAAAGTATTGTGATGGACATTGCTTATCTTCACTATTTATCCCTTGTATTATTATATATGGTGTGAGAAAAATCTTAATTCCTAGAGTTCTATTAAGAAAGGATTCTATAGCACTCTGCAAAACCTGTAGCTGAGGGAAGGATGCGAAAATGTCTAATATTTCAGCATCCACACTATCACACCGTGGACATCTAGTACCTGTTGCACCCCTCCCATTGTGCTATCAATGCAGGTGTGTAATACAAGGAGTAGACAGTTTTATACTGCTGGGTTTGAAGCACTGCAGAGCATAAAATAGTCTGGCCTAATTCTAATGAATCTTTGAAACATTCTTGATCCATCCCATGTTTATCTGCTCACTTTTTTCCATATTTTCCAAGATTATAATTTTTCAACGCAGATAACTCGGCATAGAACCTTCGTATGGTGCTGTCTACACTACCCTTAATAACATCCAGTAATTTGTTTTTACCAAAGCCAGAGGGCCCACCCTTTTTCTTTCCTAAGAAACTCGGAATTTGTAGGAATTACTTTTGCCAATACCATAAATAAACTGTATATCTGAGAACTGACAAATTCCATTCGGCCCCAATGGATCACCCAATTTCCGGATTCCACGCCGTCCCCATTCTACCATTTTTGAGTCTGCAGTTTTTTTTCGGAAATGACATCCACACCTTATAAGCAGCCACCAAGATCTGAAACCTGATTCTTTTTTAATGATTGGGGTTGGTGTATTTTAAAAAGCAGTTCTCGGTGTCCCCGTCAAACAATATAGAATACATATCCATAGATCCTGCCTTGACCTGTGGATCAGACACATCCCCTCTAACAAACCAGCTGGTCCTCAAGGGACATAAGAGGGCCAGCACTGCTAGCTCTATATAGACCAATCCAGTACTGGTGGTCAGATAGAAATGAAGTCCTTAGAGGGGCATCAGGTGGCTGCTCCTTCAAGTTGTTGATGAGTCTGGTATAGTCACCATCCAGTTACATGGTCATGTTTACTGTTTCTCCCTTCTGAATCAGTTTATAAGTATGGGTGGAAGGGTCTATGGGCCAGGTACCCATGGCCTATCATAGGAAGCCACATTTATCCTTCCACCGTGTCCCAACCCTCCTAAACAGCATTCTGGGACAATCCAATATTCTGCTATCAAGGTTTCTCTGTGAAGATATCTTCCTACCAAAACTGCAAAGGGGGACCTCTCCTTAGTAGCCTCCTGATGGCAGGGCTTCCTCCTTTGCTCAGTGGGTCATGGCTGTCCCAGGCCAGGTGCAGTGTGACAAGCTAAACACCAGTTGCAGATTCTCCACTCCTTTATCTAGAAATGAGTCAACCACTGATAATTCTTCATTTAGTGTGGGGAGACCTTCACTATCTCTGCTGAGGAGCAAAGCAATTAACTTGGCCCAGCAAGTTCGACAAAGGGTTGGAGTCTGCTTATAAGCCAAGACAGAGGAATATGAACATTCTGGATGCTCCATAAGATGTATATGTATGTTTTTTTATTTTTGTATTAAACTTTTATCTTTTCAAGCACAGCAGCATAAAGAAAGTAATGTATACAAATCATCTGAGATATATAGATGATAACAGGAAGGAAACACCGAAATTATACCAAAACATCAAAAGGAAACGGAATAAAATTTCCACCTATAAAGTTAGCATCCATATTGATCATACAGAAATGGGAATATTTCCCCAATATGTGAGAAGTGAAACAAATA
Source organism: Lissotriton vulgaris (assembly GCF_964263255.1). Taxonomy (NCBI): domain Eukaryota; kingdom Metazoa; phylum Chordata; class Amphibia; order Caudata; family Salamandridae; genus Lissotriton; species Lissotriton vulgaris. The sequence continues at coordinate 466,905,135 of NC_141691.1, forward strand.
TTAATCATTACTGCTTCTCCTTCCAGCTTTAAATAGGTTCCCATATATGCTTCCCAAGTCCTCTCCCCCTTTTGCTCTTCCTCGCATAAATCCCCTGCTCAAGGTTATAAGCGGAGAGCAACCTAGCAACCCAATGTTGGAAGGTTGGTGGTGCTTTATCTAATCATACCGATGCAATACAGATACGCAGAACTGACATGGGCATAAATAGAAAGTATTGTGATGGACATTGCTTATATTCACTATTTATCCCTTGTATTGTTATATATGGTGTGAGAAAAATCTTAATTCCTAGAGTTCTATTAAAAAAAGGATTCTATAGCACTCTGCAAAACCTGTAGCTGAGGGCAGGATGCGAAAATGTCTAATATTTCAGCATCCACACTATCACACCGTGGACATCAAGTACCTGTTGCACCCCTCCCATTGTGCTATCAATGCAGGTGTGTAATACAAGGAGTAGACAGTTTTAAACTGCTGGGTTTGAAGCACTGCAGAGCATAAAATAGTCTGGCCTAATTCTAATGAATCTTTGAAACATTCTTGATCCATCCCATGTTTATCTGCTCACTTTTTTCAAAATTTTCCAAGATTATAATTTTTCAACGCAGATAACTCGGCATAGAACCTTCGTATGGTGCTGTCTACACTACCCTTAATAACATCCAGTAATTTGTTTTTACCAAAGCCAGAGGGCCCGCCCTTTTTCTTTCCTAAGAAACTCGGAATTTGTAGGAATTACTATTGCCAATACCATAAATAAACTGTATATCTGAGAACTGACGAATTCCATTCGGCCCCAATGGATCACCCAATTTCCGGATTCCACGCCGTCCCCATTCTACCATTTTTGAGTCTGCAGTTTTTTTTCTGAAATGACATCCACACCTTATAAGCAGCCACCAAGATCTGAAACCTGATTCTTTTTTAATAATTAGGGTTGGTGTATTTTAAAAAGCAGTTCTCGGTGTCCCCGTCAAACCATATAGAATACATATCCATAGATCCTGCCTTGACCTGTGAATCAGACGCATCCCCTCTAACAAACCAGCTGGTCCTCAAGGGACATAAGAGGGCCAGCACTGCTAGCTCTATATAGACCAATCCAGTACTGGTGGTCAGATAGAAATGAAGTCCTTAGCGGGACATCAGGTGGCTGCTCCTTCAAGTTGTTGATGAGTCTGGTATAGTCACCATCCAGTTACATGGTCTTGTTTACTGTTTCTCCCTTCTGAATCGGTTTATAAGTATGGGTGGAAGGGTCTATGGGCCAGGTACCCATGGCCTATCATAGGAAGCCACATTTATCCTTCCACCGTGTCCCAACCCTCCTAAACAGCATTCTGGGACAATCCAATATTCTGCTATCAAGGTTTCTCTGTGAAGATACCTTCCTACCAAAACTGCAAAGGGGGGCCTCTCCTTAGTAGCCTCCTGATGGCAAGGCTTCCTCCTTTGCTCAGTGGGTCATGGCTGTCCCAGGCCAGGTGCAGTGTACCAAGCTAAACACCAGATGCAGATTCTCCAATCTTTTATCTAGAAATGAGTCAACCACTGATAATTCTTCCTTTAGTGTGGGGAGACCTTCACTATCTCTGCTGAGGATCAAAGCAATTAACTTGGCCCAGCAAGTTCGACAAAGGGTTGGAGTCTGCTTATAAGCCAAGACAGAGGAATATGAACATTCTTGATGCTCCATAAGATGTATATGTATGTTTTTTTATTTTTGTATTAAACTTTTATCTTTTCAAGCACAGCAGCATAAAGAAAGTAATGTACAGAAATCATCTGAGATATATAGATGATAACAGGAAGGAAACACCGAAATTATACCCAAACATCAAAAGGAAACGGAATAAAATTTCCACCTATAAAGTTAGCATCCATATTGATCATACAGAAATGGGAATATTTCCCCAATATGTGAGAAGTGAAACAAATATTAATCATTACTGCTTCTCCTTCCAGCTGTAAATAGGTTCCCATATATGCTTCCCAAGTCCTTTCCCCCTTTTGCTCTTCCTCGCATAAATCCCCTGCTCAAGGTTATAAGCGGAGAGCAACCTAGCAACCCAATGTTGGAAGGTTGGTGGTGCTTTATCTAATCATACCGATGCAATATAGATACGCAGAACTGACATGGGCATAAATAGAAAGTATTGTGATGGACATTGCTTATCTTCACTATTTATCCCTTGTATTATTATATATGGTGTGAGAAAAATCTTAATTCCTAGAGTTCTATTAAGAAAGGATTCTATAGCACTCTGCAAAACCTGTAGCTGAGGGAAGGATGCGAAAATGTCTAATATTTCAGCATCCACACTATCACACCGTGGACATCTAGTACCTGTTGCACCCTTCCCATTGTGCTATCAATGCAGGTGTGTAATACAAGGAGTAGACAGTTTTATACTGCTGGGTTTGAAGCACTGCAGAGCATAAAATAGTCTGGCCTAATTCTAATGAATCTTTGAAACATTCTTGATCCATCCCATGTTTATCTGCTCACTTTTTTCCATATTTTCCAAGATTATAATTTTTCAACGCAGATAACTCGGCATAGAACCTTCGTATGGTGCTGTCTACACTACCCTTAATAACATCCAGTAATTTGTTTTAACCAAAGCCAGAGGGCCCACCCTTTTTCTTTCCTAAGAAACTCGGAATTTGTAGGAATTACTTTTGCCAATACCATAAATAAACTGTATATCTGAGAACTGACAAATTCCATTCGGCCCCAATGGATCACCCAATTTCCGGATTCCACGCCGTCCCCATTCTACCATTTTTGAGTCTGCAGTTTTTTTTTCTGAAATGACATCCACACCTTATAAGCAGCCACCAAGATCTGAAACCTGATTCTTTTTTAATAATTAGGGTTGGTGTATTTTAAAAAGCAGTTCTCGGTGTCCCCGTCAAACAATATAGAATACATATCCATAGATCCTGCCTTGACCTGTGGATCAGACGCATCCCCTCTAACAAACCAGCTGGTCCTCAAGGGACATAAGAGGGCCAGCACTGCTAGCTCTATATAGACCAATCCAGTACTGGTGGTCAGATAGAAATGAAGTCCTTAGAGGGGCATCAGGTGGCTGCTCCTTCAAGTTGTTGATGAGTCTGGTATAGTCACCATCCAGTTACATGGTCATGTTTACTGTTTCTCCCTTCTGAATCAGTTTATAAGTATGGGTGGAAGGGTCTATGGGCCAGGTACCCATGGCCTATCATAGGAAGCCACATTTATCCTTCCACCGTGTCCCAACCCTCCTAAACAGCATTCTGGGACAATCCAATATTCTGCTATCAAGGTTTCTCTGTGAAGATACCTTCCTACCAAAACTGCAAAGGGGGACCTCTCCTTAGTAGCCTCCTGATGGCAGGGCTTCCTCCTTTGCTCAGTGGGTCATGGCTGTCCCAGGCCAGGTGCAGTGTGACAAGCTAAACACCAGTTGCAGATTCTCCACTCCTTTATCTAGAAATGAGTCAACCACTGATAATTCTTCATTTAGTGTGGGGAGACCTTCATTATCTCTGCTGAGGAGCAAAGCAATTAACTTGGCCCAGCAAGTTCGACAAAGGGTTGGAGTGTGCTTATAAACCAAGACAGAGGAATATGAACATTATTGATGCTCCATAAGATGTATATGTATGTTTTTTTATTTTTGTATTAAACTTTTATCTTTTCAAGCACAGCAGCATAAAGAAAGTAATGTATACAAATCATCTGAGATATATAGATGATAACAGGAAGGAAACACCGAAATTATACCAAAACATCAAAAGGAAACGGAATAAAATTTCCACCTATAAAGTTAGCATCCATATTGATCATACAGAAATGGGAATATTTCCCCAATATGTGAGAAGTGAAACAAATATTAATCATTACTGCTTCTCCTTCCAGCTGTAAATAGGTTCCCATATATGCTTCCCAAGTCCTCTCCCCCTTTTGCTCTTCCTCGCATAAATCCCCTGCTCAAGGTTATAAGCGGAGAGCAACCTAGCAACCCAATGTTGGAAGGTTGGTGGTGCTTTATCTAATCATACTGATGCAATACAGATATGCAGAACTGACATGGGCATAAATAGAAAGTATTGTGATGGACATTGCTTATCTTCACTATTTATCCCTTGTATTGTTATATATAGTGTGAGAAAAATCTTAATTCCTAGAGTTCTATTAAAAAAAGGATTCTATAGCACTCTGCAAAACCTGTAGCTGAGGGCAGGATGCGAAAATGTCTAATATTTCAGCATCCACACTATCACACCGTGGACATCTAGTACCTGTTGCACCCCTCCCATTGTGCTATCAATGCAGGTGTGTAATACAAGGAGTAGACAGTTTTAAACTGCTGGGTTTGAAGCACTGCAGAGCATAAAATAGTCTGGCCTAATTCTAATGAATCTTTGAAACATTCTTGATCCATCCCATGTTTATCTGCTCACTTTTTTCAAAATTTTCCAAGATTATAATTTTTCAACGCAGATAACTCGGCATAGAACCTTCGTATGGTGCTGTCTACACTACCCTTAATAACATCCAGTAATTTGGTTTTACCAATCCCAGAGGGCCCGCCCTTTTTCTTTCCTAAGAAACTCGGAATTTGTAGGAATTACTTTTGCCAATACCATAAATAAACTGTATATCTGAGAACTGACGAATTCCATTCGGCCCCAATGGATCACCCAATTTCCGGATTCCACGCCGTCCCCATTCTACCATTTTTGAGTCTGCAGTTTTTTTTCTGAAATGACATCCACACCTTATAAGCAGCCACCAAGATCTGAAACCTGATTCTTTTTTAATAATTAGGGTTGGTGTATTTTAAAATGCAGTTCTCGGTGTCCCCGTCAAACCATATAGAATACATATCCATAGATCCTGCCTTGACCTGTGGATCAGACGCATCCCCTCTAACAAACCAGCTGGTCCTCAAGGGACATAAGAGGGCCAGCACTGCTAGCTCTATATAGACCAATCCAGTACTGGTGGTCAGATAGAAATGAAGTCCTTAGAGGGGCATCAGGTGGCTGCTCCTTCAAGTTGTTGATGAGTCTGGTATAGTCACCATCCAGTTACATGGTCATGTTTACTGTTTCTCCCTTCTGAATCAGTTTATAAGTATTGGTGGAAGGGTCTATGGGCCAGGTACCCATGGCCTATCATAGGAAGCCACATTTATCCTTCCACCGTGTCCCAACCCTCCTAAACAGCATTCTGGGACAATCCAATATTCTGCTATCAAGGTTTCTCTACGCAGAACTGACATGGGCATAAATAGAAAGTATTGTGATGGACATTGCTTATCTTCACTATTTATCCCTTGTATTATTATATATGGTGTGAGAAAAATCTTAATTCCTAGAGTTCTATTAAGAAAGGATTCTATAGCACTCTGCAAAACCTGTAGCTGAGGGCAGGATGCGAAAATGTCTAATATTTCAGAATCCACACTATCACACCGTGGACATCTAGTACCTGTTGCACCCCTCCCATTGTGCTATCAATGCAGGTGTGTAATACAAGGAGTAGACCGTTTTATACTGCTGGGTTTGAAGCACTGCAGAGCATAAAAATAGTCTGGCCTAATTCTAATGAATCTTTGAATCATTCTTGACCCATCCCATGTTTATCTGCTCACTTTTTTCCATATTTTCCAAGATTATAAGTTTTTTAACGCAGATAACTCGGCATAGAACCTTCGTATGGTGCTGTCTACACTACCCTTAATAACATCCAGTAATTTGTTTTTACCAAAGCCAGAGGGCCCGCCCTTTTTCTTTTCTAAGAAACTCGGAATTTGTAGGAATTACTTTTGCCAATACCATAAATAAACTGTATATCTGAGAACTGACGAATTCCATTCGGCCCCAATAGCTCACCCAATTTCCGGATTCCACGCCGTCCCCATTCTACCATTTTTGAGTCTGCAGTTTTTTTTTCTGAAATGACATCCACACCTTATAAGCAGCCACCAAGATCTGAAACCTGATTCTTTTTTAATAATTAGGGTTGGTGTATTTTAAAATGCAGTTCTCGGTGTCCCCGTCAAACCATATAGAATACATATCCATAGATCCTGCCTTGACCTGTGGATCAGACGCATCCCCTCTAACAAACCAGCTGGTCCTCAAGGGACATAAGAGGGCCAGCACTGCTAGCTCTATATAGACCAATCCAGTACTGGTGGTCAGATAGAAATGAAGTCCTCAGCGGGACATCAGGTGGCTGCTCCTTCAAGTTGTTGATGAGTCTGGTATAGTCACCATCCAGTTACATGGTCTTGTTTACTGTTTCTCCCTTCTGAATCGGTTTATAAGTATGGGTGGAAGGGTCTATGGGCCAGGTACCCATGGCCTATCATAGGAAGCCACATTTATCCTTCCACCCTGTCCCAACCCTCCTAAACAGCATTCTGGGACAATCCAATATTCTGCTATCAAGGTTTCTCTGTGAAGATACCTTCCTACCAAAACTGCAAAGGGGGACCTCTCCTTAGTAGCCTCCTGATGGCAAGGCTTCCTCCTTTGCTCAGTGGGTCATGGCTGTCCCAGGCCAGGTGCAGTGTACCAAGCTAAACACCAGATGCAGATTCTCCAATCCTTTATCTAGAAATGAGTCAACCACTGATAATTCTTCCTTTAGTGTTGGGAGACCTTCACTATCTCTGCTGAGGATCAAAGCAATTAACTTGGCCCAGCAAGTTCGACAAAGGGTTGGAGTCTGCTTATAAGCCAAGACAGAGGAATATGAACATTCTTGATGCTCCATAAGAGGTATATGTATGTTTTTTTAATTTTTTTAAAAACTTTTATCTTTTCAAGCACAGCAGCATAAAGAAAGTAATGTACAGAAATCATCTGAGATATATAGATGATAACAGGAAGGAAACACCGAAATTATACCAAAACATCAAAAGAAAATGGAATAAAATTTCCACCTATAAAGTTAGCATCCATATTGATCATACAGAAATGGGAATAATTCCCCAATATGTGAGAAGTGACACAAATATTAATCATTACTGCTTCTCCTTCCAGCTGTAAATAGGTTCCCATATATGCTTCAAAAGTCCTCTCCCCCTTTTGCTCTTCCTCGCATAAATCCCCTGCTCAAGGTTATAAGCGGAGAGCAACCTAGCAATCCAATGTTGGAAGGTTGGTGGTGCTTTATCTAATCATACCGATGCAATATAGATACGCAGAACTGACATGGGCATAAATAGAAAGTATTGTGATGGACATTGCTTATCTTCACTATTTATCCCTTGTATTATTATATATGGTGTGAGAAAAATCTTAATTCCTAGAGTTCTATTAAGAAAGGATTCTATAGCACTCTGCAAAACCTGTAGCTGAGGGAAGGATGCGAAAATGTCTAATATTTCAGCATCCACACTATCACACCGTGGACATCTAGTACCTGTTGCACCCCTCCCATTGTGCTATCAATGCAGGTGTGTAATACAAGGAGTAGACAGTTTTATACTGCTGGGTTTGAAGCACTGCAGAGCATAAAATAGTCTGGCCTAATTCTAATGAATCTTTGAAACATTCTTGATCCATCCCATGTTTATCTGCTCACTTTTTTCCATATTTTCCAAGATTATAATTTTTCAACGCAGATAACTCGGCATAGAACCTTCGTATGGTGCTGTCTACACTACCCTTAATAACATCCAGTAATTTGTTTTTACCAAAGCCAGAGGGCCCACCCTTTTTCTTTCCTAAGAAACTCGGAATTTGTAGGAATTACTTTTGCCAATACCATAAATAAACTGTATATCTGAGAACTGACAAATTCCATTCGGCCCCAATGGATCACCCAATTTCCGGATTCCACGCCGTCCCCATTCTACCATTTTTGAGTCTGCAGTTTTTTTTCGGAAATGACATCCACACCTTATAAGCAGCCACCAAGATCTGAAACCTGATTCTTTTTTAATGATTGGGGTTGGTGTATTTTAAAAAGCAGTTCTCGGTGTCCCCGTCAAACAATATAGAATACATATCCATAGATCCTGCCTTGACCTGTGGATCAGACGCATCCCCTCTAACAAACCAGCTGGTCCTCAAGGGACATAAGAGGGCCAGCACTGCTAGCTCTATATAGACCAATCCAGTACTGGTGGTCAGATAGAAATGAAGTCCTTAGAGGGGCATCAGGTGGCTGCTCCTTCAAGTTGTTGATGAGTCTGGTATAGTCACCATCCAGTTACATGGTCATGTTTACTGTTTCTCCCTTCTGAATCAGTTTATAAGTATGGGTGGAAGGGTCTATGGGCCAGGTACCCATGGCCTATCATAGGAAGCCACATTTATCCTTCCACCGTGTCCCAACCCTCCTAAACAGCATTCTGGGACAATCCAATATTCTGCTATCAAGGTTTCTCTGTGAAGATATCTTCCTACCAAAACTGCAAAGGGGGACCTCTCCTTAGTAGCCTCCTGATGGCAGGGCTTCCTCCTTTGCTCAGTGGGTCATGGCTGTCCCAGGCCAGGTGCAGTGTGACAAGCTAAACACCAGTTGCAGATTCTCCACTCCTTTATCTAGAAATGAGTCAACCACTGATAATTCTTCATTTAGTGTGGGGAGACCTTCACTATCTCTGCTGAGGAGCAAAGCAATTAACTTGGCCCAGCAAGTTCGACAAAGGGTTGGAGTCTGCTTATAAGCCAAGACAGAGGAATATGAACATTCTGGATGCTCCATAAGATGTATATGTATGTTTTTTTATTTTTGTATTAAACTTTTATCTTTTCAAGCACAGCAGCATAAAGAAAGTAATGTATACAAATCATCTGAGATATATAGATGATAACAGGAAGGAAACACCGAAATTATACCAAAACATCAAAAGGAAACGGAATAAAATTTCCACCTTTAAAGTTAGCATCCATATTGATCATACAGAAATGGGAATATTTCCCCAATATGTGAGAAGTGAAACAAATATTAATCATTACTGCTTCTCCTTCCAGCTTTAAATAGGTTCCCATATATGCTTCCCAAGTCCTCTCCCCCTTTTGCTCTTCCTCGCATAAATCCCCTGCTCAAGGTTATAAGCGGAGAGCAACCTAGCAACCCAATGTTGGAAGGTTGGTGGTGCTTTATCTAATCATACCGATGCAATACAGATACGCAGAACTGACATGGGCATAAATAGAAAGTATTGTGATGGACATTGCTTATATTCACTATTTATCCCTTGTATTGTTATATATGGTGTGAGAAAAATCTTAATTCCTAGAGTTCTATTAAAAAAAGGATTCTATAGCACTCTGCAAAACCTGTAGCTGAGGGCAGGATGCGAAAATGTCTAATATTTCAGCATCCACACTATCACACCGTGGACATCTAGTACCTGTTGCACCCCTCCCATTTTGCTATCAATGCAGGTGTGTAATACAAGGAGTAGACAGTTTTAAACTGCTGGGTTTGAAGCACTGCAGAGCATAAAATAGTCTGGCCTAATTCTAATGAATCTTTGAAACATTCTTGATCCATCCCATGTTTATCTGCTCACTTTTTTCAAAATTTTCCAAGATTATAATTTTTCAACGCAGATAACTCGGCATAGAACCTTCGTATGGTGCTGTCTACACTACCCTTAATAACATCCAGTAATTTGTTTTTACCAAAGCCAGAGGGCCCGCCCTTTTTCTTTCCTAAGAAACTCGGAATTTGTAGGAATTACTATTGCCAATACCATAAATAAACTGTATATCTGAGAACTGACGAATTCCATTCGGCCCCAATGGATCACCCAATTTCCGGATTCCACGCCGTCCCCATTCTACCATTTTTGAGTCTGCAGTTTTTTTTCTGAAATGACATCCACACCTTATAAGCAGCCACCAAGATCTGAAACCTGATTCTTTTTTAATAATTAGGGTTGGTGTATTTTAAAAAGCAGTTCTCGGTGTCCCCGTCAAACCATATAGAATACATATCCATAGATCCTGCCTTGACCTGTGAATCAGACGCATCCCCTCTAACAAACCAGCTGGTCCTCAAGGGACATAAGAGGGCCAGCACTGCTAGCTCTATATAGACCAATCCAGTACTGGTGGTCAGATAGAAATGAAGTCCTTAGCGGGACATCAGGTGGCTGCTCCTTCAAGTTGTTGATGAGTCTGGTATAGTCACCATCCAGTTACATGGTCTTGTTTACTGTTTCTCCCTTCTGAATCGGTTTATAAGTATGGGTGGAAGGGTCTATGGGCCAGGTACCCATGGCCTATCATAGGAAGCCACATTTATCCTTCCACCGTGTCCCAACCCTCCTAAACAGCATTCTGGGACAATCCAATATTCTGCTATCAAGGTTTCTCTGTGAAGATACCTTCCTACCAAAACTGCAAAGGGGGGCCTCTCCTTAGTAGCCTCCTGATGGCAAGGCTTCCTCCTTTGCTCAGTGGGTCATGGCTGTCCCAGGCCAGGTGCAGTGTACCAAGCTAAACACCAGATGCAGATTCTCCAATCTTTTATCTAGAAATGAGTCAACCACTGATAATTCTTCCTTTAGTGTGGGGAGACCTTCACTATCTCTGCTGAGGATCAAAGCAATTAACTTGGCCCAGCAAGTTCGACAAAGGGTTGGAGTCTGCTTATAAGCCAAGACAGAGGAATATGAACATTCTTGATGCTCCATAAGATGTATATGTATGTTTTTTTCATTTTTGTATTAAACTTTTATCTTTTCAAGCACAGCAGCATAAAGAAAGTAATGTACAGAAATCATCTGAGATATATAGATGATAACAGGAAGGAAACACCGAAATTATACCCAAACATCAAAAGGAAACGGAATAAAATTTCCACCTATAAAGTTAGCATCCATATTGATCATACAGAAATGGGAATATTTCCCCAATATGTGAGAAGTGAAACAAATATTAATCATTACTGCTTCTCCTTCCAGCTGTAAATAGGTTCCCATATATGCTTCCCAAGTCCTTTCCCCCTTTTGCTCTTCCTCGCATAAATCCCCTGCTCAAGGTTATAAGCGGAGAGCAACCTAGCAACCCAATGTTGGAAGGTTGGTGGTGCTTTATCTAATCATACCGATGCAATATAGATACGCAGAACTGACATGGGCATAAATAGAAAGTATTGTGATGGACATTGCTTATCTTCACTATTTATCCCTTGTATTATTATATATGGTGTGAGAAAAATCTTAATTCCTAGAGTTCTATTAAGAAAGGATTCTATAGCACTCTGCAAAACCTGTAGCTGAGGGAAGGATGCGAAAATGTCTAATATTTCAGCATCCACACTATCACACCGTGGACATCTAGTACCTGTTGCACCCTTCCCATTGTGCTATCAATGCAGGTGTGTAATACAAGGAGTAGACAGTTTTATACTGCTGGGTTTGAAGCACTGCAGAGCATAAAATAGTCTGGCCTAATTCTAATGAATCTTTGAAACATTCTTGATCCATCCCATGTTTATCTGCTCACTTTTTTCCATATTTTCCAAGATTATAATTTTTCAACGCAGATAACTCGGCATAGAACCTTCGTATGGTGCTGTCTACACTACCCTTAATAACATCCAGTAATTTGTTTTAACCAAAGCCAGAGGGCCCACCCTTTTTCTTTCCTAAGAAACTCGGAATTTGTAGGAATTACTTTTGCCAATACCATAAATAAACTGTATATCTGAGAACTGACAAATTCCATTCGGCCCCAATGGATCACCCAATTTCCGGATTCCACGCCGTCCCCATTCTACCATTTTTGAGTCTGCAGTTTTTTTTTCTGAAATGACATCCACACCTTATAAGCAGCCACCAAGATCTGAAACCTGATTCTTTTTTAATAATTAGGGTTGGTATATTTTAAAAAGCAGTTCTCGGTGTCCCCGTCAAACAATATAGAATACATATCCATAGATCCTGCCTTGACCTGTGGATCAGACGCATCCCCTCTAACAAACCAGCTGGTCCTCAAGGGACATAAGAGGGCCAGCACTGCTAGCTCTATATAGACCAATCCAGTACTGGTGGTCAGATAGAAATGAAGTCCTTAGAGGGGCATCAGGTGGCTGCTCCTTCAAGTTGTTGATGAGTCTGGTATAGTCACCATCCAGTTACATGGTCATGTTTACTGTTTCTCCCTTCTGAATCAGTTTATAAGTATGGGTGGAAGGGTCTATGGGCCAGGTACCCATGGCCTATCATAGGAAGCCACATTTATCCTTCCACCGTGTCCCAACCCTCCTAAACAGCATTCTGGGACAATCCAATATTCTGCTATCAAGGTTTCTCTGTGAAGATACCTTCCTACCAAAACTGCAAAGGGGGACCTCTCCTTAGTAGCCTCCTGATGGCAGGGCTTCCTCCTTTGCTCAGTGGGTCATGGCTGTCCCAGGCCAGGTGCAGTGTGACAAGCTAAACACCAGTTGCAGATTCTCCACTCCTTTATCTAGAAATGAGTCAACCACTGATAATTCTTCATTTAGTGTGGGGAGACCTTCATTATCTCTGCTGAGGAGCAAAGCAATTAACTTGGCCCAGCAAGTTCGACAAAGGGTTGGAGTGTGCTTATAAACCAAGACAGAGGAATATGAACATTCTTGATGCTCCATAAGATGTATATGTATGTTTTTTTATTTTTGTATTAAACTTTTATCTTTTCAAGCACAGCAGCATAAAGAAAGTAATGTATACAAATCATCTGAGATATATAGATGATAACAGGAAGGAAACACCGAAATTATACCAAAACATCAAAAGGAAACGGAATAAAATTTCCACCTATAAAGTTAGCATCCATATTGATCATACAGAAATGGGAATATTTCCCCAATATGTGAGAAGTGAAACAAATATTAATCATTACTGCTTCTCCTTCCAGCTGTAAATAGGTTCCCATATATGCTTCCCAAGTCCTCTCCCCCTTTTGCTCTTCCTCGCATAAATCCCCTGCTCAAGGTTATAAGCGGAGAGCAACCTAGCAACCCAATGTTGGAAGGTTGGTGGTGCTTTATCTAATCATACTGATGCAATACAGATATGCAGAACTGACATGGGCATAAATAGAAAGTATTGTGATGGACATTGCTTATCTTCACTATTTATCCCTTGTATTGTTATATATAGTGTGAGAAAAATCTTAATTCCTAGAGTTCTATTAAAAAAAGGATTCTATAGCACTCTGCAAAACCTGTAGCTGAGGGCAGGATGCGAAAATGTCTAATATTTCAGCATCCACACTATCACACCGTGGACATCTAGTACCTGTTGCACCCCTCCCATTGTGCTATCAATGCAGGTGTGTAATACAAGGAGTAGACAGTTTTAAACTGCTGGGTTTGAAGCACTGCAGAGCATAAAATAGTCTGGCCTAATTCTAATGAATCTTTGAAACATTCTTGATCCATCCCATGTTTATCTGCTCACTTTTTTCAAAATTTTCCAAGATTATAATTTTTCAACGCAGATAACTCGGCATAGAACCTTCGTATGGTGCTGTCTACACTACCCTTAATAACATCCAGTAATTTGTTTTTACCAAAGCCAGAGGGCCCGCCCTTTTTCTTTCCTAAGAAACTCGGAATTTGTAGGAATTACTTTTGCCAATACCATAAATAAACTGTATATCTGAGAACTGACGAATTCCATTCGGCCCCAATGGATCACCCAATTTCCGGATTCCACGCCGTCCCCATTCTACCATTTTTGAGTCTGCAGTTTTTTTTCTGAAATGACATCCACACCTTATAAGCAGCCACCAAGATCTGAAACCTGATTCTTTTTTAATAATTAGGGTTGGTGTATTTTAAAATGCAGTTCTCGGTGTCCCCGTCAAACCATATAGAATACATATCCATAGATCCTGCCTTGACCTGTGGATCAGACGCATCCCCTCTAACAAACCAGCTGGTCCTCAAGGGACATAAGAGGGCCAGCACTGCTAGCTCTATATAGACCAATCCAGTACTGGTGGTCAGATAGAAATGAAGTCCTTAGAGGGGCATCAGGTGGCTGCTCCTTCAAGTTGTTGATGAGTCTGGTATAGTCACCATCCAGTTACATGGTCATGTTTACTGTTTCTCCCTTCTGATTCAGTTTATAAGTATTGGTGGAAGGGTCTATGGGCCAGGTACCCATGGCCTATCATAGGAAGCCACATTTATCCTTCCACCGTGTCCCAACCCTCCTAAACAGCATTCTGGGACAATCCAATATTCTGCTATCAAGGTTTCTCTACGCAGAACTGACATGGGCATAAATAGAAAGTATTGTGATGGACATTGCTTATCTTCACTATTTATCCCTTGTATTATTATATATGGTGTGAGAAAAATCTTAATTCCTAGAGTTCTATTAAGAAAGGATTCTATAGCACTCTGCAAAACCTGTAGCTGAGGGCAGGATGCGAAAATGTCTAATATTTCAGAATCCACACTATCACACCGTGGACATCTAGTACCTGTTGCACCCCTCCCATTGTGCTATCAATGCAGGTGTGTAATACAAGGAGTAGACCGTTTTATACTGCTGGGTTTGAAGCACTGCAGAGCATAAAAATAGTCTGGCCTAATTCTAATGAATCTTTGAATCATTCTTGACCCATCCCATGTTTATCTGCTCACTTTTTTCCATATTTTCCAAGATTATAAGTTTTTTAACGCAGATAACTCGGCATAGAACCTTCGTATGGTGCTGTCTACACTACCCTTAATAACATCCAGTAATTTGTTTTTACCAAAGCCAGAGGGCCCACCCTTTTTCTTTCCTAAGAAACTCGGAATTTGTAGGAATTACTTTTGCCAATACCATAAATAAACTGAATATCTGAGAACTGACGAATTCCATTCGGCCCCAATGGATCACCCAATTTCCGGATTCCACGCCGTCCCCATTCTACCATTTTTGAGTCTGCAGTTTTTTTTCTGAAATGACATCCACACCTTATAAGCAGCCACCAAGATCTGAAACCTGATTCTTTTTTAATAATTAGGGTTGGTGTATTTTAAAAAGCAGTTCTCGGTGTCCCCGTCAAACAATATAGAATACATATCCATAGATCCTGCCTTGACCTGTGGATCAGACGCATCCCCTCTAATAAACCAGCTGGTCCTCAAGGGACATAAGAGGGACAGCACTGCTAGCTGTATATAGACCAATCCAGTACTGGTGGTCAGATATAAATGAAGTACTTAGCGGGACATCAGGTGGCTGCTCCTTCAAGTTGTTGATGAGTCTGGTATAGTCACCATCCAGTTACATGGTCTTGTTTACTGTTTCTCCCTTCTGAATCGGTTTATAAGTATGGGTGGAAGGGTCTATGGGCCAGGTACCCATGGCCTATCATAGGAAGCCACATTTATCCTTCCACCGTGTCCCAACCCTCCTAAACAGCATTCTGGGACAATCCAATATTCTGCTATCAAGGTTTCTCTGTGAAGATACCTTCCTACCAAAACTGCAAAGTGGGACCTCTCCTTAGTAGCCTCCTGATGGCAGGGCTTCCTCCTTTGCTCAGTGGGTCATGGCTGTCCCAGGCCAGGTGCAGTGTGACAAGCTAAACACCAGTTGCAGATTCTCCACTCCTTTATCTAGAAATGAGTCAACCACTGATAATTTTTCCTTTAGTGTTGGGAGACCTTCACTATCTCTGCTGAGGAGCAAAGCAATTAACTTGGCCCAGCAAGTTCGACAAAGGGTTGGAGTCTGCTTAGAAGCCAAGACAGAGGAATATGAACATTCTTGATGCTCCATAAGAGGTATATGTATGTTTTTTTAACTTTTTAAAAACCTTTTATCTTTTCAAGCACAGCAGCATAAAGAAAGTAATGTATACAAATCATCTGAGATATATAGATGATAACAGGAAGGAAACACCGAAATTATACCAAAACATCAAAAGGAAACGGAATAAAATTTCCACCTATAAAGTTAGCATCCATATTGATCATACAGAAATGGGAATAATTCCCCAATATGTGAGAAGTGACACAAATATTAATCATTACTGCTTCTCCTTCCAGCTGTAAATAGGTTCCCATATATGCTTCCCAAGTCCTCTCCCCCTTTTGCTCTTCCTCGCATAAATCCCCTGCTCAAGGTTATAAGCGGAGAGCAACCTAGCAACCCAATGTTGGAAGGTTGGTGGTGCTTTATCTAATCATACCGATGCAATACAGATACGCAGAACTGACATGGGCATAAATAGAAAGTATTGTGATGGACATTGCTTATCTTCACTATTTATCCCTTGTAATATTATATATGGTGTGAGAAAAATCTTAATTCCTAGAGTTCTATTAAGAAAGGATTCTATTGCACTCTGCAAAACCTGTAGCTGAGGGAAGGATGCAAAAATGTCTAATATTTCAGCATCCACACTATCACACCGTGGACATTTAGTACCTGTTGCACCCCTCCCATTGTGCTATCAATGCAGGTGTGTAATACAAGGAGTAGACAGTTTTATACTGCTGGGTTTGAAGCACTGCAGAGCATAAAATAGTCTGGCCTAATTCTAATGAATCTTTGAAACATTCTTGATCCATCCCATGTTTATCTGCTCACTTTTTTCCATATTTTCCAAGATTATAATTTTTCAACGCAGATAACTCGGCATAGAACCTTCGTATGGTGCTGTCTACACTACCCTTAATAACATCCAGTAATTTGTTTTTACCAAAGCCAGAGGGCCCACCCTTTTTCTTTCCTAAGAAACTCGGAATTTGTAGGAATTACTTTTGCCAATACCATAAATAAACTGTATATCTGAGAACTGACAAATTCCATTCGGCCCCAATGGATCACCCAATTTCCGGATTCCACGCCGTCCCCATTCTACCATTTTTGAGTCTGCAGTTTTTTTTCTGAAATGACATCCACACCTTATAAGCAGCCACCAAGATCTGAAACCTGATTCTTTTTTAATAATTAGGGTTGGTGTATTTTAAAAAGCAGTTCTCGGTGTCCCCGTCAAACAATATAGAATACATATCCATAAATCCTGCCTTGACCTGTGGATCAGACGCATCCCCTCTAACAAACCAGCTGGTCCTCAAGGGACATAAGAGGGCCAGCACTGCTAGCTCTATATAGACCAATCCAGTACTGGTGGTCAGATAGAAATGAAGTACTTAGCGGGACATCAGGTGTTGATGAGTCTGGTATAGTCACCATCCAGTTACATGGTCATGTTTACTGTTTCTCCCTTCTGAATCAGTTTATAAGTATGGGTGGAAGGGTCTATGGGCCAGGTACCCATGGCCTATCATAGGAAGCCACATTTATCCTTCCACCGTGTCCCAACCCTCCTAAACAGCATTCTGGGACAATCCAATATTCTGCTATCAAGGTTTCTCTGTGAAGATACCTTCCTACCAAAACTGCAAAGGGGGACCTCTCCTTAGTAGCCTCCTGATGGCAGGGCTTCCTCCTTTGCTCAGTGGGTCATGGCTGTCCCAGGCCAGGTGCAGTGTGACAAGCTAAACACCAGTTGCAGATTCTCCACTCCTTTATCTAGAAATGAGTCAACCACTGATAATTCTTCATTTAGTGTGGGGAGACCTTCATTATCTCTGCTGAGGAGCAAAGCAATTAACTTGGCCCAGCAAGTTCGACAAAGGGTTGGAGTCTGCTTATAAACCAAGACAGAGGAATATGAACATTTTTGATGCTCCATAAGATGTATATGTATGTTTTTTTATTTTTGTATTAAACTTTTATCTTTTCAAGCACAGCAGCATAAAGAAAGTAATGTACAGAAATCATCTGAGATATATAGATGATAACAGGAAGGAAACACCGAAATTATACCAAAACATCAAAAGGAAACGGAATAAAATTTCCACCTATAAAGTTAGCATCCATATTGATCATACAGAAATGGGAATATTTCCCCAATATGTGAGAAGTGAAACAAATATTAATCATTACTGCTTCTCCTTCCAGCTGTAAATAGGTTCCCATATATGCTTCCCAAGTCCTCTCCCCCTTTTGCTCTTCCTCGCATAAATCCCCTGCTCAAGGTTATAAGCGGAGAGCAACCTAGCAACCCAATGTTGGAAGGTTGGTGGTGCTTTATCTAATCATACCGATGCAATACAGATACG
Organism: Lissotriton vulgaris; assembly: GCF_964263255.1. Taxonomy (NCBI): domain Eukaryota; kingdom Metazoa; phylum Chordata; class Amphibia; order Caudata; family Salamandridae; genus Lissotriton; species Lissotriton vulgaris. The sequence goes on from NC_141691.1 coordinate 466,923,235, forward strand.
CAGAACTGACATGGGCATAAATAGAAAGTATTGTGATGGACATTGCTTATCTTCACTATTTATCCCTTGTATTATTATATATGGTGTGAGAAAAATCTTAATTCCTAGAGTTCTATTAAGAAAGGATTCTATAGCACTCTGCAAAACCTGTAGCTGTGTCAGAACCCGTCATTTGGACTCGCAGATATGTGGTTCAATCTCAACCCAAGATGATGCCTGAATGTACGCATATTCGTCATGGTCTGAGAGGGTCCGATTCTGGCGAGACAAAATGGCTGCCACAGTGCTGTGGTGCTGTGAGGTTGACGCTCTAGTCGTTTAACCTCGTTTTGGTGCGGAGAGTACGAACGGAGCGCAAGTTCTAGAAACTACGCACTTCACCTGAACCGTTAGCGAAGACGAACCTGTGTGCGTAGCTCTGGTGATTTCCTTGAATCCTTAGTCCTAAAATATCCCGATTGTAGTACTCCATTTGCGTTTAGCGCGAGTGTCGAGGAAATGTTGTTACGGCGTATTAATTCAAACGCGTAATAACCTTCCCCATTTCCAAGTCCGAGTTTCCAGCGATGAAGAAAACCCCCTGAAGTGTCAACGAAGAGGTAGCGAGCAATTGTGTTTTCCTGAGAAGAAGAACCCAACGTTGAAGAGAGTCAGTCAGCGAACGGAAAGCTAAGTGACAAAAACTAGTGTTTGGCCAAACTGAAGATATTCACAGTAATATAAATTGTATTTTCAAGTGCGGAAAGACTTATTTCTTGAACCTTTTGTGTGAAACGAAAAAAGAAAGACTACATGAACTTTGTTATCCTTGAGTCAATGGCCTAAGGAAAAAGACTATCTATAAGTAAAGACTTGCTCAAGAGACGTTCTATTAATTGCAGCTTTACAGAAACCCAAAAAACGGCGTCATCGATTAGTTAGTGAAGTAAGTATGTTCAGGAAGGTTTAGCTCTAGAATGACCATAGAATAGTACCAATAGGAATCTAACCCATTCATTATTGTCTCCCTATGCAGTAACTACTAGCTAGACGAGAAAACCAATATCCCTTAAGAAGAGAAGCAAGGTCCAGGAAGAAATAAAGTGAGTTAATATAAGAACCCGTGAATATCAGAGTCAGAGTAGCTGAGGAGGGAAAACTAATGGTGTGCTCCTATTTCAGGTTTCTAACACGCAAACACCCTGAAGGAAGTTGTCTGAAGAAACTTTCCGGACCAGTCTCTTCTCTGTTTGTTATTTTATCCACACCCCCTTCCCGGAGGATGATGTAGGGAGGTTTCACTAGACCTGCCGACATCGTCTCTTGGGATTCGGGTATTAGCATCTAGTTCCCGAGCCTGAAATCATCTCTGCTCCTGCGCAAGTGAGAGTCAAGATTATACATACCAGGTAATGCTTGGAGCTCTGACAGAGTGAAGTGCCCAAGTATCTTTTGCGCCTGAGCAGAGATGGCAGAAGGAATAGATGTTCAATCGTTAGGGACAATCCTAGACGCAATCCACAAGGAACTGGGAGCAGTAAGAGAGGAGAACCAAAATTTAAAACAAGAAGTAGTTAACGCCCGAAAAGAGACAGCCGAGTTAGCCCTGAGATTACACCGAACTAGTAGTTTAGAGCGAGAGGCCATGAACCCAGTGTTAGAAGCGACAAATAGGTCAACAACACAAGTTATTCACTCACTGTCTCCAGTTATTCCTCTAGCCGCCCCTGAAAGGTTTAACGGGGATCCACAGAAGGCACAGATATTCCTCTCACAATGCTCCTTACATTTCCTTTGTCGTCCGTCCATTTTCCCTGACGCGCAGTCCAAAGTGGCCTTCATTCTCTCATATCTGAGCGGGGATGCAGCGGCCTGGTCCATGCCTCTAGTCACGAGAGAAGACCCGCTGCTGAGGAACTTCGAAAATTTCAAACAAGAATTTCTTCGAATATTTGATCGTAGGAGAATCTCCCAGGTTGTGGACAATGAATTACTTGATTTACGACAAGGTAATCGAGATTTAATAGCATATCTGGCGCAGTTCAACAAGTTAGTGGTGGAGACGGATTGGCCGGAAAGCAAGCGAGCAGCAGTTTTTTATCGTGGTTTAAGAGATGAGCTGAAGGACACGTTAGCCCAAATTCCGAATCGCCCAACGGAGATATCGGCCCTCATCGATTTAGTTCTAGAAATAGATTTTCGTCAAGGGGAGCGAAGAGGAGAAAAGAAAAAATATTTCCGAGCGGCCATTCCTAGGTTCGACAGGGCACGTTCAGAAGGAACAAGAACCTCTGAAGCGGCATCAGGAATTGAACCAATGCAAATCGAAACCATCAGAGGACCACTAACGAAGGAAGAAAGAGAAAGGAGAAGGACGAATAACCTGTGCATATATTGTGGTTCGAGTGGGCATTTTGTCCGAAACTGTCCGAAGAAGCCCAAAGGAACATTCAAGCCGAAGGAAAACTAGCGGCACCACCCGTGGCTGGAGTTGAACGGGTGGGTGCGATTACAGAAGAGACTCCAAAGGAACACCATGTGGCGAACACCTTGCAAGCGGCGGCTCCACATTTGATTCTGTCTATGAGAGTGATGTTCCGATCGACGGTCCTAACCGAAGTCTCAGTAATGATAGACTCAGGAGCGACGGGAAATTTCCGTGACTTGCGTTTTGCGGACAAGGTGGGAATCCAAGCAATAAAGAAAGAGAAGAGCGAACCAGTCCGCGCCGTAGATGGAACTAATTTATCATCGGGACCCATCGTGAGCCACACGGAGGTGATGGAACTGATTACCGCAGATGGCCATCGTGAACAGATTCAATTTAATTTAATCGACGCTCCACAGTTTCAGTTAATTCTTGGATTGCCATGGCTCATGGAGCATAACCCTACGATTGACTGGAACTCCAGAACCGTTCTTATGGATTCAAATTACTGTTGCGAGAACTGTTTTGTTTCAAGAACAATCGGAGAGAGGATAAACCCAGCTCATGCCTTGAGTCTTGTGGAGCATTCTGTGTGTGCCATTGACACACACCAGATCCCAGAGGTGTATAAGGAGTTCGAGAACGTGTTCAATGAAGTGGAAGCGGAACTTTTACCTCCACATAGAGCCTATGACTGCAAGATAGACCTAGAACCTGGAGCCAATTTGCCATGCAGTCGAGTGTACGCGTTAACGGAAAAAGAACACCAACATCTGAAGGAATACCTGGACAAGTATTTGGCAAATGGTTTCATCCGACCATCACAGTCACCTGTCTCATCGCCCCTATTTTTTGTGCCAAAGAAGGAAGGAGAATTGAGAACGTGCATCGATTACAGAGCAATCAATAGGATAACAAAAAAGAACAGGTACCCCCTGCCCTTGATATTGGTATTGTTGGATCAGGTCAAAGGAGCCCAAATCTTTACAAAATTAGATCTGCGAGGGGCCTACCATCTAGTCAGAATGCGAGAAGGAGATGAATGGAAGACGGCCTTCCGGACTAGATTCGGGCTGTTCGAGTACCAAGTGATGCCGTACGGGCTATGTAATGCCCCAGCTGCCTTCCAGCACTTTATCAATGATGTCTTGAAGGAGTTCATCGACCAGTGCGCCATTGTGTACATTGACGACATCTTGATTTATTCCTCCGATGTGACGAGACACCATGAGCAGGTGAAAGGAGTCTTGAGAAAATTGCAAGAAAACAAGTTGTTTGTAAAATTGGAGAAATGTGCCTTCAATGTCTCTCAGGTCAAATTCTTAGGATTTGTCCTTTCCCCGTCTGGCATTTTAATGGATCCAAAGAAGGTAGAGGCGGTGACCACCTGGAAATCTCCAACGAGTGTGAAAGAGGTCCAAAGTTTCATTGGGTTTGCCAACTTCTACAGACGATTCATCAGTGAGTTCTCCGGAAAAATTTTACCTCTTACCAGACTATTGAGAAAAGGAACGAAATTCGAGTGGTCGAAAGAATCCGAAGAGGCCTTCCAAGCCTTAAAAGAAGCCTTCACTACAGCACCGGTACTGCTTCATGCTGATCCATTGGAACCGTTTTACGTAGAGACCGATGCGTCAGACCAGGCGCTGGGGGGGGTCCTGTCACAGCGTCACAAGAGCACAGGTCAACTGCATCCAGTAGCTTACAGATCTAGGAAGCTGACCCCGGCAGAAATCAACTACACCATCACCGAGAAAGAACTACTGGCTATCAAGGATGCTTTCAAGGAGTGGCGGCATTACCTGATGGGAACACAGCATCAAGTCACCGTATTTACGGATCATCGTAACTTGAAATTCTTGAAATCTGCCAGAACGCTCACGCCAAGACAACTTAGATGGTCCTTGTATTTTGCAGATTACGACTTTGTAATTACCTTTCGTCCAGGAGCACAAAATGGGAAGGCCGATGCGCTTTCCAGATTGGGCACCGAGTCTCAGAGAGCAGCCATAGATATTCAACCGATCATCCCTGAGAACAAGTTTATTGGGGCCACAGTCTCGATCGATATCCAAGAGGCCATAGCAGAAAGCATGAGTTCTGAGGCTATGCAGGATTGGGTTAAAGAAGATCCTAACAGGACAGTTGTTTGTCAGTTGCCATATCATGGGGAGGCCTTGTATGTGCCAACAACGGAACTGTAGCAACAGGTGATGCGTGAATGTCATGATGATAAGCTGGCCGGACACAAGGGAGAAAACAAAACTGAAGAATTGGTAAAGAGGCACTATTGGTGGCCTGGAATGTCAACTGATATTGAGAGATATGTTAAGGCTTGTGAGGTCTGCGCTCAGGGAAAATCTGAACGACAAGCCCCAAAAGGGTTCTTGCAACCCCTACCCACCTCTCCTTATCCTTGGCACACAGTGACTCTTGATCTCATCACTGATTTACCTTTGAGCAGGGGTTTTGACACCATTCTAGTGGTAGTAGATGCCTTCTCTAAAATGGCCCACTTCATAGCCTTAAAAGGAACTCCGTCCGCCAAACAATTAGCAGATCATTTTAGCTCCCAAATAGTCAGGATCCATGGCATACCCAAGGTGGTCATTTCGGATAGGGGTACCCAGTTTATATCCCATTTTTGGAGAGCATTTATGAAAGGTCTAGGTACTGAAGTTAGGTTTTCTACGAGCTATCACCCAGAGACTGATGGGCAAACAGAAAGGGTGAACCAAGAGCTGGAACAATACCTCCGACTATTCCTCCTGAAAGAGGAAATTCAGTGGGCAGATTACTTGTGGTCGGCGGAATTTGCCCATAACAATGCAAGAAATAGTTCCACAGGTTTCTCCCCCTTCTTCTTGAATTATGGACGACACCCAAATGCATCAATTCGACAAATGGAAATTGCAGTCCCAGCTGTCAAAGACTTGGTTTCTCAGATGAGTCGAATCCAGCAAGAAGCAGCAGACAATCTGCAAAAGGCTAAGGAGAAATATAAGACTTATGCAGATAAGAAGAGACGTGCTAGTCCTCCCCTGTCCGTTGGAGATAAGGTGTGGTTGAATACAAAACATCTGAGACTAAAAGGAAATCGAAAATTTCAACCCCGCTTTATTGGTCCTTACCCAGTGGAGAAGCAAATTAATCCAGTTACCTATCAATTGACACTCCCTCCTAAGATGAAGATTCACCGTGTCTTCCATGTCTCCTTGCTTAAGAGAGCCTCTGCAGGACTGAGAATGCAATCACCCCCTAAGCCAATTCACCTGGAGACGGGAACGGAGTTTGAAGTGAAAGAAATCCTGGATTCTAAGGTCTCCAGAGGGAAACTGTACTACCTCATCGATTGGAAAGGTTATGGGCCGGAAGAGCGATCGTGGGAATTGGAGGAAGATGTTCACGCTCCCAGATTAATCCATTCCTTCCATCAACGCTACCCTTCCAAACCCAGACGGAAGGAACCTACCTTGTTGGGGGTACTGTCAGAACCCGTCATTTGGACTCGCAGATATGTGGTTCAATCTCAACCCAAGATGAAGCCCGAATGTACGCATATTCGTCATGGTCTGAGAGGGTCCGATTCTGGCGAGATAAAATGGCTGCCACAGTGCCGTGGTGCTGTGAGGTTGACGCTCTAGTCGTTTAACCTCGTTTTGGTGCGGAGAGTACGAACGGAGCGCAAGTTCTAGAAACTACGCACTTCACCTGAACCGTTAGCGAAGACGAACCTGTGTGCGTAGCTCTGGTGATTTCCTTGAATCCTTAGTCCTAAAATATTCTGGTTGTAGTACTCCATTTGCGTTTAGCGCGAGTGTCGAGGAAATGTTGTTACGGCGTATTAATTCAAACGCGTAATAACCTTCCCCATTTCCAAGTCCGAGTTTCCAGCGATGAAGAAAACCCCCTGAAGTGTCGACGAAGAGGTAGCGAGCAATTGTGTTTTCCTGAGAAGAAGAACCCAACGTTGAAGAGAGTCAGTCAGCGAACGGAAAGCTAAGTGACAAAAACTAGTGTTTGGCCAAACTGAAGATATTCACAGTAATATAAATTGTATTTTCAAGTGCGGAAAGACTTATTTCTTGAACCTTTTGTGTGAAACGAAAAAAGAAAGACTACATGAACTTTGTTATCCTTGAGTCAATTGCCTAAGGAAAAAGACTATCTATAAGTAAAGACTTGCTCAAGAGACGTTCTATTAATTGCAGCTTTACAGAAACCCAAAAAACGGCGTCATCGATTAGTTAGTGAAGTAAGTATGTTCAGGAAGATTTCGCTCTAGAATGACCATAGAATAGTACCAATAGGAATCTAACCCATTCACAATTGTCTCCCTATGCAGTAAATACTAGCTAGACGAGAAAACCAATATCCCTTAAGAAGAGAAGCAAGGTCCAGGAAGAAATAAAGTGAGTTAATATAAGAACCCGTGAATATCAGAGTCAGAGTAGCTGAGGAGGGAAAACTAATGGTGTGCTCCTATTTCAGGTTTCTAACACGCAGACACCCTGAAGGAAGTTGTCTGAAGAAACTTTCCGGACCAGTCTCTTCTCTGTTTGTTATTTTATCCACACCCCCTTCCCGGAGGATGATGTAGGGAGGTTCCACTAGACCTGCTGACATCGTCTCTTGGGATTCGGGTATTAGCATCTAGTTCCCGAGCCTGAAATCATCTCTGCTCCTGCGCAAGTGAGAGTCAAGATTATACATACCAGGTAATGCTTGGAGCTCTGACAAGCTGAGGGCAGGATGCGAAAATGTCTAATATTTCAGAATCCACACTATCACACCGTGGACATCTAGTACCTGTTGCACCCCTCCCATTGTGCTATCAATGCATGTGTGTAATACAAGGAGTAGACAGTTTTATACTGCTGGCTTTGAAGCACTGCAGAGCATAAAAATAGTCTGGCCTAAGTCTAATGAATCTTTGAAACATTCTTGATCCATGGGATAATGAAAAGGAAGGCACTCCTTTCTTTTAACGAAAATATAATTTTGATCCTCTTATTTTTTCACATGCGTGCTGCAGCGGTGGCACGTTTGTCCTGCTTCCGTGCCTGCTAAACTACCAACCTAACTTGAGTGGATGAACCTCTCAACCCCTGCGCACTGTTGCTGCTAGTGAATCACACTAGAAATATCATCATTTTAGTTTTCATTTCACTTCTTTCAAATATAAATTTATCACATAACCAAATTCACCATTCTTCTTTGAAAGTATGATATTTAATCATCAGTTCATTTTCAATAAATTCAAACATATATTCAAAAAACAAAACATTTCATAATTTCACTATATCAACAGAATCTTTCTTGACAACGTATAGTTGATGTAGCCCGATGCATTTCGAGTCCTTGTTGGACTCTTCCTCAGGGGCCTGAAAATATGAATATCTCATATCAGCAATTTCATTATAATATCCTGTTTTTTCTCATCAGATTCAAGTTACAAAAACCTACGGATGCTCAAAACAACAAACTATCACTTTACATTTCATGTACAGGAAAAAATGACTGCATCATGCACTTTTAAACCTTTTAAACCTAGAAACCACCACCATTTCACCTCAAAAGTGAATGTGTTGAAAAAAAAAAATATATATATATACTCACAACCAAACCACGAGGTTGTGATACCTGTAAACAAAAGTTCTGACTGTAAATACATGCTGAATTCATCTACCAATACCCTAAAACCAAAGAACCACCTCGTGGAGCTTCCTCTTACCTCGAGTCTTTTTAAGTAGGAAACCACCGCGTTTCCGTATCAATTCAAAATGCCACCTACAACAAAAGTGTAACAATCCTTAGCTTCGTGCTTCAATTTACAAATAGTACCTCCGCTATCCCCCACGGACGCCCGTTCTTACCTAGACGCTCAACACCAACTCCTAACACCACTCCCTGCCGATTTCAAGCCCAACACCGGGCTGGCCAGGTTTAAAACACGTTTGTCTCTCGGGAAACAGTGAAAACGGACTGAGTCCGAACGCTCGGGCGCGCCATTTTGGTACAGTCTAACAAAACGAAGCCATCGGCACTCGGGGAAGTTTACTCAACGGCCAAAAACCGAACGGAATCACTAAATACCGCCCTGATAAAACCCAAAGTTCTTCTGACTACCTTTTATACTCAAAGGCAAAATAATGAATAATGAAAATTAAATAAACGGAAAATATAAATAATAAGGTGCTCAAAAAATTAAAATGCATAGAGAGTGTTTCAGTATAAATATAGTACGTTTAGTGCATTTCAACCATTCAAATGTACATATATGGAAAATATAGTCAAATATTCACATGCTGAAGAGAGGCTTGGCCAAAACCTCTACATGTATCTAGCCTGGCATTACAGTATCTTTCTTACAGAAAGCATGTATAGTCTATCTTTTCATTTAAACCTTTAGGTTCCTGGGTCCCTAGGTACCGGATCCAAAATATCTCTCTTTGTAGGAGGGATCTAGTGAGATCTACTCCTTCTTGTGATTCAGTTTTCTCCAACACTGAAAACTGTAGCTGGGAGATGTTGTGCCTGTTTTCTGACCAGTGTTTAGCTAAATTGCTCTTGATATTAACATTCCTGATAGTACTTTTGTGTTCGGATATTCTTGTTTTTAATTTTCTTTCAGTTTTCCCCACATACAATTTGCCGCACGGACATTTGATGAAATAGATCACACTTTTGGAGTTGCAATCACTGTCATGATGTAAGTCAATGGTTTTTCCTGTCTGGGGATGATGCAAAGTATTCCCAACAATCACATTGTGGCAGTGCACACAATTCATACATCTTTTCATCCCTTTATGGGTTAGTCTTTTTTTGATTATAGGTGTTTTCAACAGTTCCTTTAGGTTTTTTGATCTGTTATATGCAAACATCGGTTTTTGCAGAAAAATGCCTCCAAAGTCTGGTTCATGTAACAAAAGTTCCCAATGTCTTGTTATTATGTTTTTTATTTTTGATGAGCTTGTAGAGTATTTTGAAACAAACACCTGTCTGTCCAGAGTCTTCTTTGGTTTCTTTTCCAGGAGATTCTCCCTACTAAACCTGGCAACCTTGTCCTTGGTTTGCTTTAGTACACTCTCCGGGTAACCTCTGGATGCATATTTTCCTTCTTGTATTTCCAAATGTTTCTCCAAAGTCTCAGATTCTGAACATATCCGTTTTATTCTCATGTATTGCGACAAGGGCAAATTCATTTTTAAGTTCTGAGGATGAAAACTCTGAAACAATAAAGAATTGTTAACATCGGTCTCTTTCCGAAACACTTCTGTTTGTAATGTTCCATTTTTTAATGTCAGTAAAACATCCAAAAATGCTATTTCTTGGTCACTGATGGTGTGAGTGAACTTAATTTGATCCACATGAGTGTTTAAAGTCAAGATTTTTTCTTCAAACATTTCTCTGTTGCCTGACCATAATACAAAAATATCATCTATAAATCTTTGATATATCAGGCTGTGATCCTGCCATTCTTTATCCGAGTAAATGTAGTCTGCTTCAAATTTAGCCATGTACGTATTGGCATATGCGGGGGCCCCCGCAAATCCCATTGATGTTCCATTCTGTTGCAAGAAAAAAATTTTGTCCCATTGAAAATAGCTGTGATATAAGCAGAAATCCAACAATTCTAGAATGAAAGATTTTTCTGCTCTGATAGTTTCTAGCCCCAACAACGCCCATTCCACAGCCTCCAGTCCTGCTTGGTGAGGTATCGAAGTATAAAGAGATTTTACATCTATAGTACATAGTAGTAAATCTTGTGTTATGGTGATGTCCTTTAATCTCTGCAAAAAATGATTGGTATCTTTTGTGTAGGATGGCCACTCTTGAACAAATTTCTGTAAAAAAGTATCTATGTACTGCCCCAATGGTTCAAAAATCGTGCCACAACCTGTGACAATGGGCCTCATGGGAGGGTTCACTTTGTCTTTATGAACTTTGGGCAACATGTAAAGGCGGGGTCGCCTGGGATGTTGTACTTTGGAGAAACATTTGGAAATACAAGAAGGAAAATATGCATCCAGAGGTTACCCGGAGAGTGTACTAAAGCAAACCAAGGACAAGGTTGCCAGGTTTAGTAGGGAGAATCTCCTGGAAAAGAAACCAAAGAAGACTCTGGACAGACAGGTGTTTGTTTCAAAATACTCTACAAGCTCATCAAAAATAAAAAACATAATAACAAGACATTGGGAACTTTTGTTACATGAACCAGACTTTGGAGGCATTTTTCTGCAAAAACCGATGTTTGCATATAACAGATCAAAAAACCTAAAGGAACTGTTGAAAACACCTATAATCAAAAAAAGACTAACCCATAAAGGGATGAAAAGATGTATGAATTGTGTGCACTGCCACAATGTGATTGTTGGGAATACTTTGCATCATCCCCAGACAGGAAAAACCATTGACTTACATCATGACAGTGATTGCAACTCCAAAAGTGTGATCTATTTCATCAAATGTCCGTGCGGCAAATTGTATGTGGGGAAAATTGAAAGAAAATTAAAAACAAGAATATCCGAACACAAAAGTACTATCAGGAATGTTAATATCAAGAGCAATTTAGCTAAACACTGGTCAGAAAACAGGCACAACATCTCCCAGCTACAGTTTTCAGTGTTGGAGAAAACTGAATCACAAGAAGGAGTGGATCTCACTAGATCCCTCCTACAAAGAGAGATATTTTGGATCCGGTACCTAGGGACCCAGGAACCTAAAGGTTTAAATGAAATGATAGACTATACATGCTTTCTGTAAGAAAGATACAGTAATGCCAGGCTAGATACATGTAGAGGTTTTGGCCAAGCCTCTCTTCAGCATGTGAATATTTGACTATATTTTCCATATATGTACATTTGAATGGTTGAAATGCACTAAACGTACTATATTTATACTGAAACACTCTCTATGCATTTTAATTTTTTGAGCACCTTATTATTTATATTTTCCGTTTATTTAATTTTCATTATTCATTATTTTGCCTTTGAGTATAAAAGGTAGTCAGAAGAACTTTGGGTTTTATCAGGGCGGTATTTAGTGATTCCGTTCGGTTTTTGGCCGTTGAGTAAACTTCCCCGAGTGCCGATGGCTTCGTTTTGTTAGACTGTACCAAATTGGCGCGCCCGAGCGTTCGGACTCAGTCCGTTTTCACTGTTTCCCGAGAGACAAACGTGTTTTAAACCTGGCCAGCCCGGTGTTGGGCTTGAAATCGGCAGGGAGTGGTGTTAGGAGTTGGTGTTGAGCGTCTAGGTAAGAACGGGCGTCCGTGGGGGATAGCGGAGGTACTATTTGTAAATTGAAGCACGAAGCTAAGGATTGTTACACTTTTGTTGTAGGTGGCATTTTGAATTGATACGGAAACGCGGTGGTTTCCTACTTAAAAAGACTCGAGGTAAGAGGAAGCTCCACGAGGTGGTTCTTTGGTTTTAGGGTATTGGTAGATGAATTCAGCATGTATTTACAGTCAGAACTTTTGTTTACAGGTATCACAACCTTGTGGTTTGGTTTTGAGTATATATATATATTTTTTTTTCAACACATTCACTTTTGAGGTGAAATGGTGGTGGTTTCTAGGTTTAAAAGGTTTAAAAGTGCATGATGCAGTCATTTTTTCCTGTACATGAAATGTAAAGTGATAGTTTGTTGTTTTGAGCATCCGTAGGTTTTTGTAACTTGAATCTGATGAGAAAAAACAGGATATTATAATGAAATTGCTGATATGAGATATTCATATTTTCAGGCCCCTGAGGAAGAGTCCAACAAGGACTTGAAATGCATCGGGCTACATCAACTATACGTTGTCAAGAAAGATTCTGTTGATATAGTGAAATTATGAAATGTTTTGTTTTTTGAATATATGTTTGAATTTATTGAAAATGAACTGATGATTAAATATCATACTTTCAAAGAAGAATGGTCAATTTGGTTATGTGATAAATTTATATTTGAAAGAAGTGAAATGAAAACTAAAATGATGATATTTCTAGTGTGATTCACTAGCAGCAACAGTGCGCAGGGGTTGAGAGGTTCATCCACTCAAGTTAGGTTAACATTCTTGATCCATCCCATGTTTATCTGCTCACTTTTTTCCATATTTTCCAAGATTATACGTTTTTCAACGCATATAACTCAGCATAGAACCTTCGTATGGTGCTGTCTACACTACCCTTAATAACATCCAGTAATTTGTTTTTACCAAAGCCAGAGGGCCCACCCTTTTTCTTTCGCCAATACCATAAATAAACTGTATATCTGAGAACTGGCGAATTTTATTCGACCCCAATGGATCACCCAATTTCTGGATTCCACGCCGTCCCCATTCTACCATTTCTGAGTCTGCAGTTTTTTTTCTGAAATGACATCCACACCTTATAAGCAGCCACCAAGATCTGAAACCTGATTCTTTTTTAATAACTAGGGTTGGTGTATTTTAAAAAGCAGTTCTCCGACTCCCCGTCAATCAGTATAGAATACATATCCATAGATCCTGACTTGACCTGAGGATCAGACGCATCCCCTCTAACAAGCCACACATATACTGAAAGGCTGCCGCCCAGTAATACATTTTAAAGTCAGGGACGTCCCATCCTCCCCTTGCCCTATGTAAAGACATGAAACGTAAAGCCCTCCTAGTTTTCCCATATGCCCAAATAAATCTGTTGAAAAAGTGCTCCAGTGCCGTAAACCATTTGGCCTCAAACTCAAGTGGAATCGCCCTAAAAAGATAGAGAACCTTGGGTAAAAGGATCATTTTTACTACATTACAATGCCCTACTAGGGAGTGATGCAGATTATGCATTGTATCCAGATCTTTTTTAGCTTTACTTATTATTGGCTCGATGTTCCTGTCCACAGTCCTACCCAGGTCCGCCGAGATGTTGATCCCTAGATAGACAGTGGAGTCAACAACCCGTATGTCGTTGCACACGGCCCCCTCATTCTTGATTATCAGACTTTTGGGACCATTTTTACGTGTATCTTGACACCCCGGCCAAAAGCAAGAGCTTCTAACTCCACTACAGCTATGGCATTTGCAGGTGATGGGGTAACTAAAGCAGTGTCATCTGCATATGCCAAGGTTTTATATTCTAAGCCATGAACCTTTATAGGGGGAATCCCACTATTTGCTTCCAACCTACAAATTAATGGGTCGATATATATCGCAAACAGTAGCAGCGAGCATGGGCAACCCTGACGTGTGCCGCACTTATTTTGCTAGGGGGCCGTATATCCTCCATTAACTCTGAGTCGGGCTATGGGAGCTTTGTACAAAGCCTGAATTGCATTGATGAATCCCCCCTTCCAATACCGCTCCACTTCAAAGCCGTCCAGAGGTAGTCCCAGGAGACCCGATTGAATGCCTTTTTGGCATCCAACAACATGACCGCCATGAGTTCTCCTGAGACTTCAGCGACATCGAAGAGAGTGATAGCCCTGCGGACATGCTGCGTAGTACCTCTCCCAGGGATAAAGCGGTGCTGAGTGGGACTAAGCAACTTACCTATGTCCTTACAAAGCCCAAGAGCCTCGACCTTGGAAAAGATTTTTGCATCTGAGTTCATTGAAGCTATTGGTCTATAAGACCCTGGTTCTATAGGTGGCTTACCTTTTTTTAAGAGGACTACTATATCAGCGCCTGCCCGGGAACCTGGAACGGAGACCCCCACCTGGGACTGCTGTACTGTTTCAATCAGATAAGAGCAGATTACCTCCTAAAAGACTTTATAACATTTGATGGAAATCTGATCGGGCCCACAGCTTTACCTGGGGGGAGGCTATTCATAGCTGTAAAGATCCCTTCGGCAGCCAAAGGTGCTTCCACTGTCTCCCTATCTTCCTCGGTGAGTGATGATGCAAAGATGTCCCTAAGAGACCCTTGGATTTCCAGAAGGTCTTTCGGCTGTGCTTCATTATTATTAAGTAGCGGAAAATTGCCTAAAAACCTCTCGAATCCCATCCTGGTCTTTAACTATCCCACTCTTTCCATCCAAGATCCCCTTAACTTCTCCTATGGCTACTTTCTGTCTCGTGCTTACCTCTAGTGTATGCCCAATGCACTCACTTAACTCATAGCATTGCTCCTTTTCTTGCCAGAAAAGTAGCAGCCATTTAGTTAGCTATGATCTCCTCTGCTTCAGCCTTTGCCCAAGTGACTTTAAGCAGAGCCTGAACCAGAAGTGTACCGATATAATTGCTGCATTCAATTCCTCCTCTGCGTCACCGACCGACTTGGACAATTTTTTAGATCTTAATTCCTCCTTTTTCTTTCTATGTAGGCTCAAGTTCAGCGTCTCTGCTCGAACACCCACTTTAAAAGCAACCCAGGTTACCCCTGACGATGTAATACCTCTATTGATATCCCAAAATCCTACCATCCATTCTTTCATGTGATGCACGTATTTAATATCTTTCAGTAGTCCTCTCTCAAAAAGTCCATACACGCTCACGCCTAGCCGCCCTTGCAATTTCCAATAGTAAAACTATTGGGTTGTGGTCAGAAATGATCCAAGGTAATTTCTCAATCTGGCATCTTGACAACAGGTAATTTGATAAGAAAAAATTATCAAGCCTAGCACAAACCTTATGTGGAGCAGAATAGTAAGTGCTGCCAAGATCATTGGGCTTCAGAGGCTAACTCTAGATCTAAAAATTCAAATATATCAGGGTCGTCCTCAGTAGATCCATAGACTGAACACAAGGTAACCGTTTCACTGTTTATCATAAATTACACCAGAACCCATCTACCCCACTGATCTTCCATCCTTCTCTTAAATATGATATTGTTTCTCCTTGAAAGTATAACAACCCCTCTGGTTTTAGCCCCCTGCTTAGTATGTGCAACCAAATGAAACTGCAACTGCTCCATTAAATACCCCCTTGTACCCTCACAAAATCTAACCGCATCGCTCTTAAAATTGTTGAAACCCATTGTCTTTTGACCTAGTCGTTCAGGCCACATACATTAACTGAAGCAATTTCTATGCTCATTGAAACACATCAATCAATTGTCCCAACCAGTTATCCTCTAAGTCAGTGCTTAGATTTCACGTCTTCATTGCTGAGTTCCCTCTTTCTTTATTTTTAGTTACTTTGCTACACCTCCTGTGTCCACCCATAAATCTCAGATGCCATTCTGTGCCATACCCTGAGCCCCCCCAAACCTCCCCCGAACCCCACCCGCCCCTCAGAACCCACCCCTGCAAGGCCCCCTGCCCCCTTACGGTCACATAGGTCAGCAATGATCTATGTGTGGCAGCTTAGTCCCCCTCCCTTTGTGTACATTCTTAATGCCCCAATCTCCCATGCCAGATTCATGATTCTCCTGAACAGCAACACCCCGCAGGACCCCTCCATTACCCCCTTCTGCTCCTTTAGCTCCGCCAAATATATTTGAGCCTTAATTTCTAAAAAAAACATTTAAACTTGCTCCTTAACTATTACTTTGAGCGGTACTGGATACAGCAAATAGGCATCACAGCCCAGTCCCTGACAAGGAGAAATCAACTGTCTTAGCCTCCATCTCCTTTCCACTGTTGCATGACAAAAGTCTGGGCGGGCAAAAAAATGAAGTACCTTCAAATGCACGTCTGGCATCTGGCCTTACCTTATCCATGATTTCCTGCCTGAGAAGGTAGTTGCCAACGTACACAAGGATCGCCCTAGGTCTATCAGCTTGAACCGCTATGTGCCCTTTCTTTTGGGTCAAAGAGAAACGATGTACTAACTGCACCTCCTTCTACCCGTTCCAGGAAGCCAACTCAGGGAAGGCCCCCTTCAAGAGGGAGATAACAAAAGCCATAACATCCTGTCCTTCGATCCCTTCAGTCTCCCCAGCAGTCTGTTGTTATTCTGCCTTTGGCGGTTCTCAAAATCCTTGAGCTTCCACTGGACATGCTCCACCGTCTTCTATTGTGACTCTTTAAATGTCTTCCACTTAATGACGTTGTCCTCTAATCTTCTGGTTCTCTCCTCCACCTGGGTAACTCTGTCCACCATATCATCGTATACTTTATTCATCTTTCTGAGTGCGCCCTGTATTATCTTTGTTGCCTGCTTTGCTCTCTGACTCTCTGACCTGCCTTCTCCCTGCATCTGTTTAAGAGTGGTATAAATCAGATCCATTGAGGGAGTCTGTGGTGAGCTTCTCGGGTTGTTATGCTCCTCTTACACAGTTATTGCACTGTCTTCCTGATATAGCTGGAATGTGGCAGAGTAGTCCCATACAAGCTTTCTAGCAGCCTCCTTGTGGGGTGGGCTCACTGTCGACTTAGAATTTGATTTGGATCTATTTTTATGATGAATGGCCCTATAACCAGTGGGTGCTCTTTGTACTGACAAATTTTCTGCTGAGTTTGAGTCACCAGATAAACTACCATCAGTCGAGAGAGAAGAGTCTGTGTCATCGTTAAGGGAAAAAAAGCAATACCCTTCCGGTAAACCAGTAATTGCTCTAGCATGGATAGACCCTGCATCTGCTTCACAGTTGCCACCCCTGGAGTTACCTTCTCTATGGGGGGGAATTCCGGCCTGGCTGCTAGGCTTAACTCTACCGGGAATATTTTAATCCCCCTTAGCCTTCCAAACAAAGTCCAGCTCAGGACCCAAGGCATTTTCAATCATACTGTTCGTACTTTCCAAATTACTGAGTCCAGCGCCTCCTACCTCCACCTCAAGACTCTGTGAACCCTGTGCTCGAAGCCTGCCTGTTTTATCGGTGTTCTCTCCTCTCAGCTCCCCTTGTGTATCCGGAGGCCCAGCTTGAGACTGCAACACTGTATCTGTGTGTGACAGGGCTTCAGGGTTCACAGAGTTCTCTGCTGAAGAAACTCTTGAGGGCTCCGCCGAAATCGCGGAGAAGGACTCCATCAAGGTAGGCTGTCGTAGACTGTTTTACCTAGATTTGTTAGCACCGTCCTGCCCAATCTTACTAATTTTCCGAATTGCGCCACCGGTGTTAATGTCTTTATTGATGCCATTGAGAGCGCTACTGCCGCTGCCATTGCCGCTACCAGTATCCTCAGCCTCATCCAGCTTCTTAGAGACCACTCTGCGAGACTGCCCGGTACCTTGTGCAGGCATAACCCCAGTAGTTGATGCCGCTGCATCCTTCTGTGTATCCTTAGCATCCTTAGGCTCCTTAGGATGCTTCTGGTGTTTGGCCGCTCTAGGCGCCATTCTGTGATCCGCACTCCTCCAGCGATAGAATGACCTTAGTGCATGGCTAAACCTGCGGGCTACATATACCACTGATGGAGTCACCTAACGAGCCCAGCACTACAACTGTTTATACTCCACCACCCAGCCAGGCAGTCGTTTCAGGAGAAAAGAGGTAACCAGCATCTTAACATCCTCGCTTACATCAAAGGAGGGGGGAGAGTGCTGCAACTTCTTTCTATGGCCGGTCAGCTGCCATCTTGCCTTCAAGATATATATATGTTACTCAAACCTGCTAAATCAAACTTGCCATCTATGTTTAAAGAAACTTTAACACCTCGCTAGATTGTGTAGCAAAATTGCAATGTATGGTAGATTTCACTTATGTGCAAAATGCATTCACAGATCTACAGGTTTGCTATTAACCCCTTCCAGGCTCATGACGAGCTGGGCTCGTCATGGTGTAGCCTCCTCGCACACTGATGACGAGCCCAGCTCGTCATGAATAATGGGATTTTGAAAATCTGAGCACAGGAGGAGAATTCAACTAGCGCGGATGTGGTTAAACCCTTCTGACCTATCTATGAAAGAACACTATTATGATACCTACCCCAGGGCAGCACCTATGCTGCCAGAGATCCTTATGGACCAACGGTATTGCTTAATTTTTGGGGTTTTGGGGTCCAGTAGTAACTGAATATGGTAACGCAGGACCTATAACACTCACTTAAAAGGCATCCAATTGGTTGAGAATCACTCTCTTGCTCCATGTAGTGGTAGTTCCAACCATTTCAACCTCATTTCAGATTAGTAATTTGGTGCGATCACATCTTGTGCTGTACCAACCTAATTGCTTAGCATTTTTGCAATTTGTGAGAAAGTCATTTTTTGTGATTATGGCTTTTGGAGATGAGAGAGAGGAAGAGATGGAGAACCAGCAGCAAGAGAATCCCAGGACCGCTAAGGAGTTTCTGGTGTGACAATTGTTCTACTATGCCTCCCGGAGAAGAAAGTCTTTAGTAAAACCATGACTTGCACCAACTGCGACAAGCATTTTTGAAGGGTATTTGGAAGACGTACTCCCATGGCACTTCCAAAGCTTGGAAGAACATGTGCTCATGCCACCTTAAATAACTTGCTGGAACTGAGCGCCCATGGGATACACAGAAGGCATCCACTTCCACTGCTGGACCGTCCATTGGACCAGGAGATACTGTACTATCCAAAGTTCTGCAGGGCAATCTGAATAGACTGTACCATCTGAAGGGCTACAAGGGAAGTCTGATCTCAACAGTGCTTACCGGCATATGGTCATTTATTCCAGGAGGTGAGCAAGGTTGTGGTTGCAGGGAGGCAAATTTCACCTTGGAACACCAGTACCCCAAGAGGATTTTTTTGTGTTGTATCTCAACTTCCTGTTGCTGTTTTTTAAGAAATCTAAAAATATTTTTTTTAATTAAAAAATAAATAAGGTTTTTTTCCATTTTAAAAGAGAATAATCTTGTGGTGTTTGTCCTGTGTGTCTGTTCATGGTAATGTATCTTATAGCAGTTTGTACATATTAATACAAGTTTTGTCTAGATTTATTAGTGTTGGTAAAAACACAAAACTTGTAACAATAGATTTCTGCCACATTTTGAAAGATTTTCCTTCTGGGTGGAGTTTTAATTTTAACACAATCCCGAAACAAAATGCAGATTGGTATTTCTAAACAAACACAATTCATGATTTATGTTGATGGGTAACCATAAATAATGCAGTGTTGTGCAATATGCTCCCTTCTTTACAATGTGACAAGACAACATTCCAAGGGTGCTGTATTTGCATTGACCTATGGATTTTGACACACGCTCCTATCTACAAAACTTTGTGCTACAATCCTGTGTATCCCTGAGGTTAAAGTAAGAAGAAATATTTAAGCATGGGCGAATTTTCCGAATTTGGGATTCCCGAATTTGCGGATTTCCGAATTCGCAATCCGCGAAATTCACTAATTTGTGAGAATTTGCTGATTTTTTTATTTTCTCTGCCCCACTCATGTTTGTGCCTCTTTGCCCTCTGCCCCACTCATTTTTGTGCTCTTCTGCCCTCTGCCCAACTCGTTTTTGTGGACTTTTGCCCTCTGCCCCACTCGTTTTTGTGCTCTTCTGCCCTCTGCCTAACTCGTTTTTGTGGCCTTCTGCCCTCTGCCCCACTCGTTTCTGCCCTCTGCCCAACTCGTTTTTGTGGTCTTCTGCTCTCTACCCCACTCGTTTTTGTGCTCTCCTGCCCTCTGCCCAACTCGTTTTTGTGGTCTTCTGCCCTCTGCCCCACTCGTTTCTGCCCTCTGTCCCACTCGTTTTTGTGCTCTTCTGCCCTCTGCTCCACTTGTTTTTGTCCCCTTCTGCCCTCTGCCCCACTCGTTTCTGTGCCCTTCTGCCCTCTGCCCCACTCGTTTTTTGTCCCCTTCTTCCCACTTTGTGCCCTTCTGCCCTCAGCCCCACTTAGAATGGTGCCGGCAAGCTGCCAGCGTCATTCTTGAAGGTCCAATTAAGTTACACAATCATTAATCATCCCAAGTTTGGGGTTATTATTGATTGTGTAACTAAATTTGAGCTTCAACTCGAGCACCTGCTTTACTTTATCTATTAGTGCTTCCTGTTGAAGCTGACTTTTGTAACTATTTTAGAATGGCTCTGGCTGCTTGCCGGCGCCATTCTGAAATAGTTACAAAAGTCAGCTTCAACTTTTGACCCAATGCGTTCCACTCGCGGATTTTGCGGGAAATTCGCTAATCTCGCGGATTGCAAATTTGCCGAAAATCCGCGAGCGGAACAGATTTTCCGCCCATGCTTAGAAATATTGTTCTCTTTGCTCTTTAATCTTTGCATGTGTGCTGCATTCTACAGCACAAATACGTAAAGGAAATATCCTTAAAGGATAGTTTTTTGCAAAGAGAGACTCCTCTGTGAACAAAAACTATCCTGACTGCAGTGCAGACCTCATTGCAATATAGCGCAAGGGTGCCTGCGTTAACGCAAGGCTACTCAATGTGTGCCATGGCATTGAGAGAAAAGTACTGCCCAATTTCTTTTTAGATATGGCACAAGTTGAAGCAGAGCAATGCTGGAACTTAATTTGCTGCACTGCATACATTCTTTGTAAATCTGGCCCTCTGTACTAAAGGTATAGGTGCTTGCTGCAAATGAGGGGCTATAATGAACAAGAGAGGCTTTTACAACCAGTATAGCTGTGCCACTTTGTCTATAAATGTAGCAGAACATTGGAAGAAGCAATGGAAGAATGTTGTTAAGAAAAACTATAAATAAGCCATAGGTGCATGAAAGAGCTAAGACTAAGAAGGTGATTTACAGTTTAGTTGAAAAGTTATACTTTTGAAAGTACAACACAGCAACTTCTCTCCTAATTTGTTCTACTCAATTAAAATGTACTAACTGTTCTTAATATCTGTGTTCTATTAAGAAAGTGGTCATTGATACTCTGAACAGAATACTTCATCCAACAAGGTGAGAAAAAGGGACAACCCAACAAAACATTGACATTCATAACTGTACTATAATTACATTTTCTAGAGCTGTGATACATATTATATCTTTCATCAAGAAACAATAAAAACTATATCACACCATTAGGTATTTCGCCATCATGATCAGAAGTATGTTTTCCCTGTACAGTTTCCAATGCCTAAGTAATTTAAAAGGGAGACATTTAACACAATTCAAATACTCTCAGTCTGTATGTTATGATAATTACTTTCAATGTACATGTTTTAAGCAAGTATTTTTTCATCTGTAGTTGATGTTATTACTGATGGTTGTAGTTGACGTAGTTACTAACGGTTCTTCTCTGTGTTGAAAACTACAAGAAGAAATGTCATAAACTGACATAAAGAAATAGGACCTGACTTCATTCCAAAAATTTGCACATCCAATTTTAAACAAGCCTTGACTGTGCTTTCTGTATTTCTGCAAAATCATCAACATATCTCGCTTTGACTGAGTCGTCGTCTATCCTTATCTTTTTAAGAACCATGAACATGTTAAGTCATATAGATATAGACATTAACAAAACACCAGATGCAGTCTTGCACAAGTGTCTGGTTATTTCAATTTGAAGGTCAAACAAAGAAAAAGAACCAAAACATTATAGAATGAATTGTTGTATTTTCACCACATATGTATAAAGGTATGTGTCCTAAAATATCTTGATGCTCACTGATTGTTTGATGCTGGCATTTCGTGCTGTGAGTACCCTTGACTTTTTTCTTGTACTTCCTCTATTTTTGATGCTGTGATGTATTGCGTTTGATTGGCTTAGATGCTTTGGGCACTTTGCCACTGTTGATCAGTGTCAGAGTGCAAGTGCTCCCTGTGTAAAGTCTAATGGTAATTGGTTGTCCATGATTGGCATGTTTGCCTTACTAGTAAAGTCTCTAGTAAAGTGCACTATGTGTGCAAGGGCTGGTAATGCAAATGCTACTAGTGGGCCTGCAGCAAAAATTGTGCCACCCACACAAGTAGCCCTAAAGAACTCAGGCCTGCCACTGCAGTGCCTGCGCACATTTTGTTAATCTGCATTCTTGTCCTGACAAGTGCACCCACTTGTCAGGCATTACCCTTCCCTTTTAATGCACATCATATACCCCTATGGTAGGTCCAGGGTACCCCCTGGGCAAGGTGCAGTGTATGTAAAAGGTAGGACATGTAAAAACACATCTTTTTCTGAATGTGGTTTTTGCATTGTGTATTTAGAAACCACACTTTTAGAAGTTGCTGTTTTTTTTCTAACAATCCTGTATGTCTCTGCCTGGTTGCGAATTGACTGTCTGGATTTGAATGTGATAGGATCTGAGAAATTTCTTGACGTAGGGGCAGAGGTGAGACATCAACAGGCTGACCTGCATCTGGAGTGTAGGGGGAGGAGTAGCCCCTGAAGGTGAAGAGGCCTGGGCAGCTGCCATAAAACAATGGCTCCATCTGCTGCTGAGTGATTGAGGATCCAGACCCCCACTATCAAAAAAAAAGGTGTCCCTGGCAGGGAGACACCCAGGACTGGTTTGGACAGGGGTCGGTGCCCCCCTGAACACAAAGACTTCACAGTTATTTAGGGGTATAAATATGAGAGCTGAAACCCCAGAACTTTGGACTGATCAAGACTGAAAAGATTGAAAATACTTTGCAGGCAAAGAGAAACCTCTGCCTAAGGAAGAACCACTGAAGAGAAGAACTGACAATTGCTGTGTGCTCTAGGACTGGCCTGCAGTTTGCTGCTCTAACTCAGGAGAGGCTAAGGGACTCTGCTGTGTGCTGTGTCCCCCTGCTTGAAAGGAGTTTGCTGTGTGCTGTGTCCCGAAGTAACATGTCTCCAATGGCCCGAGGAGAGTTTGCTACCTGTTGTGGAAACTATGGAACATAAAAGTTTTCAAGTATGTCTCAGCGACGCTGTGTGAATGTGCTTTTTTCAGCCTGAGACCTTCGTAATAACTGCCCAGTGATCGTGTACACCCGGAGTCCCATTGAGTCTCAGTGACGCTGTGTGTGTGTGTGCTTTGTACAGCCTGAGACCTTTGTGAGGATTGCCCTGTGATTGTTTGCACCCGGAGCTCAAGTGAGTCTCAGTGATGCTGTGTGCATGTGCCCTGTTGCAGCCTGAGACCTTTGTGAGAAATTGCCCAGTGACTGTGTGTCCCGGAGCAGTCTTTTTCTCTGCATTGATCGACAGTGTGATCAGAAGTGCTGCGATCGTCAATGCCATCGGCCCGACCGGCATCCTCAGAGGAGCTGTGGGAATTCACCTGCACCGGCCCGAGCCTGCCGTTGCTAAGGAGAGACCTTGAACCATCACTGTCAGAGGTCCGTGTTCCACTTCCCAAGATCAACGAAGTTGTTTGAGAGGCACAAGCTGCCAGGAGAGGAGCGTCAGATTGTATCCCCCAGGTAACTCTCAGCGAGCATGCGTGTGTCACCGCCTTGGGCATCCTGCAGGCTACGAGAGAAACACTCTTGGCCTTTCCCTTCTTTGCAGCGCGAGCCTCTGCTCAAGTCCTTATCGCGGCCCGTACTTGCCAAGGAATAGTAGTACTGTGCCGGAGGGTGGAGCTGCACTTTGTTTCCATCATAACAGTGTTGGGGGAATATTTTAGCATTAGATGACCGCGAGTCAGTAAGAGTGGCATAGAGATTGTCCAGAGCACCGCGATCGGTGCAGAAGTACTTATTTTGGCATTACGAACTGCCTGTTTGTTGCATTACGAATTGCATTATTTTTGCTGTCCTAACTGCCTGATTGTTGCATTACGAATTGCATTACTTTGGCATTACGAACTGCCTGATTGTTGCATTACGAATTGCATTATTTTGGCATTACGAACTGCCTGATTTTTGCATTACGAACTGCATTATTTTTACATTAAAAAGTGCCTGATTCTTGCACTGCGAACTGCATAGCATTGCAATAGGACTGCATTGGATCATTAAGAATTGCTCAGTAATACTGCAAGAACCTACAAGGGCTTTCTGGCTTAATAACCGGCAATGTGAAATATTACAAATACGCATATGTTGGACTTTTATCGTGTGGTCTTTTTTTTTATTAACGTATCATTGTTTCTTTATGAAACTTCTGTAGAGTACATTTGTGGTGTTATCAATGGATTACTGAGAGCATGGTTGCAAATACTTTACACATTTGCCATGGAGATAAGCCTGGCTGCTCATGCCAAGCTACTGAGTGGGTGAGCAGGGGCTATCTGAGGTGTTCTTCCTTACCCTGACTTAGAAGCAAGGGTCCCCATTCAGACTAAGATACCTACCTCAGCCAACTAGAGACTCCAGTTCTAACATTGGTGGCCAGTGGTTGGGGATTCAAACGTGTATTTGCAAATTCACTCACAGTGATTGGTTTACATCACTAGTTTAGTGCAGACCATGACACAACCACATATTGTGTTTTGATTTTTGGTTCTATTTTTGAGCGACCTTTAAGCCACATATCATGCCTCAAAGGAATAAAGAAGGCAGTGAGACTGCAGAATTAGAATTCAACATTGATGCTTTGCTTACCTACAAAGTTTATCAATTTAGGCAATTCTGCAGAGCTTTGGGATGTCCCATGAAAAGTGGGCCAAAGAGGGAGGAGCTTCAAACGGCCTTGAGGGCCTGGTGGGAAGCCAAAAAGGCTCAGGAGAAAGGTAATGCTGAGGTGGATGAAGATGACCCTGGGAATGGATTTGGTCCACAGGATTTGCCGGTGGAAAGACCAGCCTCAGGGGCTGGTAATAACCATTTAGAGAGGAGTTTTTCATCAGTTGTAGGAAAACCAAAGGGTCAGAGAGCATGAGTTGGAGGTTTAAAACTTAAGACTCAAACAGAAGAGAAAAAGCTGCTCATTGAAAGTGAAGAGCGAGCAGAGGAGAGCAGTAATGCTCTCGCCTTGGAAGAGAAGAAGATTCTCTTAGCATATGAGTTAAGCATGAGGGAACTGGACATTAAGGCTAAATAGGCGGATCCAGTTTGAATGGTGGCAGCACACAACCAGTGAAAGCTGGTAAGGTGTACTTCCCCAAAGCCTTAGTGCGATATTGCCAAAGGGGTGATGATATGTATGTGTGGTTCATGACATATGAGATCGCACTGAGGATGAATGAGGTGCTTGAGTAGCATTGGGTGGCGGGTCTATGGAAACACTTTGAGGCTTTGGGGAGGGATGTTTTACCACCTTTAGAGAGGGTGGGAACCCTGACCTACACCAATATGAAGGAGGCTTTATGCCTCAGGTATGGGCTCACTCCTGAACAGTACCAGCAGAAATTCACGAACTTCAAGAAACTGGAATCCAGTACCTGGGTAGAATGTGTGAATGCGTACACGCATGCCCTGGATGGTTGGATGGCGGACAGCAAGGGAAATAATTTTAAGGGCTTATGTGATTTCATTAGTTGAGAGCACTTGAGTAGTCTGTGTGTTCCAGAGCTGCACCAGCATCTTTTGGACAGTAAACTGTCTGATCCAGATAAGCTTGCTGAAGAGGTGGACCACTGGACCAGCACCAGGGTCCACAAGGGGATTGGAGGTACCAATACCAGATGTTTCCAGGGTCCCCCCGCAGAAGGTGGGGAAGGACAAGGGTAACCACATGGAGTTCTTTAAGGGCCCCAAAGAAGTTCCCAGGTAGAAGGGTCCCAGTCCCCCAAGGCTAAGACGTCCTGGCCCCATATGGGCAAGCGGGACAACAAAGGTCCTCCTACTTGGTATTTCTGTAAAGAAGGGGGTTACATTGCCCCTAAATGCCCCAATCAACCACCTGCACTCACTGGTGCTCCAACACCGGGTTTACTGAGTGTAGCATTAGTGGAGGAATTGAGTCCTTTGAATGGGGAGGAGCAAGCCGCTATGACCCTGGTCTCATTAGGAGATCGATAGATGGTCCAGGATGCCTCTTTGCCTGAGAATACTAAGCAGTACAGGCAGTGGGTGACAATCAATGGAAAGAAGGTGGAGACTCTGAGAGTCACAAGAGTCACTTTGACATCTGTCAGGTGTCAGTGAGTGTCAGAGGAGCAGGTAATTCCCAATATACTTCACCCTGTAGTTGCAGCAGACAACTTTGAGTTGGGAGTCACAGGTTCCTTGAAGGTCATAGTAAGTCTGTCCATGCCTGTAGACTGTCTGCTTGGGAATGACCTGGAGAGTTCTCCCTGGAAATAGGTGGAGCGCCAGGCACATTTGAAGATGATGAATCTGCCTGAGTGGGCGTGTGTGACCACTCGGTCTATGGCAGCCAGTAAAGGGGTTCAAGAGGACCTGGAGACTGAAACAGTAGCCCAGGTGCCTGACTTAAAGAGAAGAGGCAGGTGGCATGGGAAGCCGGCCCCCAAAGTCCACATGGTCCAGGAGGGAGCAAACCTAGAGAGGGATGCCCTGGAGCCTACTGGGGAGCAAGTAGCTGAACTGGAGGACATACCTGAGCTGATCAAATGGCAGCAGGAGGGAGGGTCCTCCAGGGAGGAATTCTGTGAGGAGCAGAAAAATTGCTGGTCTCTTGTCGGTTTGCGGCAACAGGCAGCAAACTAGGCAGCAGGTGATCAGTCCAGTTCACATATGATTTACTGGGAGAATTATCTCCTCTATAGTGAGCCTAAGGTTGTTGAGCCTAGGTCCGCCCGTGTGCTGGTGGGACCCCAACCCTTCCTTTTGGGGCTGGCACATGATGTACCATTATCTTGACATTTGGGGTAGGACAAGAACTTTGAGAGGCTTGTCACCCACTTCTACTTGCCTCAAATGAGCAACAGTTCTGATACTCATTGCAGGACCTGTCAAACTTGCCAGGCAAGTGGTAAGAGTGGGAGGAAGCACAAGGTTCCTCTCCAACCTTTCCCTGTAGTCAGCACCAACTTTGAAATATTGGGCATTGACTTCGTGGGGCCTCTGGATCCCAAGACAGCCATCGGTAACAGGTTCATCCTGGTCTTGGTGGACCATTCCACCCGGTACCCAGACACCATCCCTCACCGGACAGTGATCACGCCCATGGTGGGCCATGCACTGATGGGGATTTTCTCCTGCGTGGAGTTCCCCAGAGAGGTGGTGTCCGACTGGGGTACTAATTTCATATCTAGGTATATGAAATCTCTGTGGAAGGAGTGTAGTGTAACCTTGGTGAAGAGATTAAACTAGACCCTGAAGAGAATGATTATGGGTCTTGAGGAACCCATGAGGTGTAAATAGGACATACTCTTACCATGCCCATTGTTTGCTTACAGAGAGGTGCCACAGAAGTCCCTAGGGTTCAGTCCCTTTGAGCTCCTGTATGGACACCCTGTAAGAGGAACATTGAGTTTGGTGAAGGAGGGCTTGGAAAAGGCTCCTAGTAAACACTCCAGGATGTATATAGCTAGATGCTGGGCTTGAGGAACAAAACTAGCATTTCAGGTAACTCACTCAGTCGAATCTGGAAGCCAGTCAGGCAGAAATGAACAGTGGTACGACCAGAATGCCACTCTGGTCGAGTTTCAACCAGGGCAAAAAGTGTGGGTGATGGCACCAGTGAAACCCTGTGTGCTCCAGGATAAGTGGACTGGGCCTTATGACGTTGTGGAGAGCAAGAGCGAAGTGATCTACCTGGTTGACGTACGGTCTCCTAGGAACCCTTTTAAGGGTCCTCCATGTGAACCACCTTAAACCACACTTTGAAAGGTCTGATGTAACCATGCTATTGGCTACAGATGATGGGGTGGAAGAGGAGAGTGAACTTCTTCCTGACCTCCTGTCAGCAAAGGAGGAGGATGGGTCAGTGGAGGGTTCAACCTCTTGCCTACCCTGACAGGAACAGCAGAGGGACTGTTGCCTGGCATTGGGTCAGTTCACCTCCCTGTTCTCACTGACCCCAGGAGTCACCCATTCATGTGTCCATGCTAGTAATTTCATCCTTAAGTTTAGAGCAAGCTCGGCATCATACTCATTGTGTATTTGTCTTAATACATCTGGTTTTACTGCTAATGAAGGAATACCATGAGTCCTGGTATATATTGCAGAGAAAACTATACCCCAAGAGGTACAATCCTCTATCTGGTGTGTTATCCCCATGGGCAAGAAAATTGTTAACATTCTGTGGTTTTCATGTGGGCTGATGTTTGGAAATACCGCCTCTAGCTGTGTTATTTTTTGAACCACCCAAAATGGCATTTGTTCACGTTTAGTGGGCATCTTGCCCATGACTGCCTGTAACGTATGTGAGGTAATTTTAGTTGCTGATGTTTGAGTCAGACCTGTGTGTGTAGCTGTTGCTGGTTGAACTGTTAGTGTCCTCATCACAAACTGTGTTATGTTTCTGTACAGTTTTATTAGTTCTTTATGAAGTACAAGTCTCCTGCTGGCATTGTTTCAATGTCGGGATGTGGTGTGTAGGCCGCTAGTACTGGCCATGTAACTTTGTGTCTTCTGAGCAGTCCGAGTCGTACTCTATTTATTGTATGGGGAGGGCACCTTTAAACCAGTATGAATGTTCCAGATAAGTGAGTGGACCTTCAATATCCTTGTATGGACAATATTCATTCGGTATTTTATGTGTAGTAATGAAATGTCTTTGTTAGTGCATTTGCCTGTGGGAATGTAACCCATGAATAAAATTCCTCTGTTCTGAATGATTTGTTGCCTCGATCACCAAAGTTGCTGGCCCACCCCTAGCTGATAACCCATATGCAGCTAGTTTTAGGGTGATGTCATTCTTAATATTTTCTGTAATTTGTATTGCATCTTCTTCGTCTTGGACTTTCATATTCAGTTTGAGCACAGCGTCTTCCTGTTCAGTTATTTTGTTTAGAAAGAACAGTTCTTAAAGGGAACTGAGATAAGGTGATATGCACAAAATAGGAACAATGTGTCCTCCAAGCTTGTTTATCAACAGCCAATACATAGGGTTTTGCCTACTCAGTTGTGGCGGAGTTTGTCCCCTCCCTACTCCAGACGTCTCTGGGAAGTTGTGAGAAGGGGTCTCCTAGAATAGCACAACTGAACTACTCAATTTTGATTGTTAAATAAGTACCCAACCAATATTGGCGGAGCCATATTGTGTACTTCCTATAGAACCTATATAAGATCTGCGCGTTTAGACAGCATACACTGAAGGATTGGTGTCAGATTGCGTCTAGACACCCCAACGGGTATGTTGGCCTTTGTATCAGCTAGTTCACATTGCTACAAGAAACTCTTATTACCAAGGAGAGAATATGTCTTGGCAACTATTGAACATGCCAACCCTGATCTCTCAGGACCGTGGAAACAGTGTACTACTTTTCGCTCAGTCACTCGTGCTCACTTTGTCTCAAAAAGTTACACAGAATAAACGATAGGGGCGTTTTTTCAATTCATATTTATTGAAAAGTTGCTATTCTAGTGTAAAATAGGTGTGCTGAAACATCCATTAGACAGTAAAATATATAAATAATTAGAATCACTAAGAAAGTAAAAGGATGGTAGATCCTTTTACAAAAAAAATGCTACCCTAACTAGATGTACCTAAGTGTACCCAGCATGTATGTAGGTATTGAACCAAGAATCCCTCTAGGATAAATTCACCCCCATTACCTGAAGTGAAAGACTGTGGGACCACTGCGAGCTGGAGTATCTGCATGCACAAACCTCAGCGTCTCACATCAGTATGTGTCCGTAGGGAAATCGTGATCTCCTCTCTTTGTCTCAGCAAGATGTGATGTTTATATAACTAAAGGTCTCCTAGGGGGTTCTACCTTGCTGTGCCTCTTGTTGGACTTAGGATGACGTTGGGAATTAATTTTATACTTAGATTTTATATAGTAGATGATAGTCCTGCTGAATTTCCAAGAATCCTCATGCATAATGTATGATGCTTTTACCGGGGAAATTCTGTATTCTGTGTGCAGTGTCCTATCTAGGTAAAAGGTCAGCCCCTAAGAACCATTATGTCTGTAATGTAGGGAAAAATATAGGTGAAGGGTTATGATGTTACCTGACCCTATATTTGAGTACCTACATGGAATATAACAGCACATGATGTACACAAGAGGAACCCCAAATCTATCTTTATGGTGTAAAAGAACCATACAAACATAGATAGCCAGAGGAGAACTTCCACTCTTGCACTAGACGCTGAGGTCCCGACCTGCAGAAGCTACAACACTCAGGAGTCTGACATCCCTTGCAGGGTGTCCAACTCGAGACCAAGGGGCTAATTACGATGTCAGTCAGAAAGGCTCTGAATCCAATTCGGAACCTATGTTTCTGACAAAATCAGATACATTTCTGATTAAGATGCAGGGAAACCGTTTGGGCTGTCCAATTTGGTACCAAGCGGCATTCGTACAGCCCGGGTTCTTCAGAGCCAAATCGTACAGCTCTTTGGACATGGTTTCCGACTGAGCAATTACCATGGCCAATTCTGACTGCCATTCTGAATCGGTTTGCCCGACACAAAACAGCTGTCTGAATCTGACTGTGGGGCCGGTAGCAGGCCCCCCTTCACCCTGAGGCCTCCGGTCGGGGCCGGTAGGGGTAGCGTTGGGAAACCTCTTCACAACCATGCACAATGTGGTAGGCCCCATGGGGTGCCTGCCACAGGGTGCAAGGTTTTCCCCAACCCTCCATTTTTTCAATGGGAGCATGTGTTCTCGTTCGGAAAACAGTCTCCCATTGAAGTCAATGCGAGTCTGACCAAACGATGTTGGAAAGCATTGTAATCAGTCAATCGGACTTGCATAACCAGATTCAGTTGGAAACGTTTCGAAAATTGATTTGGTCTGAAGAGTTTCTGACCAACATCGTAAACGGCCCTCAATACAGGGTCCTTTGTTCTCTCCCATTAGGTAATGGGGCTTGCTCTTTCCTAGGGGATTCTTGGCTTTACACCTACATACATGCTAGGTACACTTAGAAACACGCTTGATTGCCATCATGTATCTATATGCCTGCATATATTCACTGTTTTAGCACAATGGTAAAATTCTACCTTTTTTTACTCTGTTGGTGCTGTAATTTTATACATCAGTTTCTGTCTAATGGTTGTTGCAGGTCCAATAAATACTTATTGAGAATGTCCCCATCGTTTATTCTATGTATCTCTCTGAGATTAACTGAGAATGATTGACTGAGCGAAAACTACTGTACTGTTTCCACAATCCCTGAAGGATCGAGGGTTGACATTTTCAATCGTTGCCAAAAAAGATTTGCTTCTTGGTGAGGTTAGGGGGCTTATAGTGGCACTGTGAGCTAACTGGTCTAAAGGCTAGCATATCCTTTTGGTGGTTTCTGGAATCAGTCTGAACACCAATCCACCCAATACACACACAGTAGTGTGTGGTATGTAAACATGCAGATCCATGTATTTTTAGGAACTACACCACATTTCCATATTCCTGAATTAGCACTGCCCTCTAGCTACCTTGCTTCATTGATTCCTTACCTGTAGCACACATTTCTTCTTGAACTAGCACTGCCTGCAGTGATTCATTGATTACTGATCTGTAGCTATTTTTTGTTCCTGGATTAGCACTGTTGCATTTTTACCATGATTCCTGACCTGCAGATATTTATAGTTCCTGGACTAGCTCAGCACGCAGGGCTACTTCCTTGCCTTGTTAGCTATTCCTTGAACTATCACTGCTTTTAGTGCTACCTTTTCCCTTTTGTGGGAAACTGGCTCTGTATATACTACAGAAAAGTAAGGAACAGTGTGCACAGAGTTCAGTGGATCCCCAGACGTATAGCAGAGGCTAAAGTAGATAGTACCTTACTCTCTTTGTGGTAGTGTGGTTGAACAGTCAGGCTGATCAGGAGGCTAGTGTTAAGCATTTGTTGTAAACACTAAGGCAAGAAATTATGTCACACGCTCAAAGACTGAATCCAGATCAATTGCTGGATTGTGTTGTTTTATTTCTAGAACTAAGATTTACTTAGTACCAGGCAAGTTAAACTCTTCATACAATGTTACTTTTGAACAGACACGTAATGCTAATTTGGTAGGAACATTTAGATTATGTTTGCAGTGAGAAAAACTGTTGGAAAACTGTTAAAATACACTTTGATTTACTATTAAATTACTTTTGAATTACTTCACTATTACTTTTCTGGTTCAACCTGAAACACACACACTCCTAACACAGTTTAAGCAACACAGGACATTTGTACATAGGTTACCTCATCTGAAAGCAATATGTTACTTTTCGTGCAGTACAAGACAGTTCAACACACATTTTCAGAGAAAACCTCAACATTCAGTCCTATGGAGAAAAACACAGTGTAATGTTTACAGGTTTTGAAATAGAAGTTTTTGAGGGTAGAACCAAAGTTCCCCAAGGTTCAGGTTGGCACTCAAGGGGCACCACGAGCGGCACTAAGATGGCTTGGTGCAGAGTGCATGGTATGAATGTTAGCCAATGGGGTTAGGGAGCTCCTCATTTAGGGCCTGCTCATAGGCAGGACACTCGCTCTCAGGAGCAAAGCTCCCATGGCTATGGTCAGAGCAAAGGGGGACCCAGGTTAGCAGCAAGTCCATACCACTAGCCTGGTGCAGGGTGCTCAGTAAGTGTCGGGAGCCCAATGCATTCAAATAGAGGCTGTAGGTCAAGAGAAAGTACTGCAAACTCAAGCCAGAAGGGAGACAAAGATTGGATGCTGCATTTGAAGAGTTGCTGGACACCAGACAATGGTCAGTTGGATACCTCAGGACTCAGGAGCTGCAGGTGCAGAAGTGTCTTTTCCTGTCGGATTCTTCTCACCATTTCCGGGCTGGGTTTGGGAGACCGTTGAAGATGAGGCTGCAGGCAATGAAGAGAAGGCCGGTGGAGGTCACCCAACACTGGTTCACAGGTCAGGATTGCCAGGCGACCTCACTGGGGTGTTGGGCCTCTTGAACTCAGGCCGTAGGCGTCGGGTGCAAACTGATGAGGGCTCACCAATCCAGCTGGATCTGGAGTACTGGCTTGGGTTGGTGTTTGAATACATCTGATGTCCACAGGAGATCTGAGTTCTTTGGAAGGCAGAGCAGGTCTTCAGCATTCTTGGGGACTTCTGACTGCAGGACACGCTGGGTTCAGCGCTCAGCGGTTTTAGCACAGGAGACAATCCGGTAGGGCTTGGGGCCAAAGCATTTGTCACCGTTCTCCTCTTGTGCAGCCCGGATCTTTGGTCTTTCTTCTTCTTATCATGTTGAATCTGAAGAGGGGTGTCCCTAAATACTAGATTTAGGGGCGTTATTGGGGTGTATAGGTTAGGACCAATAGGTTCCTTCTCCTACTATACCACCCTGGGGGAGGGGACCATAAACTTCTTCCTGATTGGAGTTGTCCCCCATCTACAAGTTCGCAGAGACAGAGTTGATTTACGGGTGAGGTTGGCAAAGACAAGCACACCTCCTTTCCTAGCTAGGTTTTCCCGCCGGTTCTTTCACCCAACATAGGGGTCAGAACGGGTGGGAGCCAGTTTTTGATAGGAGTCAGGCAGTTCTACCAGGGCAAAGGAGCAAATACCTCTGTCACCTTGATGGCAGTCCCGAGCACCACATTTAAAAAAACCTGCAAATCTTGTGGTGATTTATGAAGCACGAGCAGGAACTGCTATGATGGTGATTCCTATCAATGCATATCGCTGTTTGGTGCAACCCTGCTTCAAACAGGTACATTTTTTTATTTTGAAACAGAAAATCCCAAAATGGGAATTTCCTTTTCAAATTAAAAAAATGTAGTTCGCCTCTCACCATGGAAGTCAACTCCCATGGCAGGGGATCATTATTTAGATTTTACCGTCTCTCACGACCAAGATTTGCTTAGCGGTGATGGACACTAAAAAATGGCTACATGTCCCCCTGTTGAGAGTGGGTGGATGGGCATGCAGCCAGTTCTCTGATCGCCCTTATTCCCCAGAACTACCTGAGAAATTTAGCTATGGCTGACCTGGAGTAGTGTCCACCGTGGTCAAACCGATGGTCCACTTACATATACATATATATGCGGACCATTAAATTGGAGGGGATGGAACTTTGTCATGGCTGTGTTGGAGTTCTCTTCTCACTAACATATATATTGGGCCCTTAATTATTGATTTCCATCTTGAGGGCTAATGGAAGTAATCTGAGGCCCACACGAATGGTGTTGCCTCTGGTGATTATCACATTTATTGGGGAAGAATGATCTCCGGTATAGTGACCCTAAGGTCATTGAGACTGTGTGAAGGAGAGTGTTGACGCACACCCAGTACTTTTTGGCCTTTCTACTGGAGAGCAGCCTTCTGGATGGTGAGTGTTCATAGTGTTGGGCCACTGAAAGATTGTGAGTAATTGTTTATTGCTCTTGTTTCTCTGACTTATTTCTGTGAACATATCATAAGGTGCACCATACAGCATTTCTAAATAAAATCCAAAGTCCAAATGAAAGCGTATTTCTAGTTTTGTCTTTCAATCTTCTCTAGGCGATATACTGATAAGGTATATCCTGTTTGGGGTCCGCTGCATTATATAGGTTGCAACACTTATTTATTTCTGTTAGGGTATAATTTAGTTCTAATGAAACAAAGCGTTTATTACAATAGTGTTTTCTTGTCTAGCAGTGATTTACAATTTGTAATGTAACATATTATTTACATAAATTTCCGTTTCTTGTATGAAAATCAGCCGAGTGTGTGTTGTGTAAGTAGGTTCTCCTGTTGAGTAATGTTACAGCGGCTATGACCAGCTTCAAACTACAAAAATTAACATTGTTATGTGAATTATCAAAACGTATCTTGTAGTCGTTTAAAACACTATGCTTTGTTTATTTAATAAGAGCCAAAATAACTAAATATTCAAAATACTTTAAAAGATTTATTTTTTATTGTTCTCTTACCGTGTTATTTCAATGAGTGGATTCATTCACCTATTAGAGAAACCTGTAAATGCTCAAAGCTAGTAACATTTTAAAAACATTATTGTCATCCATGAACTATTGGGAAAATATCCTTTGGTTTTGAAAGAAGCAAAACATGTAAACTGTGCATGTCAGACCAGAAACTGTAAAGAGCATCACTATCTTTCACACATCTTTTGCTCTGTATGTTTCCTCAACTATACATACTGTTCTAACACAGAAGAGTAATTCAGATGCTGCTCAGTAAAATTTTAAGAGCCATAGGGATCATCACCAATGCTGGACCTCATGGCGACATAGGTCCATGTCATATGAAACATGTTTCAGTGTGAAACTGGATTTAATTTAGACAATCCTACATTTTCTCGAACTTTTGATCCAGAAATATGAGATATGAATTTGTAATTAGCCTAGGTCACCTCTTTTTGAATGCACAACAAATGTAGTTACATTTAGTACATCTAAATATATTCTTCAAGTAGACTGTATAGTGACATGAGCTAATGCTCTCACACTCATGGAAAATGATGCCAACAGTAGTATATATTTTCCTAGATATAAAAACCTGATCACCTTTAAAGTTGTAAAGTGATATCAGTATATTACAGTTGGATCTAAATGTCAGAAGAACTGACCACTACACCATTATCCGACCATTAATGCTATGGGTAAGACTTTGGCTAACACCAGAACTGCTTGACTACAAAAATGGAATAAAAGAGATAATGGGTATGGATGGATCGAACTCTAATGTGTGGCTAAAACATGTTAAGCTGTGGTTAATCAGAATAGGCTTATCACAATTTTGGGAGAATCCTGAAAGTTTGCCCCATAATTAAAAAAAATGGTGAAAATGGCCTTTTGGGACTTTATAATTAACCAAATGACCAATGAAAATTGTGGTGGGACACTAGTAAATAACTTTCTCAGGTTCAACGATGAACCATTTGTTGAGAATTTTTTAGATGAAATTGAGCCCCCGCTAGCAAAAACCCTTTTTTTGAAATTCAGATATGGTAATCTTGTGACCAATTCTACCTTGGCACGTTGGTCTAGAAGGGGTAATGTTGATGAGGACCATAGAACTAGTGAAATATGTTTTATGTGTGAGGGTAATCACAAGGAGGATGACCAGCATATCCTATTCTTCTGTTAAGCATATGTGTTGGCCAGAAGGAAGTGGATTAAACCTCTGTGCAACCTGTTGGGAATAAGGTCATGCACGACGGCACTGAGAATGATCAAATCTGATACAACGCGAGTAATTGTATTTGTACTGTATATGATGTAAATCTTTTATAGCAAAGTTTGCCGAAATAAAGATCAATTGAATTGATATTAGTATATAAGTCAAGTGCCAACTGATCTAAACCTTTGTAGCATCAGAGTGACATACTTTCTGCACTCCCTAACTACTAGCAACTTAAGTTGCTAGTATGTCTACCCTACAGCCTGGTCATGAATTGTTTTGCTCAGTTTTCTTTAATAATGTATTGAAGGACACTGATTAGCGATCTGGTATCAATAAGTACACAAATATCTGTGATTCAACGTCAGTTCTCAATGAATGGTGGCAATTCACACACTCTTGAATCCATGAATAGGTAATTCCAACAATTAATTGAATGGAATATTTTCATTTTCTAGAACACCTAGCACCACCATAAAAAATTCCTGGGCATTCTCTTGGGAGTTGAGAGTAAGGTGTGTTGCACTGGTACAGATGTTGGCACTGTAAGGTATTCCCATTGCAGAATGAGACACATTTTGTCACCTCACACAGTACAGTTGACAGTGCTATACAGATGAGCTTGCCTGTGTTTTCCTCAATTTTCTTAGTAAGTTGAGGTAACTGAAAAAGAAAATGTACAACTACATTGCAATAACAGTTTACTTCAACTCTTGCTTCACCTTGCTGACCGTTTTGCATTTGCAGACTTGAAGTAAATGACCCGCCTGGGCCAGCCAGGTCACTGACAGTCAGTCAGACGGTGGAGAATGTGAACCAATAACTATTTATTCATATACATTTAGAGAGGAGCCCCATTTGTACAGTCCGGGAGAGTGCTACAGGGGAAACTGAAGAACAGCAAGCATAGAGATACATTATGTACATTTCATAGCTGGGCAAAGACGCCCACAGTGGAATTTTCGAGTCAGATGCAGCTGGACAGTAAATAAACAAAATAGGTTTCGGTTTCTAGTATATCACACAACCTAGCACAATCCAAGGTCGTTTCACCCTGGGCACGCAACCAGACAAGTGGGAGAGGGCCTCTATCTAGTGAGAAAGGAATTCTTTATTATGAACTGTCTATTCATTACTGAAACAAAACCTAACATTTCAGAAAACGAAACTTACAAAGACATTTCTCAGAAATTGACAAAATCAATTTCGTAAAATCTAAAATGGCATCTAAAAAAAATGATTTAGCAAATGCTAAGTAG
Source organism: Lissotriton vulgaris (assembly GCF_964263255.1). Taxonomy (NCBI): domain Eukaryota; kingdom Metazoa; phylum Chordata; class Amphibia; order Caudata; family Salamandridae; genus Lissotriton; species Lissotriton vulgaris. Next base: position 466,960,623 of record NC_141691.1, read on the forward strand.
TGACCTTGCATGAACATTAATGGACCTAATCTAACAGCCTTCCCAGCTTTTCTCAAAGTTACACATGCTACAGATTGAATGTTGTTCATGGAGTGTGTATTGGCCCAGAGGAAGAGCACACAGACTTCTTAATCGCTTTTACTCATTAATAAATAAAATGTCTGCATCAAAGTCTAAAAGAAAAAGACCTGAAAATGACCTAATTCACAACAGTGCAACATAAGACATGCCTCTTTGAAAACTATGTGGGCAATAATCATTATTGCTGCCTCCAGACTTAATCCTTGTGATTTATAAATGCTGAGAGCACAGGCCATACACAGAGCAGATTGTTGTCTACACGTGTACAGATCTTGTATTAAGTGGAAACCTGGCACTGCATTCACCTATATATATATATTTTTTCCTATATTGTCAAAGACACCAAAACTGATTGAGACTTACTTTTGTTGGGATGTGTGATGAGTTCTTCCACATATCCCAAAGCTCTGTTGAATAGCCATCCTTGACAGTAAATTTCATGTTTAGCTAGTTCAGGAAAAGCTCTAAGCATTGCAGGACTATTTTAAGAAGTAATTTAATTTCTCAAGTCCATAACATAAGTATTTGTAAAGCTCACGTTTACCTGTGGTCCTGTTGGTGCTGAATAACAGATGTTCATTGTTATGCAACTCAATGGTACTCATTTTATCAACCTCAGATGCATGAAAGGCTGAGTGGACTTGCCAGGATTTAAACCTGTGACCATGAGGTTGAACCCAGGGTCCTGCAGTGGATGCATTAGTCCACTGAGCCACCTGACCCAGCTAGCTTTGTTGCCACTTTTCACATAACAATACGTTTAAGCATTGGTGCTCCATCTTATCTACAGAGGAAAGCTGTATAACCTCTGGGTCTCCAAGTGTAATATTTCTATATTAACCTATATGTACTCATCTAACATTAACATGTGACACACACTATACTTGCAAGTTACAAGGAGCTCCTTCATTGCACTTGCAGTTGACTGTTTGTGTGGAAACAGAACATCCTGTACAACTCTCAAGAGAAGTCTTATTTTTTTGTGACTGCACCTACTCTGATGTCTTTCAACATTCTGCTAAATATGCAGCATTTATTGTGTTCCTAATTGATTTTGCATACTGTGAACGTAGCCATCTGTTGATATTTCTACTATTACCTTAAGAGTTCCTGTTTTGCTCCTGGAACAGTTTGTCAATAGCTACCTAATATTTCACAGGGATCAGCTGAGTCAGATTACTAAAGACTATGACATGTTTTCCACCAAAAGGATGACCATAGTCGGTTCTGTCTATCTCCTGCATTCTCGGATAAATGAAGGACAGAAGTAAAGTTTGAAAGCTTGTAAACCTTATTGGTGATGAAAACTGAAATTTTTGTAGAATCTTTGGCACATCATCACATAAACACCGGATAACTTTGGGCACTTCAGTTGTTCTCATGCTCCATGAGCAACAAGAGAAGACAGTGCAAATGGATACCTTTTATATTGAGTACAGCAAATCCAGTATGTGCTGTCACAGCACATGAAAGGTTGCAATCTGTCTATTTTTTGGACATATGCAGTAAGCACTTTTATAAGAATACGTTGCCCAGTGGCCTGCCTGACTAGAAATGTATATAAGTGTAGGCTTGAATGTGGTGCACACATTATCAGATTTATGTGGAATTTCGTGAATAGAAAATACTGTAATTTTTTAGGAAAATCCGAAACACAACTTTTTTTAAGTTAGGTTCTACATCTAAATGACTCAGTCCTAACTCCATATATAATGCTTTCCATTTCATTCCTTGTTATGGCTGCCTCATTTTCAACAAAATGGCTGGTCAAGCAGATCTTAACTACATGTGCCTGCGTTCTGGCTTCCTTGGGAACTGCTTTTGAAACTTCAGCTGTTATTGTTTCCTTGTGCTGAATTTCATATTTGAACATTTTGTGATAGGTAGGAGACATTGGACATTTAAGATGGTCTTTCACTGCATTGAAAGCATCTTCATAGAAGTCATATTTACCTAACCGTTTTCCCTCAGTACGCCACGGTTGCAAAAGAACCAGGTAAAATAACTCTTTCTTATCCGCACAATGGCATCCGAGCTTGACTGACTGATGAGACTTCTTTGTTGCGTCTCACTAAACAACCTTTACAGCCAGAGACGAAAAACCTGCTAGCTTCAAGGTTTTCTTCATAATTCTTTCTATATATGTAGAACTGTACTACTTTATACAGTTTCTCTGAATGAACACTCTAGTAGGTAAATAGCTGCCCATTTTGTGGGTTTTCACAATCTCAGTACTACCATGAAAAGAGTGAGAAGGATTTTAAATCTCTGAAAACAACTTCAACACTATTTTCTCTTTTGAAGCTGGATGTAGACTAATGTAAAGGTTGGATTTGCTTTTACTGAATAAGTGTGAAGAGGCTAACCTGTCAGAAATTTCATTACAATATGATTCTCAATGCAAATTAATATTGAAACTGAAGCTATACATATTTTTAGTTAAAGATTTCTCTGCAGAGGGGTGCTAGAGAGCCGGAGAGCAAGATTGCCGCACCTCGGTGATGCTCCTGCTGCCCGAGGCCCAGATCAGACACTATCCTCTCCTAACAAACACCTCTCCGACCATATCGAAGCGGCAGGCTACTTGGACCCAGCCCAAACAGGCTTCCGACCCAAATATAGCACTGAGACTGCTCTAGTGGCCGTTACCGACAACATGAAGCTCGCCCTAGGCCAGAACCAGCCCACCCTCCTAGTGCTAGTAGACCTCTCTGCCACCTTCGATTCGGTCGACCACCAGACTTTAACCATGAGAATGAGGGAGGCAGGGATCGGGGGAGTGGCCCTGAAATGGATTGTCAGCTTCCTCTCTAACCCATCCCAGACCATCAACCTTGGCCCTTTCCACTCCAAAGCACAATAACTTACCAATGTGGTGCCACAAGGATCTTGCCTAAGCCCCACTATGTTCAATATCTACATAGCCCCTTGACAGCTCTCTTAAGGAAGCATGGGTTTGTCCCAATATCCTACATGACACCCATCTTAACTTCTCATTCAACAAAACCTCTTGAACCGCCCAATCCACCTTCTCCGCCGGCATGCTAGCAATATCCCGATGGATGGAAAATAACTACGTCCAGCTATATGCCCGGAAGACAGAGGTTTAGCTTTTTGGCGATGCCCCACTCCTTTGGTCACCTCACTGGTGGCCCCCGGAACTTGGGAAGGCCCCTTCCCCAGCACTGCTTTTAAAAACCTAGGAGTGTCCCTTGAACAGACCCTCACTATGAAGAAACATACTACTCACACCGTTGGCTCATGCTTCCACATATTAGGCCTCCTTAGGAGAGCTTTCCCCTATCTATCAGACTCCACCAGAAAGACCTTGACTCAAACTCTAGTACTGAGTAAGCTGGATTACTGCAATGCCCTTCTGATCGCAGCCACCGAGTCATCCTTAAATCGACTCCAAATGATACAAAACACTGCTGCCCGCCTGATACTAAACGCCCCTCATAGATCTGCTTCCCTTCCCCTCCTTCACCAATTACACTGGCTACCCATACGACAATGCATGAAATTCAAGATTTGCTGCCTCACCAATAAAGCTATATGGGGGAACAGCCCGCCTATCTGGCAGAAAGACCACACCCATACACCCCACCTCGGACCCTACGCTCAAGTTCCAAAGCCCTTCTCTACACACCCAGAATGAAAAAATCAAGGGCTGGAGGCAAGTCCTTCTCTCTCCAAGCCCCTCTCATATGGAAACAACTCCCTCTTGCCTTAAGACAATGCCCTGAGCACTTGAAGTGTAGGAAAACTATGAAAGCTTTTCTGTTCTCAGCCTAACCTAGGCCACCACTTTCATTGCATGTCCTGAGCGCTGAGATACCCCCTCAGGGGTGATTCAAGCACTATACATATAATAAATCAAATCAAATCAAATCAAATCCCTACAAAGGTGACTTCTGAAGTGTAGGCAAAATATACCAGACGAAGAGGAAACTTGTGTCAACCACACCGGAGGCAAAGTGCTGCTACCGCAACCTGTACGAACACTAAACGCATAGTTTACTGTTTGTTGGCAGGCTGGGGCAGCGCACACGGATTAGGAACACGCTGATATTTACCCCCACCGGTGCGGCTGGTTGGAGGCCAACTGCAGTGTTTACGGAGACTGATGACCATAAACTCAGCTCAAGAAAAGAGATGCAACACCCGGTGTGGCATACCAGCGAGAGAGGCCTGCTCCCGTTTTGCTGATCATGGGCCGCAGCTGGGAGCTAGAGCCTCTGCAACTTTCTGGGCCCTGGTGGGGCTCTGTGCTGTATCTCATTGAGTGAGTGGCCCCCTTGAATGCACGTACCGCCTCCCCTACAGAGAGGAGGTGAGGAGAGGGGGGTGACCCAGTGGGCCGAGGGTCGCAGCCTGAGTGCTGCGAAGGGCGTCACTAGGTGTCCATCTGGGCCACGGGTCACTGCAGAGCACATTGAGGCTTGTGGGCCCGCCCTCGGGGATCCTTTGGCACTCAGTTGTGCTGAGGCCGGTTCAATATTGGGCACTGCACTGAGCAGAAACTCGGTGGTTGCGATTGGGGGAGAACCAAATCCACTGTGCGAGGGATCAGTGACACCGAGCTCCCGGGCCCAGGTGGCTGGAGAGAAGGCAAACCAGCTTGGTTTATCAGAGAGCTCCCCTAGATAAAGTGAAAAACATACAACATTGACTGACTGGAGCTTGGATTAAACAACAACAGAGACAGAAAGCATAAAAAGGTAACAACATGTATTACGCATCTTGGGGCTGTGAAACACTGCCACAATTGAGAACTCAACATGGGGAGAATGGAGGGCAAGCAGGCAAGCTCCCCTTTGACCAGTGCAGAGGCCGGAGGGAGATGCAGCCTCCAACGCGGCAGAAAGTTCCCAATCAGATGACACTGACTTACTCTCTCTGCTGATAACAATGTGACAGAGTCTCAACTCTATTGAAACAAAAATGGATGCATTAAATGTGCATGTGGACTTTATCACTCAGCAGCTTGAAAAACACAATGGGCACATTAGTGACAGGGAGCATAGAATAACGCAGCTAGAAGACACCACGACCGCAAGAGGAGAACAAATGCAAAACATGGAGAGTCTGCAGAAGGTCATTGCGGCAAAGAACGAGGACTTAGAAGCTTGCTCTTGTCGTAATAATATCTGTATGCTGGGAGTACCAGAGACCTCAGATAAAAGGCGGGTGGAAGACTACGTTGAGCGCATACTGGTAGAGTTGCTTGGCATATCTGATAGTGGAGCATGCCCACCGCCCCATCACCGCAAGGCTGTCGCCGGCGTCTCCCCCTGGTCCCATCTTTGCATGTCTCCTGAATAACAAAGACACAGATTCTGCGCTCCGTACGGCACGTGAAAAGAGAGACCTCCACCATGATGGACATTCCATCTCCATATTTCCAGACTTCACTTTGCTGGTCCTGGAAGCTTGTAAAACGTTCATACAAGTGAAACTTTAACTGTAGCAGGCAAACATCCCTTATGCAATACCATACCCAGCGAGATCGCACATTACACATTGTGGCAAGCAGCATGTCTTCGACACACCCCAACAGGTGCAGGAATTCCCTAAAAAGGCACCCTCTCTCAGCCCCAGATCAGAGAGGGATGAAAATGAGTCTGGGGCAATTCCCCTATGCTGAACATTGACTGAAAAATCAGCCCAGATACGTGGTATACCTCTGGGAGCTGCATCGAGGGCATAATATACTATATATTTCACCGTTGTGGGGGGCGATGGGTTGAGACTACAGGATAGCTCTGTTTGCAACTGTCTAGGTATACGATCAATCGATATCCTTAATTGTCTGAAAGTTAACATCTCAGACTGCACCGCTATTATGACAAACCTATGGCACCCTTGTGCAAACAAGGTGGAACGCTAGACTCTTTTGTGCACAACCCCCTATGGGTATTCCCCAAGGGCTAGATGCTGATAGATTGGTTTTTTTACTCTCCGCATTAATTGCATTTACATTTTCTTTTTCACATTTACGTATGCAGGCTTGTTCTTTTCGCTTGGAAGCTAGAAACTTAACAATGTGTTTCAAACCCTACTTGGTAAAATACCGAAGCTCCTACACCTGACACCAATCTTTCATGAGCACAATGGATGACAACATTTTTTGAGACTTAGAAGGGAGCCATATCCACCCTCGGGTTTGGGCCGCGGGTGTGGGAGTGGGGATGTGACTGTTAATTGTTGTTGATTGCAGCGGTGATTTACACATGGACCTGGATTTGGTAGTAAATGGGCAGTCTGTGTCATTAGTTAATTGCTATTTACTGAATGTTGATGATGCGCAGTTCTTTGACAAACTATGGGGACACATTCTAGAGGTGGGCTCCATGCATTTAGTGTGAGGAGGGGATTTTAACCTCGCTTTAAACCTGAGTATGGTTCGATCATGTGGGACTATTGAGCCTCTCACTAGGGCAAGGAAGCACCTTAATCTTACCATTGCAGAGCACCATATGCTAGATGCCTGGAGGGCCTTACACCCTACATTTAGAGAGGGCACTTACTATTTCACTGTACATGCCAGCTGGTCACAGATGGACTATTGGCTACTTTCGGCAGGACTTGGCTAAAAGAGGCACATCATCTAGCACCCACCCATTCAAACTACTCCCCCGTACTACAAAAACTCTCTCCCCCTGCCAATGATACTCCATTTGGCTCATTTGAGAATGCAACCCACAGCGTTTTTAGATTCAATATTCCTGGACAAATTGCATCAGGAAATACAGGATTTCTTCCCACAAAATATAGGCAGCGTGCAGACATTGGCCAGTGTCTGGGAACGTTTTAGAGTAACCGTAAGGGGATTATGCATTTCTAAAAGCGGGGGAGTACTGTGAGACACAAGTGGCACGTTTAAAAAAACTGAACAAAATATCAATACAACCAAGACCTTTAGAGCAGACGCCCCCCTACCACAACTGCGCGCTCAGCTAAAAGAGGTGCTTATAGAATATACTGACACAGCAGAACAAGAAGCCTTATTTCGGTCGAAGTACACTTGTGCCCGAACACATAGAGAGGGTGAAAGACCCGGAAAAGCTCTGGCTGAGGTATTAAGGGTCCCCGGGTTTTTAAATAACATATTCATTGTGGAAAATGCGATAGGAACATTGCACACAGACTCCACAGCAATCCTTAATATATTTGCCTCCCATGACCAATGCCTTTACGGTACGCATAGAATTGGTCAGATTGATGTTGCAGCATACTTCGAAGGAACTGCACTTGGGTGGATTAACGATAGTCACAGGGAATTTCTAGCGGCAGACATTGAAGAGGACGAGATGCGAGAACCTATTATGCAGTTGTGTTCTGGCAAGGCCCCAGGACCCGACGGCCTGCCAGTTGATTTTTACAGATGTTATATAGAGGAACTAGTCCTTATACTCAGACAGGTGTACGAAGAGGCCAGGGAGAACAGCAATCTCCCGCAGTCCATGAGACAAGCTCTGATTCTATCTCTCCTTAAATCAGTTAAGGACGCCACCAAATGTGATGCTTACAGACCTCTGCCCCTAATAAATAGTGACTGAAAGATCCTACCTAAAATTTTAGCCAACAGGCTGAGCCTACTGATGACAGGACAGGTATTGTCCGACCAAGCAGGGTTTACACACGGTAGGGCAACTTCGCATAATCTGCGCCCGATTTTTGCGCTGCTGCAAGATGCTGACCCAGAATCGAATGCAGTGGCTGTGTTTTTGGATGCCACAAAGGCATTCGATTCATTGGAATGGGACTACCATTTTTTCATTTTGGGCAGAATGGGCTTACTTGTAGCATTCCTTGACTGGAGAGCACTGCTGTATAACCAACCCATGGCCGTCGCACAGGTGAATGACCTAAACTCCTTCTCGCCCTTACTATTTACCCTTGCTATCGAACCCTTAGCTGCCAAACTTCATCAGCACCCCGGGGAATATGCCATACCATACCCCTCAAGGATACCCTAGTCTCGCTCTATGCTTACGACATCACCCCCTACATTGGCGAGCCGAGCATTAGTCTGAACCCTATCCTGCAGGAATTCATCCGATTTGGGGACATCTCGCGATACATATCAATTGGAGCAAATCCCAAAAATTTCCTCTGACTTCATCCACTCCAGAGATCCCTCTAGACTTTCCACTAACACAGTACAGCTAGGAAATAATATATTTTGGTGTAAGAATTGCTTTAGACAGGGGAAAGACGCTGAGGGCGAAATATGATACCAGTTTGGACTCCATTACAAATTTATCCACCCGCTGGATTTCTCTGCTGCTGTCCCTGGCAGGCAGGAATGGATCTCTCTAATGAAAATTATCATCCTGCTAAAACTCCTTTACCTATTTATTACCATACCATATCACCAAGGTTACCTTTTCTTCAGCGAAATTAATCTAAGCTTATCAGGTTGGCATGGGCAGGTAGGCAACCGCAAATCAGCTGGCAGATACTGACGCTCCCATTCTCACAAAGGCATTTGAGGCACCAGATATTGAACTCATTTTTGTGTGCACACAGGTGCATTATGCTCTATATTGGCTCCACCCATCACCTTTCATGCCCCACTTGCTATTAGGCAGGGATACATGACTCCACTGCCCTTTACTCCTTTGCTCTGGACGCACTCCAGAGTGGAGTTCCATACACTCAATGGCTGCATGAACTACTAACCTAGCATGGAAACGGCTGGCCAAGAAAGTAGGTAAGCCCTTTTTATACTCTCCACTACTGCCACTCCCATACCTGCATCTAGCCTCAGCTACCCTGGAAACAGCCTGCAGGAAAATGCTCAGATCACGCAACCTCAACACAATGGGAAAGCTGTATCAGGATGGGATAGTCAAGGATAGATAAACACTCCTGGGGAAGGAAGGCGGTAAGCCGGTAGAAACTTTCCTTTACATTTGGCTGCGACACGAGCTGAGAGCAACACCCCTATGTCCCCATTCAATTCCCCTAAATGTGATACATTGCGCACTCTCCTTCAAATGAATGGAGCAGCTCGTGTGGTATTCAGGCTGAACTGCACGGCATCATTGGAACACCCATGTACACAACAGGAGGCAAGAAAGGGGTGGGAGTGGAACTAGAAAACACACTTAGAGATAAACAATGGCAATACTGCTGCACACACACAGGGAACATCACAGCGAGCAGCTGATTAAGGATAAAACACTCAAAATTCATAAAGTGTGCATATTGTACCTCTGAGCGCTTTCATAGCTATAACTACGGAATAATGACCGATACTTTAGATGCGGGAGGGAGAGAGCGGTTTCTTACATCTGGTGTGGTAGTGCAACACAATTCTGAAGTACTGGGGCAAGTATTGGATGCAGTGTCCAAGATGACTGGATATCAAATTCCAAGGTCGCCCAAAGTCACATTGCTGGGATTCACAGAAGAATTTCTATTGACCATAGGAAATTTGCAGATCTGTGTATGCTGTTAGCAAAAAGGTCAGTAGCATGCATGTGGGGTTTGGGACAGCCCACCCCCCCAATTTAAGGAGTGGCTTGCTGACATCATATTGTAAAGAACAACCTACCACATACTCGGAGCTGCTGCCGTCCTCATTGCTCCCCAGGGAGATATGGGGCCCGCAGCTGACATACCAGCTCAACCACGCTGACTGAGTGCTCATGCGCTGTTCTGCAGTCCCCTTCAACACTAGAGAGTGATTAGGGCACATTGCAATCGAGGGCAGGCCTAACTCACAATAGCCAAGCAAAATGCATTATACAGTACTCTTCCATGTATTGGTTACAGAGACACCCGCTGAGGCTCACCAGACCCCGCAGCTCAACGAGACTGCTCGGACCGACATAAACAGGTATACCCTCGTGCACCAGCACCCGCGCCCCCTACACCCACCCCACCCCCCGGTTTTTCCAAATACTAGGATAGTAACCAGGACGCCTAGTACCCTGCCACACAGGTAAATCGCCAACTCGAGCATGCTATAAGCGCAACCTCGTTGTGGCATTAGATCACTGCTTCAACCTCCTCCACCCTTTCCTTTCCCGCAGGTACCTCTCGCGCTTATCATTCGTGTGGGTGGTTAATCTAAACAAGCTCAGAACACCCATGCCTCCGCACCAGGGTAAGCAAGTCATTCACCCGCACAACCACCTCTAAAAGACTGTGTGAGAATGCACTTATGTATGGACACGTTTTGGGTCTCTAGACAATTTAAAAATTTAGGGTTGTTAACAATGCGAGCTAATGAAATCTTGAACATGCGACGTAGTTGTACTTTTACACACTTTGCAAACTCGAAGACTCGATTGTCATTTTCACCCCGACGGAGGACGAGTCAGTAACCATGGTCTCAACCGAGCGGAAGATTGGACAACTTTACTGTAACCGAGTAACTGCCCTTCCAGGCTTGGAAACTGGCAGACTCTGAGACTTTGTAGGAATCTGCAAACCAAAAACCTGTATTGATCGTTGTTACGGCCAAGCAGACTGTTTTTAAGTACAAACCTAGATACAATTCCGTTTTTTATTTGATTTCACTTTCTAGTCTATTATGGCTCTCCTCAATAATTTGCCCGAAATGTCATGTTTTATATGCAAGTACTCTGTCATGTCACCCTAAGCACTACCGTCACCTGCACAATCACATTATCACAATTGCACTCAATATTCAATGCTCTGTTCATTGTTGTACTCCTTTTACCCACTGCCTTCTATCTATAAGTCTTGGAACATGTCCAAGATGGCGCTTAAAATCCATCCCATGACCCATTCCAAGATGACCGACGGAACATGTAACCCGTCCTCTATTTCTAATCTCATGCTGCCTTAAGCCCAGTGGGCCCCATCCCGGCCGTACTGCAATCTAAGCAGTGGACGGACAGGACATCGTTCCCTCGATCCCAGGACACCACTCCTACGGAGTCATATCACTCCCCAGGTAAGAGCACCTTTCACCACGTGATCTAAATACCCTATGCGATGCGCACTCGTAACCGAGCACGCAGAACTGATCATACCCTTCCATGTATTGGTTACAGAGACACCAGACCCCGCAGCTCAACGAGACTGCTCGGACCGACCAAATCAGGTATACCCTTGTGCACCAGCACCCACGCCCCCCACACCCACCCCACCCCCCGTTTTTTCCAAATACCAACTCTAACCTTGTTTCCCACAGAAACTCAAGGTGTTGTAACTAGGATAGTATCCAGGACGCCTAGTACCCTGCCACCCAGGTAAATTGCCAACTCGAGCATGCTATAAGAGCAACCTCGTTGTGGCATTAGATCACTGCTTCAACCTCCTCCACCCTTTCCTTTCCCGCAGGTACCTCTCGCGCTTATCATTCGTGTGGGTGGTGTAGAGGTGTGAGGTAGTCTAGTGGTTGGGGGGCGGAGTCGTAGGAGGAGCAGGAACAGGAGGAGCCGGGGAAAGGAACTGGTCAGTTAGAGTAGGGACAGGATAGGAGCAAGAGGTGTGTAATAAAGCTCCCATTAAAATAACTACAAGTGTCTGTAATAATTGTAGCAGGATGCTACAACTGGCGACGAGGGTGGGATGAGCCAGCCCACTGTATGCAGAACCAAGAGAAGACACCCTGTCCCAGGCGATGTCCAGAGGAACGCTGCCGAACGTAATAAGCTGCTGCCCGAGCAGAGAAGCCAGCAGTAGGTGACCCTGTTCCCCCCCCCGCAGTCGAGAGGGATTCTAGAGGGAGCCGAAACACCGAGCGCTGAAACGCTCCACAACAGAGAGTGTCTCGCGCCAAAAACGCGAGCCCCCACTGGATGCGTAGTGCCTGGCATCCGCGAAGAAACAGGAGTCGGGAGCCCACTCCGACCCTGTCCAACACCTCAAAGTGAGTAGAAGGTGCCCGAGTGAGGAGGACGCCGTCCCTGCGAGCCTACTGCCGAGCGCGAGTGAACGCGCCAAAACCGGAGCCTGAATACCGGTGAAAGTAAAACCTCACGCCCGATGAGTGAGGTTTGGCGCGCTGTGAACGAAGAAAAGCAGGAACTCTAAAGTATGGAGGATTCGGGAGCCTACCCCAATCCTGCCTAATACCCTGATCACAAGAAGGCGCCTGGGGCACTGTGGAAGCCCCGTGGAGTGCCCAGAAACAAGAGCGCTGTTCGCGCCAAAGAGAAACTGCAGGTGCCCATGTGAGTACGGGCTGAAGCGAGGGAAACTGAGCAAGGGCTCGGGAGCTCACCCCGACCCTGCTGCACTGCTGGAATAAATGTTGGGGACTGGCTGAGCGCTGCGAGAAGAAGCGCTATCCCATGAAAAAAGAACTGTGCCGCTTTGTTGGAAACCTCACCCCCGATGCGTGGGAATTCGCATCTGTGTCCGGCGATCGTGTCGGAATGAGTCTGTGAGCTCACCTGGTGGTGGTGAAGAAATAACCCCAGAAGGAAGACGTGGGACTGAAATGAAGACCGGGGTAAGTCCCTGTGAAGAGCTGTGAAGCGTTGTGAAGCTTGCATGGTGAGAAGAGCTGCATGTGGCCAAGTCTCGTGAGAGTTGGGCGGCCATCTTTGAGTCAGGCGGATTTCAAGGACATACCCTGTGTGATGCATAGGCGGCCATCTTAGAGTCAGGCAACAGCCAGAAAGTGAACAAACATTGGCGAGAACAAAGAAACAAACATTGACACATGCAAAAATAACAAGCATTGGTGCCTGCAAGGACAAGCATTGGCCAAGAGTAAACAAGCGTTGGCAAAGGTAAGAGACATACAAACAAGCACTTGTAGGTGCATGCAAACAAGCACTGGCGAAGACCAAATAAACACTGGCAAAGGCCGAACAAGCATCTGCGAAAGCCAAACAAGCATTGGCAAGCAACCTACAAATACTGTCAAGAGCCAACAGACAAGTTGTGGCGAATAGGAAAAAAACAAGCAGTCGAGAAAGGAAACAAACACATGCCGTCGACAAGCCTTGGTACATGACAATAAACAGACACTGGTAAATGCCTAGAAATAGGCAGTAACAAGGCAAACACACAAGCGGAGATAACGGCGTGTGAACACCAATGAACACGGCCTGGCAACCAACACAGAACAAGCACGTGCACACACGAGAGTGAATCGACTAACAAGCACGGGCAACCACAAGACCTGCTCACCTAACATGCGTTGACAAAACAAATGTCAACACAGGTGGCAACGTGGACATTGAGCAACACAAACGAATGCGCAGTGGTGAAGGCACTGAAGCAACACGTGTCTGTACCACAAGAGGCACAAGCGAACTCAAGAACCAAGCAACGACAACGGCACAATGGGATAAGCATTAGAAAATGCAAGAGACAGATAACGACGACACTGAGCGCTAACTGAAGAGCGCCGAAGAGACAAGAGCGGCTGGACTGTACTGCAGCAGACCCAGAGGAGGGCCGTCTTAGAGAGGACCCCGGAGAGAGCAGTACCATCCAAGCTCATTCGCCGACGCATACTTCGTTAGCTACAAAGACCATCAATCTCCAAGCAAACGACCAAACCACAGACCCTGACCAGAGTCTCCCTCTCTCATGACGGGTGGAGACACAGCACAGCGGGTCACTCCATACAGTGAAGTACCGCCCCCGGCGATGCAGACTGATGATTGGATCTCGGATCTCAAACGACACCGGTGGCTCGAAGCACTAGAAGATTTCTTAAAAGCCAATGGTGAACAAAGAGAGAGGAAGTGTCTACTACTACTCCTCCAGTTGGTGGGTCCGGAGGGCCGATGCCCAATCAGGACATTTTCCGAGGAGGACACCGAAATCTACAAAAGACTCCAAAGGGAGCTCTGTGCTCATCTCAACGCACAGACAGATGTGGACCATAATCGCATGGCTTTCAATACAGCACGGCAGGAACCAGGCGAACCGCTGCCAAACTTCATCACTCGTTTGCAGAGCATGGTACGAGGTTGCCACTTCAACACTTTCACAAATGAGGATGCGGTTCGACTTCGGATCGTTGAAGGATGCACAAATCCTGACACAAAACGTAAGATTCTGCAAGGTCATTGGTCGTTAAAGGAGATCATCAAGAAGGCCGAAATTGGAATGCAAATCAAAGCAAGAGAAGGATTGAAGGACGTGCACCTAAGCGCAACTCATCCAGATACCGAGGAAGATAGAACTCAGAAAACAAACAGAACTGAAAGAGGCAGACCAGCAAAAAGACAACGGGAAAGACACGGTGACAAAGAAAGTGACACAGATTATTCCGGGTCAGACTCTTCAACATCCGACCACTCGAAGTCAACCAAGGATTACCCGGAGTCAGATGACCCAGAGGCGACCATCCAAAAGACCGGTCCCAGAAGTCATTCACCTCCCAGGAGTTCCTCAAGGAGTCACTCAAGGTATGACACACAATGTTCCGATGGGGAAAAAGCATCAAGTACAGATCGCATCCCTGGACAAGATGGCATCCGGCACAGCAAGTGGGAGAGAAAGAATGACCAGAGAAGAAGAGGTCGCACTGGTCAACACCAGAAGTCGGCGCAGGAACATCGGTCGACAAGCAGTGAAGACGAGTCCAAGGAAACATCTGGCCGAAGAACACATACAACTCAAATCAGAAGTGTTGGAGCATCCAACAAGGGAGAAGGAGAAACAGGTCGCACAAGACGGACTGATCCTCCATTGCGACGAACCAAACAAGAAGACAATGAGGCAAACGCTTGGGATCAAGCACAAGGAACAAGCACAGGATCATCAAACAACCTCCCAAATGGGACGGCATTGAAGACGTTCCAACAAAGGCGCACGGAGAAACATCTCAACGACAACTCAAAAGGGAAGTACAATTCGCCATGGATTACGGACTTCAAAAATCCACTACCAAAGACAGTTTCAAGGAAACGTTGGAGAAGGAGAGGGGAGAAGAATCTCTCTGACACTAAGTGCACATCTATCCGATCCTGGAGGTCGACAAAAGACTTCTCTGACCCAGAAAGCACGTTCATGTCCAGGAACTACTCTGACTCAGAGAGTGCGTCCGTCCGATCCTGGAGGTCAACAAGAGACTTCTCTGGCCCAGAGAGCACAGCTGTCCGATCCCGTGAGTCGACCAAGTCATGGTCCCGACAACAGCCATGGCGTCAACCACCCGAACGCGCCAGAGAACCAAAGGACACCCTTCCTGTCAAGAGTAACATAACACACACTAAGGTCTCTGATTACTCAGCCACGCCACAAGGCAATCCGTCATGTCAATCACAAACATATCCGGACATGGACCAGACACCGTCACCCCTGAAGGGGTCCGAAAGGCTGACTCAAAGGACCTATAAAAGGAAAACGGAGACAGTGGACCTTAGTCATCGGACAGGAAGGGACCTGCCAGCCAGTCTGCAGAGAAAGCCGGACATGTCAGCAGAGATGGATCATCGGATGAGTGAAAAACATGCCCATGCACAGATAGACAATCTGAGGTTGTGCATGAGTTACCGAACCGAACCAAGACAGTCTCGTCAGATAATACCATACGGTCTGATGTGCACGACCCAGAGGTGAACGACAGTGTCGCCCTCGACCGGACAAGACAAGAAGGGGCAAGGGTAAGCGCAGGTGCCCATAAAAGGACCAGAACATTGTCCACTCATGAAAGGGACCGAGCACCCGAACCAACTATTACACCACTAGAAGAAAACATGAGGACTGCAGACCGTGAGAGTGAACCGCTCACCCGCACTGTGGTCAAGAACGCCCTGATCAAGACACCGGAAAGAGTGACCAAAGTCCAACCCACCACTGATTCGACACTATTGAGGCTTGAAGAACAGACCGTCCGCCAACCCGTGTGGTGGATTGAAGAACTGCGAACACTGAGGACATTAAGATCACTTTGTTGAGAAGGGGGGAGATGTAGAGGTGTGAGGTAGTCTAGTGGTTGGGGGGCGGAGTCGTAGGAGGAGCAGGAACAGGAGGAGCCGGGGAAAGGAACTTGTCAGTTAGAGTAGGGACAGGATAGGAGCAAGAGGTGTGTAATAAAGCTCCCATTAAAATAACTACAAGTGTCTGTAATAATTGTAGCAGGATGCTACAGGTGGTTAATCTAAACAAGCTCAGAACACCCATGCCCCGCACCAGGGTAAGCGAGTCATTCACCCGCGCAACCACCTCTAAAACACTGTGTGAGAATGCACGTATGTATGGACACGTTTTGGGTCTCTAGACAATTTTAATAATTTAGGGTTGTTAACAATGCGAGCTAATGAAATCTTGAACATGCGACGTACTTGTACTTTTACACACTTTGCAAACTCAAAGACTCGATTGTCATTTTCACCCCGACGGAGGACGAGTCAGTAACCATGGAACAGTAAACAATGTGATAAACACCAGTCAACAGTGAGAAACATCGACTCCACATAGTGCTTTCTCAACCGCACCATTGTGTCTCATTCTGTCGTGTCTAGCACTTCCCTGGCAATACTTATATTCAAACACTGAGTTAAAAGTGGCCAGTATTGCTCCTTTTTTTGCCTGTAAATTTCTCCCTTATATGTTGTTTTTCCTTCTTGAGTATGGTACCGGACTGTGCCTCTTAACCGTGTATTCTTTTTGTTCATCTTGTTCAATAAATACCCTGTCCGGCTGGACAGAGGACAAAAATATAGTCTCCTATTATGGCCAATATTATATTGTTTTTCTTGATTTTGATAAGCTAAGGACCTTTGTCTCTCATAGCAAAAAGGTGAGTGGCATGCAGGTTGGCTTTGGGACAGCCCACCCCCCCAATTTAAGGAGTGGCTTGCTGACATCATATTGTAAAGAACAACCTACCACATATTTGGAGCTGCTGCCGTCCTCGTTGCGCCCCAGGGAGATATGGGGCCCACAACTGACATACCAGCGCAATCCCGCTGACTGAGTGCTCATGCGCTGTTCCGCAGCCCCCTTCAAAACTAGATAGTGATTAGGGCACATTGCAATCTAGGGCAGGCCTAACTCGCAATGGCCAAGCAAAATGCATTATACAGTAAACAAATAGGGTTATATCATGATATTAATCAACAGCTGGCAAATGGGATAACCTTCACTACACCTCAGGAATATTTGCACGGTCATGCAATATGTTGATAGTTCTGATATGTCGGCGTGGGCCTAATAACAAATGTGTATCAAATGTCTGCAAACTCGTTTTTATTTTTATATAGCTGTAATATGTTGTACACCTCTGCGGACATGTGATGTATCACTATATTTTTTAAAAAGAAAGATTTCTCTGCAGAAATATCTTACCATACTTCTGTCATATCAGTTTATTCAGACTGTGTTATGTATGAAGTGCTGTATCGAGCACAGCTATAAAATTGTCTGCCACAAACTGAATGTCTATTTTTGCATTCCACATAGACAAAATGACAGGGTTGTAGTCGTTAATAAGTGCGGAAGCCTCACTTCCCAAAATGTTGGACATATTCATAGGAGATTTACCAGTAAGAGTATGCCTGACTAAAGACTTGAAACTGTTTTTTCTTCCCTTGAGTGAACAGGCCTAGGGAATCCAAAGTGACATTTTGTGTAGCATTTCCCTTTGGCTCTGTATCTGTATGATAGTGTTATGTAGCATACATTTAGTATCCATTTTCATTTTTTTATGTCCAATGGTGGCTTGCACATGTTTTCCCAAATGCAAGATTGTATCATGCACTCATTTAAATTCTGATAGACATTGTCGTCCTGTAGTCTGTACATTTCTATCCATGCTTGATTTTTGTTCATAGGAGACAATTATTTCTCCCAAGACTAATCACATACGCTGTTCTACACCTCAGGCACAGTGTGATAAACGTTCAATGTTATTGTCTAAACAGCATCCATGCTGAGAAGTTTACTTCCCACCGGAGTCATCATGAAACGCTGTTGTGACTGAAATGCAGTTCTGCTGTCTCTGACCTTCATCCTGAGAAGGAATGTAGCAAAGCAAGAGACGTGTGCAGGTCTGCACACTCAGACGGGTAATTTGTTAAATGCATAGATGCTGACTTCCTGACATACAGTACCATGGTATTGCCTTGAGTCATTCTAATAGGCCTAGCAGATGCGTACTCTCAACATGCTCTCTCTAGCATTGAGGAAATTAGTGATTGATAGGACTTGGAGTAACTTTAGTATCATTGTCCCTCATGTACAAAATTCTATATTTGCACTGCCTAAGTAAGGAATCCTCAGACATCGCTACTTAGGAAATTCAAAATGGAATGTTTAAAAATAGAGATTTCCTATTAGCGATTCCTATGGGTTAGGAGTTGCTATTAAGAAATCGCTATTTGGGAAATGCGTTCCTATAAACCTAAAGGCTGATAGGTACGAATGGTTTTGCATTACCTGCATTGTGATTTCCTAATAGAAAATCTCAAATTATGAAATAATGAAGCAAGGGTGACTATGGCCCACATGCATCAAGCATTTTTGGAGTCGCAAACGGTGCGATTCCTTAAAATCGGCCGTTTGCAATCCAAAAGTGCTGCTTGGGATGCATCATGCTTTTTTAGAAATCGCAACTTTTTTGCGATTTCAAAAATTGCGATAGCATATAAGAAATCGCAATTTTGCGATTTATTAAATGCTATGCATCATTTCCAAAAAATGTGCGATTTTTCAAATTGGAAGTGCAAATTACCACGAAGTTCAACCTCGTGGAAATTTGCGAAATTGTTTAAAAATGCACAAAAATGCATTTTTAAACTGTTAAGTTACAGACACACATGTCCTTAGGACATGTGTGTATGTAACTTCTACTGAAAAGTACATTTCATGGGTGCAGGGGGGGTCATTTAGACCCCCCTCTCCACCCTTGAAATGGATTGATGAATTGCGATTTCAAATTGCGAATTCGCAATTCCCATTCATTCCTATGGGCATTTTGGCCCATAGGAATGAATGGGAATTGCGAATTCGCAATTTGAAATTCGCATTCTTATATGCGATTCGGTAAAAAAAGCGATTTTTACCGAAGTGCATAAAAAATGAAAAAATAATCATGCATAGGCTTTTGCGATTTCTAAATTGCGAATCGCTATTTTACGCAATTTAGAAATCGCAAAAGCCGATATTGATGCATGTGGGCCTATCTGCCTAAAGTCCACATTATTCCTGGTCAACCAAGCAATCTCCTCCCCATGCCCTAACGCAATGGGTGTACCACAAGGCTCAACATTATCCCCCGATCTTTTCAACTTATATGTAGAACCCCTCACGGAGATTCTTCGAAAATCACAGATCTCCTACCATATGTATGCAGACGACACGCAAATATATATGAAGATCCCCTGCAGTGACGACATAGACCTACTGAATGCAACTCTAAAGAAAGCGCTGCAATGGCTAACAACCAACCATCTGAAACTTAATGCCAACGAAACAGAATTCCTGTTAATCTCACCGACAAGGAGTCAACCAGAGGTAAAGGAATGGGCTAAATTGGTGACTGCGCTCAACTGCACTCCGACCCTAGTTAACTCAGCCAAATCACTAGGAATTACATTAGATGAGAACCTCGACATGAAAGAACACATCAACTCAATGGCTAAGAGCGCCCGCTTCCACTTGAACTATCTAAGAAAACTGAAACCCTTTATCTCAGAAGCGGATCTAAAACTTGCCATCCAATCGCTAGTTATTTCAAGGATCGAATATGGCTGCACCACGTTAGCTGGCCTACCGAAAACATCGACGGCACCATTAAAGGCCTGTCTCAACGCAGCGGCAAGACTCATCACGGGAACCAGGAAATTCGACCACATATCTCCTCACCTGAAGGCACTAAACTGGCTACCTTATGAAGCTAGAATTAAAATGAAGATAGCCTGTATTTCCCACAAAGCGATCCACTTCAACACGCCTAGATATCTAGCCAAGAAAATTAAACTATCGGGAGGTAACAGACCAACCAGAAGCGCTAAAGAGTTGCTATTGAAGCCGGCCTTCTTCCGAAAGAAAAAGACATATGACCGAGCATTCTCCGGAGCCGCCCCCAGAGTCTGGAACTCAATCCCTCCTAACATCAGGAAGATTAAAAACACTGCAACATTTAAACGGGAACTGAAGAACCACATGATGAGTATATACCCTACATAAAGATCCCTACAGACTACTGGTGTGAACATTTATGCCAAAAGAGGATCAGACTCATCTTGAATAATTTGAAGATCGACAAGACAAAGGACTGATTACCGCGCAAACACCGGCTGTACACCTTACTGCTACCTCATATTTATATGATCTCTACACTGTATCTCCCACCTGAAAGATACTACCTATACCTTACTTTGTTTATCTTTACGATCCTCGCTACTATCTAAACTATCTCTACTCTCAGTGCTAATCTACTTAGATAATTGTACTTATAATACTATGTAACCCTACCTCACCGAGCCGAATATTTGACTATGACTCAAGCTTTACGTTATGCACCTCTTAATGCTAATGGCACAGGCGCTAAGAATTTATTTATCTAAATCGCCCTAGATAGTATATCACCATCTACCTCACCTGTTTTGTTTTGTTGTTATAATTGCTACTATAATGTCAATCTGTAATCGTCTATGTTAAGCGCTCTGATACCCACGGGTCTTGTTCGCGCTATATAAAACACTATAAATAAATAAATAAATGCACCCCGAAAAAACTGGTGCACATGTAAAGTGCACACATGACAAAGGGGTATGTGTGGTCTTTTTAGCACTTTTAAAAAAGCATTTTGGAGTGCCTTTTTTAAATTACACATGGTTACCACCAACTTAGAGTTGATGGCAATTGTATTTCCAAAATGCCATTTCCATTTAGTATGCTTTGTACATGTGCTTAGGAAATCGCAAATAGGAAATTGTTATTTGTGATTTCTAATTCAAGTATCACAAAATGTGATCAGTAGAAATCACATTTTGCGAACTGCCTTTGTACATTTGGATAGGCCATATTGCATTTCTTAACGCCCGAAAGAGCGATTAGGTGTGTTAAGAAATTCTAAATGCTTTCGTACATCTGGCCCATTATGAACAATTAACATGGTTAAATTACTTGTGTTTTCACCATTCTAACAATGCTTATAACAATGATGTGTCTCATCTTTCTAATAATCACAGTTCATATTTAATACACAAAGATTAGAGCTTTCAAGTAAACATTTAAAATGCATAATGTTATCTATTCTTTGTGACACCTTGTGGTATTGGGTTCTCCAGGCCTACATATTCCGCAAAACCCGATACACCATGAAATAGATGTTGGCACGGAAACTGAAAAATGCAAAAGACAAGTTTATTAAGACCCCATGGGGTGGTGGTACATTCCTACAGCACCCTTCGGTAATGCAAGAAGTATCACACCGAACATCGGTGCGAGACATCTTTTATACAGTTTTACAGTAATAAAAAGAGTAGGCGGAACACATTTGCCCAGTTTAGGTACATATATGGTCATTTTTGGAACACAGCCAACTTATGGGAGGAGTTACAACACCACTGGTCAGTTTGGAGGGACATTCCTAAGTGATGACTGTCCACTAGTACAGAGGGTTTAACTGCGCATGTGCGTGCTTGACCAATACTAAAAATAGCCTGTTGCTGGGCAAATTCAAGTGGTCAGTGGTACAGAGAAAGGACAAAGGGTATGCTGGCCACGAGGCTACGCATTCATATGAAATGGCCGCCAGTGTGTTCAAAATGGCTTCCGAGCACCATAGTCAAGTTAAGGGGAAATGCGTGTAGCAAAGCTTAACGCTAACCCGATCACCGTCAAATTACGACAACCTTGCACATGCAGAGACAAAATGAAAGGGTTAGATATGTTTCCACAATTTCCTTGGGAATCAGAGTCATCATGTTCAAAGTTATCAGTAGTATCTATAATTCTGAAAGGTTAGGGGTTTGGATGTGATACTAGCAAGCCTGTCTGTGCCCATCCGCGCTCATATCGGGCTCAGGGCCAGTCCCCATGGTTCAATGAAGCCAGAAATGTTGCTTTACTCAAGGGAGGACCTTCTGGGTCTAAATCCTTCAGGTGAGGAATCGAGCTGCCCCAGCATTATACTTAGGACAACTCCTAAGGAATAGGCAACCATCTGTCCCAAATGCCACTTAAATCTCCCCTATATCCTGTATCACTCCATTAGTCCCCCAGAACATAAGAAAGGAGGGATAAAGAACAGAGGAAGCAGTTCCCCTAAGGTGCTTACTATTAAATGCTAGATCCCTGGTTAAGCACAGCACGGGGTGTGCACTGTTTATCCAGGAACACAATATAAAGTTGGCTTTTAACACAGAGTCATGGTCTGATAAAGCCTCAGGACCAGATTTAGCCAAAGCCACTCTGCCAGGCTTTCACTGCTACATTCAAGATAGACCGCTAAGGAGGACGGGAGGACTGATGGTCATTTACCATGACTCCATAGAGCCTTCCTTCCAAACAGCCTAAATCCCGGGCTGTAAATCACTCTCATTTAACATTCGCACATCCCGTCACAAGTCTTCTAAGGGGATTCTTCTTTATTGACCTCCCGGTCCTAGAGGCGGGTTTCTTGAGTTGGTGGGAACACTCTTAAAGGACGGACTATGTTCAGACTCATTTACCGTGCCGGGGGATTTCAACTTCCATCGGGAAGATCCCTCGGACTCCGACAAAAGTAGGCTGGAGCAGGGGATGAGTGGTGGAGGACTTAGGCAACTCATAGAAGGCCCCACTCATGCTGCAAGACATACCCTAGATTGTATTTTTACCAATAACCCCAATCTGACCTACACCGAGGCGCTTCCACTCCCTTGGACAGACCATGTCGCTATCCAGTTTGAACGGACACACCCTAACCGACATCAACCCATATTAGAGCACAAAAGAAATTGTCTAGGGTCTCTAGACAATTTTAATAATTTAGGGTTGTTAACAATGCGAGCTAATGAAATCTTGAACATGCGACGTACTTGTACTTTTACACACTTTGCAAACTCAAAGACTCGATTGTCATTTTCACCCCGACGGAGGACGAGTCAGTAACCATGGAACAGTAAACAATGTGATAAACACCAGTCAACAGTGAGAAACATCGACTCCACATAGTGCTTTCTCAACCGCACCATTGTGTCTCATTCTGTCGTGTCTAGCACTTCCCTGGCAATACTTATATTCAAACACTGAGTTAAAAGTGGCCAGTATTGCTCCTTTTTTTGCCTGTAAATTTCTCCCTTATATGTTGTTTTTCCTTCTTGAGTATGGTACCGGACTGTGCCTCTTAACCGTGTATTCTTTTTGTTCATCTTGTTCAATAAATACCCTGTCCGGCTGGACAGAGGACAAAAATATAGTCTCCTATTATGGCCAATATTATATTGTTTTTCTTGATTTTGATAAGCTAAGGACCTTTGTCTCTCATAGCAAAAAGGTGAGTGGCATGCAGGTTGGCTTTGGGACAGCCCACCCCCCCAATTTAAGGAGTGGCTTGCTGACATCATATTGTAAAGAACAACCTACCACATATTTGGAGCTGCTGCCGTCCTCGTTGCGCCCCAGGGAGATATGGGGCCCACAACTGACATACCAGCGCAATCCCGCTGACTGAGTGCTCATGCGCTGTTCCGCAGCCCCCTTCAACACTAGATAGTGATTAGGGCACATTGCAATCTAGGGCAGGCCTAACTCGCAATGGCCAAGCAAAATGCATCATACAGTAAACAAATAGGGTTATATCATGATATTAATCAACAGCTGGCAAATGGGATAACCTTCACTACACCTCAGGAATATTTGCACGGTCATGCAATATGTTGATAGTTCTGATATGTCGGCGTGGGCCTAATAACAAATGTGTATCAAATGTCTGCAAACTCGTTTTTATTTTTATATAGATGTAATATGTTGTACACCTCTGCGGACATGTGATGTATCACTATATTTTTTAAAAAGAAAGATTTCTCTGCAGAAATATCTTACCATACTTCTGTCATATCAGTTTATTCAGACTGTGTTATGTATGAAGTGCTGTATCGAGCACAGCTATAAAATTGTCTGCCACAAACTGAATGTCTATTTTTGCATTCCACATAGACAAAATTACAGGGTTGTAGTCGTTAATAAGTGTGGAAGCCTCACTTCCCAAAATGTTGGACATATTCATAGGAGATTTACCAGTAAGAGTATGCCTGACTAAAGACTTGAAACTGTTTTTTCTTCCCTTGAGTGAACAGGCCTAGGGAATCCAAGTGACATTTTGTGTAGCATTTCCCTTTGGCTCTGTATCTGTATGATAGTGTTATGTAGCATACATTTAGTATCCATTTTCATTTTTTTATGTCCAATGGTGGCTTGCACATGTTTTCCCAAATGCAAGATTGTATCATGCACTCATTTAAATTCTGGTAGACATTGTCGTCCTGCAGTCTGTACATTTCGATCCATGCTTGATTTTTGTTCATAGGAGACAATTATTTCTCCCAAGACTAATCACATACGCTGTTCTACACCTCAGGCACAGTGTGGTAAACGTTCAATGTTATTGTCTAAACAGCATCCATGCTGAGAAGTTTACTTCCCTCCGGAGTCATCATGAAACGCTGTTGTGACTGAAATGCAGTTCTGCTGTCTCTGACCTTCATCCTGAGAAGGAATGTAGCAAAGCAAGAGACGTGTGCAGGCCTGCACACCCAGACGGGTAATTTGTTAAATGCATAGATGCTGACTTCCTGACATACAGTACCATGGTATTGCCTTGAGTCATTCTAATAGGCCTAGCAGATGCGTACTCGTAACATGCTCTCTCTAGCATTGAGGAAATTAGTGATTGATAGGACTTGGAGTAACTTTAGTATCATTGTCCCTCATGTACAAAATTCTATATTTGCACTGCCTAAGTAAGGAATCCTCAGACATCGCTACTTAGGAAATTCAAAATGGAATGTTTAAAAATAGAGATTTCCTATTAGCGATTCCTATGGGTTAGGAGTTGCTATTAAGAAATCGCTATTTGGGAAATGGGTTCCTATAAACCTAAAGGCTGATAGGTACGAATGGTTTTGCATTACCTGCATTGTGATTTCCTAATAGAAAATCTCAAATTATGAAATACTGAAGCAAGGGTGACTATGGCCCACATGCATCAAGCATTTTTGGAGTCGCAAACAGTGCGATTCCTTAAAATCGGCCGTTTGCAATCCAAAAGTGCTGTTTGGGATGCATCATGCTATTTTAGAAATCGCAATTTTGCGATTTATTAAATGCTATGCATCATTTCCAAAAAATGTGCGATTTTTCAAATTGGAAGTGCAAATTACCACGAAGTTCAACCTCGTGGTAATTTGCGAAATTGTTTAAAAATGCACAAAAATGCATTTTTTAAACTGTTAAGTTACAGACACACATGTCCTTAGGACACGTGTGTATGTAACTTCTACTGAAAAGTACATTTCATGGGTGCAGGGGGGTCATTTAGAACCCCCTCTCCACCCTTGAAATGGATTGATGAATTGCGATTTCAAATTGCGAATTCGCAATTCCCATTCATTCCTATGGGCATTTTGGCCCATAGGAATGAATGGGAATTGCGAATTCGCAATTTGAAATTCGCATTTTTATATGCGATTCGGTAAAAATAGCGATTTTTACCGAAGTGCATAAAAAATGAAAAAATAATCATGCATAGGCTTTTGCGATTTCTAAATTGCGAATCGCTATTTTTCGCAATTTAGAAATCGCAAAAGCCGATATTGATGCATGTGGGCCTATCTGCCTAAAGTCCACATTAATGCACCCCGAAAAAACTGGTGCACATGTAAAGTGCACACATGACAAAGGGGTATGTGTGGTCTTTTTAGCACTTTTTAAAAAGCATTTTGGAGTGCCTTTTTTAAATTACACATGGTTACCACCAACTTAGAGTTGATGGCAATTGTATTTCCTAAATGCCATTTCCATTTAGTATGCTTTGTACATGTGCTTAGGAAATCGCAAATAGGAAATTGTTATTTGTGATTTCTAATTCAAGTATCACAAAATGTGATCAGTAGAAATCACATTTTGCGAACTGCCTTTGTACATTTGGATAGGCCATATTGCATTTCTTAACGCCCGAAAGAGCGATTAGGTGTGTTAAGAAATTCTAAATGCTTTCGTACATCTGGCCCATTATGAACAATTAACATGGTTAAATTACTTGTGTTTTCACCATTCTAACAATGCTTATAACAATGATGTGTCTCATCTTTCTAATAATCACAGTTCATATTTAATACACAAAGATTAGAGCTTTCAAGTAAACATTTAAAATGCATATTGTTATCTATTCTTTGTGACACCTTGTGGTATTGGGTTCTCCAGGCCTACATATTCCGCAAAACCCGATACACCATGAAATAGATGTTGGCACGGAAACTGAAAAATGCAAAAGACAAGTTTATTAAGACCCCATGGGGTGGTGGTACATTCCTACAGCACCCTTCGGTAATGCAAGAAGTATCACACCGAACATCGGTGCGAGACATCTTTTATACAGTTTTACAGTAATAAAAAGAGTAGGCGGAACACATTTGCTCAGTTTAGGTACATATATGGTCATTTTTGGAACACAGCCAACTTATGGGAGGAGTTACAACACCACTGGTCAGTTTGGAGGAACATTCCTAAGTGATGACTGTCCACTAGTACAGAGGGTTTAACTGCGCATGTGCGTGCTTGACCAATACTAAAAATAGCCTGTTGCTGGGCAAATTCAAGTGGTCAGTGGTACAGAGAAAGGACAAAGGGTATGCTGGCCACGAGGCTACGCATTCATATGAAATGGCCGCCAGTGTGTTCAAAATGGCTTCCGAGCACCTTAGTCAAGTTAAGGGGAAATGCGTGTAGCAAAGCTTAACGCTAACCCGATCACCGTCAAATTACGACAACCTTGCACATGCAGAGACAAAATGAAAGGGTTAGATATGTTTCCACAATTTCCTTGGGAATCAGAGTCATCATGTTCAAAGTTATCAGTAGCATCTATAACTCTGAAAGGTTAGGGGTTTGGATGTGATACTAGCAAGCCTGTCTGTGCCCATCCGCGCTCAGATCGGGCTCAGGGCCAGTCCCCATGGTTCAATGAAGCCAGAAATGATGCTTTACTCAAGGGAGGACCTTCTGGGTCTAAATCCTTCAGGTGAGGAATCGAGCTGCCCCAGCATTATACTTAGGACAACTCCTAAGGAATAGGCAACCATCTGTCCCAAATGCCACTTAAATCTCCCCTATATCCTGTATCACTCCATTAGTCCCCCAGAACATAAGAAAGGAGGGATAAAAAACAGTGGAAGCAGTTCCCCTAAGGTGCTTACTATTAAATGCTAGATCCCTGGTTAAGCACAGCACGGGGTGTGCACTGATTATCGAGGAACACAATATAAAGTTGGCTTTTAACACAGAGTCATGGTGTGATAAAGCCTCAGGACCAGATTTAGCCAAAGCCACTCTGCCAGGCTTTCACTGCTACATTCAAGATAGACCGCTAAGGAGGACGGGAGGACTGATGGTCATTTACCATGACTCCATAGAGCCTTCCTTCCAAACAGCCTAAATCCCGGGCTGTAAATCACTCTCATTTAACATTCGCACATCCCGTCACAAGTCTTCTAAGGGGATTCTTCTTTATTGACCTCCCGGTCCTAGAGGCGGGTTTCTTGAGTTGGTGGGAACACTCTTAGAGGACGGACTATGTTCAGACTCATTTACCGTGCCGGGGGATTTCAACTTCCATCGGGAAGATCCCTCGGACTCCGACAAAAGTAGGCTGGAGCAGGGGATGAGTGGTGGAGGACTTAGGCAACTCATAGAAGGCCCCACTCATGCTGCAAGACATACCCTAGATTGTATTTTTACCAATAACCCCAATCTGACCTACACCGAGGCGCTTCCACTCCCTTGGACAGACCATGTCGCTATCCAGTTTGAACGGACACACCCTAACCGACATCAACCCATGTTAGAGCACAAAAGAGAAATAGAACTATGAGCCTGGAAAGTTATCAAAAGAGCTGAGCTAGGAGATCTACCCAAGGAAACGGCCTACCCTTTTCCCTCAACAATTGACGATGCCGCCTCCACATATACAGAGTGGGTAGAAGCCACCTGCAATAAATTAGCCCCTACGAAACCATGGACTCCCAAGCGTATCCAGCCATGAGCCCCCTGGTACTCGGTAGAGTTGAGAAAGCAGAAACATGCTTGTAACCGGTTTGAGCATGCCTGGAGAAGAGGTTACAATAATATGGATAGAGAGGCATATAAGCTAAGTCTCACCCTTTATAAGAATCTATTATTAAACACCAAAAGGACATTCTTTACAGACCAAATCACTTGAGCAAAATCTTCCTCCAAAACTGACGGCCCCAATACTTCCAAACATCAGAGTAGCCCTGAATTATGCGAAAATCTAGCCTTGTTCTATCAGCAGAAGGTTGAAAACATCTTGTCTTCATTTACACCCACCCAGACAAGAGATACAGGGTTTATCAGTTGGGGGGGGGTCAAGTAAACTCATGTCCACACTTACGCTAGACTTTTTTACACCATTGAGGACACAAGATGCTATTAAATTCATGACGTCCATCCGATCAGGATGTCCATTATACCCTTGCTCTGCGTCCGTGATAAAAAAAGTTCCAGAGGCTATTACTACATCACTTACCCCCTGTTCAATGCCATATCCTGATCTGGCCAGTTTCCCAAAAATTAGAAGACAGAATCCATTCTTCCACTGCTCCAAAACATAATCTCGATCCAAAGGACCCTAGTAATTACAGGCCAATCTCTCATCTTCCCCTACTGGCAAAAATGGTTGTAAAAGCCATGAATATCCAACTTAGCCTGTTCTTACAAGAAAATAACACACTAGACACGACACAATATGGATTTAGAACAGAGCACAGCGCAGAGCTGGCCCTGATTAAATCCACTGAGGTAATAAAGAAAGACCATGGAGGCAACGCAATTCTAATTATGTTGGACCTCTCGGTCGCCTTCGACAAGGTTCATCATAATGTTTTGATGGACCAGTGATCAGAGGTCAGGGTACAAGGCAAGGCATAGAACCTCCTGAAATCCTTCCTCATAGACAGGACTCAAATGGTGGACCTAGACAAAGACAAGCTCAAACCTTTTTCACTTCCATGTGGAGTGCCCCAGGTCTCGGCCCTCAGCCCAACACGTTTTAATGTTTATGTAACACCCCTGGTGTCCCTGATCAGATCCTCCGGGCTTCAATCGAAATCTTATGTGAATGACACGCAAATAGTTCTGTCACTCATGCATAGACAAGAGGCTGAAACAGGAAAAAGATTCCATGATTGTATGAAAGCCGTCATGGGGTGGATGTCCTCAAATTGCCTGAAACTCAAATTGGGCAAAACTGAGGTCCTGATTTTTGGTAATAACCCAAATCTCTGGACGCCGGACTGGTGGGTGAAAGAATTGGGAAACCTCCCCGAACCGACCAAGAAAGCGAAGACCCTGGGGGTCATAGTAGACAACAGACTCACTTTTGGAGAACAGATAAGTGGGGTTGTCTCAGCGAGCTTCTTCCTTCTTTGAATCGTAGAAAATATAAAGTTCTTTCTCCCGGCAGACAGTCTGAAGACAGTGGTCACGGCACTTATTATGTTGCGGTTAGACTGTTGCAACAGTCTCTATTTGAACATTAAAAAAACATCTAAACAGACTTCAAATCGTGCAAAACGCGACGGGCATATTGCTGACGGGACACCCAAGTTTAATCTGGGTGAAGAGAGAATTAAAGCAATTACACTGGATCCCAGTTAAACAACAGACCCAATTTAAGGCCCTCTGCACGGTCTTTAAAGCTCTTAAGGGAGTTGTCCCCGACCATCTAATTCAGCGGTTTCAATGGTATGTCCCCAGAAGCACCCTTCACTCTTTGGGATCATAAAGAGTAGTTGTTCCCTCCAGCAAAAAAATGAACTGGGATGGTCAGAGCTTTATTACATGTGCCGCCAAGGCCTGGAACGATCTCCCATTCCACCTTAGAAATGCCACTGATCGCCTCACTTTTAGGAAGGGGATGAAAACGTGTCTGTTCACCATGTTGTCACCTCATACCTCAGTAACCTGACAGGCAGTTCTCAGCGCCAGGACACCCATGGGTAACCTTTGCGCTTAAGAAATTCAATTAAAATAACATAAAATTACGTAGCCAAAAGCCCAATATTTACTGATTATAAAAGAAGACGCGGGATAGATTTACAAACATTTTGCCCTGGGTTAGCGCCACAAAAGTGATGCCAACCAGTACAAAATGTTTTTTTTCCTGAATTTAAACTTGTTTTCCTCTGGGAAGTACCCTACAAGTAATGCAAAGCAGGCAACGTACTGCTCTGCGTTATGTAGCACCAAAGGGGGTGTTCCATGAGTAGTACATGGGCATAACAAGGGAACCACCCACGCCTTTTTATGCTAACCCTATCTAAAGACACTAGTAGAGAGGGTTTAGCATGAAAAGTTAATACAATTTTAAAGGAAATATTAAAAGGAGAAATGTTTTTATTTCTTCTTTCTGTTCCCACTCTGAATGCGTGCTGCACTGTGCAGCAAACATACAAAGTAGGAAACGTTTTTGTCTAAGCCTAGTATTTTGTACTGGAAGGGATCTCTTCCAGTACAAAACATCAGGTAGACTCATGCACACACCCTATCACTATGGCTCTGAGGCATGTGCCTGGCTCACGGCAGCTAACATCTGCACTGGCACAAGAAAGAAGGAAGGAGAGAGCCATTTCCCTGTAGATATGGTGTATTGTTCTCCTTCCCTGTCATGCAATGCAGTTCACACAATGTTTGGTTGCTGCAGTGCATTCCGTGATGTAAAAAATAAATCTGGATCTCAGTCTCCATTTTATGAAGTTTTGCTGTTCTACATACATAGTCCTACTAAATTCGTAGGAATGGTATAACATGGCCAAAATCCATGTTCTAAGTTTGGTACCTACTTAATGGGTCTCCTGAATAGTTTACTTGCATGTGCCCAAGGCTCTTTTATTACCTCTAAATGGAGAAATCCTTGGTAATAAGTGTTTATCCTCCTTTAGCTTAATAGGAAGCACCCATTATGTCTGTAGGTATCATGATCGATTGTTTAAAAGGATTGTCCCCTATAGTGTTTTCCTTTCTTTGAATTCCATTCAGTGCATATGACGCAACCAGAAATTATTTCTGTGAATTGCAGATAGACATAACTGCACACTTAACTAGAAATGGGTTTGCCAATAGTGATGGAGAAGTTACCTTTGAGGTCAAGGCATACGAAGCATATAAATGTGAAGGTTTTTATTCCTTGATTGATTATCCTGCAGTTGATGCCAATTCACAAACAATTCACACACACACTGAGGCTCAGTCCTGACTATATAGACCTTATAAATATTTAAGAAACTTCTTTAACCACTAGGAGCATCATAATTGGTTCCAAGGAGCCCTCCCACATGGAGTCCATAATGTCTGAGTGGGTTCTATCAGTAATTATGGGGCACCCTGGCCAGTTATTTCAGGCTTTACCCCCCATCCTAATGCAAAGTCATTACATCAGTGTGATACACTTGCTCTCAAAAAATCATTTGGTCAACTGAATCAAAATCTGATGCAGTTTATTATGCATACTATTTCTAATACCACAGTAAGTGCTCCTCAAGTTGGTCAGGCTCAGTTAGCTTTGCCTGCAGATATTCCAATTATTAATAATGTGAATATGGATAAAGACCCTACCAAATAGGATGAAATTCTTTTTGGATTGCATAAAAATCAAATCAGCTTGAGGTAGTGTTTCGGCATATGGGGACCCCATGATAAAATGTAGAATTCTCACAATAATTCTTCCACTTGGTATGGTTTCCCCAGTTGAGGAGTGTAATACGTGGGGTACTGTATTTAGGGAAATCTACACCATGGCCCATGGTACTCCTTCAATTGCTATTTTACCTGTAGTGCCTATATAGATTCAGGCTGAACATGGAGTGGCCCCTGCCCTCGATTTGGGAATGAAACCCACTGGCAACAGCGTCCTCAAGCATTTCAACTAATATTCAATGGAGGCAGCTTCTTTGGAGATATGCCATCATCTTTCTACAGTTCCACTAGCAGGTCAGGAATGAAATCCTCTAAAATAATTTCTGACACCCATACATTAATAGGTCGTGACAATTTGGGAACTAGGGGCCTAATAAGCCACAACTTAAAGGCAAATCTGATGCCAAGGTTACCAAGCAGACAAATGAGTCTTTCAAAAAACACTGGGATGAAAAACAAAGCTAAAGCTAAAACAAAGACTGGACATCCACAACCATAATCTTCCATACAGTTTTTATAATTTACATCACTGTGATACAATTAAACAGCATGATATGTATCAGTATTTTGATATATGTCCTTCTCATTCTTTTCAGGGATATACAGACAAGCGGTCAGAAAGAGGGGTCCGAGGAGACCACAGACAAAAGTATTATTTGAAACTAAAAACAGACTCACAGAGCTCCTCTGACCGCATCATAAAAAAGGAAGAGGACATTCCACCATGAAAAGCTCAATTTAAAAAGAGAAAAGTGGCAAGATTTTCAACTAAATATGTCACAAATACTTAGAACTCCACTTCGGAACAAGTCGTGAACAAAAAATCTGCATGACAGTGCAGCAGCGATCACAATTGTGCAACAGACTCTTCATGATTGTCTGGGGGAGACCACTTAAGGACTGTGTACAAGATGAAACTCTGGATCAGAGACTCAGCCATCCTGATAGACTCTATGATTTAGACATTCACATTGAAAGTGACATACAGAATACTATTTAAGTAATATTTTGGCAGAATTTAACTTATTATGCAACATTTTCTCTGCTGAGACTGTTTGGCCGTCAGAGTTTTGTTAGGAATGTCCAACAAGAAGAGGATGTTGTCATACCTTCCTTTTCCGTTATTGTTCCCAAGGAAGTTAAGGGAGTATTTGCTGCAGAATGGGCTCTTGCTCAAGCCTCAGCATTATATTGTAACAAGGAGGGATGGGATAAGGATTCACCTTATCATGTCATACCTATAAGGTCCATCCCCCAGATGCAAACACAAGACCCTAAAAAACATGATGCCCAATGCTCTGTTAAGGAGATTCTACCCACAATCAGAATATCAAGGTGTGGTTAGCATTGCGTCTCCCCTGTGAATAATACATTAATTCCTGTGCCTAAATCTTATAATTTCTATTGTATAGTCCTTGACTAAAGACAATTAAATTTTTTATCAAATCAATGGGGGGAGAAAGAAGAAACTGCGATCCAATCAGCTTCCTTATTTATATATCAAAAAAATCAAATGGGGAATGGATCACTTGTCCTCCGTAACCAGGATTGTTTGGAATTTTTGTATAATATACAGATAAAGAACCCGCATTCATGTACAGAGGTTGGTAGTGGTGGTATATCTTGGTTCTCCGCCTGACTCTTTAAAAACGTGACAGCATAATCCTAGGGTTAATACTCATGCTTCCACCACCCGGAGGTGTACCCCTGGTTAGAGCAGTAGTGATCAGTGATAAAGGGTTTTCTTGTTGTGGTGAATCTCAAAACAGGGAAACAGTGATTTATTGAAAAAGCTTGTATAACCAGATTAAAATTTTTAATGGTTCTGGGTTCGAGGTTGGCTTAAAATAAGTGCAGTGCGTAGGGGGATTTTTAGGGATCCCCACACTCAAAATCGTCCGTAAAACGTTTGACATGTTTCAACCTCAATATTTGCCCATGCGGGTCAGGTGGGCTTTCTTCAGGACCTAGAGTGAAAAGAATTTAGAATACAAGTGATAGAGACCTAGTGTGTCTCCATGAATGTAGACCGTTGAGTGCCAGGGTCTTGATGGGTCAAGCTGTATTGACCTGATTCCCAAGAGGTCAAGTAGTACCTTTGAGTCCTATTGTTCGGACATCAGTGGGTGGTCAGGGAGTAATTAGCATGCTGTGATGCAGACGCAGCATGACTTGTGCTAATTCTTCCTGCTGTACACCATTCACACAATACAGGCTTAATAAATAATGTTGCACAAAAATAATTTTAAAATAAATTGGGCATTTTTAGTGACTTGTTTTGTCAAAATATAGCACCTGAAAGCCATGATTTGACTTTGTTCACAGTGTTGGGAGTCCAGAGAAGGCTCTGTAGGCTCCTTCAGGGGTATAAAAACAGTCCAGGTCTGTTTATGGCCGACTAACATAAATCTTTCAAGAAATTGAAGCGTTGTTGATGACATTTACCTCATAGATTATGATTTAAACACATTCAGCCAAAGTGGATTGTATAATTTTGAGATTTAGTGACAATAGCTATACATTCAATTTTCCAAAATCTAAAATTGCCTTTCTCAGTGTCCTGTCTTGGGGGTAAGATTCATCAAATGAAGGCAAAAGCTTAGCGCTTCCTAGAGAAATGGGATCTCTTACAAAAACCAAAAAATACCTTAAAAAAGCCTAAATCATTGTTAGAGATTTTACATTTTGGTATAACATACATACCAGATTAAGCACAACAGATTAAATCATATTACAACTTAATTCACCCAGATTTTTCTAATAAACACTGGATTACTGAACATACTACTCTTCTCAGAAATTTACAAAACAGAAATGCTTGAGTCTAAAGAATGACATACTTGTGTTAAAACTACTAACTTAACTAGATGCATAATTGTGGGTGCCCGTGCTTACATATAATGTTAGTTCAATGAAGAAGAAACAGTGCAGACTGCTTATATATGGCATTTATATTCCAATGCATTTTTAATTTTCAGAACATTTTTTTACTGCAGTTCAAATAGCAAAGCCTTACATCCTCGATTGCTCCACTGGGCCATCTCCTTTAGAGCTAATAATGTAGATTATGCTTTTGATCCTACTTTACAGACACAGGAATACCTCCATTATGAGCAAGAATGCACCAAGTCTTTGACATGTTGCCTCTAGATGAATATTCCTTCATAATCCATTCTTATGGTTCAGCACAGCCCACGGTTGGCACTAATTACAAGTACTCGGCTGCATGTGCTGCAGTGAAAGGTGTCATGAAAAATGGTGTATTACAGACACAAACACATATACAGAAACTTTAATTGAGGTGACTGTAATGCTTAATTAGCTAAATTGAAAACATTGGATCTGACTTTGCAGAATACGGATCCCCCAATTCGCCACACTTAGGGCTCGATTCCGATCCGGTAAAAAAAATCCCCCGTACGATTCGTATTCGTAGACGTTTCCGTACGACTCGTAAACACACCGTACGACCCGGCGAGTACGATCCGGACTGGGTGATCAGGACGCTATTCGTACGGTCCGTGTCAGGTAAGTGCGATTCGTACGGAAAAAGCGATCATTCACATACACACCGTATGCCGCGTACCCCCCATGATCGCCGGGGTACGCGCCGTACCCCTGCGGTCATGTGGGGTACTTGGCGTACACCCAGCGTACACGGGGTGTGCACTGTACACCCACCGTACATGGGGTACGGTGCGTACCCTGTGTACGCTGGGTGTACGCCACGTACCCCACATGATCGCAGGGGTACGGCGCGTACCCCGGCGATCATGGGGGATACGCGGCGTCCCGGGGGGGCATTCTGTACTTGTTTCGGCGCGAACTCCCGTAAAAAAAAGGGTCGTACGTTGCGTACCCGACACAAATCGTACTTGCTGGGTCGTAAAAACCAGCCGCGAACCGTAGCGATGTCACGTACAGCGGGTTCCGAGTGAGAATCGTACGGATATTTTAGTCGTACGGAGTCCTGTACGACTCGTACGGTCTTTGGCTCCTGGTACGGACCGTACTTCGTCGTACATACGGGGACGTGTACGGGGAAATTTGCTCCGTACGACGATTCGGAGCGCATTTTACCGGATCGGAATCCACGCCTTATAGTGTATGATTCCTATTACTGCATCCATGCCTTTGATGATAATTTACCTTATTGGCTCTCAAATGGATTCGCTGATTCTAAAGGAAAGGCTATGAAGCATATATTTTATGGGGCAAGATGTTTTCTCTCCAGCTCATTAATGTGTTTGTATAAGCATTGCAGGGAATTTTTTGGCTAGTGAAGCTGCCAAGGCAGCTGCTCAGATTGCTTTTGTAGCTGTGATTACTCATTCCCATACAAGGATAGATGCTGACATAGCGGCTGTGGTCACTGCTTCCACTAGTGGTAAGCCCATTCCCAAAGGCTATTCAGCAAAATACTCCTCTTTTGAGTCCTCAAAATATCCCCTTGGCCCGCATTCACTCAGTGGGTGATCGAGTGATACCCAACTGATACCACAGGTCAGAGTCAATAATAGCTGCCTGCTACTTTCTTTCCTAGAGAAACGCAGCAGGTGGCGGGGTCTATATAAACAGACAAAAAAGTTTGTCCTTAGTTGCAACATTTGTCAACAAATTCCAATGTCCCCTGTTGCATTCCCCAGCACAGACACCTCATTTAGTTAAAGAAAACATTACAGTTTATCTACGGTATTTAGATCATTACAGAACACTCCATTTAGATGGTGCCTATAAATATACCAAGTGTCTGCTGATTCTAGATTTTGTAATGATGTGGCCATAGCGATCAGCGATGCTTGAACTGTTATTAAAGGTTTGCTAATCTTTATCGGTACATAAGCAGTAGCAGCTGTCCACTTGGAACGGCTTTCACCTCAGTGGAATGGAAGATCTGTGACTTAAAGCAGTCTTTAACAGCTAGAGTAATAGGTTCAGGTGCTTCAGTGGAGAAGTGTGGCTCACTGGTTAGAGGAGGCATACCCTGAAGCAGAGGTCAGACCTGGGACTAGGGTTCGATTCCTGACGCGGCAGGGTCCTGAGCCCAATTGTCCATGGCCTCGATAATTCTCGCTTCGGTGCCCACTCTAAGCATGAGTTCACACTATGCACTATGCTCTGGGCAATAAGCTTGCTTAATCTCCACAACGGCCCCCCGCGGTGGGATGCCTGGCTTTCACCTTGGGGATGCCCAGTACGGGTTATCTCACAGGGAAAGGCCAGCACGGGTTCGCAATGCAAGCGCCGAGATGCCCTAGGGTAAGTTGAGCGCTATATAAGAACACACATACGTACTAGATGGATCCATCACCTGTATGGAGTCCAGGGGACATTAAATTATCTGCCTAGAAGGCCGTTGGGTTATCAGACTTCCTACAACTTTCCCTTCAGGCTACAAATATTTGTTACAGATCTTGATAACTCTGGCACAGAGGCTGGAGATGCACCCTTTGACATCAAGGAACATTTGGTTGTCTTACAGGAATTACAAGGCTTCTGAGGTACTTGAACTGTGAATTTGCCACAGCTTGCTGGTTGTAAACAGAAACATCAAGTTTCCATTGATTTGAATAAATTACACAACTTGTCCGTAGATGGCCACAGTGGTTTCTGCATAGTTCCTTGTCATCTCTCCCTACCCTGCACAAAATCCCTCTACATGTCAACTTCCTGACATACAATACCGTTGTATGGTGTTGGACCATTCCAATAGGCCTGGCAGATTGGTACTCCTGACGTGCTCTCTGTTTCATAGGAAAATTAGTGATATATAGGAGTAACCTTAGTAACATTGTGAACAATTAATATAGTTGAATTTTTTTTTAGCCCTTCTAATAATATTTATAACAATATGTCTAATTTTTCTAATAGGCGCAATTCATGTTTTATTTACAAAGATTAGAACTTTTCAAAAAACATTTAAAATGCATCATTACATTTTTTTTGACACTTTAGGCTTGCAAAAGTGACAACATGAAAGAATTAGATCTGTTTCCATGATTTCCTTGGCAATCAGAGTGGTAATGTTTGAGATTATCAGTAATATCTATAACTTTTAAAGGTTAGTGGTTTGACTGTGATACTGTGAGCTAGACAAAAGACCAACATTTACTGATTAAATAAGAAGACTCAGTCTCTGTATTATGATGTTTTGTTGTTGTACATTAACACTCCTACTTAATTCATAGAATTCGTCTAAGAATAGTACTTTACAAATTCGTGGGACTGGAATAACAACACTTGCTGACTAGGGGCCTTCTCTGAGACTCATTTGGAAAATCACTTGTAACATTGTTCTCAAAATTGACAATACTAACTCATTAGTATACTGTCCGAGTTTGGGTGCGCCTTTTACCAACAGTAACATGAGAATATGTGGAGCCCTTCCAGCTTGGCATTTATTTTCCCCAAAAGACACCTAGAAGAGGATATTTTTGCTGCAGATGAAGCAAAGTATGGCTGATCTCCTGATGGCTTAGTATAGATTCCAGCAATGTTTGAGTTACCTTGTAGGATTGAGCCAAGGAGATCATCCCAAGCATACTAATCACAGCTCAGAGTTATAACAAGGTAGGTGCACACAAGTTAAACAACTCGCTCTTTAGTTCAGCTTGCCAACTGAACCAGTACTTATTTGTACCATGATGACACGCCATGAGATTGGTGAGGTTGCACTCAAGAATGAACTCTTTTCCATAAACTTTTCCAAGAAATTCTCTAGCAATCAGGCATTGTGATCCAGTTTTGATAATAAGTGCTAGAGCATAGAACACTACACTCAGTTCACTTTAAAACAGAAGATGAAAGGGATATGCAATGTTCTGTATGAACTATTGATCTTAGCAATATAGTTTAATTGGAATATACTCTGATGCAGGAATCTGTATTTGATGCATACCTGCCTCTTACTAAGGTTGTAAAGAGAAGTTGAAAACACCATGTTTCTAAACTATTTGCCCACATACTAATTTGCTGTTCTTTTACTTGCCTCATTTGATACAACTCAAATACATCACCCATCACATCTCTAGAGTATAGAAGGTGAATGCTGTAATGTTCATATATGTTTTCTACGTTAGCATAAACTCAAATTGACCACTCTCTTTGGATTTTGAAGGTCTGTGTGCCAAGTGAACACATGTGTTGCTCTACATTTATATCATTGTAGAATTTGTTCTCTACTTTCAGTTCTTGTAAGGCTTTCTTCATCTTATCTATCCTAACAAGTTCCTGTCAATTATATGTCCTTTGTTGGCACACCCAATATTGGTTCTTCAACTTCTCATTCTACAGCAAGAGTTTCAATGTTCTCCTTTTAGTCTATTAGAAGATGTACTTTTTTTTCATCAGGCTTTTCAATAACTCTGTTGTGGGTAACTTTTGCTGAATTCATAATATAGGTTGGAAAGGTGCACTCTCTGGATGACAATAATATAATAGAATTTCTGCTGCTGATGCTCAGCAGGAATAGTAGAAAATTATGAGTTATTTTGAATGCCTTTCACAGGAATTTTATTACCATCCTGTTTGCTAATACAATGTTTGCACACTCCCTGAGTGATGCATAGATCAAACTATTGCTCAGCTAGTAAGCCCAGAGCAATTTTAAATATGTTTTTATCAACATTAGCAGGTCTCACTCAGCCAAGGAGACAGACAACCTCTTTATAATTCTTGTTTCTGTCATATTTGTATTGGGTAGGAATTTGCACAGTCCACCATGTACGATCAATAGAAGTCTAGTAAACTCAGGT
Source organism: Lissotriton vulgaris (assembly GCF_964263255.1). NCBI lineage: Eukaryota > Metazoa > Chordata > Amphibia > Caudata > Salamandridae > Lissotriton > Lissotriton vulgaris. The sequence continues at coordinate 467,000,279 of NC_141691.1, forward strand.
CATAAGTACCTTATACAGAGGAAAATATACATGTAATCCCTTCTTTCCTGACACAGTGAGACAGTCACTTTTCATAAATTACAGGTCTTATTCCCCCATCAGGGTGGTCTATTATTTGGAGGGTTTAATTGTTTAGTTAACATGTAAGCCTATGCAGCCTAGTCCTCTGTAAGCTTTTCATTATTTCTTGTCATCCTAATATGTTACTAATCCACCTAAGACCTGTTCGGAAAGTCCTTTTTCTTTGTTCCATAAGCTAGAGGTCTTTGTACTGCCCAGTGGATTGCTTTTCAGTTCCTTGCCAATAGCATTCTCAATGTCAATATCTGTATCTTCATTTTATGTCATTTTGTTACAGAAAATACATTCAATGAGCATTTCTTCACAGGTGAATCCACCTCCCCCATTCTCCTCATCTCCTATGTGTCAGGTTACTATGCACTTGCCTCCCAAAATTCTCTAGCTTCTGGCAACTTGAGGTCATGTTAATAAAAGTTGCCTCCACAAGGAGATGATGGAGGGAGTGCTGAAACTTTTTAAACACTCACCCCCAGTCACAGATCTGGGTTGAATCCATCATTGTTCTTTAGCTCACTTCGCCACCCGAGTTCATAAACAGCTATTGTAGTGTAGTTCCTATATTCCCAATAGGCTTTGTGCATTGAAATAGGATCACTGACATAATATCGACAGACAAAATTTCGACCTACAAAAATATCGAGTTAAAAATACAGAATGCCAGAATATCGACTGTCTATCTACAACAGGTAAGTACAAAAATATCGAGTGTCAAAATATCGAATTTTTTAAATGTCTTAAACATTTTTAAAAAGGAATATAGTAATAATTATAATTGTTTTAAACATACTTAAAATAATTAAATTAATCTAAAATTATTAAATAATTAATGTAACTTTAAAATACCCTAAAAAAATTAATACATATATATATATATATATATATATATATATATATATATATATATCCGAGAAAACTGCTATGATAAGCAAAAACACGCACTCGGAAAGGTGCAGCTAGTAGTAGTTTATTCACGAGGTAACGCTACGCGTTTCAGCACAAGGGTGCCTTGATCAGTGTGATCAAGTCACCCTTTCAGGAAATTTTCAGGCAGATTCGTCAACCGGTGCCAAAGTTATTCTAAATAGAATTTTGAGATTTAACATTGAAAAAAATCCTAACTATAACTACCTACTGGCGACCGCCAGTAGGTAATATATATATATATATATATATATATATATATATATATATATATATATATATATATATATATATATATATATATATATATATATATATATATATATATATATATATATATTCAATACCTCGCAGCAGCTGCGCTCACCATTACGAATTACCAGGCAAGGACCAAATTTTTACCAGCATACATTTATTTGTCAAACAGATATTTTTACCGTAGGACAGCGAGAGGTTTAAATTTAATATAACCACTCCAATGAGTGCAACAGTAGGAAAAATATTGAATAGTGTAGAGGTAAAAAATACTATTCCAACTCCAAAGAGCGCAACAGTAGGGAAAACGTTGAATAGCGTAGGGGTAAAAATTACTATTCCCACTTCAAAGAGTGCAACAATAGGGAAAGGGTTGGATAGCATAGGGGTAAAAATTACTATTCCCACTCCAGTGAGTGCAACAGTAGGGAAGCGTTAAATACCGTAGGTGTATACATTTCTATTCCCACTCCAGTGAGTGCAACAGTAGGGAAAAAGTTGGATAGCGTAGGGGTTAAAATTACTATTCCAACTCCAGAGAGTGCAACAGTAGGGAAAGCGTTGGATAGTGGGAGAGTAAAAATTACTATGTCCACTCTAGAGAGCCCAACAGTAGGGAAAGCGTTGAATAGCATAAGGGTAAACATTACTATTCCCACTCCAGTGAGTGCAACAGTAGGGAAAGCATTGGATAGCATAGGGGTAAAAATTACTATTCCCACTCCAGTGAGTGCAACAGTAGAAAAAGCGTTGTATGGCGTAGGGGTAAAAATTACTATTCCCACTCCAGTGAGTGCAACAGTAGGGAAAACGTTGGATAGCGTCGGGGTTAAAATTACTATTCCAACTCCAAAGAGTGCGACAGAAGGGAAAGCGTTGGATAGTGGGAGAGCAAAAATTACTATTCCCAATTTCAGAGAGCACAACAGTAGGGAAAGTGTTGGATAGCGTAGAGGAAAAAATTACTATTCCCACTCAAGAGAGTGCAACAGTAGGGAAAGCGTTGGATAGTGGGAGGGTAAAAATTACTATTCACACTCCAGTGAGTGGAACAGTAGAGAAAATGTTGGATAGCGTAGGGGTAAAAATAACTATTCCCACTCCAGAGAGTGCAACAGTAGGGAAAGCGTTGGATAGTGGGAGAGTAAAAATTACTATTCCCACTCCAATGAGTGCAACAGGAGAGAAAGCGTTGGATAGCGTAGGGGTAAAAATTACTATTCCCACTCCAGTGAGTGCAACAGTAGAGAAAGCATTGGATAGCGTAGAGGTAAAAATTACTATTCCAACTCAAGTGAGTGCAACAGTAGGAAAAGTAAATACTTCATATATATTTGAAAATAAATTATATATTAATACCAAATTCTAATTTATTAAAATTAATTCCCTATTTAAGATATTAAAATATGTATTCAAATTCAAACAATAAAATTAATTTAATTACCTAAAAATAATTACCTATTAATAACAATACATTATGGTAGCCAAGTACATGATTTTACTTTACCGTTTTTCTTTTTCTATTCTCAAAAAGTGTCTTTCATGATTATCTCCTATTGACTTTGTGTTATCTTATGTTGTGATATTATGATGTATCATTTTTCTTATGCTTAATAAAAAACTTTATTAAACTGAAAAAATAACAATACATTATTAAAACGTAATTAACTAACAATTCAAATTAAAAACCAATTTATATATTATTAAATTGAATTAATTACAATTAAATGACTTCCCCCCCAATTCACCTATAAACCCACAACCCACTACAAAAATTCAATACATAAACTTAACATAATTATCAATTAATCAATTAATATAAATTAATTACCAATTAAAACTAAATAATTACCATTTACAAATTAAATTGGAATTAAATCTAAATAAATACCAATAAAAAAGTATATTACATTATTTATATTTAAATTACTTCCCACCATATTACCCTATAAACCCACAAACCACTCCAGAAAACAAATGAATAAAATTAACATAATTATAAATTATTAAAAATTATTTACCAATTATATTTTAATTATTTTCCAATTAATAATTAATTAACAATTAATTGTACACAAATACCAATAAATTAAAACATTTAATTAATTATAATAAAATTACTTCCCACTGTATTCCCCTATAAACCCACAACCCACTCCAGAAAATAAATAAATAAAATGCACATAATTATCAAATAATCAATTAATTACAATTATTTACCAATTATATTTAAATTAATTGCCAATTAATAATGAATTAACAATTAATTATACATAAATACCAATAATTTAAAATATTTAATTAATTATAATTAAATTACTTCCCACCCTATTCCCCTATAAACCCACAACCCACTCCAGAAAATAAATAAATACAATTTACATAATTATCAATTAATCAATTAATAAACATTAATTACCAATTATCATTTAAATTAATTGCCAATTAATAATTAATTAACAATTAACTGTACATAAATACCAATAAATTAAAATATTAAATTAATTATAATTAAATTACTTCCCACCCCATTTCCCTATAAACCCACAACCCGCTCCAGAATTATATTACGCAAAAATTAAATACCATAAATTGACTGAGTTACTTACCTAAAATTTGATATTTTTGTTGTCTATATTCTGCCCCTCAATATTTTTTTTGTCTCTATTCTGTCCCTCGATATTTTTGCTGTCTATATTCTGTCTCTCGATATATCTTTTGTCTATTTTCTGTCCATTCGATATTCGGTCCATTCTATATTTTTCATTCGATATTATTGTCCTTCTATTTGATATTTTTGTAGTGTATATTTTGTCTTATCGATATTCTGTATACTCGATATTTACAACTCGATATTTCACTACCTCGATATTTTTGTACTCGATATTATGTCTGTATATCATTGGAAAAACATAAACAGCAGTGTAGACGTAGGACTGAGGTCATCTAGGTCTCTACTGACAATGTTAGACTTAATTAGTTTTGCCAGCTAGCTCAGAGGTCACTAGAAGCTTTCTCGAATGTTCAGGAAAGAGTTAACTATCCTGATTTAGACAAGAAGGGATTACTTTCTGACAACCGCATAAACATGACAACTTTGCTCCCTCAGAATAAAGAGTGTATCTCTAGAGTCGTGTGAAAACGATAGACAGCTATTTCACTCAGTCAATCGTGGATGCTTATTTCCACCAGAATGCAGAGAAATAGAGAGACTGGCGTTTTCAATAAAAAGGTGTTATTTTATTGAGCAGTCTTCTTTCTCATGCAAGAGAAATGAATTGCCACAATTGCAATACTTATGATAAAGTAAAGTGCGTATAGTAAAAGTAGTTTTATGAAATAATACTGTAAAAGCATTGATATGGTTTCTTAGCCATATGATACTTTAAAATGGATAAAATATATACATACATAGAAACATTGACTAACAGACTCAACTGATGCTTCTAAGATACGCCTACCCCAGTGCACCTGACCTAAGCCTAATACGTGGGAAGGAGTAAGTAAGTAGCAGTTTTAAGTTAAAGTTAGGTTTTTGCCAAGGTTCGGAATCAAGAATTTGCTCTAAGGTTTTTATCAGCTCCGTACCTTGGTTATAGAATGAAGGAGGTCTTGTATCTTGCTTCTCAGGACTCAATTTCCGAGCAATCCGCGATGGTAACTCGGGAACACCGGAGCTGGATTTCTCTGCGTGAGAAAAGGCAGCTTCTCCAGCGCGTCAAAAAGGGAGGGGCGGCTTCCTTCGGCTCTGGCAACAGCTGGGCTCTCGGACAAGTAGAACGTCGCTCTGCTCCCCACCACTGTGTGTTTGCTTAAGGCAATGTTGGTGTATTTATACCTGAAAGGTGCCGGGTTTGACGTAAGGTTGGACATCAGACGTCACTAAGAACAAACAGTTCTTTCTGGACTCCAGGAGTTCTTGTGCAAATCAAAACAAATGCAGGGGGTTTTCCTGGGCTGCTGGAGGCTTGGTTTGTTTAAAGAACCCGTTGTGCTTTCTAGAAGTCTATGGGAGTAGCCTTGCCATGCTTTGGACTGCATGGGCTATTACTAAATATGGATATGATTCTTATGCCTCAATAAGGATATTATTTATTATAACCACATAAGGGGTTATATCGGGAATATCGAATTAGGGTCCTAGATAGAAATACAACACTATATGCAAATCACTCTTGACCCTGTGCCTCATGGGAACAGTCCTTTCTGAACTGCCAAGCCATGTCTTCCCTGGACCAGAAACAAGCATCATGGGACCAATTTTGAGGTAACACCCTTCATCAGCCAGGCTAGCTTCCATCCAGTGGCAAATTGAGCAAGGGACCCCCGTCTGGGCATACCCTGTCAAATTAGGGCGAACAAAGCAAACACAAGTAGATGATGGACAGAGTGCTGAAACTTTTCAAACACTCCCCCCCAGTTAGATATCTGGATTGAATTCATCATTGTTCTTTAGTTCACTTCCCCACCCCAGTACAGACACAGTTATATGCAAATCAGTCTTGACCGTGTGCCTCCTGGGAACAGTCCAGCCCAAACGGCCATGCCATGTCTTCCCTGGACCGGGAATAAGCATCCTGAGACCGTTTTCGGGGTAACACCCTTTATCAGCCAAAATAGCTTGAATCCAGTGGCAAAGTGAGCAAGGGACCGACATCAGGGCATACCCTGAGAACTTAGGGCGAACAAAGTCAAACACATGGAGATGATGGACAGAGTGCTGAAACTTCTCAAACTCTCGCGCCCAGTCACAGATCTGGGTTGAATGCATCATTGTTCTTTAGCTCGCATCGCCAACCCAGTTCACACACAGCTGGATCACTGACAAACTATCGATGTGAAGAATGTTGACTTACCAAATCATCGAGGTTAAACTGGATTCAAGCTAGCATGGCTGAAGAAGGGTGACATACCCTGAAACCGGTCCCAGTATGCTTGTTTCTGATCCAGGGAGGACCTGGCCTGGCAGGTCTGTCTGGACTGTTCCCATGGGGCACAGGGTCAACACTGATTTGCATATGGCTGGATCCAACCCGGGGTGGCGTAGTGGGCAAACGAACGATGGATTCAACCCAGATCTTTTGACTGGGGGATAATGTTTGCAGTGTCAGCATTCTGTCCATCATTTGTTTGCTGTAACATCTATGGCATTTCTTGTCCTTTCAGAAACAATTCTAAAATGTATTTGCTTCTTCCTGTCTATGGCGGCTTCATCCACTTTTGGCCCTCCTCAAACCAGTGTGTTGCATGTAGCAGTTGGGCAGCAGCATAATTTAAATAGAGATCTGTTAACCTCATCTAGCACAGTTTAAGGGTAGCCAGCTTTGCTCTATTCCTCTTGCCTGCACCAAATATTGAAATCACAATGGTGACTGTCTAATGTGCATAACATGGTTAGGTGTATCTGACAGAATGGTGTTCTGTAAGCATACACAGGCACTTCTGTAGAGACACCATCTTTGCTAATGAGATTCATTAAACTGTTAGATAAAAGAGAGAGGGCATTCAGAAGCCCAGTGAGGTCAGCAAGGCTTCCACCATCCTTCTTTTTGCAAGTATGTTGTTCTCCGAGGTCTCTAGAGACCCAGATCCCTAAATACATAAAACTGCCTGTTTTTCATTCTAGGGGATCAGCCAAGGGTGGAAATGTAGTGTTATGGCGCAAGAAAATGTACATGAAATGAAATGTATTGTGAGAGAGTAACGAAATGTACTATAATGAGATGAGAAGTACTTTCTATAATGAGTGTGAAATGTGGATGGAGGAAGGCTCACTCAATCAGGACGATTAAAAACAGTTACCCGATGGACTGTCACTTGATAAAATTTCATGCAGGTGAGGAAAATCTTTTGAAATACAGCATGATTGTTTACATACCCAGATATGTATGGGTAGGAAATATAAAGAACTGAATTAGGGGTACTTTAACCATGCCCTATTTTTAGGTTAGTTTCTAAGTAGCCTCATGGCCTTCATTTGGGAGAAGAGATTTATGTACATCTGTGAGCAGCCCTTTGTGAATTTGAATTTGTTTTCAGTTTTAGTGTAAGCTATTGTCTTGTTAGGGGCATGGTTTTACACGCTACTTTAAAGATGATTGGTACTGCTAAGGAAATATGATTAAAGCAAATGTTGACATGATGAAATGATGTAGCCCACAGGGGCACAATCAGTAATGGATAAAAAGGATGAAGTATACTTATAAAACATGTGGTAATGCAGCAATATCTTGGAATGCTAATTTTCTCATTTGAAATTGAGGATTTGATGTTATAATGAACTTACTGGGGCATGATTAAGGATTAATAATATGGTAATAATTTGTTTCATGGAACACTGTATATGGTTGGATTGGCATCGCCTCTCAGTTTTGCACAGTTTTGTAATTTATGTGTCATAAATATCATCATGAAATGAAAACCAGATTAACAATGTGAAAATCTATAGTTAAAAGATGGTGAAAAGAGCCATTTTGATATGGAGCTCATTAGATATGATTAGCAGTATGTGTTTTGTGTTTATTGTTGGTTTTAAATGTGATGCCCCAGATGGCATCTGCATTGCGAATAAGGTGGTAACGCCAAAACGCGTTGATGTTGTTTTGCTACTCTGTATGCTGCTTAGATAATAAAGTGTTAGGAGAAGCAGTTCCCTATGTGCCAGACCATTATTGTATGGGAGTGATGTGATACCAAGATGGAGGCTTTGAGAAATGGAAGAGTCAGCATGAGCATGGTTTAGGACTGGATGGTTTCCCCAGAAGACCTAGTCGCAGATGTTGTCCACAGGGTAGTCAACACTGACAATGAGGTAAAATGGCATCCCATAGTAATAGTCACCTTTAGGTATGGAGGATATATTAGCCTTATAAAAATATGGCTGTGAGCTCTGTCATATCAGTTGAAACCTCTTTTGTGAAATGACCTAAAAGCTTCTGGTTGAACAAATGTGAAAAGCAGGACTTATGCTGAAATGTTGGGTCTGCCTAAATGCATGTGCATGGACACCTGTGCCAAAGCAGTCCATTAGGGAAGAGAAGGGAACTTGGGGGCTGAAAAAATTTCCCAGAATACCACAACCAAGACGAACCTGACAGAGTACAGGAGTAGTCTCAAGGGAGGATTTTTGCTAAGCACAGAGAGACTGTCTATCTCTTGAAGGCCATTGGCACCAAAATGAAGTCAAGAGCGAGCACAAGGGTACCAGTGGAACATGTAGGATCTACTGAGAAGAAGGTATCTTGGACGGTAAGGATAGGGATCCAATAACTAAGAAAACCAGAGACTATCTGTCCTCTAGAATTTTAATGTATAGAAAACAAGCGGACCCCAATAGTAAGTCCAGAGGAAATATTAGGCGTTTGTATAGAACAAAGGACTACTGGAGGCCAAAAAGTTACTCTGGTAGCCAGGGCTGCTAGTGAATTAGAGGCAGTATTAATCTGAATCGATAGTCCAGCCAAAACTCCATTCCTTCCTTTAATTTATTTCAGCGTTTTGATACTGTTTCTGTTGTTTTTTCAATATGAAACGTTTTTAATGTCACCTGCACTTCCCCACTTCACGCACTGTCACTTCATATGTGAGCACTAAAACTATTTCAAAAGTACTTGATATCCAATTTATGCCGTTAATAAATATGTTGTCTTTTCGCGTAACCCTGTGTCTTTTAAATAATTACCTACGAAGTCCAATTGAGACTACCAATTCAGATTAACACTGGCTCTAATTCGCTAGTAGCACTAATTACCAGAGTAACTTTTTGGCCTCAATTAGACCTTTGTTCTATACAAACACCCTAGAATTTTCACTTAAACTTTGCTTATGATATTCACTTAGCTGTGCATTTTGGGCAATCCAAAACCTAAGACAGGTTGGTCAATCACTTTTACTGGCCCCAGATGTCTTTAAATGTGAAGAAGTTTATTCATTGCTGCACCACTTGTCAAGACAGGAGTAATACAGTATGGCAACCCGAGATCCTACCTGCAGCGGGGATATCTTTTGAGAGGATGGGTGTTTGACGTTGTTGAGCCCCCTGCATCATTAGACAGCCTCAGGGACAGCAGGTTCATCTGGGCATTGTGGTAGGACCTTGCTACTATTTACCTGAGGTCATACCTCTGAGAACGGTAACTGTACCCTTAGTAGCAAGGGCCCTGCAAGAAATCTTTTCCGGACTAGGGTTCCTCAACCATGCAGTCTCAGATAGGGGATAAACGTTATGTCTAAGTACTTGAAGGCTACATGGGAGGAGCATGGGATATCTTACAAATTCATCACCTCAAACAAATGGTCTTGTGGAGACATTTAGCAAAACTCTATATAACATGATAATAGGGTCATCTAATAAAACTCAAAAAGATGTGGGATGTCCTAATCCCATGCCTTGTATTTGCCTACAGGGAGATACCACAAGAAAGAGTGGGCTTCCGCCACTCTAGGCTTCTATAGGAGCACCCGGTCAGAGGTTTTTTATGTCTAGTCTGAGAAGGGTTGGAGAAACCACGCAAGGAACTCAAACACGGCATTGTTGACTATGTGCTGGATCTGCATTCCACCATGGCAGATCCTAAAGTAGTTGTCATTTGTCAGGAAACAAAGGACAATGAGCTGCATCTCTCCGTTAGTAGGTCACAACCCATCAAGATTGGATGATAAATGATCAAGGAAGAGAAAGTGAAGCGTTGGTTATCTGATTTTTGATTGTATAGTAGGAAAGTAGATCACTTTGCTAAGGAATTTCTAGCAACACCTAAATCAAACAAAGTACTGCAGGGAACACTTGATACTACAACAAAGGTTTCAGTGTCTGACAGAATGTGAAGCTTCTTTGATGTGTGTAATCCCTAGTATCTCATGCTAATATTTTACCGCAAGAAAACCATCCTCTAGCCATACCAAATATCTTAGTGCTGTCTAATCAACAATGAAAACCCATAAAAGTTATTTGAACTCAGGAGAGATAGGAACTTTATTGACTTTGTCCATGCTAAGTCCTAACCTATTTTTAAAAAATAGCCGACAGACTTAGTTCAAGCATAGACTGTCCTCTAGCCATACCAAATATCTTAGTGCTGTCTAATCAACAATGAAAACCCATAAAAGTTATTTGAACTCAGGAGAGATAGGAACTTTATTGACTTTGTCCATGCTAAGTCCTAACCTATTTTTAAAAAATAGCCGACAGACTTAGTTCAAGCAGAAGACTGTCCAAAGGGCTAATTGCCTTTCATATGAAGTCCATTATCATGGAGATGTGATAATGATCATGTCGAAGGACTTAGGGCCCGATTCACAGAACTAACTTAAGACAAAGTCCTAAACTTACTACCATTTTGGTATTCACAGAAGGCACTTACTCATGTCGGTATTCACATAAGGCATTTAGGAGTCCTAAAGTTAGGAGTCCTAAATGCCTTCTGTGAATACAAAAAGTCTTAGTTAGAATTTTTCTCAGTTTAGATTTTACCCCAGAGCTCAGTATTAGGCACCCAGAACCCGCATTTCCATAGGTGGCGATTGCTGAACTTTCTCAATTTGCAATTGGTGTATTATTGTCCCAACAAGCTTCACAGACTGCACAACCTCATACTGTTGAATTTTTCTTCAAAATACGCATGCTTTGTACAGGTTTAACCCCTTCGCCGTGGGGCTAATTCCCCAGCGGTGTGGGGGGGAAGGGAGGCTACGCGCGGCGCCGCGGTGCTCATGATGAGCTCGGCTCATCATGCAGCACTGTGGCACTGTGCTCATGACAAACTGAGCTTGTCATGACCACGCCCATTTTCATAGAACGCTCAGCACAGCAGAGGAATTATCCCCACGTGGGAGCGCTGCGGCAGTCATGACGAGCTCAGTTCGTCATGAGCACATCGCCACTGTGCCTCATGACGAGCTGAGCTCGTCATGAGCATGAAAGGTGTTAAGGCCACAGATGATGAACCACAGAACAGCACTCCCACACACATCCTCTGGGAAAGAAACGAAAAAGATGCAATAGCGTCAGGCAGATTTCATAATTAGTTCCATTCTGCCTCATACAGAAGCTTGAACGGCTGCAAGATCCTGAAATCATCATTTCAGAATGTGCTTTGGAAGGGGGTCATGTATGTGACTAAACCTTAATTGTGCCAGCAGGTACTTCTAGGAGAGCATAATCCTATTCTATCGAGCCAGTACTGTTATTGAGGGCCATCCAGATTAAAGCTGCATAGGCATTTGTCCATAGCTACAAAACATGCACATTATTAAAGCAAACATTCTCTTCCTTCTGAAAGCTACAACCCTTACTCGTTCTCCTGCCACTAGTTAGACTATACTGATAGACTTTGTAAATGATTTGTCGCCAGTTCATGACCAGATCACTATCATAGATCTGTTCACTAAAAGAGAAATTGTTGTCCACTGCAGGATACCCAATGCCAAGGAACTGGCGGATATTTTCATTCAGGTCATTGTAAGACTACATGAGCTTTCTGCTTCAAATAGTTCTGACAGTGGACCTCAGTTTAAGGTTGGATTCAGCAGCTCTGCAGTACCCGTAAAATAAAGAAAATAGCTGGCTTACACCTTTTTAAATGCAAAGGGCCACAGGGTGGGACAAGGGTGGGGGTCAGCACAACCATTTTTAGGGGTGAGGAACTTGCATCCCCTCTCCCTAAACAAGTGTAATGCTCCTGGGACCCCATCCCCAGGGCAAGTAGGAACATTCCTTATAATGGGGCAGAGACACACAAACCCCCCTCCTCAAGCCATTTTTAGGCCCCAAGGTCCCGATTTGGCCAGGGCACTTTTCTTTTATTGGGTTGGAGGCCACATGTCCCTCCTCCTCAAGCCCTTATTCAGCTCTTGTCGACCTCCATTTCTTTTGTATTGAGGTCAGCATACACGTAGTAGGAGCCTTAGTGTGCACTGGGGTACCCATCAGGAAAGTAAAATGGCCGCTCCTGCCAGCACCCACAATAGGTGCATTCTGGGAAACCTGTAGGGGCAACGGGGTCCTTGAAGCTCCCCACCAGTTCAGAAATGTGCATAAAATGTTGGGGTTCAAGTAGCATCAGGACAGCAACAAAAAATACCCCCAACAAATTAAAAATGAGCACTAGGAACCACTGATTTATTATTCATTGCTCCAGGAGATGAGCGCCACATAATGCCCTGAAAGAACTTTTAAATAGTTTTCTATATCCTTGTGTTGCCCCTTTAGGGGCTGGGAAACCACCCAGCAACTTGTTTGATGTTGTAGAGAGATGAAGGGAGAATAGTTCCCCCAGCAATATTTCTTTTTCTTTAAACAGTACATTTCTTGAGAGTTCATATCCCTAACCCCAGGAGAGCTTAGGGCTATTTGCAAAGCACTCCTATCAGGATCTGTATGCTCTACAGCTGAAGTGTAGGGACTCCTTCTGGTAGGTTCTACAGCTACATTTTGTGGCTTGAGACATTTTACAAAAAAACTGAAAGACATGTTTATGTTTATTTTCAAAGAAATACTTTATTTAAAATAACTAGTGACAATAAATATTGTTAAACGTTGTAATATATTAATTTATAAACAGTGTTGGGTTTGGGGCCCACATGGAAGGTTGGGCACTGGGCCTAAGTAGCCTGGCAGTAGACTGTGCGTGGCAGTTGTTGGATGCCTGTTTGGGGTTTCACGGCGATAGACATCTGACTTAATGTTTGAATAAAACACAAGAATTCACTGAAAAACAATGGCTCAAGTGATGTTAGGGTTAGGAACTGAAATATCTTACATCTCATTTAAAAGAACCTTAGAAATTCACAAAACATAACAAAGCTTAAAGGGATGTCCTTAAAATGTAGACTGCTTCTTCTACATTGCAGCAACCACCTGCAATAGTATCGGCACACACTTCCTGACCATCACCTCACTTCCTGAATATCAAATTGCCCTCTAGACCTGGCTGTTCGCACTTTATAAATCCTGATTGATTGACTGCTAATGAACTCATATACCACATCACACATGACCCATTCTATTGCATCATTGATAAGATAAATGCAAAATCTGAAATGACATCATTCATAACAACATTGTACATGGCAGGGGCTCAAGTTATAGTTACTTGAAAAAACTGTTAACTGTTGAATCTCAGTGGTTTTGTTAGTTTAAAATTGTATTTTATAACTAGCATTTTCACCTAACTATATTGTCCCTTCAACCCTTATTGTTTTCTCCAAAGTATGTGATTCACTGGCGAAAACAAAGGTTACAGGGACGTTATAGTTAGGCTCAGGTTTCAATCATACAAAACCAGTACAATTCAGAAATTATATATTTACCTGAGCTAACTATAAATTACTCCCCCACAATGCACTGCTCATGACCTCACACATTCCATCACTCATGATATAGTCAGTGACGTCACCAATGACATCTCAAATGACATCACTAATGACATCATACAGTGAGTGTTTTCTAAGAGTTTGTGAGTGTTAAAAATATATACTAAGCAACTACAAAATTTATATTAGTATGCTAGGTGTACTACAAATTAGTGGTACTACTTCCAACATATATTATGTGAGTGGCTTTGTGACTGTGTGTATCCATTTGTGAGGGGCTTTATCGGTGAACAAGTGTGTGTGTGTGTAGCTGTGTGGTGGAGAGAGTGGATCTGTGAGTGGCTTTATGAATAGGTAAGTAAATGTGTGAGTGACTGTATGGGTAAGTGAGTGGGTATACATGTGGATGTTTGAGTGTGTGAGTGGCTATGTGAGTGACTGCATGGATCTATCAGTGGGTGGTTGAGTATTTGTTTAAGCCTGTCAGTGGGTATACAGGTGGCTGTTTGTGTCTGTGAATGGGGTTGTGATAAGTGGTGTTGTGGGCTTGTGAGTGGCTGTGTGAGTGGCTGTATAGCTGTGGGAGTGGTTATAGTGGTTTCTGAGTGATAGTATTGGTTTGTGAGTGGTTGTGTAAGTGGCTCTTTGAGTGGGTGTTTGGGTAAGTGAGTTGCTGTTTGGGTGAGTGAGTTGCTGTGTGATTTTATACATTCCCGATTGAATGTCTGTGCAAGTGACTTTATGGCTTAGTGTGTGGGAGTGTGAATGCTCATATGGATGTGTGTAAATGTGTACATATTCTATTTCCAAGCTATAATATCCCTGTAACCTTTGTTTTTTTAGTGCATTTCTAGTTTTATGTTATTTGCTAGTTCTAACCATCTTTGTAATCTATATGTTTAAAAATGTTTTATTTCCTAACTTATTTCCTAACCTGTAATCTCTGTTGTGTGCATGAGTATCTCTGAGGGCAAGTGAGTGAGTGTGTGAGTGTCTCAATGGGTGTGTGAGTGTTGAGTGGGTCAGGGAGTGGCTGCATTAGTATCATACTGAGTGTGTGAATAGGTACATGAGTGTTTGAGTGGGTCTATGAGTAGGTGTGTGAGACTCAGAGCACATGCATGAGTGTCTGAGTGGGTCTGAGAGTGGGTGTGAGAGTGTCTGAGTGGGTTTGTGAGTACCTCCATGAGTGTGAGTCAGTCTATGATTGATTGAGTGAGTGAGCGCATGAGTGGGTCGGTTAGTGTTTATGTGAGTTGGTACATGAGATTTTAAGTAGATATGTGAGTCAGTGTGAGAGTGTGTGAATGGTACTGTATGTTGGTGCATGGCTGTCTGCATGGGTTTGTGAGTGGGTTTACATGTCTGAGTGGATATGTGAGTGGATGAATAAGTATCTGACTGGACCTGAGAGTGGCTGCGAGAGCCTCTGATACAGCTGTGAGTGGGAGCATGAAGCCATTATCTGACCCAGGGTGGTGTGGAGTTCAAAAAACGATGGATTTAGGCCCAGATCCTTGTACTGGGGTTAATGTAAGACATTGATCTACATTCTGTCCATCAAATTGTTTTTTGTAATTTTCTCCCTGAGTGTACTGGGGTAGCTCAGACGTGGGTCCCAGAGCCTCCACACCACTGGAGTCAAGCTAGCCGGGCCGGTCCTCGTGTGGTAAAATCGATTACCTATACTTAATTTGCTATCAATAATCAATAAGAATAACTCAGTAAAATAAGAGGCAAAATCCGGGATATTGAGGTTAACTCAAAAGGGTTTTATTCCTGTAAAAGGAATTGGGTTATTGGCTCGAGCCAAGGTGGCATAACCATTCCATCACCACACAGGGTTCAGGAAGGGCAGACAGACAACATATTGTTTACAGAAGTACATATATATAGTCAATGCATTACAATGTATGAGCATATAGTAGGCGTAACAACTTGAAAAAGAAGAGATAAAACATGGAAACGTCATCAAAACGTCATTAAAAAGGCGGTATAATAGGCGTGCATGAAGGCGTACACTAGAAACGTCATTAATCATGAGGTCACAAAATGGGTGGATACATAAGAGAAGTTTGCAATGTCAGCAGAAATATATGGCAGAGATGCGTGCGCAGCAGCTTGACGTGAATCTGACGTATAACCAGAGGGTGAAAGGACTTGACATTTAGCACTACAAGTGTAGACATAAGTGTAGACATAAGTCTGGGATGTCAGATCAACCTAATCCCAAATCGTATCTGGTATCGTATGTTTAAGGAACAGTAGTATCTGGAAGGGAAAAGGTCTCTCGGGCGGAGACTATTCTATACTGTCTGCATGTATGTGTCTACGTGTTGGCATGCAGGGTGAGGGGGCATGGGTCTACCATGGCAACGGAGTCTATGAATTACTTGCACGGAGACAGAAGAACCGAGCCCTCTGCTCCTGCAGCTGGGAGGATGTTTACTTGAGCTACGAGACAGGAATGTGTTTTCGAGGAGTGGAGCAGATAATTCGAAGGTTGAAGACGGTCTTGGCAGGCAGAGGTTAGGCTATGCGCCGGAGCCGCGCAAGGAGTAAGGTGGGGGCCACTGGTACAGAGGTAGCCTGGGCTGAGGCCCTCGGAGTCAGAAAGCAGGAGAGAACTCGGAAAAGGCTCAATGGCATAATCTGGGCCTACTTCGCCAGAGCTGAAAAACGTGTAAAGTGTACCACAAAAAGACGGTGGCACAGCATATATAGAAACTGAATGTTCAATTCGTTCATGGCGGATCTGAAAGAGGACAAGTTAAAGATGGACGCAAATGTATTTGCGTCTTCGTAGCTGGCACAGGAGGGAAATAACATGCACTGCAAGCTAGTACATGGAGACGGTGGGGTACTCGCTGGGGAACACTACTCGATCAGTAACTATATTTCCTCATTCCCTCCTTGTTCCCCACGGACCCTTCATGATACATCGATTCTCATTAATTGATCGACTTGTTCACTTAACATCATTTGCTCTTCTTTCTTTTCGCGCTTTGAATGGGAACTTGAACTTGAACGTGGAACACATGAAGTGGCACACAGGCCGCAAATTGCCGGCCCGCATTGGATACACAGGCAACAACTGAATACTACAAGAAAACCAATACCTAGGAGGGATAGGATCTTCCACCCCCAGGCTGACAACGTTGTCCAGAACCAACCGGACCAAGTCCAGGTGCCTGGAGTCTGATGAATTAAACTTGCAATCTTATGGAGACGTGTAATAGCTTTGTACACGGTTGGCGCGTTATTTGGGATGAAAATACAGCAGCTTGACCCGATGACCTTACAAGCTCCACCCCTATCTGCCAAGATGACGTCAATAACAAGGCGATTTTGAAGAACAACGACCCGCATAGCGGACTGCTCCTCCGTTAAGTTTCCTAGGGCTGAAGTGGTCTCAAGTACCACTGCTTCGAGGGTTCTGGTTAATCTACGGATTAGTTTACTATTTGAAACAGTACCTAGGTAGGGGAAGAAACCTTTATTGAAATCTGTATATTGTTCCCATGTAGTTTCAGTATAATCGACAAGTGGGAGATCTCGTTGATATCGATGCTGAATCAGGTTAGTGTTTCTATGGTAGTCAGGAGGGGCTAGGAAAACAGGTGGCAGAAGGAAGGCAATATAACAGGTGCCATCCCAGTCTAAAGGTAAACGGACATATGCAGTATGACCACAAACAAAATAGGAATGGCGTAGAGCCCTAAACGTGGATCTACCAAGATCAGTAAATTCGACTACAGTGGTACATTTACTATGACCTACGTGTACAGAACCATTCTTGCGAACACATAGTTCACCAGTAACAGGCAATACTGCCATAGCAGGTAGAACAGGAGCAGTTTCGGATTCGACAGATAAAATCATGAAAGTGACTGTGTAATTTCCTAACCCATATACTTCGTTTTCTAGATCAGTTCCAGTGTCAACGGGGAGTCCCTCCTTGTCAGGGTAGCATACCTTAAGCAGGACTAAGTTCAGGTTTCCCCAAACCCAGTTACCTTCATAAATAGCAGCAGTAGAGACTAGGGAATTGAGCATTTTAAACCATGCACCACATGTGCCATTGTGAGTGAACGGGTACGGGAAAAGGGGCAAAACGCCCTTGTTTTCTTGGTAAGGAGGGAGTCGACCACATATCCAACAATTTGTAGCATTGGTAGTCTGATGGGAGTGATGTAACATACTAATGAAAGTGTTGTTGCGCAGCGCAAGTCTATATGATAATTCATGAGGCGGTAATTCACTAAAAGAATGTTCAGTAGTAGCATTATAAGTAGATTGTGCACGCTTGAATATAGGATAGTATATATGAAGTAGAATACCAGCAGTGATAACCAGCAAACATAGGAAAAACATAACAAGTAGTGTCACTATACAGCGACTACGAAGTGATTTACAATACGCCTTTTTCTTATGTTGTCTTTGTCTATCTCTCTCTCTATCTCGATCTAGGGGATACATGTCAGAAACTAATTTAACCGATTCACCTAGGGGAGGACTTAAACAATTAAACTGTCTGACTTGCTAGATCGTAACTTTTGTCTGTAAGTTTCTGAAGCAGTTTTCTCAACCAAAGGGAGTTTCGTATCAGTTTGTGGAGGAGGGCAGGGCTTAGTGTCCAAGTCCGAAGGAAGTCCAAAGTATTTTTTAATATGGCTGGAATGCAGCCATCCCTTCCTGCCCTCTAATTTAACAGCTGTCCTCGTCGTGAGCAGAACCAACTTCGGCGATTGCCAGCGGGGCTCCAGTGGACTCTTCCGATCAAAGTTCCTGACGTAGACGTAATCACCAGGAACCACCTCATGGGGCTTCGTCTCGGTGTTGTCGGGAAAGGCTGCAGCTACCTGTGAACGACAAGATTGTAGTGCAGACATCAAGGAGGCAAGGTAATCTGTCAGCATAAGACAATCAACATCAGTGATTTTACGCGGAATGGGCGTCCCCCACATATTCGGTGGCCTACCGAAGACCACTTCATACGGGGATAGTCCAGAACGGGAATGGGCCACCATCCTCATATAGAAGAGGGCGACCGGCAAGGCAACTATCCAGTCTATACCTTTATCTCTACAGATCTTGGAAAGTCGGATTTTCAGTGTTTGATTATGGCGCTCCACGAGACCTGCTGCCTCGGGATGCCGGACACAATGGAACTTCCACTGGTAACCTAACAGAAGTGTAATATGTTTCACAAGTTCGGATGAGAATGGCTGACCATTATCTGAGTACACGATACGGGGCAAACCATACCGCGGGAAGTATTCACGAACCAACTGCTTGGCAGTGGTCGGAGCAGTGTAATCGGGAACTGGGTATGCCTCTATCCATCGGGAAAGAGCACACACGACTACGAGAACATACTTGAATCCTCGACAACGTTCCATCTGGATATAATCCATCTGGAGGACTTCAAAAGGGTGGTCGGGAGGCTGAAATCCACCTTGTTCTACGGGGATGCTTTTACCTGGATTGAACTGACCACAAATCATGCAAGTACGCACTTTCTGTTTGGCTGCTGCCCGTAAGTTTTTATTGGACCATATGTGTTGAATACTGTCTAGCATTGCTTTCTCACCAAGGTGTGCAGGACTATGTATTGTATTAATGATAACTTGTACCATAGAATCGGGGAGAAACCATGTAGATTTTCCCTTCGTCATCCATCCCTGGTCTGTTTGGACCCCTCCTAGTCTAGTCCATTCCTTAATTTCATCTGGTGTTGCATGTGACTGTATGTCGATCACATCATGTGCGGGATCCCTAACTGTCATGCAGTGTGCTGGTACCTCTATTTGTGTCTGATCAGTTACATGAGTTCGGTTTTGAGCAGTTTGCTTTGCTGTTCGGTCTGCCAGGTCGTTACCCTGGGAAATGACATCAGTAACCTTAGTGTGTGCTTTGCATTTCATGATAGAGATTGCAGTAGGTAGATGTATTGCGTCTAACAGAGCTTGAATAAGGGGACCATGTTGGATGTTGGCACCGTGAGAAGTTAAGTAACCTCTCTCTCGCCAGAGGACTCCAAAGTCGTGAACGACTCCGAATGCATAACGTGAATCAGTATATATGTTAACTCTCTTATTTCGGGCTTGAATACATGCTTGTGTCAGAGCAATAAGCTCTGCGGCTTGAGCTGACAAAGTGTCGATACAATTTGTTTCAATGACTTCCGTGTCTGTCGTGACGGCGTAGGCTGCCACTAATTCACCTGTCTTTGTTCTCATACATGAACCATCCACATAAAGTGTCAGGTCTGGATCTGGTAACGGAACGTCTGTCAAGTCTTGTCTGGGTTTTGTTGTGATAGTAATAACTTCGATGCAATCATGTGCCAATGGATCTACTCCATTTACTGGCAATAACGTGGCAGGATTCAATGTGCTGCAGCGTCTGATTTCGATGTGTGGCTGAAACAATGTCAATTCATAACCTGTTAATCTTGCTATGGTCAGGTGTTGGGTTTGAGTCCGATTCAAGAGGACTTCTACAGAATGTGGAACCTGTACTGTCAATGGATGTCCTAACACGATAGAATCACTCTGTCTAATTGCTAAAGCTGTCGCTGCAACAGATTTCAAACATGCTGGAAGGGCTTGTGCTACTGGGTCTAATGTACTGGAAAAATAAGCACAAGGCTTGTGTGAACCTGCTTGTTCCTGGGTGAGGACTGACAATGCAGTACCTTCACGTTCTGTGACAAAAAGTGTAAAAGGCTTACTGTAACATGGTGTTGCTAAAACAGGTGCTTGACATAAGGCTTTCTTTAAGTCCTCAAAAGCTTGTGTATGTTCCTGAGTCCAAGGGAGGACAGACGAAGTCGCTGCCTCCTGTGTTGTTAACTGAATGAGTGGCTTTGCTAGAAATGCATATTGGGGAATCCATTGTCTACAGTATGAGGTGAGGCCTATAAAGGCCCGTACCTCCTTTTGTGTTCTGGGTGGTGACATGTTTGCGATTAACTGAATGCGGTCAGGTGTGAGCTGTCTCCCCACTTTGGACAGCAAGTGACCCAGGTACACAACTTGCTGAACACAGAATTGTAGCTTCGAAGGAGACACCTTGTGTCCCTTGTCAGCCAAGAAGTGCAAAACAATCAAAGATGCATTTTCACATTCGGGTTCGCTTCGAGCGGTGATCAGCAGATCATCGACATACTGAAGCAGAGCAGTGTGAACTGGCATGTGGATGCTATCGAGTTGTTTTTTCAATGCTTGGCTATAGATACTAGGGCTTTCTGTGAATCCTTGAGGTGCACGGGCAAATTTAAAAGATCGTCCATTTAAACTGAATCCGAACAGAAATTGGCTCTCCGGATCAATAGGGACACTGAAGAAAGCATTCTTGAGATCGATTACAGTAAAGAACGCTGCTTCGGAATCAATAGCTGTCAGCAACGAGGAGATATCTGGAACCACAGGGTACTGTGGTACAATTCATTTGTTCAATTCGCGTAAATCAATAACCAATCTATAAACAGGTGGAGCGTTTGGGTCAGTACGTTTGAGGACAGGAATAATAGGAGAATTACATACATTGGAGTCGGTTTCCACAACCACTCCTTGTGCGATTAGCTCGTCAATGATTCTCAGTAAAGCCACTACAGCATCTGGGGGTAACTTGTATTGTCGAATTCGTGGTAATACCACTCCTGCTTTAAGTGTGACTCGATACGGGGTAATGTGCATGCAACCTACATCAGTGGGGCCCTGAGCCCACAGGTGGGCAGGGACGTTCTGTAGTCGGGGATCCATATCTCTCAATACATAATGGCCTTTGAAATCTCGCAAAAATAATCGTACTCCCTCGGGAGAACAGCAAATAATGGCTCCTAGAGCTTTCAGTGTTTTTATGCCTAATAGATTTTCTGGACAAGATTTCGTGAGCAATAAATCTGTAGTCCGTGTCAGAGGACCTACTGCAAGAGGGAGGGGTTGTGATACTTCGTTGATAATGGGTTTTCCCGAAAATCCAAGGGACACGTTCTGTGAGCCTGAGAGGGGTGCCCCTGGTACTTCATTGTGACTTATCGTGGTTCTGCTTGCCCCTGTATCAATGAGAAACTTTCTGTCTTTCCCTAAAACTTGACTATGTACGTAAGGACCATTCTGATCTACAGGAACTTCAATAAGGGGCAAGCGGAATTCACTCTCTAGGCTGTTTCATGTGTATCGCTGGTAATCAGGGTAATCGTTCTGTGCATACTGATACATTTGCTGTGTCGTGGTTTGTGTTGCAGTAATGGGCTGTTGTTGAGGTATCGCTACTGTCTGTGAAGGAGCTGGCATGGGTGCGTTCTGCTGTATATTCTGGGGTACTTGTTGTGAAGTCTGATCTTGTCTAGGAGGACGCGGTCTCTCTTTTGTCTTGCCCGTGGCAATATTATGTTTCAAAACGGAACATTCATTTATATAATGACCTGGCTGCTTGCAATAATTACATACACCCTTTACGGGAACTGACGAATTACCAGATTGGTTCGCACCCTTTTTCTGACCATCAGCAGGAACCGACTGAGCAACTAACATTTTCATTTTTGTATCTTTCATACGTCTCTGTTCGTGTTCTTGTTCTTCTCTAAGTCTATTCTGGTGATACTGTAACATTTGTAACATTTGCGAAGGGGTGTTAGCTTGCCAAGTGCTTTCTACTTTCAGTACTCTGTTCTTGACCTGGGGTAGGGAATTCTCGACTAATTTCGTTACAAAAAGATGTGGATATGACTCGCTACTTGCTTTCAGACCGCTGTTAATACCAAAACATTTCTCAAATCGTGTGTAAAAATCACTAGTGTCTTCATCAGGTTTCTGTTTGCACGCTGAAATTGCTCCCCAATCTTCCTTTTTCGTACTCAATAAACGTGGCAACACTTGTACCAATAAACCTGGTAACACTTTAACTTTATCTCCAAGCCCTAGGCCTGGCACTCGGGTATTCTCTTCCTCCTGTAACGCAGCCCAATCAATCTTTGCATCTCCCACCTCCCACTCTTTTTCTTTGAGTTTTTCGTATATGCCTGAGGGTAGTAATACTTTCAGGATTTTCATGAGGTCGGGATAAGTGTAATCGCCCATTAATAACATATCTTTTATTTCGCGGTGAAAACCTGCAGGGTCTTTATCGTGACTGGGTACTAGTTTCTTCATTTCCAGCAATTCGATTTTGGTTATAGGTGTATACACAAACACGCGTCTAAGCGTGTGGTCTGCGTTCTGTACGGGGTGCACTTCTCGCAACGGGTTCTGTCTATCCATGTAATACATGGTCTTTCGTTCCATAATGGGTGCTGCGTTAATCTGCGGACATAAGAATGTACTATACTTGTGACGGTGTTCTAGAATTACTTTAATCAGGTCAGTACTTAGACCTTTCCATCTGTTCGTGACCAGTTCTATTAGTATATCGCGCAGGGGACCTGGATCAGAATGTTGGCTTTTATATAATAAGAGCAAATGCTGTATCATGTACATACCAGCTAAACGCTGTTCACTCGGTGTCAAGTTCAGGAACGTATGCGCTAATGCATCATCACCATATTTCTCAGAGTTGTCAGCCCATTGCACGGCTGACCTGGCTAATTCTTGTTCATCCATAGAATCGAGTACATGATACCCCAAGCGCTCTTGGAGTGCTCGGTCGGTGGCTTGGAATAAGTGTTCGGGTGTTTTAGGATTACACATGGCTTCCTGATATATTCTTTTACATTCTGGGCGCACTGGGCGCACTGGATTATTAAACGGTCTTCCTTTACCTACATACGCTACCATTTCTCTAACTGGTGTTTCTGGTTCTTCCTCTGCCTCCTCCTCTGTGAGTTCTTGTTTATCTGCATCTATGTCTGGTGCAGCCTGTCTTTTCTCGTGCATCTTAGTTATTGAAGTTCTGATTCTTCGGTACATATTCTCTATACAAGCTTCTTTGTCATGCTGTCCATCGGCTATATGTCGGCCCCATTTGTGGAGCGCTTTCAAATCTTCCGGGTTCGCACCCGGCCTATCTGCTTCTCGAATAAAACAGTTTATAAGAAACCGTAATAACTTGGCTTTAGTATCCACTTTCTGATGAGCCATGGCCTCCTTAATGCTTTCAGGCCCTACTCCTGTCTGCACAAACTTATATATTCGATCCATATGTTCTGTCATTTCAGGTAGTGTCATTAGGAAGTTCGTGACTCGTCGTAAACGTACTGATGCAAGTAACATATCCACGTCATTCTTTCTACCAGGTACAGGATCATATCTACAATCTGCAAGGCGATCTCCATAAAATGTAATATCTGTTCTAGGTGTGCGCTGTTGCGCTATTTCTCTAAGACTCAGGCGATGGGTTGGTGGCGGAGTCTGGTAACCTGCCCCTCCGGACGCGCCTCCTGAGGCACCGGCTCCGAAAGGGTTAGTCAGATCTGTATCAAGGGAGGTAGGAGGAGGTAGATCAGGAGGAGGATTCCGGGGAGGAGTAGCTTGTCGGGGAGGAAGGGCATAAGGATTCAGACCATTCGGCGCAGGCACTGGCGCAGGCAATGGGGTATTAACATAGGTGGGAGCTACTTCGTCTAGATAGGAAGAAAGGAATACATCCTTTGCTGTCCTCGGATGTGTCTTAGTCGGGAGCAATGGGGGTGGTAGGTCCTTCGGTATTTCTGGAGAGGCCTTAGGCAGGCCTTTTGATAAGATGGGGAACATGCCATTCATAAGCGTATTACGCTGTCTGTCTACTTGTTCTAATTTTACTCTGATACCTTCCTCAACTAATGCGTTTTCTCGGACCTTATCGGGTTCCTCCTTACTCTTTTCTTCTAGTCTGTGAGCTTTTTCTGTGCGCCTATGCGACTCTTTACGCCATAACTCGATGGCATCTTTCTGTGACTGTCTGGCTTTCTTTTTCCATAATGCTTCTTCTACTCTCATGATGCATTCTGCATCCCATGTCCCTGCAGCGGGCCATCTCTGATTCTCTGACAGTTCTTTAGTGTAGTCTACCCATAAATCGAGAAATAAAACAGCATCTAGGCCGTGTTTATGGTACATAAAGTACCCTGGAGTGTCCCTAGGTGGAATGGGAACAGCTTCTTCTAGAACCCCTTTTCGGGTTTTTATTTGTCTTAGTTTGGAGAACAACGGCATTCTGAAATCTGGCTACTTGGTTCTTACTCAGATATGAACACACTATACATAAGACACGTCTAAGCACAACAATGAAAATCGGACATTCACTCATACCACGACATTTGAATGACACATTAAAACATTTCAAGAACGAACCACATTAATAGATAACAGTGACAAGTGCAACAGGATGTACCGCTAAACGGCACGGATACACCTTACAGGTGCAAACTAGATATACTGCTATACAGTACAGATACACTGCTAAACAGTGCAGAACAGGCTCGTGTACCCGAACCCGTCTAGACCGGCACAAACCAATGCGCACGTCAGGATGCGTCCCTAGCAACGGTACTCACCAGGAAGCACGGAAACAGAAGGCCTCGGAAACTCTGGACTGGACTCGGACTCGGACTGGATTCGGACTTGGCGCAGATACTTCGGAACTTCGGAACCTGGCGGGCCTCGGTATACCACGGATCTTGCTCTCTCAGCTAGGCTCAGTTCGGGATCCTCCGCACTCCTCACCGCCTCGTCTGGGTGTCGATCGCAGCCTCAGTCACCTCCGTTGGCCTGAGGGAGATACAGGAAATCCTGCGGGTACGCGTAGTTGTCCGTCCGGCTGTGGCAGGGGGCCAGGCCTGCAACGCACCGCCGGCGCGTGGGGTGGGGGAGGGGTCCCTGTTCGGGCGCCAGAACTGTGGTAAAATCGATTACCTATACTTAATTTGCTATCAATAATCAATAAGAATAACTCAGTAAAATAAGAGGCAAAATCCGGGATATTGAGGTTAACTCAAAAGGGTTTTATTCCTGTAAAAGGAATTGGGTTATTGGCTCGAGCCAAGGTGGCATAACCATTCCATCACCACACAGGGTTCAGGAAGGGCAGACAGACAACATATTGTTTACAGAAGTACATATATATAGTCAATGCATTACAATGTATGAGCATATAGTAGGCGTAACAACTTGAAAAAGAAGAGATAAAACATGGAAACGTCATCAAAACGTCATTAAAAAGGCGGTATAATAGGCGTGCATGAAGGCGTACACTAGAAACGTCATTAATCATGAGGTCACAAAATGGGTGGATACATAAGAGAAGTTTGCAATGTCAGCAGAAATATATGGCAGAGATGCGTGCGCAGCAGCTTGACGTGAATCTGACGTATAACCAGAGGGTGAAAGGACTTGACATTTAGCACTACAAGTGTAGACATAAGTGTAGACATAAGTCTGGGATGTCAGATCAACCTAATCCCAAATCGTATCTGGTATCGTATGTTTAAGGAACAGTAGTATCTGGAAGGGAAAAGGTCTCTCGGGCGGAGACTATTCTATACTGTCTGCATGTATGTGTCTACGTGTTGGCATGCAGGGTGAGGGGGCATGGGTCTACCATGGCAACGGAGTCTATGAATTACTTGCACGGAGACAGAAGAACCGAGCCCTCTGCTCCTGCAGCTGGGAGGATGTTTACTTGAGCTACGAGACAGGAATGTGTTTTCGAGGAGTGGAGCAGATAATTCGAAGGTTGAAGACGGTCTTGGCAGGCAGAGGTTAGGCTATGCGCCGGAGCCGCGCAAGGAGTAAGGTGGGGGCCACTGGTACAGAGGTAGCCTGGGCTGAGGCCCTCGGAGTCAGAAAGCAGGAGAGAACTCGGAAAAGGCTCAATGGCATAATCTGGGCCTACTTCGCCAGAGCTGAAAAACGTGTAAAGTGTACCACAAAAAGACGGTGGCACAGCATATATAGAAACTGAATGTTCAATTCGTTCATGGCGGATCTGAAAGAGGACAAGTTAAAGATGGACGCAAATGTATTTGCGTCTTCGTAGCTGGCACAGGAGGGAAATAACATGCACTGCAAGCTAGTACATGGAGACGGTGGGGTACTCGCTGGGGAACACTACTCGATCAGTAACTATATTTCCTCACTCGGATGCTTGATTCCGGTCTGGGAAAGATATGGCTGTTGTAGTTCGGACTGGACTGTTCCCATGGGGCACAGGGTCAGAGCTGATTTGTAATTTTCTACTAGTAATATTTCAAGCAGTGATAATAAGGACATTCCTGAGACTTCAACCCTTCCCACACCTGAGGATACATTTTTTCGTAGAAGTGTGCAGATTGCGCCGTGGGAACAGGGATTCAGAAAGGAATCGGGAATTAAATGCACAAAAACCAGGAGAGGGGGGAGAGGTAGGAGGAGGACAGGGAGGAAGAGTAGGGATAAGACTGAGATCCTGGAAACCCTAGCGGTAGGAGATGATGCTGGTATTGATGATATTAAAGTTGTGAACCTGTCTTCATTTGAATTGTCTAATGATATGAGAAGTCTACTTGGTAAAGGGATGGGTTTTTGTCCAATGACTACGAATGATTGGTATGTTACTAAAATCGATTTATTTAGATTTGTGCGGAGACTCAAACTAAAGACATTTTTTGCTAATGTACATTTTATAATGCGGCGCACCATGGTGCAAAAACGGCACAGATGCGTGACGCATCTGTGCCGGTAATGTGGCGCATTGCTGGAGCTGCGTCGCAAGCGCGACGCAGCTCCAGCAAGGCTCGGGGGTGCCCCATTTTAACAATGCTGCATCAAGACCTACGCCTGCTTCAAGCAGGCGCAGGCTTTTGACGCAGCATTGGCTTAAAAGTGACTGAGTGAAATCTCATAGATTTCACTCAGCCACTTTTGCGAGGCGCACCTGCCCCGGAACGCCCACCCTGCGCCGGAACGCCCACAAGCGGCGCAGGGCTTTACAACGTGATGCATCTGCCTAGATGCGTCACGTTGTAAATCGTTCGTAGGGATGCGCCACGTTTACGCCGCCTTGCGTGACGCAACAGCGGCGTAAACGTGGCGCAAGGGCCTCATAAATCTGCCCCATGGTTTATACTATTTGGTTTGATAGTTGTGTTAATTGTGGCGCATATACTACATAAAGAAGATGTGAATAGTTTTTACAAAGTGCATATTATTCTGTGCACATATGGCTACGTATATACCTTAGTAACATTTATGCACGCATGGAGGACATACTGTTTATTACCATTAGCTGGTATTGCTGCTTTCATTTTAATGCAGTGAGTGTTTATTTACTATGTTAGTTTGGGTGTTGTGATTCGAGGTTTAAGGTTTATACCATTATATCTAGCCATTACAAGATGGCGCCCGTTTGTTTTAATTTTTTGGCGGAAATGACTGATGATGGTTCTCGGTAAAGAGTAGCTACTCGCAATTTCAAATGCACATTATTATTTAAGTTAGATACTAGTGAAGATTTAAGTATATACCCTAATGTCATTGTGTAGGCGGAGGTAAGATTAGCTCATGTTAACGCGTTAGCATGTTTCGAGACGTATGTACCATTCCAAGATGGCGCATGCGTTTGGTTACTATTTAAAGCCGCTCCAAGATGGCGCCCGCGTAGCACGCGGAATTACGGATGTACGATACGCTAGGAGATTGCAAAATACAAGGTGAATAGCAAGTTATACTTATGAGCTTATGGGCTCAAACACTCAATTATTTCTTTTGGCAATATTAGTTAGATGTACAGAACTTACGCTTTATTATATTTGGCAGGTATAATTACAGTGAATGACGATTTACATCGTGGGACTAAGACTATTGGATGTATAAAAGCGGCATACAGATAGGTAAGGGGATGACATCAATCGTGTTTTTTTAAATATGCTTTGTTGCATCACCAAAGAATGGTGAAGTTACTTTTTGTTATGTTTGACTTACAGTTGCTGCCTTACTTTATGAGATTTGAGGTTACTACCCATTCTTCATACATGTGATGATGATAGTATTAAGACGTGCTACAAGAGATTTGTATACCCTCGTGGGTGAGGTACTATGTTAGTTGTTTGCGCCTTTACTTATCATTGAACCCTTGTGAATGGCTTGTGATTAGGGTACTTTGATTTTTCAGACAGATGAGGATGCGTTCATACTGAGACTTGATGAGTATTTAAGTTATTCATATTACTGGTATGTTTTTACTACGTTGCTGACTCATCTATTTACCTTACACTGGGTTTCACACTTTGGACTGCCTACTTGGCGAATTATTCTGTTATGCTGTGGTGATTCAACTTTTCACGCTTGGTATTTGGGACTTCTTTCAGTTTTTACGTTTTCTCTGTGTTACACGGTTCGGTAACTTTGAGAAGTAACTTTTACCTATGTTAATGTTATAATTGTGGTTTTGCCATAAGTGTTGGTATTACAAACCTAAACTTAGGTTATTGTAATTACTTGCAGCCCTGAAGAAGTCTTATTGTCAAACAAAGACTAGACG
Source organism: Lissotriton vulgaris (assembly GCF_964263255.1). Classification (NCBI taxonomy): domain Eukaryota; kingdom Metazoa; phylum Chordata; class Amphibia; order Caudata; family Salamandridae; genus Lissotriton; species Lissotriton vulgaris. The sequence goes on from NC_141691.1 coordinate 467,029,289, forward strand.
AAACACGTGTTGGCTGTATTGCTGTTCAAGAATTTCCATTGAATTAGATGACCGAATAAAAGAAGGGATCTGAAGAAGCTTACTTACTTTGTGAATTTCAAAGTGGACTGGATTTTGAGTGCTTGGTGAATTTATGTACTGTTGCTAGCCATCCTTTGGCTATTATAAGAGTCTTGGTGACAGACTCTTGTTCACTTTGAGCACCTTCCTACATGTTGATTTGATTGAATTATACACGCTGTGCACTCCATGTAAACTGTCACCTCTTCTGTGCACAACAAAACTGTACTTGCCATTTATCTAACAAGAGCAGACTGTTTTGCACAAAATATCCACGCAAGAGGAGTTCTTTATACTAGTAAATTTGGAAGTGCTACCTCCTTCAGCAAATTTCTAGTATGTATTCTACCCTATAGCTGCGTAATGGAGCATGAGGAACTGTCGCCAGTGACCTTGTGTGCATTTTGGCAATATGAATGCTCCTGGCGTGTCTTTATCCAGAAATATGTTTTAACATGAATCCTCTTATAGAAAAGACGACGAGTCTACAAAAAAGTATTTATCCACCAAACAATGGTCCTTCTCCCTATCTATATGAATTAGGTGCTTCTTTGTTTGAAGGATATGTCCTCATATTCCTCGGCATCAAGAACTCCACAACAAAGTCGCTGGGGAGCTGCTTGTTAAGCTGTCTGTCAGCCTGGGCAAAAGGCAGGAATACCTTTGGATGATACTAAGACGGGAAGGGCCAAGCGGGAAAGCTTCCAAGTGATTTTCAGATTTGTATACTCCTAGTAATTTAAAGGGAGAACCATGGACCTGGCTTAAATGTAGTGGGGATTAAGATGGCGCACTCCCCTCCTGTGACGATTTCTGCCAGGGACCCAACCCCTAGGGCCCAGCCAAAATGTAATGGGGGGCCGTTTTAGCCCTGGGGTCCCCATCAGCCTGAGCCCAGCTGAAATGTAATTGGGGTGTAGACACTTGAACCCCCTTCTTAGGCCAATTTTGGACCCTCGGACCCCATGCTCCTGGGCCGGGCCATGTCCCCTGGGTGCCCTAGAGCACACTCAGGGCACCCAATGTTCCATGGGAGGGCAGGGGGAGCCTCAAGGCCCTGTGATCCTAGGCAAATCCCTTGCTCTCTGCGTGCCAAACAAAAATTAATGTGTCAGTCTGTAATGTAACTTGTGCTCATGTGAAGCACTCTGATACCTTCAGGTTGAGTTTGCACCATATACAACTCTCTCACCCCCAAAAAGTCCATATACAACTGGTGAATTCCCTCTCACAGGGCGTTGTGCAAAGAGTCCTAAATACTTTTGTGGAGTGGATGGTTTTTGTGTGGGATGGTCGAGTGTTGGTCTTCCAGTTTAGGACATGTTCCAATGCCCTTCACCGTGCAAACCTATGGATGCCATTCAGAGTGAAGTGTTGTAGAATGTAATTAATTAGAATGTAATTAATTTTAAAAAACTAGTTACTTTACTACTGTGGTACTACTGTGGTAATGGGAAGAGAACAACCCTAGAAAAATATTTGCGAAATGTACTGTGGTACTGTCAAAGTTACCAAAGCAAATAAATAAAAAACGTGACTATTTTTGAGTTTTAATATGATGCATTTGATAAAAGTATAGAGCAATTAAAAAATTAGCTATATGTGTTTTTCTAATTTGAAAAGTAAAACACAAAACTATAATTTATCACTTTATTTATGTTATATAAACACAATTCCTTTTTAAATGTTTAATATATTATTTGATGGAAATAAGTTAAGTAAGATTCTCTTGAAATATGTAGTTACAGAGTTATATTGAATATATTTAACATTCTAGTCATTTTCAGCTGCAGCCTTCATGGAATAGATTGTGATGTGATATACATAGTAAACCAGCTGAAGTAGATTGTTCTTAGGTATTCCTGGAACACTGAACAGAGGTTACAGTAAGTTCAACAAATTGTTGATGTTTCCAATATAGTTTGGAGAACAAGCTTTACTCTGATTGGGTGCAGGGTTCTGTGCTTTACAATAGCTATATTTCTTTCATAACCCTTGCAAGATGAATGGCAGTCATGCATTTACAAGTAGGGAAATATGTAAAACAATATTGTCTTTTTAAATGAGATTTTGAAAACTGTAAGTTTGCTTCATTTGAGTAGTAGTGTATAGTAGTGTAGATAAAAAAAATGTGCATTTTACATTTTCCTTATAGTAGTGTGGTACTGACTATGACTAGTGCTGGAGAGTTTACAGAGATTGTAAGTATTGTGTTTGGAGCTTAGAAGACACATATTAGCAATATGGTGCTCAGCAGTGGTGCAGTAGAGTGTAAACAAAAGTGAATTGGTTATTTGAAAATTGATCCTTGTATGGTATCTTTACCTACATGAACAACCAAACTATTTTATATTGCCAAGACACAATACAAAAAGATGTTTTAAGGAATGCACTATTTAATGTATGCCCTGTGACATTTTATATTATTTACTTACAATATAACCTATAATATTTCAATGTTTAGGATCATCTTAGAGCCCGATTACAATGCAGTAAGAAATGTCCGTCGGCTGGAGCCATTCTTACTGCAACATAATCTCCTGTTTGGAATAATTTACAACTGACCCATTCTGATGGAGTCATCAGGAGATTATTCCAAGCAGGAGTTCTGAATGGCATACAACAGGCTTGGAGAGCCCATCAGCCATTCAGAAGACTTTCTTTAATCCCTCAGCTTGCTCTTTCTGGCAAGGGGTTAACGATAGCAGCCTCCCACTGCCTTTCTGTGACAGCCTTTCTGACACAGAAAGGCAGTGGGAATATGTCTTTGGAGGTTCCCAGCAGGGTCCCCATGGGAGCAAGGTTGCTGAATGACGGCCTAGGGGGCCCCCTTGGTGTCCCCCGTTCAGAATTCGAGCTCTCATTGTACAGAATAGAAATGCAACCAAACAGGGTTCAGTCTAATTCTAATTCCTGGGCTGGAACCAATGACAGGAGGTTGTTTGGTTCCAGTTCCAAACCGATGTTGGACGGACTGCGGTCCGTCCGATATTGGAATTATGGCTTTAGTGTGTCTTTTACAGTTGAGTTGTTACACACTATAAAGGTCATTAAACTATACTGAGGTAAGAGGTGTCCAATAGAGATCCTACTCTTTGGTGGGTCCTGTATTCTGAACCTTCCAACATCCCATTTCTTTCTGTATCCATATATGAATTTCCCTCTAATTTCAGCTTCTCTTCCTCCCATTTCTTTGCCAAATCATGTTTTCATACATTCTTCTACTTTATCTATCCTTGTTGCTGAGTTGTGCTTTTCTATACTTTCTTCATGTCACTCATTTCTTTGTTCAGTTTTAGAAAACACATGCCTTTGGAAGGTGCTGCTGATTACTGTTAATAGTCAGACTGTGAAAAGTGGTTTAATTTATTGAAATGTCATGCCCATGACATTTTCCCACTGACCCTTGAAAAGAAGCTACAGTATAATGCTGAATTATTAAGCACTAGAGGTAAAGTTCCTAAGCATATCTGCTCTGTAAAATGTTTGGAGTGACACTGTGTCAGAACCCCAAAATTGAATGGTCAAGTGATTTCCACTTTCCAGTGGAAATCACGCAAGAAAAACAACGTTCATTTTCCTTTGCGCAATAAATGGAGAGTACTGGTTCACGATATGAACCTCAAGATGGCCGCCACTAATGATTGCGGGTTGGCGGTCTAGTTGTTTGCAGATTTGCAATTGCTTCAAGAGATGTGAAGCGCGCGAATGCCAACCGCCGCGCACTTCACCTGTTCCAGAGTTCCCTAGAAGTAATTTCGAGAGCGGTTTTGACACGCAGTAATATTTAGGGCATTTGAAGTTCGCAGAGAGACAAGTTTATGAGTGTTAGAATTCCTAAATTTTGAGTAGAACTTACCTGGTAGTAGAATCCTTTCACCAGTCTTCACGAGGCCTCCACTGGCAGCAGTCTGCTCTGAGAGAGAAGCAGCACGGCGGCAACAGACGAAGAGAAAAGAAGATCCAGATAAGTCATTGATTTGGCAACAAATATGTGTACACAGTAATTATTAATGGTTACTGACTACCTTGAACAAGAAATGAAAAGCGCTTACCTGAGTAAGGAGTTCACAATAGATTTCTGAAAGAAGAAAAGAAGAGGCCATTACTAAATATTGTTATAGAACGTAGAATAGGTTTATTTACACTTATAGAGTAGAGTAGTCGCAAGAGAATTAGGATAGAAGATAATTTACAAATAGGCAAATAGGCACATATAAAATTAGTGTTAGGAAGTAGAACAGTGAAGAACTTACCAAAATGAATATGGAAGATGTACAGCCTTCAAACATATAAAAAGAGGTAAGAGTCCTTAACCTTAGGAGTTGTGGAAAGACAGAAAATAATCAGAAGTTAATAATTAATCTCATTAATGTAGGTTTACACAAAAAAGATAAGAAAACCCTCAAAAAGACATAAGAGAAGAGAAGCACATCTCTGGACAAATTAGGTAAAGAATTCCACGGAGTAGAAATAAAATAGAATAGAGTAGTGTAGGAACTTGGAGAATAACTTTTCTGCTATCATTCTCTAGGTTTCTCTGAATTCGAAGTCTGCAGGCCGGACTAGACAAGAAAAGCAGAGGAAGAGTTCCAGAGCAGTCTCTTCTACCATTTTCTTATTTTATCCACTCCCTCTTCCCCCTGGAGGTTTCCAGAGAGTGACCTGACCTATCCAAGATGGCACTCCCCCTCGGCCCTCGATCACGATAATAGTCTAGATAATGTTAAAAAGGAATTGAAAAATACAAAAAAGTGCAAAGTCAAACAAAGTAGAGTGTCGTTCTGAAATATGTAAAATAACCCTCACATTCTCAAATCACTAGCGTTCACACTTATAAAAAACACAAAAGTTCATAATGGTCATTGAGACCCCCTGGGATTACGATCCCTAGCTTAAGGATCCACTGTGTCTCTTTACGTGACAGTGTAGTATTAATGTCCATGCCTGTGTGTGGTGTGATGCATTCAAGAATAGTGAATCTCAGCTGCGGATTGGTGTGTCCTGCATTAATCCAATGCGCCGCTAGTGCAGAATTCATGTTTTCGTTACGTATACGGCTCTTGTGCTCCACTATCCGTGTTTTTATTTTTCTATTTGTCCTCTACTTTGTTTGACTTTGCACTTTTTTGTATTTTTGTTTTTATTTTTACCATTCCTTATACTCAATATTAAATCTTATTTTCATTTATCTTCCATTTCCCGCCTGTCAATTCCTTTTTAACATTATCTAGACTATTATCGCGATCGAGGGCCGTGGGGGAGCGCCATCTTGGATAGGTCAGGTTTCATGTCCTTTGTTGATGTTGTTGAACAGGGCGGCGCGCCGTCTCCCTGGTTAGATTACATTTTGAAACCGGCTACACGCTTCGAGTCACAGACGAGGAGCAGTTATACCCTTTCATGCTACACACTTCTACTAACAAGGTACGGGGACCTCTATGATTTATTTATTTAAAATCGACTTAAGACTCATGATACACCACTATATTAACTTTGGGTATCATGTTGGTTTTTAGACTAGACTACAACATAAAAAATGAAGGGGGTGATTACGAACATCGAGTGTTTTGATTTAACCCGGGACCAAACCTGAGACATTGTTGTGAGTATCACGTTCGTTATCATAGTCGTGCGACAGTGTTACTTCCATTGATTGGATAAGGGCGTCTAAATAATAGTACTTTTGTTAACTTTAACAGGAACAAACATTGTAGATTGAATTCGATGCAACAGACCTTAGGTCTTTCCCAGGACGTCATAAGGTATTTCGCCTACATTTATGTAGATTCTTAATCTACACTTGTGTGGCACTAAGTAGATCTAGATACTTTGGGCAATTAGTCACTTTAGTATTCGAGGGCACTCTGTCTGTTTCTGTTTTTTTAGCTCTCTTATTTTCACGGTGGAGATGTATTCTACTTAGGTATTTTCTTTATATTCTTCTTGATACCTTTGTCGTTTTGCGGTATGGAAAACCCACAGCAGCATTGATTACAACTGAACATCACTGTACGCTATGTTCATGCTTATTATTATTATCATGACCATTATAATTCATTTGAATTGTAACTAAAATCATTATAACCCTTTTCTGTTGTAGATTCGCTTTCTGACTGGCTCAGAGGAGTTTAAACCTATATAATGTGGATGTTTATAAATATGATATCCCCTGATGAAGGGTTCTGAATGAACCCGAAATGCATTGGGCTGTGGATGAATTGTTTCATGTATTTAAAAAGTGAAAAGTACTTTCCCAAACAGAGACAATGATGAGTTTGTGATATGTATTAACAACTGAATTGATTTGAATATTACATTGTCTTTAATTAGATATAAGTTTTGAAGCATTTCTGAGTAAAAAAAGCTTTTATCAATTGTGTTGAACAATACTTTTGTTTATAAAAAATAGGCCTTAGTGCCTTTCTAGCTGTGCATTGCTTCAGTCTTGGGTTTTCTCTAGACTCACACACAAGCAAAATATAAGGCCAGCCTGCTCATTGTAAAGTGCTAATGTAATTTAATAAGGTTAGATCAGTCCTATTGGGTCACAACGTGCTTGTGCAGCTTAGTGAATTGAAATAAGTATGGTTAGACGCTAACAACAGCTAATGAAATTGCCATGCTATGTTGACACCATAACATCCAAATTAGACTTAGAGAACCTACTATTTAACTATCTTACTATAAAAGCAAAAACCTCTAACTAGAGTCTACTATATTAGTATAAAATAAAGTGGTAAACCTGCTGAGACATGACTTTCAAAAACAATCTCTGTGGCACTGCGATCCTCCCGTCCCACTTAATAATGCTAGTACCTTCATAAAAAAGAGATCATTATGGCTAGACTACCAGGCCGCTGCCCGAAAGTGGGGTGCTAATTACATAGTATGGGTTAATGAAAGTGTTGCTCAGAAATGAATTTACCCTAAAGAAATGAAAAGAAAAGAGGCTTTTGGCAAAACAGGAACAAGAACAAGTTGGTCTAATTAAATGTAGCGGCCGGGAGAGTGTCAACAGAATGCATCTTATAAAAGTCTCTTGGTGCACAAAGTGTAGGCTGGGTTTATACACATTTGGTGAGGTACCATAATACAATTTCTGCATTCTTGAAAAGCATCTCAGTCATAAATGAACAGTTATGGGCATCCGATTAGGTCACAGATGGCTCTCTTGGCATCGAGGAGAGAAAGTGTGGGACAGTGTGTGTGTGTCCAGATGTCATGAGGAATGCATGATCACTATGTGTGTTGTGCATGTTGTTTTCTCCGTGTTTCTATCACAAGTGTTATCTAGCTTTGTGGTATTTTTGGGGAACACAAGCCTTTTGCAAAAAGTGTGTTATTGTGCCTATTTGCACAGACCTGTTTGTGGTGCAACTATCTATATGTGGGTTCAATCAAGGTTTACCCTTGGTGTGCGTTTGTCTTTGGGTCAAGGGAGACCCCACCTGTGACTTGTTATTTAATAGGCCTATGTGTGGGTTACAGGGCCGGCCTCACCACATATTTCTGACTTTGGGTTGATGGAAAGGTCACCTTGGGTAAATCTGACAGCAATAGTGGAAGTTCACTGAAATAATATGGCAGTCACTGGTGTCATTTTTATCGACATTCTCAATAATGTATGGACAGTTCTCAAAGCGCACATTGGTATTGGTTTTACCAACAATGACATAGTTATGCTTTCCTAGCTCATGATGTATACTGACATCACTTTTACTGGTAACAACATTGTCGTTCATGCAAGAATGATGGCATTATTGATATAGTTATTGTCAGTATCAGCACAGTTATGTTGGCTCAGGTTGGCACACATTGACATTGCATTTATTGGTATTGCCGCTACTAGGCATCTACATATCATGGTATTAATTGACATTGTATTTACCCATTTCAACACTCCCCCATCTTGTTGATTCTTCAACTTCTTTATCTTCCTCATATAACATGATAGTTATATTATTAGTAAGCCTGGGTGGAGTTTGCATTGCAGTGCTACATGGTTCTTTGCGAAGCTGCAAAAAAACTCATTAGCGCAGTTCCGCGAGTGGGTGGAGTTGCTTCTTGTCCTGCTCGGTCATGTGACGTTACTGCGGTAGGGCCATGCAGATTTCGAGTTCGGGTGGAAATATCACATGAACTGAAACACTTGGTCGCACCTGGGTGCAGCCATCTTGTTTCTTTCTCTGTTATGATGCTGGGCCACAATGTTCGATCCTACTTTAACCCTTCTAAGCCTTCATTTCTTTTTCATTGGTTAGTTTACCTTCTATCTTCCTAAGTGTGTATTTTGTGTTTTTTTATACTTTATCATGTGTTTAGTGATTTTTTTCTCTCTACCTCCTTCCTAATTTTTTTTACTTCCTTTCCTTTTCTTCCTTTTTTTGTAATAGTTCTATATTTTCCCTCTGCCTCCCCCCTGCAATATGGCAGTGAAGCGTGCCCCAAAGAAGGATGCAACCAAGAGCTGCCTTCCGCGAAGAAGGCGGCGCCCAGAAAGTAAGTAGCCCCGGGTCTTGTTTTCAGAGCTAGAGGTGCCAGCGCTTGTTTATTTTTTCGAGCGCTACCTCCCCTCCACCCTGGCAGCAGGCCTAATACTGGTTACCGGCTTTGGGAGTGCCAGCAGCGCTGGGCGAGGGTGAGCTGGGCAGTGTATCACTGCTCTGGGGTCTAGCATACCCACAGTCAGATGACACAGCTGTGGTCCGACATCCTTGACCGAGAGCAGGGCCTGCTGGACCTGCTAGGCATTGAGGTTGTGGGGCTTGGTGAGTAGCTAAATATTATTATTATTACTTGTGTTTTCCATGTTATTGCTAATATTTTTCCCAAATAGCACGCATGCTGCTCACATGCTGTTAAGTCCCATTTACAAATCTAATGTTATGTGATTGTTATTCTAGATAGGTGCTCACTGCCAACTAACATTACATGTTTGCTACTTTGTGCACGCTTGGGCTGATTATGTAAGAACTGAAGTAATGTAGACTAGAGAGACACTCCTTTCTGGGTCCTGTCACTAAGTTAGTGGTAGTTAGTATTAGCAATTTAGCAGCGCCCATCCTCTCACTTCAGTTCTTACAATATTTTCTGTAGCTCGTACAGTGACATGCAACCAACCAATGTGGTGTATGCATGCATCCATCTGTACATTTAAAAACAAAGTGCAGTCTTAGTGAATTGGCCCATGAAAGGGGGTTGTGAATGATTGCATATGAGATTGGAACTTAGAAGCAAATATCATTTGTTGCAATTTATTAGCAATTCCAAAGTCTTTTAAATAACTAGCAAGGTAGGTCTAGGGATGAAATCGGATGATCTGTGACTGCAATACTAGTCTACTACTACTTGTAGACCTGATTTAGAAAAGTTCAATGTTATTGCAATTGCTGTTTCCTGTCAAAAAATCTTTTTAGAGAGATTATTTATTTACCATCAATAATTTTTTGTCTCTTCTTTAGTTATGTCCTAAATTAGTATCCAAGGGCTAGAGGTTGTCTGAGTTGGGTGCAGCAGCGAGAGGTGCCTCGCAAGAAGAACGATCTTTGGCCAAAGACTCTGCTGGCCCCAGTAAGTCCTCCTGTTGTTAATATGAATATATATTCCCCTAACATTTACCACTCCTTATTTTGTGCTATTTATTTATACCGCTTTCTGATTTTTTCCCCAAATCCTCTCCGATTTATCTGTTTTTAAATTCTTGTTACCCCTGCATTATACTATTTACTTACTTTATATTTCTAGTGTCTGTACTTTTCCTCAAACTGTAGCTTTTTTTCTCTGTCTGTATGCAGCTTCCTTTATTCTGGGTTTTCAGTCAGCTTTCCCTCTCCCCTCATATATTTTGTGGACCGCCTAGCAGTGGTACTGTAAAACTCATAGAACACATTGGTCATGGTCACTGACTACTACAAGTACTACTACTCTGCAGTGCACATTGCATGCCCAAGTAAGGAATTCTACGCATGTTTGTAGAGATGAAAAGGCTTTCCTTTACTTTCTCATGCCATTGCTCAATCAGTAAAATGAGAGAGTGGCTATTGTCACCTTGGACACCCCATAGTTGTGCCTTCATCTTCTTATCTAGGCCTAGAAATATTAGCAGAAGTTTAAGGTGAACTGATTACTGTGCACCATGGCTGGAATGAAGTATGAGGAGGACAGACCCATTGCATGTGCCAACCAAAACCTTTTTTTCCAGTTGCCCACTTTTATTTCTTTTCAAAAACTCAGATTCATCAATAGCTTTAGCCACTCCAGTCCTTTACATGTTGTCTTTTTGAGAGGCTTTTCCAAAATGGGCAACAACAAAATGCCCAACCTGAAAATCTTAAAAGAAGATACTATCTTTGTCCAAATTGTAGTGATGTGTGTGGTGTATGTTGAATTTTTCTATAAAAATAAGTAAATAGGGGGAGGCATATCTGGAATCTAAATAATGTGTAATGTTTTTTCTAGCTGTACTGACCACCAGTGCCAGTGCCAGCAGCGATGGCAACGCACCAGCTGTAAGAGGTGAGCCACCGGCAGTGGGAGGCGATATTAAGTCATATTGCTTGCTTAGTGACAATTATATACACACTGCAAAGGTGTACACTGTACTGATGAGAGTTGTGACAGTTGAACACACCCCTCTTTACTGGAGAGATTATTTATTTACCACCAATCATTTTTTGTCTCTTCTTTAATTACATCTTACATTAGCATCCAGGGCCAAGACGTCATCTGAGGAGGGTGCGGGAGCTAGATGTTCCTCTCAAGAAGAACACTCCTTCTCCGATGGCTTTGCTTAACGCAGTAAGTCCTGCTGGTGTTAATATTAATATTTGTTATCCTAACTTCTACCAATCCTTATTTTGAACTATTTATTTCTACCCGTTTCCTAATGTTATCTTATTCCCAAATCCTCTTTGATCTATCCATTTCTAAATTCTTGTTACCCTGCATTATCCTATTTACTTATTTTATATTTTTAGTGTCTGTATTTTACCTCAAACTGTCTCTGTCTGTACTAGTTTGTCTGTAGCTTCATTTCTTCTGGTATTTTAGTAATCGTTCCCTCTCCCCTTATATATTTTGTGGACTGCTTAGTGGTGGTACTGTAAGACTCAGGGAAACCTTGGTCATGGTCTCTTACTACTACTCTGCCATGCTTATTTCATGCCCATGTAAGGTATTCTACGCATGTTTGTGCAGATGAGAAGGCTTTCTTTTACTTTTTAATCTCATTGCTCATGGCCATGGTCACTTTGGACACCCTAAAGTTGTGTTTTTCTCTTCTTATCTAGGCCTAGTATTATTAGCAGCAGTTGATTGTATACTGGTTACCGTGTACCATGGCTGGAATGAAGTATGAGGAGGATGGCCCATTGCATTTGCCAAACAAGACCTTAGGTCCAGTTGTCCACTTTTCGTTGCTAACTCTTTGGCCTAGCTGCCTTTTGAACTGGTGCTGGTATAGCTAGTGTTGTCGGTTTATTCATTGCTTGGCAGTCAATGATAGCAGCTTTTGGAACCATATGAGTTTTTGAAAATAGAGGATACTGTTTACAGCAGGTAGGGGTGGAAAAGGGTTCGGCAGGCTCAGATATGGACATCTTTTGGAGATAGTCCGCTTTCATATTACTTTCATATTATTATAAGTCTTTTTAGTTCTTCCTAGACCCCTAAAAGAGCTCAGGGTTGTTAACTTTTTCTTTACATTAACATCACCAGAGAGTCTGTGTCTGCAGCCTATTGGCTTCCATCAGCTATTGCACCTTGAGATCCATTTTTCCTTGTGCAGGAGCTTTCCACTGTCTTCTCTAAACCACCCTTGTTGCGTGACTTTCGGGAAGAGGTAGATTGACTGTCCAGAACAGGGATTGCTGTTAAAGGCTTTTGCTTAAATGTCCACATGCTTCAAATTCTTTATCTTCAGGCCTCCTTCCCCCCTTTCTACTACACATCTCTGTAGCCTAACAATTGGGTGCCAGCTCTCACACTGTAACTCTATGAGGGAGATTTCTGATTTTGAAGGTGGGCCGCTGCCGGATTCTTGGGGAGAGAAGTAAGTGCAGAACAAACCCATCTCCCCGTATTATGCGGTCTTGCCCCCTTCTTGCTGCACCTATAAGGCGCCGTTGCCTAGATCTGCGTAGATTGCTACTACTGTACAAAGGCGTTAGCTTTATGCTGAAAAAAAGGCAAAGTTGTCTGCTCTGATTTCTTTTCAAAAACTCAGATTCATCAATAGCTCTGACCACTCCAGCCCTTAACAGGTTGTCTTTTTGAGAAGCTTTTAAAAAATTGACAGAAAAATGCCAAGCCCTAACGTTTTTATAGAAGATACTGTCTGTATCCAAATTGTAGTGATGTGTATGGTGTATTTTAAATTTTGCTATAACAAAAAAATAGGGGGGTGCATATCTGGCATCTAAAAAATGTGTGATGTGCGACACCAGCCAAGGAGCAGATGTGGCAGCTGTGGGAGGGGTGAGCCAGAGGCAGTGGTGAGCGTTGGTAAGTCATATTGATTACTTATTAAATCTTATACACTAGCTGCAAGGGTGTAGGCTGTACTGTTGAGATTTGTGAACACTTGAACACACCCCTCTTTACTTAGCATATACAGGAGGAGCTCAGTAACTAAGGCCTCTTCTATCTTCAACTCAGCAGTGAACGTTTCATGAAGAGGCAAACCTTGATCAGTGGATGGAAAAGGGAAAGAAGGATGGAAGGAGGAAGGATGGGTGAAATGTAATATTACTGGAAGAGAGGAATGCATGGGTGAAAGGAAGCATATACTATAGGTTGACAGGATGCATGAAAGTGTGTAGGTGAAAAGGAATCCTCCTCCGGCGGGTTTGATGGGTCAAAGGACACATTGGTGGCAAGATGATAAATGTATGTTAGGGAAAGGTTTGTTGAGAATGCGAGCCATGTTTGGATGGATGGATATATGGATGGACGGATGGTATTCATAGATAACGACTAGATGGAGAGAATATAAAATTTAAACAGTGACTGAGTAGCAAAGCCAAGGGCGAAGAATAGAAAATACTAGAAGAGCAATGCAATGATGAATGGAAAAATCCCTGGGAGGAACAGTTAACAAGAAATGATTTTTGTATAAAGGTTTTTGATTTAAAGGATTGAGGTGGTATTTCAGACAACATATAATATGTATCCCTTCCCCTTACTACCCACCCATCATCATCAATCGCCTCCCTCTGGGTGGAATTTCACCAGTGACAGCCATGGGTGACTTATCTGCTGCTTGGTTCCATTAGTGGCACTGCACTGTCGGTTGTGAAATGTTATGTTATGTTATGTTATGTTATGTTATGTTATGTTATGTTATGTTATGTTATGTTATGTTAAGGCCTGGTTTCCTCCGTTCTCGTACTTTGCTGAGTTTTCTGCACTCTGCACTCCGCGAGCTCTGCGGAGAGCAGAAAACTCTGCTTCGTGTTGTACAGCAGATTGTTTTTCCCGCTCGCTATTGGGAACGGTAAAAGCGCGAGCTGTTGCTCAGGTAGAATTTCTACCTGAGCTGCAAGAATACCAGCACAAACTGCAGTTTGCACTGCACTCCGCCACTTTGCGGAGTTTTTTTGTAACTTTGTGGAGTTACCCCGTAGCAAAACTCTGCAAACTACACCCAGGCCTAGTTATGTTATGTTATGTTATGTTATGTTATGTTATGTAATGTTATGTTACTGAGTATTTCTAGAGCATACAGTCACCGGAAAGTCTCCTGGCACTAGGTAGCTGATACGTCATACATCCTTTGTTACTAGTAAGCCTGTTTTAATGACCAAGTCTTCAAAAGTTGTCTAAATTTGATGTAGTTGGAGGTCCGCCTAATCTCCAATGGTAATGTATTCCATACTCGAGGAGCAGTAACTGAAAATATATGCCCTCCAGTCCTGTGTTTTTTATGGGTTGGGATGATCAGGTAATGTAAGTGACTGGATCTCAGTTCTCTGGTGGGGCAGTATTTTGCAATCTGAGTTTTTATGAAGGCAGGGCAGCTCAGATATAATGCAATAAAGACCTACAGCATACCTCTAACCTAGTTCTCTGGGTAACTGGTAGCCAGTGGAGGTCCTTGGTCACCCGAGAGCTGTGCCCCTCTCCAGGCAGAAGAGCCATAAGCCGAGTGGACTGAGTTTAAATTAACTTGTGCCTGCGCAAAAGAAATTTTGGGAGATCCAGATAGAGAGAGTTAGCAGAGTCAATACTAGACATGACTAAAGCTATGATTACTTGAACCAGAGCCTCCCTCGAAAGGAATTTCCTTTTCTTTTTTATTCATTGCAGTTGGTAGAAACAGGCCGAGGTCACTGCGCTGACCTGCTGCTTGAGTCGGAGATATTCATCAATAATGACCCCAAGACTTTTCACTTCCTTTTTGAGAGTTGGAGGAACCCATCAAACCACCCTGTTTTAGTGAGGACTATCATGGTTTTGTCTGAGTTTAGTTTCAAATGATTGCTGTTCATTCAATCCCGGATGGACAGCATAGTGTCTTGAAACTGCAGCCTGGCAGCGGAGCTATCATTGATCGTAAACAACAATTGCATGTCATCGGCATCGTTGAAAATGTTTACTTTCAGGTTTTTAAGAGAATTGACCAAGGGTTGAATATAGATATTAAAAAGATGGGGAGAAAGAGAGGGGCCCTGTTGCACCCGGCAGTTCAATTCGAGCTCTGCTGAGATCAAAAGGGTTAGGGTAACCTATTGGGATCTATCATTCTGAAATAAAATCATCCAATTCAGCACTACACCCCGTAGACCAGAATCCTTGACCCGGTCAGCCAAAATGGAGTGGTCGACCATGTCAAAGGCCGCCGACAAGTCTAGTAGCATCAGGGCTTGAATGCTACCCTTGTCTAAGTCCTTGCGCATGTCGTCGACCACTGACGTGACCACTGCTTCAGTAGAGTGTGCAGGCCGAAATCCCACCTGACAAGGGTCCAAAAACCCTGACTTCTCTATAAATGCACAAAGATGACGGTCTATATGTGCTGCCAGAATTTTTGCTAAGTTTGGTGTAAGAGAGACAGGGCACAAAATGTTCATGTCTGTGGAGTCTCCCCCAACTTTCTTAAGAATAGGTACAATAACAGCTTTCTCAAAAGATCTGCTGCCCACCACATAATTATTAGATTGATTGAGAAATGGTAGTACACTGTCCACAAAGGAAGTTACCACTACTCTTAGGACCTTTGGGGGACAAATGTCATTGGGTTAGCCTGCCTTAACTTTCATCAGAAACTTAGTTAGGTCTTCTTGAGCTATATTAGGAAAGCACATGATCATGTGACTTTTCATGTCACCTGCTGGTGGGTTGATAGATGAGGAACTAGAGGGGATGCTCTTTTTAATATCGTCAATCTTGTTCATGAATAAAGCATTCAGAGAGTCACACAAACTCTGTAAGGGTATGGCCGGGAGAGTAACTCTATCTGGATTAGAGAGTTCTGTGACAATCTTAAATATCCCCTTAGATTTACTAGAGGCCTTCAGGATTTTGCTCCTGAAATATCTCACTTTGGTTTGCCTCAAGAGAGATTTGTAGGTTTTAAGTTGTAGGAGGTACCTAGTTTTAAGGTCTGACAAGTACTCAGACCGCCATTTCCTTTCTGCTCATCCAAGATTAAGTTTAGCCATTTTCAGGTAAACTGAGAACCATTTATTGGCATCATGGCCTCTTGACGACATGGTACTATGAATTGGTGCATGGTGATTGCTGGCTTCCCTCAAACAGTTTGAGACTTTGTACTCATACCCTTTGATGTCTTCCTCATGGACAGGTAGAGACTTTTCTAGTTCCCCGCAGAAGGCTGTGAGGTTGACCCAGGCCCAGTTTCTAGACATAATAGCAGGTCCAAAAAGCGGGCCCGTCTCCTTAGGCCGAAGCACTGAGAAAGAGATCAGGTGATGGTCTGGCCACCCACACAGGGCTATACTCAGCTTCCTCACTGGGAATTTGGAGGTCCAAATTTGGGCCAAATGTGGCCTTTAGTATGGGTAGGGAGGTTTACTAAATGTTCAAGGTTCATTTCCCTTAGGGCGTCTGTGAGGTCAATGGCTTGCTGCCCCCCGTTTCCTACATTTGGCCAATATTTTAAATCTCCTATCAGAAGAACATTGGCATGATCTACAATTAGGGGTGCTATGGATCCAGAAAGGAACTGGGGGAATCCCTGCAAGTAATTCAGAGGTCTGTATAGCAGAAAACAAGTGAGGGATGAGGTTGCAGACTCCAGATGGATTACAAAATGTTCAATCAAGGGTAAGTCCAATAGGGAAAGCTTAGCAAATTGGAGATCTTTTTTAATTATGGCTGTGCCGCCCCGCCCCCATTCTTCCCTGTTTTCCTGTTAGTTAGCAGTATATAATACTGATTGGGAAGAGCTGAGAGTATGTCGGGGAGGATTCGTCCTGGGGAATGGGACTTCAGGAGGTGAAAGATTTTATCTTGGTGCTTCGCTAAGGAGTGAGTATTCAGGTACATCACCTGAATTTCGGCCGACCTCCTTTTCTGTCGAAGAGATAAGCCCAGTGGCAATATTGGTTGGTTGGATACTAAATGATAGCATCACTTGTGGTCCCAAATTCAGGGGGATATCAACATACCTAATGTGCGTCTGCCTCTATTTATTGTGTAGGCTCCTTTACAAATATCAGCAAATTATCCATCCCCCTGGCCTACTCCCTTTAACTTACCTGCAGTTGACTTCTTAATAAATATTTTCGTTACTGCCAAGCAAATCTCTTTTGTTGGGAACAAGTAATGCCAAATGTGGTGATGGAGGGCGAGGCCACAGAGCAAAGTGGAACTGAAGAGTAGATGACTTTGCAGTTTGTGGATGGTGTAGTCTGAGATGAACGTTCCAAATACAATGTCATGTTATTGCTTTTCCTATGGGCATACAGGAGGATGTCTGTCTGCATAATTGTATCCTTCATAATTAGTTACAATACTTCATATGACATATATCATTTATAGTAACTATTCATCTGCCTTGTTGTAATCAGGGTGTAATTGAGGAATGTAACAGAGCATGACCATGATAGGAAAATAGATAGTTGCCTACATTAATTTAGCTCAACAAGAGAGAGAGTAATACTTGTATACTCCATAGTGATTAATGCCTGAAACTCTAATCACATCAAAATCAAATGGCCTGAGGATACCAGGAAAGGTTATGTACCATATAATTGTAGGTGTTTTGCTAAGAGCATTGGTTACAATTTGTCATTTTTATTTCTTGATAAAGCTACTCCTGCTATTGCATCACAACTACCCAACAGGCAGGAGGAAGCAGCCATGACCCAGCAAAGGAAGCTGGAGGCCATCTGGGCCAAATACCAGCAGCTGGTGACCGAGGAGGATGAGGTGACAGCAGCTGCAGCCGCAAATGCCCCCAGCCCTAGTCTGGCCCCAGTGTCTCCAGTAGTCCGTGCCGTGGTCATAAGACAGCAACCCTCTGCAATTCCACCACTGCTGTTCCCCCTTATTTTTTAAACTTTCAGCGCTGCATGCTCCTTAGACTGGCAAGCATGGAAGCCAGGATGGAAGAGTTTTTGGAAAGACTGGAAACAAAGCTCCTAGCCGGCCGCTTGGCCTCTCTTGCCTATTACCTGGTGGGTGAAACTTGTTAAGGAGAGTGTAAGAATGTGGAAGGTGGGCCATTTTTGGGGTTTTCTTCTGTATTTCTTCATTATGGACAATTACGTTTTTTGGAATTTCTTTGAATTAAGCTTACTTTGGACATTGGTTGGGGTTAGGGAGAGGGGTGGACCAGGTGTTGTGGGTTTACAGTTTATATTTGTTGGGAAA
This sequence comes from Lissotriton vulgaris, assembly GCF_964263255.1. Taxonomy (NCBI): domain Eukaryota; kingdom Metazoa; phylum Chordata; class Amphibia; order Caudata; family Salamandridae; genus Lissotriton; species Lissotriton vulgaris. The sequence goes on from NC_141691.1 coordinate 467,047,187, forward strand.
AATAATGTTTTTATAGTGGTACATATGATTTAAAGCGTTTTGGGGGGGTTCATGTGTGACTGCGCACTGCTTCCTTTGCCGCAGGCCCAGAGCCAGTTTTTCAATATGCTGATACTGTAACAACAATAAAATCGTTATGCGATACGCTCACTTGCCCAACTACTCTCTATGTCATGTGTTTCTACAAATCTATATAGGATCAGTGTGCTTAGACAACATAAACTAAGGTATGGGTGTCCAGACTGATTCCAGGCACCCCCAAAGGATATGATAGCCTTTAAACCAGATAGCTCGCACTGCCACCATTATCCCCCTAACCTTTCCAAGGAGTGAATAGTTTTTAGCAAGTATCAAACATGACAACTCTTGATCCTTCAGGGATTGCGGAAACAGTACAGTACTTTTCGCTCAGTCGCTCGTGCTCACTCCATCTCAGAGAGATACACAGAATAAACGAGGAGGACGTTTTCAACAAACATTTATTGAACCAGCATAATTTTAGAGTAAAATACGTGTCCTGCGACAACCATGAGACAGAAACAGATATATACGATTACAAGCACCAACAGAGTAAATAAAAGGTAGAAATCTACCATGATGCTAAAACATTGACTATATGCAGGCATATAGATACATGGCAGTAATCAAGCGTACTCTGTCCTGAGATGCAAACCCTAGCTAAGTTTACCTAAGTGTACAGAGCATGTATGTAGGGGTAAAGCCAAGCATCCCAGTAGGAAAGAGACAACCCCATTACCTGATGGGAATGAAGGAAGGACCCCATCTTAATCTAAAGTTAAACACCCCGCAACAGATGTCAGACCACTGCGTGGTGGAGTTTCTGCATGCAGGGACTCCAGCACCTCGTGTCAGAATGGAAGTTTCTCCCCTGGTTTGCCCAGCGAAGTTGTTGTGTTTATATGGTACCCTCGGGGGCTCTAACTAGATGTGTAATGGTACTTTGGGCCTGCTTTGTGATACTAAGAATCCTCACCCATAAGAAATTAGGCTAGTTTACAAAGAAAAACAACACAGCATTTATTCAGCACACCACTAGGCAAAAGACTAGCGCCAGAGCCAATATGTAGAGTAAGGTAGGACAAATGTAGGTAAAAGTTTGTGCAGCTACGTAGTCCTATATTGGGTTACATTGTGCTAATTTTTGGATTTTATTTGGACTAAGCTTACTTTGGAAATTGTTTAGGGTTAGGGAGAGGGGTAGAACAGGTATTGTGGGTTTAGTAGTTTATACTTGCTACTGAAATAATGTTTTTTAGTTGTAAATATGATTTAAATCTTCTTTGAGGTGTTAATATTTGATTTTGCACTGCTTCCTATGCCGCAGGCCCGCAGCCAATTTCTAAAATCTGCTGATAGTGTAACAACAAGAAAATAGCTATGCAGTAGCCTCACGTGTCCTACTACTCTCTCCTTCTAAACGTTATCTGCAGTCTGCAACTATATTAACCTCTACAGACTCAGAGGGGATTTGAGTGTGTGAATTTCCATTGTATATAGAATATTGCATCTCAACAATGAATCCCTTACAGTTCTTCTCTTACCTGCTGTGATTAGACAAAGCATTGGCTGCATGGTTACCCAAGGTGCTATGGTGGTGGTGGTAGACAGTAGCAGCATGCTAGCGCACTAGTCCAATAGTGAAAGCAGCGGATCCAGAAGCGAGGTCCCACTCCCTCCTAGCCGAACTCAAACTGTTGGATGAATATATCCGTTGCAGGGAACAAATTAACTTGAAATGCAAACTGCGTTAATGCTGTTATTATATGCAAGGTTTACAAAAAAAATGAGAAAGTTACTTGAGGGAGATTAAACTTCTATACACAATAAGAAGAGAGATAATAGATAAAATATGATCAGCAATGCTAAAAAATAAATCAGAATGGTGAGCTAGTACAAGTTACAGAATGACGTAGACTCGAGCTATGAAGTGGACAAACGTAACCTTTGACACATGCAATACAGAGCCTGAAGGATGTTACTGGCAATTTTGAATTATGTTCCCCAGAAAACATTTTAAATATCAAATACTGTGCATGGAAGATCCTTGCCCTGCCTTAAGTTGGTGTTGCTTTCACCACATCAGCCCCACCAGGTGTGTGATCAATTAATGGTGTAAATTAATTTAATTTAGACATACATCAAAATTACACCACTAAGGGGAAGAGGGTTAGAGGTTCAATGAATGGATACGAGTTGTTATTTGATAGAAAGGCTTGACAAAGACATACACTACACAAGGACAACATTAATCTTGGCAGCTGACCATCCTAAATCTGTTATGGGAGAAAAAGGAAATTTAGGAATGATGATGAGTAGTACAGGTAACCCAAATCAAATTGTCAGTTTGCCCCCAGAGAGACCCTAGTTACATTATGTTCTGTTGTACCGAGCTTTGAAAGATAGAAAATTAAATTAAAATATTTTTAAGAGTCAAGTAAACAAACATAAACAACAAACACAGTTCTAATGATGATTAAAGAAAAAAATGATGCTATATTGCAAAATTGAGACTAGCATCTGCATTTCTCTTAGACTGTCCATCACTTTTGAGTCCCTGACGGATGAGGTTCGGTAAGGTAAGTGTGAGTATGTTATATTGTATTTGCATTATGGCACAGGGAAAGAGGGCTTGTTGATTGAAAAATAGAAAATGCTATCGAAGAATCAAGGAGAAAAGTTAAACAGCATAAGTAGTGCAACACAAGCCTCAGTCACGGGCAGCATGGATAAATGTCTGTTTCCAGTTACTTTCAACAACAGGCCCCCCACCCAACCACCAATTATCTTCAAATTTGAGCCAGACAGTACTGAGCACATACACACCCAGCAACATAGCATTTTCCCAATCAAGTAAAAATCAACACACTACTGTCACCCATGATACAACACCACTACACAGAGTTATATAGGTCTGTTGTTTACCTTTAGGCCACTTCAAAGTCATCACCAAATCGATTGGTTTCATGGAATTTGAAAACTTACTTCTTCTTCTGGTGGAAGTTCTCAAAGCAGTCACAACCACTCCCTGAGTTATTCCATCATCATCCTGAGTCTGACTCCGAGCATGGTGTCCAACTCTGTACCAAATGTGTCCTGAGTCCTGACTCAAATGCATTACATTAGACTGTAGTATACTTTTGTTTTTGCACAACAAGAAGGGAAATATTGAGTCTTTTGTGTGATTATAAAAGCAGAAAACATTAAAACAAAACAGTGTGGACTGGGGATTGGACCCGGTGTAGGAATCTTGCTATCTTTCAAAGGGAAGAAAATAAACATAACATTCAGTGTCTAATTGATCAGCCGTTGGTAAGCCACCAAGATTGTACAAACACATTTTACGTGCAACAGTTACAGGTAAATAAACACCCAGTGTCACACTGCCTGCCACCACATAAATCATCTCTCAACACACATCACAAGTTCAAAACAAACAACAATCACTCAGCATGCAATGCATGCCATTTACCTTCTCTTCCGGTGTTCTCATTGTGATCGATTCATTGCCGAATGTAGAATAATCCATTTGTTCATTAAGCACAGAATGGCCAGTGTAAATTGAATTATGTCACATATGGGGCAGCCCCTCTAGGGTAGGAGAGGATATATAGTCATGGCCCAGGGTTGGAGGCTGATACACACTTGTTTGTATTCTTCATCCAATACCCTGCTTGAGAGAAATGAGTGTGGGGGGAGTCAGGACTTATTCACTGCCCCCAATTGCAACTCTAATCCCCAATAAAATGCGTTTAAGAGTAATACAGTGGGGATGCATTTGTCAATCAGACACAAACAAATAATAATGTAAACAACAATTTTCACCAGTAGCCATATCTTTTTTTGGGGCATCAAAGAAAGAAAGAAAGCAGATCAGCTATAGCGTAGGGACTGAGAGAAAAAGTTCTATGGTTGTTGTAAGTCCAAGCCTAGTAGACAGGGAAGTAGAGCTCATCCTCAAACTCCAGTGGTTTCTACAGAAGTAGGTCATTGAACACACTACTTTCATGATCTTAGTCTCCTTCATCGTTGTTAGACCTGACATCATTGGCTTGAGTCTCTCCTCCATTTTTTTTGTTTGCCTCTACTGTTTTTCGATGTTTTGCTGGTATATGCTTTGGGCGCTGTGCCACGGCTGATCCGTGCCACAGCGCAAGTGCTCCCTATGTTAAATTGATGTATCTATTGTATCCATGTTTGGCTTATTTGGTTTACTGTCAGTCCCTAGTCTAGTGCCCCAGGAGTGCTGGGGCTTGTAAATACAAATGCCGCTCGTGGGCTTGCAGCACGGATTGTGCCACCCACAGGAGCGGCCTCGTAAAAGAATGTCTACGGGTCGGTCATTGCGAGACCCACGTGCAGCCTAGTGCTGTCACGCAGGCTGCGCAAGTATACCTACTTGCCAGCCCCTCAAACCTTCCCTTGACTTCATGTTAGTCACCCCTATGGTAGGCCCACGGGCAGGGTGCATTGTAAGTATAAGGTAGGACACGCCTGACCAAGTTGGCATGTCCTAATAGTGAATTACAGCCATCTTCATTCTTCACTATTGCGAGGTAGCCTGCTCTCCATTGATTAGAATGGGCCGCCGGGATTATTAATGCTATGATCCTAGTTGGCTCGGGGAGCATGGTGCAATGTCGAGTTTGGTATCCCTGAACTCGGGGTTTAATTACGCATCCGTTGGTGTGGATGGTTTTTGGACTCTGGGTTTGAAAATAGCACTTTTAGAAAGTGTCTATTTTCTTGTCTAACCACATCTGGTTTCTGCTGGTCTTGCGTGTGTGTGACAGGAGCTGGGTGGCTCCACAGGTCTGGATGAGTCAGTGTGGGATGAGTGGGACATTTGCGTTGAGAGTAGGGGGAGAGTAGTTGTTGATAGCCTGCCCTGCCTGATACAATGCCGGCTCCACCTCCTGCCAAGCGGCTGATGGCTCTGTGCCTGCCATGGACGATCCTAGCCCCTCCTCCTGCCAGGAGGCCGATAGCTCTGCTCCTGCCAGTGTCAATGCTGGCTCCACCTCCTGCTGGGCGTCTGAGGACCCAGCCCTGCGCAATGAATAGGCCAGGTGCTTCTGCCTGGCTTCACCCACAACAGACCCAGGATGTTGGGAAATCCCCAGCATGGACAAAGGGATCAAAGCCGGAAAGGGGTATAAGAGAAGGACCCCTGAACCAAGAATTTAGATCACTTCTGACAAGGAACCCTGTAACCAAGGACAAGAGGCCTGCTGATCTAAGGAATGCCAACTAGAGACAGCCGGTTCTAACAATCGTCCTCCCGTGGCACTTCAGGGAATGAGTAATCTGGTGGTATATATAAGTGCTGATTCATTTGATTACAGTTAATCTCTCCATGTTTTGGGGCAAGAGACTGGTCCTTCTCACTGTTACAATGGCACCAGCAGCACTGATAACATGCTCATCAGAGACAATGGCCACAGGCCAAGCCGGATAGTTTATTGCCAGCCTGCTGAGCACTGGCCATTGGTGCCTCTTCCCATACAAATACACCAATGGGTTTTGATAAAGGTAGACCTCTGTTGGGTCATTCAGATAGCCCTGGATCATCCGCTCAATGGTCATTGGTGCTATACCTTGCTCAATTTCTTTTGCCTTTACCTCTGCACTGGACTTAAGCCCTGCCAGTAGAAACCATTCAATTGCAGATTGAACCAAGAATTTAGATCACTTCTGACAAGGAACCCTGTAACCAAGGACAAGAGGCCTGCTGATCTAAGGACTGCCAACTAGAGACAGCCGGTTCTAACATTGGATGCAGCAGTGAGGATTTGGACCTTGCATATATGACCCATGTACAGTGATTAGTGTGTGCTACATAGTGAAAGCAGACCATAACGCAGTCACAATCTAATTGGGAAGGATCCTATTTTTGGTTCTCCGCTTTTCTGAAGCTTGATTTTTTGAACACTGCCAGTTTTGACCATGAGTGACAACGGAGTCACTACCCCTGTTGTTGTTGTTGAAGTGGAGGAATTCGACAGAGCGAAGATAAACGACTACAGCTTGAAGAAATTGAAAGCCTTTTGCAAGCAGTTTAAAGTTCCTACCAAAGGCCTCTCGTTGAAGGAGGAATATCTCAAAGCTCTGGAGGCTTGGTTGCAATCCAGAGATCCCACTGATCCGGTGGTGGTACCGCTAGTGGAAGGGGACGAGGAGGCGCCAGCGAATGGGCCTGAGTCCTCTCCCGGAAGCAGTGTTTCCTCCAAAGGTCTTTCTCCTGAAGAACGAGAAGAAAGGGCGAAGGAGTGAGCATACAACATGGAAATGGCAAGGCTAAAGATAAATGGGCAGTTGGAGTTAGAAAATGCAAGAGGTAGAAGAGAAGCTGATTTGGAGACCAAAAGGTTAGATTTTGAACGAGAGAAGTTAGCTTTGGAGCGTGAAGCCAAGTTGAGGGAGCTGGATATCCAAGCTAAGAAGTTAGAATTGAATCCCTCTGGTGGCAGCATTCCATCTGGGCCTGCAGAATGTAAGTTTTACTTTCCCAAAGATGTGATAAAAGATTATCATAGGAACGAAGATATTGGTCAGTGGTTTAAAGCATATGAGTTAGCATTGTTGGCCCACCAGGTCCCTGAGAAGAATTGGGGAGCGGGGTTGTGGGGTCGCTTTGTGAATGAGGGGAGAGATACCCTGTTAGACATGCCTGTTGCGGATAGGATGTCGTATGCTCATATGAAGGATGCTTTAATGTTGCGGTATGGCCTAACCCCCGAGAAGTACAGACAAGCTTTTAGAGAATGTAAGAAGTTGCCTGCTACGATGTGGGTTGAATATGTATCTTATTTTTGCAGAGCCATGGATGGTTGGGTAAAGGGCAGCAAAGTGGAAAGTTATGAAGCTCTTTATGATTTGTTTGCTTGGGAGCATGTGTCTAAGAACTGTTTTCCAGAGCTGCGCCAGCACCTGATTGATAGCAAGATATCTAACCCTAGGAAACTTGCTGAGGAGGCGGACCGCTGGGTCAGTACCAGGGTCCACAAGGGTCCAGTTGGAGACTCAGCCAAAGGTGGGCAGGGTCCCCAGCAGAAGAGTTGGGGAGACAAGGGTAAACAGAAGGAGTCTCAGAAAGGGCCCCAAAGTAATCCCCAAGGGAACCAAGGGAAAGGTTCCCAGCCTCCCCCTGAGAAGAAGCCAGGGGCCCCGACGGGTAAACCTGTTCATAGGGGCCCCCTAACCTGCTACGGTTGTGGGCAGGTGGGACACCGGTTTTACGACCCCCAGTGTCCCAAGAAGGATTCGAATGCACCGCCGCGTGCACCCCCCCGTCAGATGTCGAGTGTAGCCTTGGGAGGGGAGGAGATGGTTGTCCATGGTGGGAGAGGTCCCGCAGAAATGTCCCTGGTCTCGCTAGGAGACATGCAAATGGTCCCTCCACCCCCTCTGCCTAGTAACACTAGTAAATATAGGCAGTGGGTGACCATTAATGGCCATAGAGTGGAAGCTCTCAGAGACACCGGAGCGAGTGTGACAGCTGTCAAGTGTCACTTGGTGTCCAGAGAGCAGGTGGTTCCCCACGCATTCTACCCTGTGATAGCTGCCGACAACTCCCAGAAAGAGTGTGAGGTAGCTCAGGTTTCCTTTGAATGGGGGGAGTTTCAGGTACTCTTCAGGTTGCTGTGAGGCCCACCATGCCTGTCGATTGTCTCCTGGGCAATGATTTAGAAGACTCCCCTTGGGCGAAGGTGAAGAGGGAGGCGCACTTGAAAATATTGGGCGTGCCAGAGTGGGTGTGTGCAACCACTCGTTCGATGACAGCAAGTAAGGGTGTTGATGGGGTCCCGGAGCCTGAAAGTACGGCCCAGGACCCAGCTGTGAAGAGAAGAGGCAGGAGGCGCGGGAAACCGGCCCCCGTAATTCCCGTGGTCCAGGAGGAGGTAGACCCTGAGGGGGATGCCCTGGAGCCCACAGGGGAACAAATTGCCGAACTGGGAGACTTGCCCGAGTTGACCCATTGGCAACAGGATAGTGGCCCTCCAGGGAGGAATTCTGTGCGGAACAGAAAATGTGCCCTTCTCTTGTGGGTATGAGGCAGCAGGCCTCAGCCCAATCCTCAGGTGATCAGTCAGGGTCACATTTTGTATACTGGGAGAACGACCTCCTGTATAGCGAGCCTAAGGCTGCTGAGCCTGGGTCAGCCCGTGTGCTGGTGGTACCCCAGCACTTCAGAGCCTTCCTACTGGGTTTGGCTCATGACGTTCCTTTAGCTGGACATCTGGGGCAGGACAAGACCTATGACAGGCTTGTCACCCATTTTTATTGGCCTCAGATGCGTAGGGATGTAGACATCCATTGTAAAACTTGTCACACTTGCCAGGCAAGTGGGAAAAGCGGAAGGAAGCAGAAGGCTCCCCTCCAACCTTTTCCGGTGGTCAGCACCCCCTTTGACCGGGTGGGTATTGACATTGTTGGGCCCCTGGACCCCAAGACAGCCCTGGGCAACAGGTTCATCCTGGTCTTGGTGGACCACGCCCTACGGTACCCGGAAGCCATCCCTCTCAGAACAGTGACGGCCCCCGTGGTGGGACGGGCACTGATGGGTGTTTTCTCCCGGATGGGGTTCCCCAGAGAGGTGGTGTCAGACCGAGGCACCAACTTCATTTCGATCTATATGAAGTCTCTGTGGAAGGAGTGTGGGGTAACCTACAAGTTCACCACTCCTTACCACCCTCAAGGAAATGGGCTGGTTGAGAGATTCAACCGGACCCTGAAAGGCATGATCATGGGTCTTGAAGAACCAATGAGGCGGAAATGGGACGTCCTCTTGCCATGCCTGTTGTTTGCTTACCGAGAGGTGCCGCAAAAGTCTCTAGAGTTCAGCACCTTTGAGCTTTTGTACGGTCACCCGGTAAGAGGGCCTTTGAGTCTGGTCAAGGAAGGCTGGGAGCAATCTCCCAGGAAACCTCCCCAGGATGTATATAGCTACATGCTGGCCTTTCGGAACCAGACTCGGTGCTTCGGAGAACTTGCTCAGGCAAATCTGGAGGCCAGCCAGGAGGAGATGAAGCGATGGTACGACCGGAATGCCACTCTGGTAGAGCTTCAGCCTGGTCAGGAAGTGTGGGTCATGTCCCCTGTGGAACCTTGTGCGCTCAAGGACAGGTGGACTGGACCGTTTAAGGTTGTGGAGAAGAAGAGCGATGTCACCTACTTGGTGGACTTGAAATCTCCCAGGAACCCCTTGCGGGTCCTGCATGTCAACCGTTTGAAGCCCCACTTAGAAAGGTCTGAAGTGGGCATGCTCCTCGCTACAGATGCTGGAATGGAGGAGGAGAGTGAGCCTCTTCCTGACCTCCTGTGTGCTAAAGAGCAAGATGGGTCAGTGGATGGTGTGGTCCTCTCTGACACACTGACCCTTGAGCAGAAACAGGATTGTCGCCAACTGTTGGGACAATTCCCGGATCTGTTTTCCTTGGTTCAGGGTGTCACTCATTGGTGTGTCCATGACGTTGACACCGGAGACAGCCCTCCTGTGAAGCACAAGGCTTACAGGGTGACTGACAAGGTTAGAGCATACATTAAGGAGGAGGTCTCCAAAATGTTTGCGTTAGGGGTGATTGAGTCCTCTAGCAGTCCTTGGGCCAGCCCAGTGGTCTTGGTCCCGAAGGCTGCAGCGCCTGGTGCTTCACCGGAACTCCGGCTCTGCGTGGATTACCGAGGACTCAATTCGGTCACGAAGACTGACGCGCACCCCATCCCCAGAGCTGATGAGCTCATCGATCGGTTGGGGGCTGCCCGGTACCTTAGTACGTTTGATTTAACATCTGGGTACTGGCAGATCGCCTTGACTGATGGGGCAAAGGAGAGGTCCGCATTCTCCACACCAGATGGGCTATACCAGTTCCGGGTGATGCCGTTTGGGAGGAAGAATGCCCCTGCCACCTTCCAGAGGTTGGTCAACCAGGTCTTGGCTGGACTGGAGGATTTCAGTGCCGCCTACTTGGACGACATCGCAGTGTTCAGCGCCAGCTGGGAGGAACACTTGCGCCACCTCCAGGAAGTGTTGTTGGCCCTGCGCGGAGCAGGCCTCACAATCAAAGCCAGTAAGTGCCAGATTGGGCAGGGTTCGGTGGTGTACTTGGGGCACCAAGTAGGGAGCGGCAAGGTTGCCCCCCTGCAACCCAAGATTGATACCATCCTGGCTTGGGCGCCGCCCAAAACCCAAACGCAGGTGAGAGCCTTCTTAGGACTCACGGGTTATTACAGGAGGTTTGTCAAGGATTACGGTAACATTGTGCACCCCTTGACTTCGCTGACTTCCAGGAAGCAGCCACGAAACGTGATCTGGACTGATGCCTGTCAAACGGCCTTTGACACCCTGAAAGCTGCAATGTGCACAGCACCTATACTCCAGGCACCCGACTTTTCAAAAGAATTTATTGTCCAGACGGACGCTTCAGAGCATGGCGTGGGGGCTGTTCTAGCTCAGGTGAATGAAGAGGGCCGAAACTTGCCTGTAGCCTTCATCAGTCGGAGGTTACTTCCCAGGGAAACGAGGTGGAGTGCGATCGAGAGAGAAGCATTTGCTGTGGTCTGGGCGCTGAAGAAGTTGAGACCCTACCTGTTTGGGACTCACTTCCGGGTTCAGACAGACCACAGGCCCCTCAGATGGTTGATGCAGATGAGGGGTGAAAATCCGAAACTGTTGAGGTGGTTCATTTCCCTACAGGGGATGGACTTTACGGTGGAACACCGCCCTGGTACAGATCACGCCAATGCTGATGGTCTGTCCAGATTTTTCCGCCTTAGTGAAGACGACTCCCTAGGTCAAGGGTAGTTCTCCCCACATTTCAGCTGGAGGGGACACGTGTTAGACCTGACATCATTGGCTTGAGTCTCTCCTCCATTTTTTCTGTTTGCCTCTACTGTTTTTCGATGTTTTGCTGGTATATGCTTTGGGCGCTGTGCCACGGCTGATCCGTGCCACAGCGCAAGTGCTCCCTATGTTAAATTGATGTATCTATTGTATCCATGTTTGGCTTATTTGGTTTACTGTCAGTCCCTAGTCTAGTGCACCAGGAGTGCCGGGGCTTGTAAATACAAATGCCGCTCATGGGCTTGCCACTGATATGCTAGTGACTCCATCACTAGCCCCTGTCCGCACTACCTTTTGCGGAGATCCGTCCGCCTATTTGTAAACCAGAATAAAGATGAAAATTATCAGACTTTTCTAGTTTCAGTAGATACTTTTCTTTTTATTATTCTTTTCTTATTTTCAAAAGTTTTTTGTATTTACTTGTTGCAATAAAGAATTTTACATGATGATTTTTCCTTTTTACAGATTATTCATTCTCTGTTTAGAAGAACATCATACGTTATGCAGCAGAATGCAATCTTTTTTTGTCCCAATGCATTTCAGGAAAAGTCCCTTTGTCAGGGGAACTGCAAAAATAATAGAATTAGAGAATATATATCTGAAGCTTGTGCTGTGGTATATGTTTTGGTTTCAGCCTTGTTATCCGTTATGTTTGAGATTGCGTCAAAAGACATTTTTCCTTTGTTGTGGGTGCCGCTTCACCGTTGGCTCAAAGTACTTACAGTTTTGGGTGGTTGTGAAGTGCACTCCGTTTATTTCTCAATCCTTATTATCTGTAGAAAAAAGTTTTTACTTTGTTTGGGTTGTGGTGTGCTGGGAGGAAAGGAGCGGCCAGTCTCCTTATTGATTCAACACACTGCCTGCCACCACATAAATCATCTCTCAACACACATCACAAGTTCAAAACAAACAACAATCACTCAGCATGCAATGCATGCCATTTACCTTCTCTTACGGTGTTCTCATTGTGATCGATTCATTGCCGAATGTAGAATGATCCATTTGTTCATTAAGCACAGAATGGCCAGTGTAAATTGAATTATGTCACATATGGGGTAGCCCCTCTAGGGTAGGAGAGGATATATAGTCATGGCCCAGGGTTGGAGGCAGATACACACTTGTTTGTATTCTTCATCCAATACCCTGCTTGAGAGAAATGAGTGTGGGGGGAGTCAGGACTTATTCACTGCCCCCAATTGCAACTCTAATCCCCAATAAAATGCGTTTAAGAGTAATACAGTGGGGATGCATTTGTCAATCAGACACAAACAAATAATAATGTAAACAACAATTTTCACCAGTAGCCATATCTTTTTTTGGGGCATAAAAGAAAGACAGAAAGCAGATCAGCTATAGGGTAGAGACTGAGAGAAAAAGTTCTATGGTTGTTGTAAGTCCAAGCCTAGTAGACAGGAAAGTAGAGCTCATCCTCAAACTCCAGTGGTTTCTACAGAAGTAGGTCATTTAACACACTACTTTCATGATCTTAGTCTCCTTCATCGTTGTTAGACCTGACATCATTGGCTTGAGTCTCTCCTCCATTTTTTCTGTTTGCCTCTACTGTTTTTCGATGTTTTGCTGGTATATGCTTTGGGCTCTGTGCCACGGCTGATCCGTGCCACAGCGCAAGTGCTCCCTATGTTAAATTGATGTATCTATTGTATCCATGTTTAGTTTATTTGGTTTACTGTCAGTCCCTAGTCTAGTGCACCAGGAGTGCCGGGGCTTGTAAATACAAATGCCGCTCGTGGGCTTGCAGCACGTGTTGTGCCACCCACAGGAGCGGCCTCGTAAAAGAATGTCTACGGGTCCGTCATTGCGAGACCCACGTGCAGCCTAGTGCTGTCACGCAGGCTGCGCAAGTATACCTACTTGCCAGCCCCTCAAACGTTCCCTTGACTTCATGTTAGTCACCCCTATGGTAGTCCCACGAGCAGGGTGCAATGTAAGTATAAGGTAGGACACGCCTGACCAAGTTGGCATGTCCTAATAGTGAATTACAGCCATCTTCGTTCTTCACTATTGCGAGGTAGCCTGCTCTCCATTGATTAGAATGGGCCGCCAGGATTATTAATGCTATGATCCTAGTTGGCTCGGGGAGCATGGTGCAATGTCGAGTTTGGTATCCCTGAACTCGGGGTTTAATTACGCATCCGTTGGTGTGGATGGTTTTTGGACTCTGGGTTTGAAAATAGCACTTTTAGAAAGTGTCAATTTTCTTGTCTAACCACATCTGGTTTCTGCTGGTCTTGCGTGTGTGTGACAGGAGCTGGGTGGCTCCACAGGTCTGGATGAGTCAGTGTGGGATGAGTGGGACATTTGCGTTGAGAGTAGGGGGAGAGTAGTTGTTGATAGCCTGCCCTGCCTGATACAATGCCGGCTCCACCTCCTGGCAAGCGGCTGATGGCTCTGTGCCTGCCATGGACGATCCTAGCCCCACCTCCTGCCAGGAGGCCGATAGCTCTGCTCCTGCCAGTGTCAATGCTGGCTCCACCTCCTGCTGGTCGTCTGAGGACCCAGCCCTGCGCAATGAATAGGCCAGGTGCTTCGGCCTGGCTCCACCCACAACAGACCCAGGATGTTGGGAAATCCCCGGCATGGACAAAGGGATCAAAGCCGGAAAGGGGTATAAGAGAAGGACCCCTGAACCAAGAATTTAGATCACTTCTGACAAGGAACCCTGTAACCAAGGACAAGAGGCCTGCTGATCTAAGGAATGCCAACTAGAGACAGCCGGTTCTAACAATCGTCCTCCCGTGGCACTTCAGGGAATGAGTAATCTGGTGGTATATATAAGTGCTGATTCATTTGATTACAGTTAATCTCTCCATGTTTTGGGGCAAGAGACTGGTCCTTCTCACTGTTACAATGGCACCAGCAGCACTGAAAACATGCTCATCAGAGACAATGGCCACAGGCCAAGCCGGATAGTTTATTGCCAGCCTGCTGAGCACTGGCCATTGGTGCCTCTTCCCATACAAATACACCAATGGGTTTTGATAAAGGTAGACCTCTGTTGGGTCATTCAGATAGCCCTGGATCATCCGCTCAATGGTCATTGGTGCTATACCTTGCTCAATTTCTTTTGCCTTTACCTCTGCACTGGACTTAAGCCCTGCCAGTAGAAACCATTCAATTGCAGATTTTGGGGTTGATGCTCCTTGTCTTCTTTTTGATTATGTTCTAGTTGTTGGTTTTGGCTGGTGTAAGCCAACAGCACTGCCCTCAGGCTATGAAGTTGAAGGCTACCCGCAGGACTTGTGCCCAGGAGGAGTGGGCCTCTAATTACCACCAGCATCACGGTCCTAACAACAACAAGCAAGAAGGCATGGCCTCAACAAAGAAGATAATTAAACAACAGGGGGTGGTGACAAGAAAGAAGATATGCAGACCTATGGCAAAAGCACACTGGCTGTATACACGCAATAGGCACCAGCTACATGGTCACTCACAACAAGAGGCAGAGGGCCCGTAAAACAAAGAGTACATGCAGGATTATGGACAGTTCACTGACTATCCAAAATGGCCCCTGGTCAGTGAGCACATGGCATCTGGAACAAAGACAAATGGTGGCCTATGGCAAACACACACACACACAATGTCCAGACAAAGGGAACCTGGTAAAAACAGAGAGCTCAGCATTAATTAAGCAATGCCAAAAACAAAAATTAATAGGACAAAATATTTTTTTTACAACAACACACATTCTTCAAAGGCATTAACCCATCTTGTCCTATACACTGTTTGCAGGAAGAAAATATGTGAAATAACACAAAAAAACAATTTTATATTCAATGCAAATCCATCCATGGCCTAAATGCTGTTTCAAGTTCAATAGACACCACAGAAACAGTTTAAGTGAGTAAGTCAATTTATTTAATTAAAATCATTACAAAGAAGTACATATCAAGCACAAAGTCTGATTGAACATATACGGATACAATGCCTTAAAATACCTTGTTCAACATTTGCTTAACCCTTTTCCAGTTAGAGACTAAAGTGCCTTATGCTAGCAACTAATAATGACCATTTGCCAATAACAGTCAACAATGACTGAATAAAGTGTCATGTGCTCTCAGCAGCGAAACTAATGTGCAGTGTGCAGCAAATATTAAAAGTATCTCAATAGCAATTACCAGCAAAAGAACAGAGCAATTAGTTACTTCTGTTACAGATTATCTGTAACTATTAGCAGCAAGGTATAAAGTGCATTAATTTTCAGTAACAAAGCTAAAGTGCATTATGCTAGCAGAAACAAGATATGAATTGCTGTATTAATTAAAAACTGATATATAATACAAAGCTCCTTCCGGGGATAAAATGCACCTGTGCTGACCTCTAAAATCATAGAAAATAATTGTACATAATGTGCTAAGCACAGCCATAACATTACATTTTGAATTACAACATTACGAATGGTAAACTACATTGTAGGTTAAAATAGTGTGTACAAACTACAAGGATTACACAGATTCAGAATGAATTAAAAATACAATAAAATAGCCCACCTACTCCCGAAAAACAATAAAAAACATTATATCATTACCGTAGCTGATATATCATATACTTGAGATGTCAGCACTACGTAATTTCTTTTCCACTATACAAATGAACTGAACAAATTGATGAATACTATGAATATTAACAACTCGTAAACAAAGAATAATTGCTGTTCTACAAGTTCTAACTCCCATTTCTTTAAAGATAGACTTTAAAACTGACTTTCGCTCCTGAAGCAGTTTTAGACATAGCGTTACAATGTGCAGTAAGGTTTCATCACACAGCCCACAAAGCCTACAAATTTTCGATGATCCCATTTTGGGGTTCCATCTTTGGTTGGATATATGCCGAACCTTAGTAGCATGAATTTCTTTTTAATTAAGGTTTTAAAATGAAAAATCAAATAAGGTCGGACTAACAATTTATCAAAGGAGTTAGCTATAGACCAGAAGTTTTTTTTTCCTTAGCTCATCTTTATCCATTATTTCTGACAACGGAGCAGCAGTTAGGTTAATTGATTTTTTATAAACCGTTTTACTCCTGACTTTATCTACTAAATTTGGGCATTCAAAATTACATAGACACTCAGATAAATATTCCTGCCATCTGCTCAAATATTTACCCATCAAAATCTCACGCCAGCACACATTTGCTAATGTGCCCTCATCAGGTCGAGATAGTGCCAATAACGTTTTTAAATATGTTGCTTGTCTGACCAATAACTGTTTTCATAGTCCATATTCCAGTCTTAAATTGGCAAGAGAAATCTGTCTGGGAATCCTAAAGACTGATTTATACGTCCTTACTTCTATGTCGTCAAGCAGTTTCGCATCCTTGCCTCGAAAAATGTATTAACCGTAGTCCAAGGATGGAATAAGCTTTGCTCTCATGACTTTCAGCAAGTGATCGTAATTGGGGCATAATAGCTTATCTCTTAATTTTCTGAAGGCAAAGGCAAGTGAAGTAGCTATGGCCTCTAAATTATTAAAATGCTGCCTGAATGATAAACCATCATCAAATTTGATTCCCAAATATTTATATGATTTTACACATTCTATAGTCAAACCATTAATATTCCATTCCTTTACTCCCGGTTTACCTTTCCAATTATCATCTATTTTTGGTTTGTTTGTATTAATTGTTAAACCGTTTTTTATAACATATATATTAAAGGAGTTTATTAGTCTTTTTAACCCTATAACAGTTTGGCTTAGTAAAATGGTGTCGTCTGCGTACTGTAAATATTTAATCTCTTTACCCTTCACAGAAGGGGAGTGTGAAATGACATCATAAAAATGGGCCGGGAGATCGGACATAAATAAATTAAAAAGGCAAGGAGTCAAAACGCATCCTTAATTCAAGCCGACATTGGTTTCGAGGCGACGGGCTGTGTGTCTACCGTCACCAATTTTGATCTGTACACAAGTATCAGAGTATAATAATTTGATCATTTTTAAAAGTGTTTCTGATATACCCCAATTAATTATCTTCAACCAAAGAGTGTTTCTGGGGTCAGAATCAAAAGCGGCTTTTAAGTCAATGAAACAGATGTACAATTTTAGTTTCCTACATTTTGCTCTTTCGCCTAATAATGTTAATAAAATCAAATTAGTGAGAGTTGATTCTCCCTTTCTAAAACCATTTTGAAGGTTTGGAATCAATTCTTCTCTTAGAGCCCACGACTCAAACTCGTCCAACAAACAACTTGCAAATATTTTCGCATCTACATATGTGTTGTAATCTCCTTTGTTAAGATATAGCTGAAATGGTATGTTCCACTCACCCCTTCCCCTTTACATTGTTAATCAGGCCCATGGAATGTTGGTGGGGCGTTTGAGTTAGAACGTTGTGTGGGAGGCTGGCAGTGCAGAGACCAAGACGTGAATAAACCAGCTCTTCTTCAGCATCTGAGTGGCTGTGTTTACTTCCAACGAATTGGCGACGGGGCTGCGCGGGGGCAAGTCCTTGTCTTCCCCCGTTAATACAGCAATGCCGAGAGCCAAGGCACCGTTCAATGAAGGAAACCGTGAGTCTCAAAGAAATTGAGAGCGAATTGATTTCCTCGCCAAGCGCTTAATTGAGAGACTGCTGGTAAAACAGTGTGCGCTTAATTGGTCGTGCCCGCACTGTGAGTGACGCTTTGTTCCTTGAGATGTCTGGCTTTAAGACAATTACGGAAGGCGTATTTATAAGCGATGTCCGTGTTCATTTTGATGTGTCCGGAAAACAAAAAACGCCTCGCATAAGACATTTATGCATTCCTGAAAAGCATCTCAGTCATAAATTAAGTTTAAATATATATTTGGACATCTGATAAGGACAAGGATGGCTCTAGACTACAGAGAGAGCTTACTGTGGGCCCGTATGTATTTATCCAGATGTCCGGCATGAGGGCCGCATCATCACTGCATGTGGTGTGCATGTCATGTCCTGATAGGCTGATTGTTCCTATCTACAAGTGGTATCTAGCTTTGTGGTATTTGTTGGAACGCAAGCCGTTGGCCAAACGTGTTTTACTGGGGCCAATTTCCTCGGACCTGTTTGTGGTGCAACTATCTGTCTGTGGGATCAATCAGGGTATTCCCTAGGTGTGCATTCGATTTTGAGACCCCCCCTGTGACCTGTTACACCCTGGGGGAGTCTGTCAGCAATGATGCAAGTGCATTGGAACTCCTGAAAATAATATGGCAGTCACTGGTATCATTTTCAACATTTTGTGAACAGTTGTCATAGTAAACATCAAGAGTGTCTTTACTGATATTGACACACTCATGCTTGCCTAGGTCATATTGTACAGCTTCATTTTTTCTACTGGTAACAACATTGTCATTCACATATTGATTATGGAATACATTGATATTGTTACTGCCGGTATAAACACTGCTCTGTGAGCAGAGGTTATGGCATATGTTGACAATGCATTTAATGATATTTCCTTTGTCAGACCTGCATATATCATGGTATTCATTGACATTGTATTTACCCATACCAAAAACCACACACTAAAATAACCTCATACTCAACAACACATTCAGGTGGCAATCAGTGCAGTCCTTTACATGTACATTTAGAGAATCATACATACCATAAAGACCGGAACTCATCTACCAACAAAGTTAGATACAAAAATAAGCCGACCCTTACATACATACTGAAACACATATTTACATATCTGCTCAAGAACTGTTCAAGTGCACTATCCAGAGACATAGGCCTTGCATCATGTCTTGGGCCTGAAACTCTTGAGTGTGTGGGTGTATTTTTACTGCTATGCTTACATGACATTTAAAACCCCTTGCCAATCTGGACACAACATTTACATGACACATTGTGATCACATTCTCTTTATGCTGAACATCTGGACAAATAAACACTGGCAAAGATTAAGTTCTCATTGAGGTCAAGAGCCATCTGTGTCCTATCACACTGGCTCACAGTAGCTCTTCCAAAGGTCGAGAGTCATTTGTGTCCTTATCTGATGCCTATGCCTGTTAATTTATGACTGAGATGCTTTTCAGGAATACAGATAATTATGTTAGTGTGCCTCAAATAGTAGACTTGAAAGTGCCAGTTCTTCAACAGATATCTGAATGATTATCTCAGTTCCTATCTGGGGCTGTGATTGAATATGTATGTAACCTTGTTAGAAATCACTGCCTGTATTTATGATACATATGCTTTTCTCAATATCTCTGTAAGGTAGCTGCATAGATTGCTGTGTGTGTTAGTGAGTATTGGGTTGTTTAAGCGTGTGTGAAACTGGCTCCATTAGCGTTAGATAAACGTCAGGTCTGCCTGTCTGTGTGAGTGAATATTTAGGTGCTTCTCTTAATATCTTACTGGGTGTTTCAGTGTATGTCGGCTTTTCTACTTAGATAAGCCAGATTGAAGTCTCGGTCGCAGGGTGGATGTATATTTGGACACATGGATCTCTAGGAGTGGATATAGCTCACAGAAACTTCAGAGTACAGTCTTACCTTTTAAGCACATTTTCCACTGAACTATGGCCTTGTTAAAGTCTGCCTTAGTGGGCAGATATATGTGGTAAAAGTGCAGTTTACGGCTTGTGTATGAGATTTAAGTGACAAGACAGCACTAGCAGTACAATTGCATGCACAGGCTCAAGTGTAACAGGAAGGAGACATGATGCAAGCTCTATTTCTCTTGATGGAAGACTTAAAGGTGTCAGGTCATTAGCAGATATCTGAATGAGTGTCTCAGTTCCTATTTGAGGCTGTGATTGCATGTCTATGTAAGTTTGTTAGTAAATTACTGCCTGTCTTTATGCCATATCTGCTTCTCTGAATGTGACTGAAGGGTCTGCATGGTTTATCACCTGGGTGTGTTAGCTAGTGTTGGGGTATTTAACTGATGTGTGCAACTGATTCCATTAGGACTAGATACATATCAGTTCTGCCTGTCTGTGTGAGTGAATATAGAGGTGCTTCTCTTACTATCTCAATGGGTGTTTTAGTGTCTATCTGCTTTTCTACTGGGTGGCAGGGTAGATGTATAGTTTGGTACACAGGTCTCTAAGAGTGCATATAGCTCACAGAAACGTCTGAGTACAGGTCTTACCATCAAAGCACATAGCTCACTACACTATGGCCTACCAACAACCAACCTTAGTGGTCTGTTATAGGTGGCACAAGAGCAGTTTACACCTTGTGTAGGAGTTTTAAGTGACAAGACAGCCCTAGCAGTCAAACTGCATGCACAGATACGAGTGTAGCAGACCTGAGACAAGATGCAAGGGCTACATCTCTGCATGGTAGACTCAAAAAGTGTCAAATCTAGGCAGATGTCTGAATGAGTGTCTCATTTCCTATCTGGGGTTGTGATTGCATGTGTATGTAAGTATATAGGTAAATGACTGCCTCTCTTTGTAACATGTATGCTTCTCTAAATGTGTCTGTAACTCGCTGCATGGATTGCCTCCTGGATGTGTTAGCGACAACTGGGTTATTAAACTGTGTGTGCAACTGGTTCAATTAGCGCTAGATACATACATTTGTTCTGCCTGTCTGAGTGAGTGAATATTTAAGTGGTTCTATTACTATCTTACTTGGTGTTTTTTTAGTGCCTGTCCCTTTTCTACTTAGGTATCTCAGATTGACACCTGGGTGGCAGGGAGTTTTAAGTGACAGATCTAGCAGTGAAAATTTATGCACAGGCTCAAGTGTAGCAGGCCCGAGAAATGATCAAGGGCTACATCTCTGCATGGCAGACTTGAAAGTGTCAGTCCTTTAGAAGATGTCTGAATGAGTGTCTCAGTTTTTATCTGGGGCTGTGATTGCATGACTATGTTTGTTGGCAGCAACTCTCTCACTTTGTCACAAAATGTTTGTCTAAGGGACTAAACAGATTGCCTTCTAGCTGTGTTAGTCAGTATTTGTTTTTTTCCCTCTATGTACAACTGCCTCTATTACCGATATATATTTATCATTTGTCCTTGTAAATGTGAGTTATTGTTTTGCTGCTTCTATCAGTATTTCACTGGGTGTTTTAGTGTCTGTCTGCTTTTTCTACTAGGATATGTGAGATTTAGGTGTAGGTGGCAGGGTGGATGCATAATTGGGCACATGTTACTCTAGAACTTCATATTACACATTGAATCTTCAGAGTACATATGTTACAAAGTGGCGGCAGAACTTTCACTGTCACAGCTGCCAAGCTCTGGAACAGCCTACCTCTTGACCATAGGTTCACCGAATCTGAGCAAGTCTTCCAACGCAAACTAAAAACATGGCTGTTTACTAAATGCTAATTAAAGCTCCTGCATCCCTTGATTTCTCTTTTCAGATGGACTTGAACTAGGCAACCCTCTCTGGTGATATTCCTGTAATCTTAGCGCCGGGACACCCCCGCCTGAGGTAGCCGCGCGCTCTATAAGCTTCAAAATAAATAAATAAATAACACATAGCACCCTGCCCAATGGGCTAGGTAGCACTCTCATAACATGTTTATGTAAATGTGACAGTATGTGACTCAAATCTGTATGTATATATCTGAATGACTGTCTCACTGAGTCTATTAGGAAATACAAAGGTGTAAAGACATTGGAACACCTGCCTTGGAGACTACTAGACACATAACTAGTTCATGTATATGTTAGTGAATGTATAACCCATCCATTGGTCTGTCAGTGGGTGAGAGAGAGTATTTATGCTTTTGTAGCATCTATTTTACCTTCATAATGGGTGTTATAGTGTATGTAGTGCTTTCAATAAGAGTCTGTGCATGCATGACTAAGTTACTAAAACTCTAAACAACAACTTTCACTTTTTAAGCACAAAAGGCCATGCTTTATGACATCTCTTCAGTAGCAAGAACAATTGGCGGGTGGAATGCTGAACAATGTCAAACATTTACCCCCCGTACAGCTATCTGGGCCTACATCCATTGTTATTTTGCTTACCATGCCACTCCAATTTAAACCCAGCCATAAGCAAATCAGTCTTCACCTTGCTACCCTTTGGAGCAAATCAGCCTGCAATGCCAGGCTGGGTCCTCCCTGGACTGGAAACAAGCACCCTGAGACCGATTTCAGGGTATCACCCATCATCAGCCAGGCTAGCTTGACTCCAGTGGCATGGAGAGCACAGGAACCATGTCTAGGCATACCTGTCCCACTCGGAGTGACAAATGAAAATAGAAAAATTGATGGGTGGAATGCTGAACAATGTCAAAAATTCAACCCCAGGACAGAGATCTGGTCCTAAATCCGTCATTATTGTGCCCACCATGCCATTTCAGATTATACCCAGCCATATGCAAATCAATATTAACCCTGCTCCCCATTGGAACAGTCTAGCCCACACTGCTAGTCCAGGTCTTTTCTTGACTGGAAAGAAGCCTCCTGAGACCGGTTTTGGGGTATCACCCGATATCAACCAGGCCAGCTTGACTCTCGTGGCATGGAGAGACTCATTTCTGGGCAAACCCATCCCACCTGGGGAAACAAATGCAAGAGGAACAATTGATGGGCAGAATGCTGAACAGTGTCAAACATTCACCCGCATTACAGGGACCTAGGCCTAAATCCATTAATCCTCTCAACACACTACCTAGTTTTATTCACCTACATGTTCACAACATCCAATCAAATATGTTTTTTTTTTTTAAACCAGGATAATAGCTAAATTATAACTTCCTTTAATTTGGAAAACTACCTCATTCAGCTCCAGCTATCTCCTGTCTGCTGCTGGTGCTTCACTTAAAAAAGGTTAGAGTTTGTTGTGTGAGTCTTTGCTATGTTTTTTTGGACTAGAGAGGCTGCTAGAAAGAGCGGTATTGAGAGAGACTTAGGTTTGCCAAATGTAGACATTAAATGGATTGGCCAGAGAGGGTTAATGTGTCATCATTGTTGCATTTGGTTAAACGCTTTGTGGATTTCCAACCCCCTAACCTCTTGATTGTACTGTAGTGGAAATGACCTAGACAGACTGGCTGGGATAGGACTGGAAATCCTAATGAAGGATACCCTTTGCAGAATTAATAACTGTTTTCTCTCACATGTTCATGGTGTACTCCAACATTTGCCAAAGGCAAAAATTACATTGGTCTTATCAGTTGTGTCTACAGATTTACAAAGTCAGGAAACATGTTAATAAAAAAATGTCTGCATTACTCACAGATCATAAAATGTGCTCTATCTGCATCAACAACCTGTGTATTGATATGCATGGAATCTATAGAGTGATGGAGTTCTCTTTAAAGATGAGGGTAACAGAGTGGTTCTTAGCAACTTGAAATTCTGCATCCGGTCTTATTTGTAGATATCATATACACATAATCAACACAAAAGCTTTACTCTGAACCACCCTAGTGCCCATAATATAGTTTTTTTCTGTATAAATATAAATGTTTCCAATTATTGGCAGCAACGTCACAAAACAAAAGCAGACATTCAATAGTTACCAGTACATTCAAAATGTATAATTAAACGTATTTCAATGTTAATGATCACACTAATTATATGACTATGTAAATAAGTGTAAATAAGTCTAAAAAAGCGTGTATAGCTCTCTCAATGTGTCTGTCACAGCATGTATGACTGTTATAGTGGCAACTGTGACTGGGTGCGTCAGTTTTTGCGTGCATCTATGAGTGGGTGTCTCAATCTGTGAATTGATCTGTAGGTTATTGCCATCCTGTCTGAGTGCATCTTTGAGTGGGTGTTTGAGTGTCTCAGAGGCTCTGTGAGAGGGTGCATCAGTGTGTTCATGCATTTGTGAGTGGGTGTTGTTGAGTCTCTTACTGATTCTGTCAGTAGATGTGTCAGTCACTATCTGGGTCTGTGACTGGGTGTCTGAGTTTGTGAGTGGGTCTGTCAGTGTGTGCATCAGTGTCTGGGTGGGTCTGTCACTGGGTATATCAGTCTCTGAGAGGGACTGTGGCTGGGTGGATTAATGTCTGAGTAAGCATGTGGGTGGGTACATAGGTATCTGAGTAGATCTGTGAATGGCTGTCTGAGTCTCTGAATGGGTCTATAAGTGGATGTGTCAGCATCTGAGTGGGTCAGTGAGTAGGTGTCTGAGTCACTGAGTGGGTCTCTGTCAGTGGGTGCATCAACGTCTGAGTGTGTCTCACGGTGGGAGTCTGAATCTCTAAGTGGTCTTTGACTGGGTGCTTCAGTGTCTCAGTAGGCATGTGAGTGGGTGGAAGATTCTTTGAGTGGGTCTGTGAGGGGGTGTCTGTGTCTCTAAATGAGTCTGCGAGTGGATGTGTCAGTGCCTGACTGGGACCGTGACAGGGTGTCTGAGTTTCTGAGTGGGTCTGTCAGTGGGTGCATCAGTATCTGATTGGGTCTGTCAGTGGGGATATCATTCTCGGAGAGAGTCTGTGACTGAATGGATTAGAGTCTGGCATGTAAGTAGATGCATGAGACTCTGAGTAGGTCTGTGAATGGCTGTCTGAGTCTATGAATGGGTCTGTCAATGGATGCTTCAGTGTCTGATTGGGTCAGAGAGATTGGATCCGAGTCTCTAAGTGGATCTGTCAGTGGGTGCATCAATGTTTGTGTGGGTCTGTCAGTGGGAGTCTCAATCTCTGAGTGGGTCTATGCTTAGGTGCATTAGTGTCTCAGTAGGTGTGTGAGTGGGTAGAACATTCTTAAAGTGGGTCTGTGAGATAGTATCTGAGACTCTAAATGAGTCTGGCAGTGGATTTGGCAGTGGCTGACTGGGTCCGTGACTGGGTGTATGAGATTGTGAGTGGGTTTGTCAGTGGGTGCATCAGTATCTGATTAGGTCTGTCAGTGGGTGCATCAATGTCTGAGTGGGTCTGTCAGTGGGATCCTCAATCTCTGAATGGATCTGTGACTGGGAGCATTAGTGTCTGAGAGGGCATGTGAGAGGGAGCACGAGTTTCTGAGTGGGTTTTGAGAAGTTGGACTGGTATATGCTCTTCACTAATTAAATGGGCACCTTGCACCAGTCCAAACAACCCTTATTGTGATTTAGGAGGTCAAAGATAACCTTAGAAAGCTATCCAAATGGTAACTGTTGAGAGGAGCCTTCAGGCTTAGTCTTGAAGGAATGTTAAACAGCTTGTTTTTCCAGAATGCAACCTTATAGTCTTAGTTAAATGAAAGGAGAACCACACAGTAGTTATAAAAATATGCATTTAATATAAAAACACTCTCTAGTACATCAGAGGTTCTGCTACACAGAGATAAACATAAAGCACACAATACCTTACCACAGAAACAATAGGAAATAGCAATAATACACAGTGGGTTCCAGGGGAAAATCAAACCATATGCTAAAATAGTGGTATAAAAAACACAAATTGAGTCAAGAAAGTGTCTAGAGGCTGTATGTAGAATTACAGGGACCCCAAGGAACCACCCAAGGTGAATAAGTAGGGTCCCCACTGAGGACGGGTGCAGTGTGAGAACACGACCGCATGCGCCACACAATTTTATGGGAGAGTTGCAGTTGAATGGGAGAGTTGCAGTTGAAGTTTTAAATTTTTAAGGACCCTTCCCGATGAACTTTAAAGAAACACTGTAGAAGTCAGGAGGTCACCCCACCTGTGGATAATGTAGTACCAGAGTTACCTTTCCCAAGGAAGCCGGGTGCATAGGTCTGAAGTGGTGCTGGGAACAGCAGCTGATCTCTATGGAGGACTTCGAAGAAGAGTCACTGAAGGGAAGAAGAAAACAGTCCAATGGAATCAAAAGCTGGATGTTTGTTGAAGAGTACCTGAAAGCAGAGGAGACAGAGTGTGGGTCCCTCAGTAGCCTGTATGGTGCAATGGCATAGACAATGCTGTGGACGGAGTGGGAGACGAAGTCAGGCCCAAACGAAGTCCAGCGAAGTCCAAAGTGTCCAGACAGTCAAAAGTCAGTGGCTTCTTGATCAGAATCTTGCCCATGTTGAATCTAGGGTCCCACAGCCAGGTAAGCCCTTTTGTACCCATGGCAGAGGGTTGGACAGATTCAGGGGACCCTCCCAGGCGAGGGTCAGGACAGTGGGGAGGTTACTCAGATGTACTTTGTCCAGTTTTGTGCATGAGCAGAAGTCAACAACTCCCAGGACTGGTTTGAACTGAACTATGTACAGGGACACCAAATGTGCCTCTCATGCAGACATTTGGTCGCTGACAAGCATACCCACCAGTGTTCCCTCTAACCCGCGCGCAGTGCCTCTTGTGAAGCGCGCACACGTTCTGGCCGCCGCCCGCTTTCAGAACGCGAGCGGCGAAAAACGGCAATTTACTGGTTGCCTGAGGCCTTACAAATGCCCTCATTCAGTCCACAGCCTCTCTCTATTCAGAAAAGCCACGCATCAATTCCAAAAGCATTATGTGTGCTTTACACGTCATGCTTTTGGACTTGCTGCATTTCTTTTTTAAATAGAGCGCAGCTGGGTGCTGATTGCGGGCCGTTGTGAAAGTATTGCTGTTAAATGCAGCACATGAGAGTGCTGCATTTAACAGCAATACTTTCACAACGGCCCGCAATCAGCACCCAGCTGCGCTCTATTTAAAAAAGAAATGCAGCAAGTCCAAAAGCATGACGTGTAAAGCACACGTAATGCTTTTGGAATTGATGCGTGGCTTTTCTGAATAGAGAGAGGCTGTGGACTGAATGAGTATTTACAACAAGGGGTGGTGAGGGACAGAGTCTCTGAATTAAACAGAATACTCTCACCCAGTCAAGAGATCAGGGCTAGATCCAACACCGTTTTTTAGCTCACTGCACCATCCCAGTTTCAGAACCTGGCTGTATGCAAATTAGTCTGTTCCTGTCCCAGTGCATGATGGGAACAGGGCAAACCAAACTACACAAGCCAATTCTTACACTGGGAAGGAAACAAGCTACCGGGGACCGGTTTCTGGCATTTCAGCCTCTTCGGCCCGGCTTGCTTGAATCCTGATGGTGCAATGAGCAAGGGACTCACATCTGAGTATACCCTTCCACGCTTAGGGTGGACAAAAATATTTACAACAAGGGGTGGTGAGGGACAGAGTCTCTGAATTAAACAGAATACTCTCACCCAGTCAAGAGATCAGGGCTAGATCCAACACCGTTTTTTAGCTCACTGCACCATCCCAGTTTCAGAACCTGGCTGTATGCAAATTAGTCTGTTCCTGTCCCAGTGCATGATGGGAACAGGGCAAACCAAACTACACAAGCCAATTCTTACACTGGGAAGGAAACAAGCTACCGGGGACCGGTTTCTGGCATTTCAGCCTCTTCGGCCCGGCTTGCTTGAATCCTGATGGTGCAATGAGCAAGGGACTCACATCTGAGTATACCCTTCCACGCTTAGGGTGGACAAAAATATTTACAACAAGGGGTGGTGAGGGACAGAGTCTCTGAATTAAACAGAATACTCTCACCCAGTCAAGAGATCAGGGCTAGATCCAACACCGTTTTTTAGCTCACTGCACCATCCCAGTTTCAGAACCTGGCTGTATGCAAATTAGTCTGTTCCTGTCCCAGTGCATGATGGGAACATGGCAAACCAAACTACACAAGCCAATTCTTACACTGGGAAGGAAACAAGCTACCGGGGACCGATTTCTGGCATTTCAGCCTCTTCGGCCCGGCTTGCTTGAATCCTGATGGTGCAATGAGCAAGGGACTCACATCTGAGTATACCCTTCCACGCTTAGGGTGGACAAAAATATTTACAACAAGGGGTGGTGAGGGACAGAGTCTCTGAATTAAACAGAATACTCTCACCCAGTCAAGAGATCAGGGCTAGATCCAACACCGTTTTTTAGCTCACTGCACCATCCCAGTTTCAGAACCTGGCTGTATGCAAATTAGTCTGTTCCTGTCCCAGTGCATGATGGGAACAGGGCAAACCAAACTACACAAGCCAATTCTTACACTGGGAAGGAAACAAGCTACCGGGGACCGGTTTCTGGCATTACAGCCTCTTCGGCTAGCTTGTCTCCTTTCTGGTAAAGAATTGGCTTGGTAGTTTAGTCTGCCCTGTTCCCATGATGCACTGGGCCAGGGACAGACTGATTTGCATATAGCCAGGTTCTGAGCTGGGATGGGGCAGTGAGATAAATAACTGTGATGGATCAAGCCCTGATCTTTGGACTGGGTAAGAGTGGTCTGCTCAATTCAGACACTCTGTTCATCACCACCCCCTTTTTTAAATCGATTTTGGCCACTATAGGTGTGGCAGGGTATACTCAGACATGAGTCCCTCTCTCACTGCTCCATCAGGATTCAAGCAAGCCGGGCCGAAGAGGCTGAAATGCCAGAAACCGGTCCCCGGTAGCTTGTCTCCTTTCTGGTAAAGAATTGGCTTGGTAGTTTAGTCTGCCCTGTTCCCATGATGCACTGGGCCAGGGACAGACTGATTTGCATATAGCCAGGTTCTGAGCTGGGATGGGGCAGTGAGATAAATAACTGTGATGGATCAAGCCCTGATCTTTGGACTGGGTAAGAGTGGTCTGCTCAATTCAGACACTCTGTTCATCACCACCCCCTTTTTTAAATCGATTTTGGCCACTATAGGTGTGGCAGGGTATACTCAGACATGAGTCCCTCTCTCACTGCTCCATCAGGATTCAAGCAAGCCGGGCCGAAGAGGCTGAAATGCCAGAAACCGGTCCCCGGTAGCTTGTCTCCTTTCTGGTAAAGAATTGGCTTGGTAGTTTAGTCTGCCCTGTTCCCATGATGCACTGGGCCAGGGACAGACTGATTTGCATATAGCCAGGTTCTGAGCTGGGATGGGGCATTGAGATAAATAACTGTGATGGATCAAGCCCTGATCTTTGGACTGGGTAAGAGTGGTCTGCTCAATTCAGACACTCTGTTCATCACCACCCCCTTTTTTAAGTGGACTGAATGAGGGCATTTGTAAAGTAGGGGGGCACTTGAGGGCTGCAAGGCCCGGTTCACCGGCCTGGAGCATCGGGGAGAGAGGGGCTGAGGACCCCCGGTACCGCAGCTGTGTTGACAGTGGCGGTTGGTGGGGTTTGTGAGAGGGGGGGCAGGCATGCAGGAAAATAGGAGACATGGATCTCATGCAGGGAAATTAAGGGATGCAAAGTAGCAAGAACAGAGCTAGTGCTCTAGCTTGTACACCTGTCTCATCCAGCCATGCTTCTCTTTTTCCGTGTATCTCACTGTCCCTGCCGCTTTCTTTTGTACCTATTGCTGCTTAGTACCTCTCTGCTGTAACTGGCACCGGTCCCTACCTCTCATTACCCCGTGCCTGTGGCCGTTTACCTCTCCTTTTCTGCTGAAAATCTGAGCAATATACACACTATGCACGGATTGTTCTCGTCCCGAATTTGAATTCCGCTCTGAAAACGAAGTAGCAGGCACGGCCACTTGGCGCTGTGTAATATCTCTGGCTACTTCATTTTCAACACAGTGCCAGGTGTTGCCACGCAGTTGAATGCCCTTTGCAAAAGTTGACAGGCCCGCTTTAAATTGTTCATTGCTGCATTTGCGTGTTCAACTGGTCCAAACGAAGTGAGACCTTTGCCCAGCCTGGCTGAGAAACAGAAAGGTAAAAGGGGGAACAAAACCCTTTGAGCCGTATGAGTGTTGCGCGCCTGCTCCTAATTTTCTCATTATCCCTCCTCTATACCCCCAGTGCACCTTCTCTGGGCCAAACGCGCTGCTCGAAAATAATAAAATTATATTTTGAATTTAAACCATGTTTATTGGCTTTTCCGTTTCGGTTCTTGTGCTGCTTTCGGACAGAGTGGGAAACCCCGGGAACCACTCTGACCTAGGCAAGGAGATGGTTCCATTGACCCAGCAGGGGAGAGAGACAGGCGTAAGACTGACTGCACCGCCTCACTGGTTTCAGTCCACGCCCGGGCTCAGCACCACTCAGCACACTACAATGGACCACATCGAGGACACGACTCTGATTGGGAAACGGTAACCGCAGGCAGTGGGACGCATAATCACACACACATACACAACATACAAAATTCAGTGAATAAGAAATGTATTCAATTTCACACACGCATACACACAAACACATCCATTCACGACAACACTCTCCACCAAACATTCATGCATACACGCACGCACGCACGCACAAAACACTTTAAAAGAAAAGAAAAACACACACACACTCTTACCTTGCTGCCGGCTCCGGTCCGCGCCATCTCTGGGATCTGCTCTGCTCCCCTCACGTCACGTCACAGGCTCACAGCCCCTCTAGGCCAATCCTGGCGCCAGTTGGGGCACAGGCCTTCTCTCCCGCAGCACGCCCATTAGGAGGCCGAAGGGCTCCTAATGGGCATGCGCAACCAAGCAAAAACACAAATGCGCATGAGTGGACACGGTGCGAAAATTCGCCCTCCGTCCCCACTCATGCGCACTTGTGGTGCTGCATGTCCCCTGGCCTGGTGACGTCTGACAAAGGACGGCAGACCGCCCACCCCCTTCATGGCAGTCTGGCGTCATGCAGACAGTTGAGTCCTTCTTCTCCGAGCCCTCGGCGTCTTTGAACTGATTCACTTCAAAGACGGGCTGAGCGGGGAGGGGGGCAACGCCCCAACGCCCATAATGGACGGACCGCCACTGTGTGTTGAGGAGATGCATGGAGCAGTAACGCTACAGCCCCCACACACATAAACACACCCTACGGCTGGACGGGCTCCAGCTGCAGCCCAAACCCCCTTCTGACCACCCACACCCTTCCAAACTCGGGGACACAGGAGCAGCCTCGTCACACCAACTGGAACACGCAGGAACAACCCCGCCCTACGGTGCCACCCGTCGTCACACCTGGGAACTGTTTGGATTGACACGCAAAACAAAGTGAAACAAGGCATGATGTGTAGGAATCTGCAGCCTGCCATCAGACGTCGGCGAGCATCCAGTACGGTTACAACAAGCGTATAAATATGAAAGCCCACACATGAGACTTCCAGGAGTTTGCAGAGAAGGACAACCATTGCACAAGATCTAGGATGACTCCTGTCTAAATCTCCAAACAGGTCCAGCAATACATCGAACAACATGTGTACAGGACAGGTGATGCCAGGCCTTTCCTCGCACTTTGGAACGTGGCGCTTCAGCAACCATGAAGAAGTTAAAGAGACTTCTAGGCAGTACCAATTTACAAACCTAGCGTACACAGACAGGAGTGCAACATTTTAATCTATGCTAGATGAACACTTCTGAGTTCCCATGCTACCATTTTGTTTGCTGGAGGCTTTTCTCCAAAAGGGGATTGGGCATTGGGGAAGGCAAAATAACTCAGTTTTCTGCTGCAGCACACAAGCACCAAGCACGTTTTCACATCATGACCAGCCCAAAGCGGTCCCAGACTGATAGAGCAGTTGCAAGTGTTGCACAGGCTATTGGTGCAGATGTATCTTCCAAAGCCCGCTCCGATGATTTTTATGAGACGTTTCAGGTCACAGAATGGCACTTTTAGAGTCTTCAGCAATGTCTCCTGTTGGGCCGCCATGTAGTGAAAGTTCCCATCATATTTTTGCCACTCCCGGTGTTCCTAAGAAGGGAGTTCGGGCCAGGATTGCTGACTGGCCACCTCGAAATAAGTAAATGCAAGCCGTAAGGCAGTCATTTGCAGAAATTTCTTTGTCATCCCCATGAAGGCTAAGAATCGTTCTGCCGTTAGACATGTTACCAAATTACATTGGCAGAGAAGCTGTCCTTTCAAATTGAATTACTATCGGCAGTTTCCCTTTATGTGAAACATTTTATTTGTACTGTATTGTTTTCTCTTGAAAAGTATTTCATCTCTTGGTATCAGAGTACTTAAGGAACATGTTTTATATTTATTTGTAAAAGACAGTATATCCCATTAACAAATTCTAGAGAAAAAGCTCATCATACTCAAAGATAGCGGTATTTGTCATACTCTAAGTAATTCTAGTAATTATTTTGAAAGAAGATGCAGCAGTTATTATCAAAAATGTAACAAAAGTAGTCCAGGGTGAAACTTTATTGAGACAAGCCAAAATGTCTGAAGTTTTTTCATCCAACATTGTGCAACATTTACTAAGGTTTTCAAAATGTTATATTATTCAAGTTTAGGTAAGTTATGCATGCAGGGAGAAATCACTTGCGCTGTGCTCGCTGGTCTCTCACATAAATTTTTTATGCTAGTAAGCCCTCGAGTGAAAAAGTAATGAGAGATACTTAGGAGTATATTTATGAAGGGGTTTTGGGTCTTGTTTGCACCACTCAACATGGAGAAAAGAAATGCAGCAAGTTTTTATATAGTGCGAACTCAACCGAAAAAGTATTGCAGCGCTTTACATGATTTATTATTATATATTTTTTTGTCTGCATGGGGAGATTAATTTATTTGCCCAGAATCACAGGATTTTAGGCTGACCTGAGACTAAAAACCCATCTCCAAAATCGACAGGTCAAGCATTAAGCCACAACCCCAACCACAAGAGCGGAAGCATTTTCATTAATATATACAACTTGATTAAAAAAACAACTATTGTTAAAGCCAATTGTCTTGGCCAGGGCTCGAGACGGGGTACCACGCGGGTGGACGGCATCCCCCCACTTATTTTGCCGGGAGCTCGATAACTGGAGCAAATGGAGCCACACATTCACTCTTTGGCCTCTCTGGGGTGAGATCGGAGCCCATTCAGAACGCTGCTCACGCGCTGGCTTCTCTGATGCAATTGCATCCAAGGGGTGAGTGAGCGGAGGCAATGACAGAAGCAGCAAAATATCAGTAGGGTGGCACACTATATGATGCACTCATTTTTAGCTTAATTGCTTTGAAGCCACACCCTTAATTGCATTGGTTACGCCCCTTTGAAAGATCCCCGAGTATTTTCATCCCACTCAAAGCCCTGGTCTACAAGCGCGGTCAGGTTCTTGGCGCACATAGCCTTGGCTGCAGCGCACAGAGACCTTACTCTGCCGCACACAGAGGAAAATATTTAGAGGGAACATTGATACCCACCCATGCTTAATACGCAAATTACTGTTGTGGAGGTGGTCACAATAGCCACAGAGCTATTGCCACATCAAATTATGGTTCTGCCCCTGATCCATGGGGCTGCTTGAGGGCCGGACAACTCGACACAAACAAGTTCTTCACTAATGACAGAATCACTTTGCAAAGAAGCCTTAGAAGCCCTAGACCAGTGGTTCCCAAACTTTTGACTCCTGTGGACCCCCATTGAGTCACCACCGGAAGCCGGGGACCCCCAAGCAATTTGTAGGATTTAAATTTCAAACATTAAAACAGTAATTCAAACAAAATAAACACAGGTGTACACAAAAGAAAATATATATTTACAAGCCCCTATCACCATGGGAACGTCACTTTTTGAGATGTTCCCGTGGCGATACGGGCTTCGCCTTATGTACAAGGCATCGTTGAGCCACTTACTGTGGCTTAACGCTGCTTTGCAAATAAGACCCCCTTTCATGCAATACTTAGCGTGAAAGAGGTGGTCAGTGGGTGTTGCGGTGGGCGTTCCACTGCAACACCCATTGATTTAACGCTGCCTCCTATTTACAAGGGCAACGTAAATAGGAGGCTGAGCCAAAATTAAAACCAGGAAACACCTGAACTTAACGTGACGAAACAAGGAGAAATGCTTTATTTCTACTCGAATTTTCTTTTTCCATGTGTGCTGCCTTATTCAGTACACATGGAAAAAGCAAAGCGCATTGGTTATTTTATGTTCAGGAAGGAGGATCTTCCTGTACATCTTCCCCTGCACGCAGTCACACTTGCACTATGGTGCAAGGGTGCCTGCATTGGCGCTACAGTTTTAAGTGTAGCACCAGCACAGGGGGAAACCCAAAGCTGCAACATATTCCTGTAAATATGGTGCAGCCCTACATTTCCGAAGTGTTGGAGCATTTCATTAAGCCAAGGAGGCTAACAACACGCTCCTCCACTTCTGTTGAAAATATCTCTCTTAAAATTTTATATTGAAAGAATTTGAAAAAACGAAATAATTTAATGGGAAGATTGGTGCTGCATCCCATTGACAGCTTTAACATGGCTGGTTTTATTTTGCAGTACGAGGCTCCTGCTCCATCAGGTTTTTTTCAACTGCTAGTTCAGCATTCAGTTCAAACGGAATAGGCCTCTCCCTATGTAATCATCTACTCGCAATCTCTCTTTAGTAACTCAGATCTGCCAGAGTCGTAAAGTTTTTTAGCAAAGGTCAATCAATGGGACCAAGGTGATCCAATGGTTAACCTAGAAGGGCCGAATGATAACGTAATCTACACCTCTTTAGATTTATAATTCTTTACCACTGAACACAACAAGTCTGTAGTACAGGACAGATCTCCATCGACTAACCCTAACAACCTATGGTCCCAATTATTGCAAACCTTCCAAACAATGGCAGCAGCACTATCATACCACTCCGACAAGATGGTCCTGCAGGCACACCTACTAAATACACTTGCCGTGTATACCGCTGGATTCAAGCAAAAATTGCTCTCATCACAAAAGCCCAATCCGAAAACCAACTGGTCCAATCAGTGTGCTGCTGCTATCCCATTATCGATTCCTTATCATACCTGCCTCAATTTCTCTAAGCATTTCTAACGGAAATAAAGAAGCCCCCAGTGTCGGAGTCATCAGAACCCCACCTCAGGCTCCGAGAATGGTACAGGGTTCAATTCACCCGAAAGTCCAAACCTGACCTCTTTCCCC
Organism: Lissotriton vulgaris; assembly: GCF_964263255.1. NCBI lineage: Eukaryota > Metazoa > Chordata > Amphibia > Caudata > Salamandridae > Lissotriton > Lissotriton vulgaris. Next base: position 467,081,669 of record NC_141691.1, read on the forward strand.
ACACTCCACGGAACCAGCGATGGCCTATCAATTCCTATCGAACCATCTAACAATCATAACACGCATCGGCTGTCGAAACGGGAAAAGAAAAGACAGCGAAAAAGCCGGAACAACCAAACAATAGAATTTAACACCTCAATTGTGAGTAACCCCCAATCGAGTAGCTCAGAGCTTCCATGAAAAGTTTTCTCAACATTACCGATGAAAGTAGAACAGTCGAGCCTGCAATTAACACAGTATCAACTGGTCTCACAGGCAGAATATCTACATCAGACCAGTCAACTGCCAGGGCAACTCAAGACCTGGGGCACTCCCTGCCACCACCAATTCAAGCAATCTGGGCCTTAACCAATCACCAACAATGCTGTCAGCACTCGAAGTAGGGCAACAGGGACCCGTAACTTCACAGGTGTCAGTTTTAGAAGCTAGTTCCTCCCACCTCCCCATTGCTGAGGACACCAAATCGACCATACAATGTATAGTCACAGAATCTGGTTGTCAGAACTCCATGAATTTATCAAGCTTTCATCAGTTGGTGGCCACAAGCAAAAGTCCTTTTGCCCCACCCCTAATCACTCATCATAGTGATTCGTCCCTTCCATCTCTCGCCACACTCACATCGAAGCCGTCCAGTGAAGAAAAACCAAAGCATACAAAGCCGGTAACGACTAATGAGGTTTGGGAGCACTTAAGTAACAGACAAAGTACCTAACTGCTGCTTATTCCAGATAACACCTCCAGAGGCTCTCATGATATCCTTAATCGACGGAATATATTAAGACTCATCAAATCACTTCCAGACCTAAGTCACCTACAATAGAGAGACATAATCGCTATTGAATTGATTCCAACTACTGGATCCAAAATGGGTGAAGCAATGCAAGTAACCCTGTCATCCCCGGCAACCCGGGACCTGGTTTTGACAAAAACAGATCAATTTAAATCCTGGGGTATAACAACCACAACACCAAGCGCTCCTCGCTACCCTTCAATACCAGAAAACAATCAGGCCTGTACTCTAGCTCCTCCCCGGCTCCCTTTTCAGTACTGAGGTCTGCGAGAAGCAACTCACCAACAGTGTCTACAACCAATCAGTGAAACGTCAACGGTGTGGATTGGTTATGGTTGCCAGGGGTCCTATCCAGAAACTGGACCGATTGAACCAACGTTAATCACAGTCTAACAATATGGTCCTGAAACATTAACGGATTTGGGCAGGAAAGACAATCTGCCACCACACTGGACTTTTTAAAAGAATATGACATCCTTCTTTTACAGGAAACATGGGCAGTAGAAAGCATCCCAATAGTAGGTTACCTTTAGTTTATGACAACCGCTACAAGACAGTACAAGTTTGGTAGACGGAGCGGCAGCCTCACGATATATACATCAACAAAATTATCCCAGCATCAAACAGATTAAATTTCAGGAGAATTGGCTCCATGGAATTATGCTGGGAAGTTCACTAATGGATACCCAGTTGCTCCTCCTCAACGTCTCTATTTCTCCCTGCACTACCAAGAAAAAATCTAAAACGGACAGCTTGATTAATATCATTTGTAACTTACTCAGCAAGTATGGCAGCACACCCAGCATATTTTCAGGAGATTTTAACACCAATTTCTACTGTAATTTTGCTGAAGACAGGGCTTGATCCCCCTGGATTTCTTTCACACTTTGCTCCACAGTCGACTTCTGCGGGAAATAAACCTTCGACATTGGGCGAATATTTGGTAATGCAGGTTAGCAGCTTAGGATTTACCGTATTGAATGGGCGCCTCCCCACTGATATTCTGCCTGCATAGACCCGGTCAGATGGTCGAACCCACTCGTTTTTAGACTTTACTCTAGGGAGTAGAGAAACATTGCCTCTGATCGAGAGTCATCACATCGCACCACAAGGTGAGAGTGATCACCGTGCACAAACAACAACATTATTCAGCTCCATCCAATGTCATCAAGAACTCATACATACTCATTCAGGAAGCTATACAGAGGACTTAAAGCAGATAAAGTGGTCGGACACCACGGCTCCTTTTTTGATTGAAAATGGTAAAGCCTTATTAAACCAATCCCTAGAGTCAGTGGCTGGACTTCCCTTATAAACCAACTACTCAAAGAAATGCAACTTAGGAGGAACCCGAGAAAACAAATCTTTCAAATCCACATTGCAAAAGCCACAAGGAAATTAGAAAACTCACAGAAACCGAGCGTTTTGATTGTCAAGGAAGAACCCCAGTAAGAAAAACAACTTTAACAACTATAAGCAAGCCAAGCAGCTTTTATGATCTCTATACGAAGGGAAAAACAAGTTGGTCTCGGATCAATTTTGGCTGAAGCTCATTTATGAAAGTAAAAATCCTAACGCAAAGCAATTTTGGTCCCTCGTAAATAGGAGCCCACATAGTACAAGTGTTTACCGTAGTGCAAATATCAGCGGAGCTGTATGGAGTAAGTTTTTATCACTTCACTTTGGGGACTTCAACATAAAAGATGCTTACACCGAATCCCTCAGTACGGTTAACTTTTTGACCTCACCATCGGTACTGGAGAGCCTGAGACAAGCTCATTCCACAGAAAAACTGACAGAAGAAGAAACACATAAGGAATCAGCGAAAAAGAACGACCTAATGTTAAAGACCATAGTGACAACAGATGACTTAAAAAATAAGATCTTGCGCTTTTTAACGAAGGCCAGAGCTGAGGGAGCCCCACACCCAAATGGTCTCCCTCAGGCCATGTTTAAATCCGATGTCAACCTATGGTCAGAATACCTGACCCTCTTGTTTCTCTACTGGAGACTAAATAATAACGTTCCAGAATCCTGGAGAGGTGCAATCATTCACCCAATCTACAAAAGTGGGAAGAGAAACTAGCGTAAAAATTATCGAATGATTGCACTTCTCGAGATAGAGTCTAAGTATTATGCAAGCATTTAATTGGAAGAGCTACAGGCCTGGGCCGAAATGACAATGCACCTTCATTTTAATCACACAGGATTCATAGCTAACTCTGGTACTACAACCAGTTTGTTAACATTAACTTTCCTGATGGAGAAAGCGACAGTCCAACAAACCCAGCTGCACTGTTGCTTTGTAGACTTATATGGCAGAAATTAAAATCGTGGGGCATACCTCTGCCTCTTCTACATGCTATAGTACAACTCCACACAGAAACATGGATCAGAATTAAGCTGGGTGAAGGGTCCCATGTCTTCGGGAAGATACGAACTGAAACTGGTGTCAAACAAGGTTGCGTGTTGGCCCCACTTCTTTTTAATTTGTTTACATCCAACCTATCTCCAGTACTCAACAGTGTATATTGTCATCCTCCTCAATTAGATGGAACCCGCATCAGCAATTTGCTGTATGCCTATGACTTGGTGTTGTTAAGCCACACAAAAGTGGGGCTCCAGAGGGTATAGGATGAACTGCTTCCCTACACGACAAGAAATTGCTTAGTACTAAACTTGTCAAAAACCAAAACAACATCTCAACAGAAAGGTGGTATTTCAATGATACAAAGCCAGAACCAACCTCCAGTTATAAATATTTGGGCATCTTTCTCGACACCAGATGTACATTCATCAAGGATAAAGAAGCGTCAAAAACCAAAGCCCTGTTGTTAGAAGCTGCTGCAGCAAAACTGTCAAAACAGCTACTTGGCCCAAGCCTAACTCCCAAGCTGAAAGTGATGAAGACTAAGGTAATCAATTATTCGATGTATGGGCACAAGACAACTAAGGGCACAACCAGCACATTATTAAACAAACTAACAACTAAAATCTTTAAACAAGCTTTCCGGTTGTCAAGATCTTCTGCGCCAGCCCAAGTTAGTCTTGAACTTCGACTACAAGATCACCATGGAGTGGAGTCTGGAGCATTTATAAAACTGTGTCATAGACTGCGCCGTGCTCAGGAGGGTTCCATGGAGGCCCGATTATGGCAGGAAATACAGAAAAACCAGACCAGCCTAATGTATTGGTAACTCTTGGATCACAGTTTACAGCTATTAGGAGTAAAAGATCTTTGGGAAACAAATCCCACCTACTCGGTGTGAAAGATTGCCATTAAAAAGACTGTTAGACTGTGGTCCTTTCACTCAGACAGGGCAATACTGTCAAAAGGAATCACGCCTGGGCTGTAATCTCAATTTTAAACTAGGTGTTCAGCTGCCCTACCTATCAAGCACATTTGCACTTCATTGGAAACAAAGGTTTTTAGCCCTGAGGATGGGTGACAGGCCCTTTTTAAAGAACCTTCCAGAATGGCGCCATACAGGCAGCAGTATTGAATGCAGGTTGTGTGGCTATTACTCTGAAGTAATGGCACACATCGTCTGTGTATGCCCTGCATTGCTCATGGCCAGATGGTCATTATTGCAGGATCAATGGATCAGGTTGGGAGTTCGATCCTGCCGCCAGGCAATAATGGCTGCTCTAAATCCTGACAACACTAAGTTGAATATTGGGCTCACAAAATTTGTCCACAAAGCATCAAACTACTGAAAGCCACAACTGCAACCAAACCCTCCTCAACTTAGCATGGCGGCCAAGTTAAAACGCTCAATAATCGAATTAAAGACTATAATATCAGAAAACCAGAGTGAGTCCTATCAGCAGAACATTATTAGCTCATAATGATTTCTCTCATTTTTAGTAATTTATAACCCCCTGTTTCTAATACTTATCATTGTCATGTTTATTGTACAAATTAGTTGTTTTGAATTGTAAAGTTTAAAAAAAAAACAATCAATAAAGTTATTATCATACCGGGTCTGTGAGTGGGTGCATCATTTTCTGAGTGGGTCTGTCAGTGGGTGCATCAGTGTCTGAGTGGGTTAGTTACTGAGTACATAAGTTGGTCTGTCAGTGGGGTTGTGAGTCTCTGAGTGAGTCTGTGAGTGGGTGTGTTAATGTTGGTGTGATACTGTGACTGGGTGTATGAGTCTCTGAATGAGTCTGTACACAGCGATATTTGCTAAATGCCAGCGATCTTACATGGGTGCCACGCTAGCGGTTGCAGCGTGAACCTGAATTTTCAGCCCTGGGAATCATTCCCTGATCGATAATATGGCAGTCACAAGTTTCTCTACATGTTGCAATCAGCCACAATCACAGAGTTCCTGTTTGTGCAAACATTCACAACTAATTGTGAAATCATCATGCAATATTTGCAGCCACAGATATCACTAACTATTATCTCTTACTAGCTAATTAATGGATTTACACCTAATCTACCTTCCTGTCAAATTTGGTGACATTCCATCCAGCAGTTTGGGCGGTTTACAAGATCAAAGGTCCAATGGAAATGAACATGGAAATACACTCTTTTTTTACACCTCTTTTCCTCAGATCTCTCTTGTTGGATCACCTCAAACTTTTCCATGCACAACAAGTCCTAACTTGATACTTTTGGGGGAAATTTTCATAAAGATTTGTCAAAATGCTTTTCCTACGGATACACAGTTCTGTCTTATGTGAGCATTGAAGTACAATTAGATAATCATACTCCAAAACCACTATACAGAACATTACGGTTGCCAATTGTTTTATTAACAGCAGACTACTCATGAACAACTAAAAAAAATCTACACTTTCTAACCGTACTTTGGGCTTATAATTGGATGAACATTGGAAGATTACCTTCACATGTCAATCACTACAGATTGTGTATGCTAATCATGTAGGCTGAATACTATAAATACAGCCAGGACTCATTGCTAGTTTTGCCTTTCTAGCAATATCGTCATCAATCTCTTACTTCTGCAGACAGAAAGCAAAGCAAACAAATCAAATGATGTTTACTTCTAAATCCATATTTTCTTATCTAAATTATAATGAAATGCCATTGACATCTTTTTACCACGAACATGAAATATTCCAGTATATCCCTTAATGGTTTCAATAAATATTATCCTGTTTAAAAAATGATTTAATGATACTGTCACTAAAATAATCATGAAATAAAAGCAACACATATTGGGAGCCTTGTTGAATGTAATCATATCACATGATACTGATGACAATTACTTTAATGTAGCCACTAGAACCCTTTGATGGTGATATACAAGAAAATAAGTTATTAAGGAGTTCTGTGATCATATAGAGGAAAAAGGCAGATGGCAGAGTTATTTTATAAGGTAATGGAACTGCGGGGTGACTTTCAGAATCCTTTCAACATTATCCCTAAACGTGTTTATAATTTCCAAATTGTATTACAAAAGCTTTGTTTATGCAATGTAAACAATGCATAACGCATAGCATAAACTGTGATCCTATTTTGCCATTTATGGTTTTGCTAACAATATAAATCAATACTTGCATTGTTTGTATGATGTGGATGATGTGAATGATTGTAGGAAAGTGCCTCTTTTGAAAAGGTTCCCCCCCTCTTTTAGCCTGGAACATGATGCGATTTTAACTGAAAGTTGTTGGGTCCCTGCTAGCCAGATCCCTAGTGCTAGAGCCCTTTCCCAAAACTGGATCAGGATTGGCAAAGCTTCAGCATCCCCTGTAAGTCCTAAGTAAATGGTACTCCTGGTACCTAGGACAATGGGACTGAAGAAGGTCCATTAGGGCTGCAGCATGAATTGTGCTACCCCACAGACCCCTCACCAAGACTATGCAAAGCGCCACTGCAGGGTGAGTATCTTTGTGCAACAAAACCTGAAGAATCAACATACACACTGCTTGAGATATATGTAAGTCACCCCTACTGTAAGTTTTACAAACCTAAGGCAGTGTGCACTATATCCCATCTATGTACATATATGCTTGAGCAGATATGACCCGCCAGTATCTGAGCTAATCTTGGATATTGTAAGTCCACAGAGAAGCCGTAAAGAATACTTTGACTGAATACTTGTCTTTAAAAGGTTCTTTGTTACGTGATGGCTTTGGTACCAAACATTTTGTCTTAATAAATCCTCACTGATGCCAGTGTGGAATTTAATAATACATGCAAAACAGGATAAACTTTAGAGGGTCACCTGAAAACCCACAAAGCACTGGTTGGTCTGTGACTAGTCATGGACAGTCTGCCATCCTCAGACATAGTTCTGATTTCATGGGGTGACAGCCTACCATCTCAGAGGCTGGAAATTAAGCATGCTCTGGACAAAGGAGCTTCACACCTCCTCGAGGCTGGAATGGCATTTCAGAGCTGGAAGCTTCAAAGGTGTTGCCGCCCTTAAAGTTCAGCCCACTCTTCTGCAGATAGTGGAGGATGCTGACCCCTCTGTCCTGCTCCAATTCCAGCCAGCTTCACCCAATTAGTGTGGTAGGTAATATGGACATCACTTTTCTGAATCCTCCATGTTGTCGTGAGAGGAATTACACAACGAGGGTTCAGGTTATGCCCACCTCCCAACAGAAGTGGTCACAGGAGAGTGTAGTCACCCTAAATGTAAGTAGCACATTGGCTATTACTGGCACTCCTGTTGATGCCCCTAAATGTAGTATTTACGAGGTACCCCTGGAGATCCTGCTAACCTAAAAAGAAGAAGGACAACGAAGAGTAACAAGGAGAAAGAGAAGATGATATGTGACTGACCTGGCACTAAACCTGCCGGCCTGCCTGTGGTCTCTGACTCCTGGATCGAGGTCGGCTTATCCTGCAGCTGTACTCTAGAAACCTGAGAAAGAACCAGAAACTCTCTTGAATTGGTGGAACCAGTCCCCTGAAATCGCAAGCCAAGTCTGAAGCAGCAACAAAGCACTCGCCGATGGGTCTGTCGAGGTGATGAGCCAAAGCGAAATAGCAAGAAGCACTCCAAGAGTGGTAGCTGGCTTTCACTGATGTCCTGAGCCCCTACCTCACTCCCAACAATCTCTAGCCTGTGAAGTTTCATTCAACTTCATTTGTTGTAGCCAAGTTTTATTGGTAGCCAGTATGGCTACCAAACCCATCAGTCTTCCCTCCAAGAGGGCACTCCACAGAACCTGTGACCGACATTGGAAACAACTCAGCTCCTGTGATTTAGCATCTCCTGTGTGGTGGAGTTGACTGTGGGGCAGAAACCATCTTGGCACGCCCGCTGTATTTCTTTGATGGACCGACCGAGGCACATCTATGGTGCACCCTCCCTCATTGGTGGACATTTCCACATGTCCCCGAATCCTGCATCCCTGGGCAAGTTAATCAAGAACTGCCTGTTAAACTCGGATCCTTGGACTCCCAAGACCTCTGCTCTGAAAGAGCACAACCTAAATTCATCCCCAAGTGCTGTGGGCACAAGACTGGCAAAAGCCTGTGTGCTTTTACCGTTGACTGCGACGGTCTTTGATTGGCAGTCCTGCCCATTACGCAATTACCCCCCCCACCCCCGCCGCCCATTGACTGCAGAACTTAACTGTTTGATTGTGACTTAGGTTACCACTGTGTATTCTACATTGACTTTGATGGTAAATGCTGTAACTTATTTGTACTGCGACTGATTTCTATTGCAACTGTTTTTATTGCATTTTCGAAATGCAATTGTATAATCATACTGATTTTTGCTCCCTAAAACATGTATAAAGATACTTGTTAATTTTGCAAGTGGTCTTGGATTTATTTTTTAATAACTTTCTCAGTTAGTGCCTCTCTGAATACATAAAATGCTTTGCACTGCTCTCTGATAAGCCTAACTGCTCGCCTACACTACCAGAAATAGAGCGCTAGTATTATTTTCATTTGCCTCAATATACCAATCTGAGTCTCACTGGACACTCTGCACCGTGCACTTCATTCTAGTGGATTAAAAAGAGAGCCAGTTTCTTACAGTGTTTAAACGTTGATATAATATACCACTATCTCTCATTTCATGTTCTTAGTATTGCATTTTTGTTTCTGGGAATGCAGATAATTCTGTCTTTAGCAGAGTCTTTTCAGTGATAAGTGCAATTTCGATGTTTGCGATTCATGGGCCTTATTTATGAAGTGCGAGAATCAAGAGGGAGAGAGAGGACCAGGTAGCTAGTCCAGATCCCCGGATTATATGTAAGCAAATCAAAAGGAGACTAGCTAGAAAAGGGGGTTAGTCTGACATTGATGGTCCCTGGGGTGAGGAAACTTTATTCAAAGGGCCTCCGTCAGCGGTTAAAAATAAGGCTGAGGGACGTTAGAGGCGGGTTACGACCTCCTACGTCCTAAATGTGTCAACATGTTTCAGCCAGTGCCTTATATTAATCTGGCTTTCTTCAGGACAGTAAAAATATGTGTAGGTTAAAATTAGGGGAAGTGTAGTGTAGTCTATGTGTCTACACGCCCTAAAGTGTATATAACTGTGAGAGGGGGGATATGGCTGAGATACCCGCCACCCCCTCTCAACACAATCCCCAAAAGGAGGGAAACCGGAAACAGTTCTTAAAGTTTTTGGATGTGGGAGGGAGTGACCCTCCCCGGCCGTATTTATTAAAACAAAAAATTAAAACATTAAACGTTTCATGTTATGTACAATTTCATTATCACATTGCGATGTTTGGCTAACCTTAACATATTCTCTAATACAGAGGTTCTCCTAGCCGAACTAGCATCCTACAAAAACATTCTCTAGAAACACTGAAATTGTACATCCTAACGTTTAAGGGCCAACGGCAAGGTCATAACCGGTGTCAAGATCCCTAACCGGACTTACCCCTCCCACTTGGGAGGGGCGACAGCACAGAGGCTTACCTCAAGTGCAACTACTAACAATTTCCCTTGACTTGACGGGGGCACTTAAGACTCGACGCCATTTAAAGGTCGTTCGAAGACTTGTGTGTGGTATCTAGAGGTATCGTGGACCTCACCCCACCCCACACAACTTACCGCATCTGCCGTCGCAGATGACACTGGCCCCGGGAAATTCCCCCAGGAGGGGGCTGTAACCCCTCCTACAAAGGAAGGGGCCTTGACCGCCTTTCCTTTACTTCCGGCGACCCGCCCTTAGACGGGACCGCCTCCCCACTGAGGGGCCAATGGCCACCTCTCCCGAGCGCTCCCATCCGTGTTGGGTGACGCCCACTCATAGGGATCTACCAATTAGTGCTCACCGATCATGACCTTACCGCCTACCAAAAAATAAATACGACAATTCCTACTCAAACCTAAGAAAACATTGGTCGCTACGACCAAAAGAACATGTTTAAAAATGCAACACTACATCAAATCATTTTAATCGTAACAATTTACACGACATTCACCATACTTTATTATGATCAAGAACAAACTGATACTTTCACAGCCTGTAAACGAAACGGAAAACATACTTATAAAATACACTTTATTGCACGACGACTTGCTGTCCTCAGGGGCTGGTGGGTGGGTCAAAATTGGCTCTTCGTTCTGTCCCGAGCTCACGGGTAGCGAGGAGGTGCAGCTTCGGAGCACAAGAACAAGAGGACGTCTTCTGGTCTTGCGTCTCTTTTTATCCGTCTTCAGGGCGGGCGAGAACCCGCCCCTGCCTGCCCCTAGGGCGGGGCTGGCTACGTCGGTGTCTAGGCCAGCCCACTCTAGGGCGGGAAAAGGCACGCCCCGGCTACGCCGCTTCGGGCATACCAGCCGAGACGCGCCTCCCGCCACAAAATGGCTTCCCGGGGGGATCGAGGCACTCCGCCATACGTTCGGGGGGACCGAGTGGTCGCCCCTTTCCATATGGCTGAGATACCCGCCACCCCCTCTCAACACAATCCCCAAAAGGAGGGAAACCGGAAACAGTTCTTAAAGTTTTTGGATGTGGGAGGGAGTGACCCTCCCCGGCCGTATTTATTAAAACAAAAAATTAAAACATTAAACGTTTCATGTTATGTACAATTTCATTATCACATTGCGATGTTTGGCTAACCTTAACATATTCTCTAATACAGAGGTTCTCCTAGCCGAACTAGCATCCTACAAAAACATTCTCTAGAAACACTGAAATTGTACATCCTAACGTTTAAGGGCCAACGGCAAGGTCATAACCGGTGTCAAGATCCCTAACCGGACTTACCCCTCCCACTTGGGAGGGGCGACAGCACAGAGGCTTACCTCAAGTGCAACTACTAACAATTTCCCTTGACTTGACGGGGGCACTTAAGACTCGACGCCATTTAAAGGTCGTTCGAAGACTTGTGTGTGGTATCTAGAGGTATCGTGGACCTCACCCCACCCCACACAACTTACCGCATCTGCCGTCGCAGATGACACTGGCCCCGGGAAATTCCCCCAGGAGGGGGCTGTAACCCCTCCTACAAAGGAAGGGGCCTTGACCGCCTTTCCTTTACTTCCGGCGACCCGCCCTTAGACGGGACCGCCTCCCCACTGAGGGGCCAATGGCCACCTCTCCCGAGCGCTCCCATCCGTGTTGGGTGACGCCCACTCATAGGGATCTACCAATTAGTGCTCACCGATCATGACCTTACCGCCACAGGTCCGGATAGTTGACCGGCTATCCGGACCCCCCACAGAACTCCTACCTAAAGGTCATGTTTTAACGATTTTAACCAAGCTAGGAAGTCACCTATGAGTAACTCATTCCCCATCTTTGACAAATGCACACCATCCCCCAGATACATACTGTCATCATTAATACAACTATGCGAGATCGAATGCAATGTCTTGGAACGGAACAACCTACCCACTTTGTTATTTAATTTTCTAACAGAATGATTCAAAGCAGGGATCGAGATAGCCCCCCGCCACACTTTTCGTGGGATCATATGAGACCACGCAATTATGCACCCCGGGACTCTCCTCGCTAACCAACTTACCGTGGAAAGCATAGCCTCCAGGAGAAGTCGTCTACCGGTGGTGACCAAATCATTGCCCCCCAAATGCACTATGACTATGGACGGCGGTGACCTCATCCGCTCTAACAAACCCTCAAAAAATTCCTGAAACTGGTCAATACAGAGACCGCCCCTTCCGTAGAAGGACACTCTGTACCCGTATTCCCCAGGTACGTGAATCATGTCACCTGCTTTGAATACGTCTGCGGCCCGTCTCACGTATGAGTGGCCCACGACCCACACCTCCTTCCTCACGGCCGGTGACGTGCGACCGCTGGCCTGGTGTTGGGTCGACTGCACAGTCCGCCCTGCCGCGTAGGCTTGCGCAACTGAAAACAAACAAAAGACAAGAAGCGTGAGTACATGATTACAGCTTCACAACATGTGCAATCGCACATACCTCTTATAACAATTGGAGGACCAGCGCCCCACACGTTTCACTTGTTCTACATTAAGACCCCTGGCTGTAGCTTCAGTGGCAGCCCCTATTCGAAAGGAATGGGTCCCAAATTCGCCCGGGTCCAAGCCCGCTGCGGCAATGGTCATTGCAAGCACCCGCTGAAACTGAAACCTCGTCAGCGGGGTGGCGTCTGCATGCCTCAACAATGTCCCCCCCCATGATGCCACCCTTCGTGCTAGGTAATCTTCTAAGCACTGTACCGGACACATGGGTGACTCGGGGTTCCTGCGAATGATCGTGCAGTCCCCTCTCCCATCTTGGTCAGTCTTGGACCTGAGAAAGGAGACAATCATTGCATCACCCCTGATCTGAACATGTTCCCTGCACAAGCCCCCCGCCACATCCTGTTTGTTCCTTGCAACTAGCTCACTAACTCTCATAGCCCCGTGAAATGCCAGCGTAAATGCAGTCCGGAACAAACAGGTCTCGAAAGGGGACGAGCATGTGTCAGGGAGTGTGGCCAGTAACTGGGACAACCTGTCTAAACCTATCGGTCGTCTTACGTCTACTCTGCGACCCTCTAGGCGTTGCCACCCACGCAGCGCTTTCTGTACTGTAAAAGACGCTGTTGGGTCCAGGATGCCATGGGCCCTGGCAACAAAAGAAATGGCGGCACGATGCCTTTGGGCCGTAGCCACCGATTTCCCAGCCTTACGTAAGGACATTAGAAAAAGTACAACCCACTCTTCCTGACCCCACAGTCCCCCTCTCTCTGCCCCTAAAAAGGCTAAATAGGCCTGGAACGCCCCTTCATATGCCTTCCTTGTCCTGGGTGCTAGACTCTCTCCCACGAGGTGACGAAGTTCGGGGCACCGAGAGACCAGAGAGCTTCGGGGAAGGGTGCCGGCTCCGGGTCCGCTGAGGGAAGGAAACCCGAGAAAGCCTGCATGTGAAAACGAGACAGTGCATCAGCAGCCTGATTCATCACCCCTGGGACATGTTTTGCTCTGAATACCACGTTCAGTTGCATACACAGTAGGACAATTTCTTTGAGCAGCCTCAAAATCATTTTACAATGGGCTGCCTGACTATTGATGCATTCTACCACGGTCATATTGTCGGACCAGAACACTACAGAATGATCTCTGAACCCTTCTGGCCAGGTTCTCAGGGCCACCAGAATGGGAAATAGTTCAAGGAAAGCAATACTACTCGTTAACCCCTTCTCGTGCCACCATAGGGGCCACCTTTGAGCAGACCACTTTGTGCCGAAGATGGCGCCAAAGCCTATGCTTCCTGCTGAATCTGTCCATAGCCCAAGCTCTTCTGAGGACACGGCTGGCTTGTTCCAGACGACTCGGCCATTGAAGTCCGCCAAAAATGCTAACCAAATCCGCATGTCCTGGCGGACCTCAGCCGATAACCTCGTGCGATGATGACCCTCCTTTAGGCCAACCATCGCTTGGGCAATTGAGCGGGAAAAAGGGCGAGCCATTGGGATCACCCTCAAGGCAAAGTTCAACTTTCCCACTAATTGTTGCAACTGATGCAGTGTAACCTTAGATGCATTCAAACATACTTGGAGGGCTGCCCTGAATTTTAACACTTTGCTAGCCGGTAAACGGAAACACCCCTCCCTTGAGTCCAACTCGATCCCCAGAAACTCGAGGCAAGTCGTGGGACCCATAGTTTTACCCGGTGCCAATGGCACGCCAAAGTGACCCATCAACACACAGAATTCAGCTAAGGCCTGAGCACATTCGGGATTTCCGGCTGGACCAAGGAACAAAAAATCGTCAAGGTAGTGCATTACATTTCGGAAACCCGTTTTCTTAGTGAACACCCATTGCAGGAAAGTACTGAATTGTTCAAAATAAGCACATGATATAGAGCATCCCATTGGCATACACCTATCCATGTAAAATGACCCCTGAAACCCGAATCCCAGAAGACGCTGATCGTCTGGGTGTACCGGGAGCAACCGGAACGCTGACTCGATATCTGATTTCGCCATCAACGTCCCGGGCCCCAGGCGATTCAAGATGGCTACTGCCTCATCAAACGATGCGTATCGCACCGAACAAACTTCTGGATCAATTGCGTCGTTCACCGAAAGACCATGTGGAGCAGACAGGTTATGGATCAAACGAAACTCACCTGGGTCCTTCTTGGGGACCACCCCTAACGGAGAACAAACAAAATCCGGTACCGGGGGTATACAAAACGGGCCGGCGACCCGTCCCCGGCTAAGCTCTTTCTGAATTTTCTCTTGCACTACAGATGTATGTTGTAAAACGGAAAGTTGATTTTTGCAAATCCCTACACCCTGAAAGTCCCCCACCGGGATGCGGAAACCATGTGTAAAACCGTTCCGCAGCACCCCAGCGGAAGTACGATCCGGGTATTCACTGAGCCAGGGAATCATCGCCAGGGTATCAATCGGGGTTGGTAAAGGCGCCCCTCGGACTAGTTCAGACCTGTTTGGCGCCTCCCTTTCCCCCATTCTCACCCGTTCTGGCTCTGCACGATGACTCAGGATGGGACGACCCACACGTACTACACTCGTGTTTGAACTTACACGATCCCGGAGGTCTGTTACATTTCCCTTTGTTGAAATTAAAGCAGAAACCCTTCCTCCCTGAATTGCCTGCGGGCCTCGACTGATCGTCGGTGCTCGTACTTGGTCGAAAGGGCGTCCCCACATTTTGGCGGGAATAATCAACAACATTGCTCCCAACCAATGGCATTCTTAACATTCCTGATTCCTTCATTTTGTCCCATGTTACAGAATCATAACAATCCCAAGTCAAACTCTTGTTATGTTCTTTTTCTTTCCTGAACAGATTGTCATAACAAAACCAATGGTTACCTTGATACGCTGTCGAGTAACCCATAATTCGTGACTGATAAATGGGAAACTCAGGAAGCAACTCGGGCCTACGTTCCCCCAGAATTGATGTAAAAATTCCCCACGCATTGCCCCAGTTGCCAATATTCTCATTTATCTTAAAGGCGGCCATTTTTGCGCGCCAAACACTCGGATGCATTAGGTCCTTTTGACTTCTAACATTCTCCACCTCATAATGATCAACAAGCAAGGCGAAAATATTCACGTACTCCCCAGCCCAAATCTTTTCCTTTATAGCTAAAGGCACATGTTGACCCAATCTCTCTCTACGAGAGGGTGCTGACTCGTCCCTTGCAATCGGCAATGGCCGCTTACCTGCACCGGACGCAGCTTCTGCCAACGGCGCAGCCACTTTAGCTGCATCTCTCTTCTCACGAAGCCCTTTTATCAGCGCCTGTGCCTCGGCGGCCGTGGCGCCATCACTACTATCCCCCAACCAAGCTGCTAGCTGTGCTGCCAGCTCGGGGGGCATGTCTTCCTTGGATGTCGGGGTGACGACAACGGGGATTGGATTCCCCTCCCTCGGTACTGGGGTCGGCGCCTCGAGCGGGGCAGAGGGAACCGGGACGTCTCCACCGGCTGGAACCCTTCTCGGCCTCTTTGGTCTACCTTCAGCCGGCGCAGAGCCCGAACCCTCCTCCCCGTCTCGCTCCGCCAACCGTTTCTTTATGTCGGACACCTCTTTGCAAAGAGCCCGCACCATCTGGTCGGTCGTCATTCTCTTTGCGCCTTTCTTGGGCATCTCTCCGACGAAGTATCTAAAAGACAAAGAGAAAAGATCAAAACGCTCAAAATTGGCTCTTCGTTCTGTCCCGAGCTCACGGGTAGCGAGGAGGTGCAGCTTCGGAGCACAAGAACAAGAGGACGTCTTCTGGTCTTGCGTCTCTTTTTATCCGTCTTCAGGGCGGGCGAGAACCCGCCCCTGCCTGCCCCTAGGGCGGGGCTGGCTACGTCGGTGTCTAGGCCAGCCCACTCTAGGGCGGGAAAAGGCACGCCCCGGCTACGCCGCTTCGGGCATACCAGCCGAGACGCGCCTCCCGCCACAAAATGGCTTCCCGGGGGGATCGAGGCACTCCGCCATACGTTCGGGGGGACCGAGTGGTCGCCCCTTTCCATTCCCTTCTCAAGATCACGCTTTTAGAGGCCTGCTTGTGCTCCAAGGCTATTGAAGTGGCAAGGGGTGGCCAGGATTTCTGGTCAGCACCAGCGTGGGACCTGTTGTGCCTCCTTCGCATAACCGAAGGCCTTGCGCCGCCGGTGCGGCACTTTTAACATGGGAAAAAGTGACGCACCGATGGCGCAAGGCTTTCATAAATGAGGCCCCATGTTTTTACCTATGGAGTTTTAAACTGAAAACAGGAAAGATAAGTCAATGAGTTTATATAAAATGTACAGCATAACTCATACAGTAGTTCCCGTCACTCGAATGCCTTGACTGGTGAATGTTTGCTACTCACAAACGTGATCTGAATGCACTTATAGGGCATCATTTATGAGAAATGACGCATCCCTGCGTGAAAGCAGCGATGCGTCACTTCTCAGTGCGCACTCCTTGCGACATTCCTGATGCCTCATATTTAATGTATGACGCATCATATCGCAAGGAGTTACAGATACGTCAGTATTTCTGACGTATCTGTAAGCTCAAAAGTGACGCATTGCTGGAGTGTGTCACAACAGTGAAGCAACTCCAGCAATGCGTCCTTTCACATGAGGCAAGCCCCATGTGAAAGGGCATGCGTCAATCTTACGCCTGCTGTGAAGATTTTGACGCAACAGCATCCTAAAAGTGACGCAGTGAAATCTCATAGATTTCACTGCGTCACTTCTACGACCCTTCCTTGCGTCAATACGCCCCCCTTGCATACATTATACCTGCTGCAGGTATAATGTGGCGCAGGGGTTTACAAAGTGACGCATCTACCTAGATGCGTCACTTTGTAAATATAGCGCAACAAGGTGCATTTTTTACGCCACTGGTGCCTCACAAAAAGTGACGCACCGGTGGCGTAAAAGTGACGCACAGCCTCATAAATGAGGCCCATAGTTCGCTTGTCATCTCTGTGAAAACCCATCATCAGCTTTCTCACCCTTGACAGCAACACTAGCATTGCCCTTTTCTTCTTCCACCCTCAAATCTACATCCCCTAGGATGCAAGGAATAACCACACATCGTAAATCAAGGCGTCTAATTTGTGATTGCCCAGAAGAATTTATTCGTCCATAATGTACCGAATTTATGGGAATCAATGACATTTAATGCAACACAGTACATTTATGATTGTTTCTTTCTTTCTGTGTTTTGACCCTATAATCAAATATATGTGGAAAGCAATTCCTTAATCTTTTCGCTTCACAGTCTTTTGTTTCTATACACCCCTTCCCCCATTATTGGTAATTCATTGTGCTCCTTGATATTTTTTCCTACCAAACAACACCCTTTGAGACACTGTTTTATACTATACAATATTTACCCTGGTCTCTTTCGGGTTTATGATTAACCTCCTGTAGCTTGTTACTACAGGAATACAAAAGGAGTATATATACAGATTGTAAGAAGAGTACCTTCATATTTTTTCCTCGTAAACACTACTCTCATCAACAAACGCATGCACATAGATGCCTTCCAAGAATAAGGGAACATCAGTGGCACCAAAGCACTATATAAATGTAAAGATTAAAACAATATACGTATTTCCTTCTCACCTGTAGTACTAATATTGATTGCAGTAACGCTGGTCATTTATAATATTTTATAACTTTTAACATTTATGCAGCAAAGTTTTCAGATAGTGTTTCTTGAAATGCCATCGTCTGCTGACAGCAACAATGACATCGTGCTAAAATGTATCGAAAGCATTAACATGTGTATCATCAGAGAACAAAAAACATAGGTGATTTCTTCAATTTCTCCAGTTAAGTCTTTGTTATTTTCTTCAGACTTGTCAGAATGTTACACTTACGAAAACTTCAACTAACCATCTGTAACTTTGAAGAGGAAAACTTTTAAACATTCAGGCACTGCAAATGTGTCCTTGGCATTTATTGTTTGCTGAAAAAAGAACAGGTGTTTATGACAATCGCATTATTCTGTCAAAATCCAACTTCTTCCTGATAATTAAAAAGGTGTTAATCTTCATTTTTTCAAGTCAAAGTAAATCACAATTTCAATATTTGCATGCAATTAATGCCATTGACAAATGGTTGGCATCAAAAAACACAAAAACTTTATATTCAATAAAAAAGATTTCAGTTTGTTGATGGGCTTTGAAATGTATCCAAACATTTAATTTTCCAAAGCATCTGTTAAATTCCAACTTACCGAATGCTTAATATTTGCCAATGCATACGACAGATTCTGAAAAGTGTTCAGCATATATTTTATTGTATAACCCATCAAATTTTATTATCCTGACAATGTGGGGTTTTAGTAAGACAAATAAGGAAAAACATATGGTAATTTATATGTGTCTATTGTCGCAATAACTGTCATAAAGTGAAGCAGTACTTTCAAATAAAATTCACTGCTATAAGAATAATACCTAAAAGACCGCATTATTGATTGAAAATAATGATCCGATAATCAAATATTTTTGGAGTATTATCTTTAATTTATTATTTGAAAAAGAAAACAAACATTTAATATGTAACACTGAAAAGGTAGCAACGAGAGTTGAAACTATGTGACACATTTGGCGGAATTTACTTGGCAAGGAACAATCGGTGCAGCATTTTTAGGTCGAGCCTATGCAGCGCTTGCGCTGTTAGGCAATCTGTTGTCTGTACATTGTGGGGTCTGACTCCTCCCACGCTTTGGATTGTCTTTTTTCCTGTGTCATTTAAAAATCATGACCTTCAAATGGCAAATGAATGATCCATGTCCAATGTTTTTTTTAAAGTTGATTCCCCTGGAGTATTGCCACGGGCAGCATCGCACACGCAGTCCTTACGTACCGCTGTTCCCCCTGCCTTTCCATTTCCTGCGCAATGCATGTCTTCAGCATTCCTGAACTCTATTGTAGAGTGCACTTTAATGTGCCCCTGGGGCACAAGAAGGGACTGACTAGAGTGCTCTTCTATCAGTACGCACTCTACAGTCCCCCGGGGCACAAGCAGACACCCATTTCAGCATGCCTTTGTTGTTGGGCAAGAAAAGAGAACAAGGGAGACCCTACTCACAACGGAACCAGGATAATGCGTTTATCAAGAAAACAATGGTTCCTGTGGCATATCGCTTATCGGCTACTTAATGAATATACCAGGCTTAATAGCAATCCAAGCATTGGAGGGAGGGTTGCAAAAAGAAATTAACACAATCGTACCAGTTTCAAAACATTTTTTTGTATTTCAAATGACAAACGAATAATACTATGATTTATCTGCGACATACAAATAGTATACAAAGTGCAATGTGTCCCAAGTGATTGTGAGCGAAACAAAAGGTGTATACAGTTGAGTGAACTATACAGGTTTCAGCTGTGACTATTTACAAAGGGAGGAAACTTGACTCAAGGCAATTATTTCAACCAATTGTTAGATAGCGGCTATACAATCATAGGCACTGTGTGAGTCCGGTTCGTTTCCTAGTGCGTCAACGGCGTTTCGACCCTTAGAGTGAGGGTCTCGTCAGGAATGGGCAATGAGGGACGTCTACAAAGAAAATAATGTGAAATTGTAATTCTATGTGTAGTCGCCATGAATATTACGTATTCACGGGAAGAAAATGAGAGTTTACCTTGTAATGGGGTGTTCCTGAGTATAACCCATGCGTGTCAAAGTAAAGTAAATTTACTTACAGTGAACCCAGCCGGGCACTGTCGAGAAGTGAGCAAAAAAGGGCAAAGGGTTAGCCACATAGGGGACCATAACTTCCGAGCAAAGATCTTCTTTTTCAGTCCCTTCAATTTATAAACTGCTTTGTCCATTCTATAAATGTTTAGCAACTTTCCCAGCCATTGTTCAAATGTTGGTGGATCTATATCCAGCCATCTAGAAGTAATACAAAAACGATATACAGACATTCCAATAAACAAAAAGTATTCTTGATCAACAGATAAGTTTTCAGAAGGAAAATAAATACCAAAAATAATCACAGAAGGACAAAGCTTAATATTGACATTGAGCAAGTTAGTCAAAAAATTTTCAATCTTATCTATATATAACGCCAATTTGAGGCAGCTGTAAAACATATGACATGAGTCCGCTGCTAGGATTCCACAGCGACTACAGTTAATACCTTTCGTGTCCTTCCATTTGGCTAGTTTGGCAGGTGTGTAGTAGAGGTCCAGAGTAGACATATAGTGTTGACTTTTAAGAGAGCTATTAACTAGTACTTTATTACTCATCTCAAAAGCCCTTACCAAGTCTATTCCTTCTATACTCAATTTTCTTTGCCATTTCTGGGCCTGCTGATCAAGGTCATCATGCATCCTATTAACCATTAATTGATAAATCGTGCCGATACGGCTATTCTTCCTACAGCTCTCTAAAATATCAGTAGTCTCCATAGCATCATTATATAACAGATTTTTTTTTTCCAAAAAGCTACGGATCTGCAGATATTTAAAGAATTCATTCCTAGAAAGGCCAAATGTTTCTTGAAGTTCAGAAAAGGACATAAAAACCCCATTTTGATACAGTTGCCCCATAGAGTGGATCTGTCTCATATGCCACCGATATATTGCCATATCTTGAAAAATCCCTGATAATGACGTATTACCAAAAATAGGTGTATAAAAATTAAACTTTAAAGTTATCCGTAGGGTTTTATTGATTTGTCTCCAAACTAAAAAGGCAGATAAAAGCACCTTGAATTTTGTTTTTTTGTAGTAGCTTGGTTCCATGAACGTCAGTAGACATTGACGCACATGAGCGCCCATTAGCATTTCAAAAATAGAAGGTGCCATAGAGGTTTCGGTAACATGGTCATGAAATAGTAGCACCCTGATTGCTTTAAGAGTAATAGCCCAATAATACAGTCTGAAGTTCGGAAATCCCAACTCAGCACGTTCTTGCGGAAGAGTACACCATTTTAAAGATCTTCTTGATCGGCGGTACCCCCACAGAAATCTAGACAACATCCTGTCTATTTTATTAAAAAGAGACATTGAAAAAAAATAAGGGAATGGTTCGAAAAAAATACAGAAATTTTGGAAAGATCATCATCTTGATGACATTGGTGCGTCCATATAAAGATAAATGTAAATTATTTATCCTTTCTAAAGTTCTGTTAGTAGATATGAGTAAAGGGTCCAAATTTAATCCAACAATGTCATCAATTTTAGAAGAAATAATTACACCAAGATAAGTGCCAGTAGGATTTAATGGGATATCAGTAGGTGTGCCAGTCTCAGAATGTATGATCTGGGTTTTTGAAATGTTAAGTTTGTATCTGGAAAATTTACCATATTCTCGAGCTACTTCAATTATTTTAGGTAACGCAGTAGTAGCATCAGAAGTTACAATAGCCACATCGTCTGCGTACGCTAAAACTTTATGGTCTACCTCGTGAAGTTGAACTGGTGGGATACCGGGTTCCATAATTAATCTATTCAAATAGGGTTCTAAGTAGAGAGCAAATAGGAGCGGGGAGCAGGGGCAACCTTGCCTGGTCCCCCTAGTGATTAAAAAAGATCTAGATGTATCAGTGCCTAGTCTTATTACACCCTTGGGATTGGAATAAAGTGCTTGTACAGCTTTAATAAATTGTGACGGAAAGCCCTTCTATTGTAGTACAGTCCAAAGGAATCCCCAGTCAACCCTGTCAAACGCTTTTTCAGCATCGAGTAGAATCACCCCGACTGGGGATTCCTTTGCTTGAGCCCAATCTAATAGTGTGATAACACGTTTGACGTGATCTGTAGTATCCCTATGTCTAATGAAACCATGTTGAATATGAGAGACCAAGCCTGCCATTACATCATTTAATCTATTTGCAAGAATTTTAGAATAAATCTTGCTATCTGCGGTAATAAGAGAGATAGGGCGATAGGACCCTAATTCTTTTGGGTCCTTATTCTTTTTTACAAAAACAACTATAGTGGCAGTAGACCAAGAGTCAGGAGGTTTACCTTGAAACGCTAAATTAAAATTTTTTAACAGCTCTGGTTTCAGCATGTGTCTAAATGACCGATAAAATTCAAGAGGTATCTGATCTGGCCCATTTGCTTTGCCTGCCGCAAGACTCATAATGGCTTTCTCAATCTCCTCCCAGCTTATTGGCCTTATAAATAAATCTGTCTCTTCTGGACACAGTGAAAGTTGATTAGCACTTCTAAGATAATCTACAGGATTAAGAGTCTTATCAACTTCATTGCTAAGATCATTATACAATGTCTTATAGAAATCGTGAAATGCTTCTAATATTTCTTCCCTACGTTCGTGAAAAACACCATTCATATCTTTAATACACTGTATTTCATTAGTTGAGGCTTTTTGTCGCAGGCGCTGGGCTAAGACTTTTCCGGTGCGTTCGCTGTATTCATAGCGTTCAGTTTTATATTGCTTGAATTTTGCCGCTACTTCATCAGCAATATGGATACGCAGACCAGAGCGTTCGGTAACTAGGCGTAATTGTGCATCCTCTATTCCTACGTTATTTTTGCAAGCAGTAGATAGATCCATCTCGGCTATCCTGATCTTATTTAGCCTCTCGTTAAAATCTGTTTGGATTTTCTTCCTTTTATAATTTGCAAAGCTAATTGTCTCGCCCCGTACAATAGATTTAAAAGAGTCCCACACTACTTGTGGAGAGGCGGTATCGTTGTTTATTAAAAAATAGTCTTTAATAATTATAGCCATAAATTGGAGATAGTCTTCATCTAATAGCAGGTTTCTCTGAAATGACCAGAGTCTAGTTGGATTTTGACAGACAGTGGGAAACTGAATCTCAGCAATCATAGGATTATGATCTGAGATAACTTGAGGTAATATTTCAATATGGATTTTCTCCAAAAACAAAGAGGAAACAAGGAAATAATCTAAACGGACGAATTTCCGATGAGGAATGGAGAAAAAGGTATATCCTGGATCTTTACAATAAAATTTGTTCCAAACATCAGTTAACCCATTGTTTAACACCAGATCTCTAAGTGCTCTATAAGTTCTAATCTTGCGGCCCGTGTATCTCATCCCTGATTTGATATTCCAATCAGCTGCCAAATGGATATTTAGGTCCCCACATACTATTATTGGCTGTGTCCACGTAGCTAACTCTGCATTCATAGTGTTGAACACTTCAGCATCATCAAGATTAGGGCCATAAATACAGCATATGGTAAATTTGCAGCTTCCAATTATTAATTCAGCAAGCCACCATCTGCCCCATTTATCAACTGATGTTTTCAAGCACTTCCCAACTCCCTTTCGCATACATATTGCAACGCCTCTTTTTATACCCATTTGTTTAGACGTAAGCAAGACTTCTAATCCCAAATTATTCAGAAGAGAACGCTTGTCCCATGAAATGTGCGTTTCCTGAATACATAGTAAATCAATATATAGAGTCTGAAGCATTGTTCGAAGCATACCAATCTTTTTTAAATCATTAAGACCATTAATATTAATTGTACATATTTTCACCTTTTTATCCATATTGAAAATAATAAAAAAAATATTAGCTATTATCATCACTACGTACTCTTCAATATTATCGTTTGAATGCCTTGTATTCATCCTTGTATTAAACACCTCTGCCTTACACCCCCACCACCAACCCTTACCCTTGCCCACCCCCACCCTTTTTCCCAGAACCCCTCCCCCCACCCTCCCCACTATAGGAGGCACAGGAACCATCAGTTCCTGAAACGTATGGGCGCCGTGTCCCTGGCCCATAGCATCCTGACGAAGAGAAAAGAGAAAAGAGAAGAAACAAAGGAAAGAATGAAAGAGAGAAGAAAAAAGAAAGAAGAAAAAAAGATAAAATGAAAAAGAAAAAAAAAGCGATCCTGCATATTTAAACAGCTGTTAAACAATTCAATTTCTAAGCTTATAATCTGGTATTATCAGACTACGCATTAGTTCTTTCAAAAAGAAAGAAAAAAAAATGTTCTTCATCCTACATGCTTATTCAAAGAGAATCCAAATATTCCTTGGCTTTGATTGTGGATATAAAGTATTTTACTTGGCCTTTGAATATAGTCTTCAATTTTGCAGGACCTTAGAGGAACACTGTTACTTCTTTCCTTTGAAAATCAGGAATCAATTGCCTTAATTGCCATCGTTGAGCCACAGTAGATTGGCAATAATCTGGTCGCACAAAAAACTGACAGCCCAATCCATCCGCTTTCTTATCCGGTCTTGCGTTTAAGTAAATAGCTTCACGAGCAAGGAAGTTATTGAACGACACCAGAATGGCCCTAGGATAGTTTTCTTGGCCTTGTCGTGGTTTCCTCGCTGTAAAGGGAAATCTATGTGCACGCTGTATTTCCCGTGCCCAGTCCCAATCTGTTAACTCAGGAAAAGCATCATTTAATAGATTAATGATGAACCTCCTCGGGTCAGACCCTTCTTTATTTTCAGGGACCCCCAAAAAGCGCAGATTACTTCTGCGGGCCTGATTCTCCAAATTTGCTAGCTTATCGGATAAATCCTCCTTTTGAGCTTTAAAGTCACCCACTTCTTGTCTTTGGGCCATACATTCTTCTTCTAAGACAGATATCCTAGCTTCTGCCTCGGTGACCCTGTCCGCGGTCTCTGAACATATCTTAATCGCACGTCGTATTGCATTTTTGACTTTAGCACAAGTCATCTGCGTACGTTGGTTTTCAGCCTTACTTTCTGCCCTGTGATTCATCATAGTATCAAAGATTGTTTTCAGTGTAATCTCTTCGTTATTTTCTTGTGGCGGAACCGAGTCAGTTACAGAATTATGACTGGACCCAGGAGTAGCAGTGGCAATAGTAGCGGTAGATACTTGGGTAGGAGATGAGGGGTTCACTCCACTTGGTAAATTGGGAGCGGTCTCTTTGCTCGCCGCACGTAGAGATCTTTTCTTCCTCAGCTTCTTCTTAATGATAGTGGCCGCATTAGCACTGTCAGGGCTCATACTAACCTCGCCATCAGAAGATATACTCTCACAACTGTAATCTGCCCAGTCTTTATTCAAGCCCGTTACTTCATCAGATGATAGTTCTGATAGGGAATAGAAATTTTCAGGAAGCTCCTGATTATGTGGCTGCAAAATAGCTTTTTCTGCGCTCTGTGGATCAGTTATTGATGGTAATGATAGTGAGGGAAGAGAGCATGCTCGATTGATTATAGTCCCGCCTGAAACTACATCTCCCATAATACCCTTCTTCTTCAAGTGATCAATTGTCTCAAGAGTTATGGGATTATTCTGACTATCAGCATTTTTAGACGGTTGATTAAGCGGTTGATTAGTGGCCAAATCTGTGTTTTGGCTGTTATTGTCAGTTATTTTCTTCCTAGCAGCATGTTTCCCAAACAAATCTGGTAATGTTTGTAGTGTTGTGCTCTTCATATTTGAAGCTTCATTAGATTTCAATACAGCCCCCTTGTTAGAATTCTTACCCTGTTTTGTGACAGTTTTACCAGGGGTCGATGGAGCTGCCTCTGCCATCTCGTTCTCCTCGTTGTCCGGCTCCACACTTCCCAAATCGCTTCCAGCACCGTTTCTCTTGTTTCTGCGCGTGCCAATGGAGGGTGGGAGCGGTGTCCTCTTCTTCTTCCGAGACCCGCCTCTACCAGGGAAAACCCTACTCTGTGACCAGAACAAACAGAGTGTGGCGCGCCACAGCGGGGCCCGCCGATTGAACTCGAAGAGATTCAGCAACATTCGTGCATTACCACTGTCTGTGACAACTTGGTACCACGTTCTATTTGAGTTTGGCGGTCAGTGCCGTCAATGCGCAGGATGTACAGGGATTGCCTATGGTAAGAAACGCTGTTTCAGTAAATATTATAAAATATGCCAAATGGTCATGTGTGCCAAAATGCGCCAAACGATGGTGGCGATCATATTCATACCTGTGCGCTTTCTCGATCCAGCTCAATCGCTGCCTCCGATCGTTTGTTTGGTACAAGGTTTGTGTTTGGCAATCTTACGTCACCACGGTTATAACGTGAGGCGTGACGTGCGTAATCGCGATAGAGGAAGGACTAAGTGGTGTTGTTTACAAGTTCGAGTTTCCTGAGTTTGTGGACTGAACTTAGGTAGTGTGTCACAGTGGGGGAATGTACGGGCACTGTCCAATATTACGTATAAGTACACACAATTGTAGTGTTTACTTTTTAAGACTCGATAGGACTCATGTGTGTTATATGGGTCCTTTTTCACAATGCGTGTGATGCCAATCAAAATTGCATGTTATAATAAAGTGATCATATAATAAAGACATGTACATACAATGTATATTCCCATTAAGGTATCAACATATAAATGCAAAAATTATCCTCTCATATTGATGTTATACAAATATAGAAGACGTACTGTTGTTGGGCACGCATGAGCTGAGGTGTTTCCATAGAGTTGCTCAAGCTGTCTTTTTTAAGCTGCAGATGATAATATCTTGTGAATGTGACAAGCCATCCTACCCCCCACCCCATGCTTCCTGGCTGTCCTCACACACCCAAATATATATTTTAATTAAAAAAATAATCTTCCTAAAATCTTGAACAATGACGCAAAGCCACGCATTTGCGTCCTAAATTAAGCATTTTTTTTAAATGTTCATTAAAATTCAGTATTTGTTTAATATCTGGTAGTCTGTGTGCATGTTTTAAACAGGGTGCACACAAACAGCACAGTGTACATGAATCCCTGCACTGTGTGCGTGTATTGGCTCGCACAGCCTACTGAACCAGCCCCTCTCTGAGACCATTATGGTGTCATCCTTGCTGTGACCACAGCTACCCACCACTGCTACACTGTGTCCTGACCTTAAAGAGGCAGGAGCGGGAAGTGAGCTGGAGGCAGGGGGTGCCAGGCCCTTTGCAGACCCATTGCTGTCATTGTGTTCATCAACCCAATCCTCTCAGAGAATAATAGCAAACCAGCAATGGTTGTGTCAGGGGTGTTGGGAGACTGTGAATTTCGGCCCATGTAGATTTCGACATTCAGGAAAGTCAGTGTGTGTTAAGGTCCTTTTACACCCTCCCACCCACCCATACATGCCAGGACGACTTCGCTGCACTTTAAAAGGCGGATGGAGTGTTTGGGATTTCACAATAAGAGAAAGACGGGGCCGGCATCGGCCATGCCACAAGTATGGTGGGTGCACCTGCCCCCCTCCCTCTATCATGGAGGCAAGCATGTCAGGCTGCAATGACGTGACAGGCGTGACCGAAGCCGGTAAGTCCTCTGAGCTCCCAGTGACCCGGAAGTGATACAATCACTTCGGGGTCACCAGAGGAGCAAAGGCCAGGCCGGTTAGAACCGGCCTTGCAGGTAAGGGGTTAAAAGGCCAGGGAGCGCGAGAGTCTGCCTCTTTGACTCCGCGCTCCATGGCCTGCCCCACCTGAGGCTGTAATTGTTTTCTTTTCTTTTCCCCACAGGTTGAATTTGATACATGTGGTGCCGGAGTTGAGAGCTACGTTGAAGAAGCAGCGTTGCAGGAGAGGCGGTTTTTCCAGCTTGTGCAGGCTCACCAGGAGAAATTATCCTTTTATGTTCCCCTGCAGGCAGCGTTTGGGAAGAATAGTGCTACGGCATCGAGAGAGCAAGCTGAGTGTGTGGAGGTAACTTGGCGGTGAAGGAGGACACTCGGACAGCAAAAGGGGCAGCGGCGATCACGCGGAGACCGGGGCCTGCTCTATTTGAAAAGTATTGAGTGGTTGCGAGAAGTGCACATGACGCTTCTCTAAGGTACCGCGGGCGGCTGAAAAGCCGGCGCAATAGATTTGCTGTCTTTTATTGGATTGCTGGTATCCGGCGGTAGAAAATCTCTGTGCCCCGTTGACCCGCGATCGCTTTTAAAAAACGGGCGCAAGAGCGGGAGTAAGCCCCGTGTAGTGGAGCTCAGTGCCGGTTTAAGTGAAGCAGGCACAATTAATTCAGGCACTGGGGCAGTTCATCTTGTGGAAATGATTAGCAGGAGGATTCGTTGTGGCAATCTAAAGTAAATCTGTTTTGCATTACTGTGTGCATACAACAAAGACACAATTAATTCAGTCATAAAAGGCACAATTAATTTGATCAGAGGGGCGATTCATTGTGTTTAAAAGGCTAGCAGGGGGACTGTTGTGCAATTTGAAAGTAAATGTGTTTAAGCATCACGGTGTGCATATAAAGAGTGAACTTAAACTAAATGTTTTGATACAGGAACAAACCCATTTAGGTACTTTGTGCATTGCTGTGGGGGTGCTTTAATTACCTACTCACTTTGGATAACTACTGTCGTGGTGGCTTGCAGGTTTGCATAAAGGTACAGTACAAAGGATTACAGCTGCAGATTGAGCTGATATTAGTGATATAACATTCTCCTTGTCATAATTTTAGAATCCAAGTTCAAAAAGACTCTCTGCAATGGTGCAGCGGAGGTGGCACGAGGACATCACTCAAAGAGGTCACAGTCAGGCCAGAATTTCACTGCTTCTGTGGGCCGCACAGGCTTGAGATTACTCACCTAACACCCAGGTTAGCTGGTGTGGCGCGGATCCAGTTGCGTGGTGCTTACGGCCGGTTTGTGTACCTCCAACAGTGCTCAGGTCAGGACCTTGACAGGTTTCCAGGCCAGGCAAATATTGTGGGTAGGCTCTCAGTGAGAGTAAACACTTAGGTGCAGATAACATTGTGTTCGCGGTGTTATAGTTGATCAGTTTATAAGTGACCCTGCAATTTAGGCTCAGGAGCTATGTCCAGTAAGCATGGCGCAAAGCACATGATGGAGTCAATGATGCGCAGGATGGTGACCATGGGTAGGGGATGGGGAAAGGTTGAGAAGATAGGGCAGAGCCTTGCAGGAAGCAGAGAAAGAGGTGAAGGGCAGAGTGAGGTGGTTGGGAGGCCTAAGTGAACCATAGTGCCCCCAAAACCAAGGGGTAAATTGGATCCACTCCCCAGGCAGGCTAGGCCCAAGAAGGGGAAGACTCAGGAAAAATCCCAGTGCCAGTCCCCCATCTGGGGGGTAGTGGAAAGACCCGGTCCATCGGAGGAGGTCCCTTCGGGCGGGGGTCCCTCTGGGGTCCCATTCACACTGGTCCTCGTGGTCCCCACACCTATCCCAGTGGTCCCCACACTGACCCCAGTGGTCCCCACACCTATCTCAGTGGTCCTCTCACCTATTCCAGTGGTCCCCCTACCTGTCCCAGTGGTCCCTACACCTATCCCAAAGGTCCCTGTGGGGGTAGCCCCGCAGGTTGGTGTCCCATCAGGTGCCCCTGCAGGCACCAATTAGGTCCTACAAGAATAAGTTCTCCCTTGGTCAGGGAAGGCAGGGATGTTGCCAAGTTCAGTCGGGTCAAAAGAGGTAAGGGAGGACCCTTTTGCTGAGGCAAAAAAGATGGTGGCAAAGATTATTGCAACACCCAGTGGGATGGCAGGCGAGGGGACAGGTACTCCATCTCTTCCGCAACCAACTGGGGGGAGGGGAGGTTCCTTTAGCAGGAAACAACAAAGATGTGCAAGTGAGCAGCGATGGGAAGGACAAGCTGACGGAGCCAGCTGGAGTGGTTACAAATGGTAAGGAAGTGACATTACCATTACTGGGCGTGGGTGAGTCCCGCACCAGGAGCGAACATTTGGCCAGGCATATAATGCGGGAGGTGGAAGAATTGGTATGGTATGGTGCTTATGTTAATACTCTCTGCTCGTGGATGAAAGGGTAATGGAGTATTCAAGGAAACAGAAAGATTGGATGCTTCCTAGTGAATGGCGTAGTGAATTGTTGAAATTCAGGGTGAAGGAGAATTTGAGCAACTGGATTAGGTCTTTCTCAGTATTTATGGCTATAACATCTGAGCGTTCTCCTAATATACAAGCAGAAATGGCTTGTTAACAGAGCAGGATTACTAGGTCTTATGACAAATATGGGGGCATAGGGTGGAAGGAATATGACAGAAATGTCAGTAAGGCTAGGTCAGCTGACCCATCACTTTCCTGGGACGGAGTCAACACGATTGCATGGTTGGTTCAGTTTGGGCCAGGGCACCTGCCAACCCAGTACAAAACTTTAACATGGGTTGCACATTTCGATCTTCTCAGCCCTTTCGTCCACCCTAAACCACGGGCATGGCCCCTAGTCCAGGTAGCGGTGGCGTACGGAAATGGACATGTTGGGATTTTAATGGGCGGACATGCACCAAAGACCCCAGACACCTGAAAGTTCAGGCATGCATGCTCTATCTGCGCCAACCCTTCTCACCCAGAATCCAAATGCATCACCAATTCAGGATATAGGGGAAAGAAGAAACAAGAGTGAGGAGAGGACACAAATTATAAGACACTCACCCATTGACATTATGACAACTTGGTTAAACAAATGCCCAGATCATGTCACGGCTAGGACATTGCAGGAGGGTTTTCTGTATGGCTTTATGGCTTTAGGTTTCCTGCATTTGATTACGTAGGGACACCGGACTGCAGGAAACAGCTTTCGGTGAGGTCCAACCCAGGGGTGGCAGCAACAAAAATTGCAAAAGAATTACGCTTGGGCAGAATAACTGGGCCTTTTGATCACATCCCTGTACACAATTTTGTTTGCGCGTCCCTGGGAGTGGTCCCCAAGAAAGATGAAGGGGCGTTCAGCATGATTCATAATCTGTCAGCCCCTAGAGGCAGTTTGTTGAATGACGCCATCAGTGAGGAGATCTGTAGTATGAAATATGCTTTCTTTGACCAAGCAGTTGAAATGCTAAGGGGTTTGGGCCCTGGGGCCTTGCTAGCCAAATCTGATATTGAGTCTGCTTTCCGTTTGCTGCCTGTCCATCTACTGGATTACCACCTTCTGGGTTTTAAAATCCAAGACAAATACTACATGGATATGTGCATGCCCATTGAGGGCTCAGTCTCTTGTGCTTACTTCGAAAAATTCAGTTCATTTTTGGAATGGGATTTTAGACAGTCAACAAGGCATCAATATGTCATGCATATCTGGATGATTTTCTTTTTCTGGGGTCAGCGGGCTCCCAGGAGTGTGCTTGGGCGTTGCAAGAATTATGTGCGCTCACGCGGGCTTTCGGGGTTCCTCTGGCGCCTGGGAAGACAGTAGTTCCAATGACTCCAATTGAATTCCTGGGCATTGAGAGTCATACCTATGGCACAACCATTCTTCCGCTCCATCTCACATGCCATGGCGGGTCTCCAAGAAAAGCACCACCACACAAGACTGTTGTCTGAGGTACGCCGGGACATGCGTACTTGGATGGCATTCCTGGTGGATTTTAACAGCAGGGTTGTGTGGCCCGGTCCTCCCGCTAATTCTGCGGAGATGTTTATGGACTGACGCTGCAGGCAATGCGGGTTTTGGTGCCATACTCAGTAACGAGTGGGTGGCGTAACATTGGCCAGCATGGTGGGTGGAGAATGGTGTGACAGCCAACATTGGTTTCCTGGAACTTTTTCCGATCTGGGTGGCACTCACTGTTTGGCCTGAACATCTGCGTAATCAATCTGTGTCTTTTTTGGTCGGAAAACATGACTGTGGTAGAATGCATCAACCAACAGGCTGAACAGTGAAAAATGATCCTCCGTCTATTGAAGGAGATAGTGTTGTTATGTATGAAACTGAACATACAGTTTAAGGCTGAACATGTCCCGGGGGTTTTGAATAATGCTGCTGACGGACTCTCTTGCATAAAGATACAGGTTTTCAGGGAACACCTACCCTCTTCGGAGACAACACCAACATTCTTCACGGAAGTACTTTGGCAGATTGGTGCCCCCAATTACAGAACCTTGTGACAGCTAGCCAACCTCCCAAGACCAGGGGCCTTATTTATGAAGGCCTTGCACCGCCAGTGCGTCACTTTTTCCCATGTTAAAAGTGACCCACCGGCGGCGCAAGGCCTTCATAAATAAGGCCCCAGGAAAGCTTATGAAGGGACGTTTTGGGCTTACTGCGCATTTTTGGGGATGGATTGGGTAGAAAGCTAGCATGACACAGGGGCATTCCTTTGGTATTTAGATACTTTTAATAAAGAAGAGCCCTCAGCGGCGGCAGCCAGACGACATGTGGCAGCAATCTCCTTCTTCACACAAATTAAGGGCAGCAGGGATCCTACCAATAGTTTAATTGTTAGAAAGACCCTGAAGGGGTGGCGATGCCTCCAGGGCTCAGCACCAGACACAAGACGCCCAATTGGGATAGAACTACTGACATCTCTACTAGCAGCTCTTGATGGAATTTGCAGCTCTACACGGGAGGCGTTGCTATTCAGAGCCGCCTTTTCATTGGCCTTTTATGGAGACTTTAGGATAGGGTAGTTGGTGGCGCAGAATAAACAGGATGTGCAAGGAGGGCTGCAGCTTGAACATGCAAAAGTGCAAGGCGACACTTTACTAATATGTATTAAAAAATCCAAAACAGATCAGGAAGCCCGTGGTGAAGGGATAGTACTCCACCGCGCACATGATAATCCTTGCTCTCCTGTGACTCAGCTAGAAACAATCCTACGACAGAGGAATAGTACAATGGGGGAGCATTGCTAATACATGCAGATGGGACCCTGCTCACCAGGTTCCAGTTTAAAAGGGTCATGGACATGGCAATAAACAGGGCAAGTTTGGATCGTAGGTGTTTTGGAATGCACTCGTTCAGAATAAGGGATGCCACTGAAACAACAGCTAGAGGTTTGCGCAGCAAGAGTGTGAAAAGGATTGGGAGGTGGTCCTCCAATTGTTATAAGTGCTATGTGCGGCTACACATGCTGTGAGTGTGGCATTTCTCACTTGTGCTGATGCATGTTCCATCTCTTCTTACATTTCAGTTTCTCAAACCTGTTACGCAGGGGGGAAACTGGTGGCGGCACACCAGCAGCAAGATACAATACAAGGACGGGCACATCCACAGGAAGCAGGACCACATGTTATTTAGGTCATTGGCCATTCATATGTAAGACGCTTGAATGCAGTCTTTCTTTCAGGAAATTATAGACACAGGGTTGAGCAGACCGTTTTTGGGGTGTCATTTAATGGAAAAGGGGGTCTATGCATCAATCAGTTCAGGGGTTTCGTTACAGATCTTTTGGGTAAACATGAGGCTCCACGCAGCATAGTTATCCTACACTTGGGTGGGAATGACCTGGTAAATCGGTAAACATCGTTTACCACAAAGTTTTCACAACACAGTACCTTTAGCACGCATCCCTTACAACGCAAGTCGTTACCACGACTTGCGCTGGAGGGCGCTAAAGGTTTAAAAATAGTTAATTTACTATCCCAACACCTTCCCTAGGGTCCACGGGGACTGGTGTTAGAATAGTAAATTATACTATTCAAAATCCGCACCCCCAAGGGAAGTCGTGGTAACGACTTGCGTTGTAAGGGATGCATGCTAAAGGGATGCGTTGTGACGGTACGCGTTGTACCGTCATACATCCAGTAAATCTGGGAAGAAGAGGCTTGATGGAAGACATAATTTCAGAGGCCGGTTCGTTAGCTAAGACATGCCAGGGGTGCACCAGATTTAAATGGGGGGAGATTCTGTAAAAGCATTGAATCACTCAGTAAGGAGGATCAACAATAAAATAGAGAAATTGTTCAGGTCTCCTCAGCTGCAGATGATCACACATGGGTGTATCAGGGGGGAGCTGTGCTTCTTAAAAAACGGGGTCCACCTGACTAGGGTAAGAAAATATAGTGGCTTGGCTAGTGAGTCTTAAGGACAGGGCATGACCTTTCAGTGTGGGAGTATATGGGGGCCAGATAGTCGGTCAACTACGCTGGCCTGTGGCGGTAAGGTCATGATTGGTGAGCAGTAAATTTAAGGTCCTTAGAGGGCTCCGCCATTCTTGAATGGGGTCTCCCAAGGGGATGGACAAGTGGTCTCTCCTAGAACTCCAGGGGTAGTTACAGCCGATTGGCTAGATGGGTGAGGGGGAGGAACGCTTTCTGTAGGCTGGTTGGCCACCCCCCAAGTGCACAATGACGCCAGTAAAAGGGGCAGAGATGCAAGGGGTCCCTTTAATGGAGTTAATAGAGCGTATGGGGGTAACCGGGGGAGAAGTACCCTCATGTTAAACAGGCCCTCTGCGCATGCGCACTCCGACTGGAGGGCCTGGTTAATTACTAAGGATCTGACACGTTGGTGACCTTGCCGAAGGCCCAAATAGGATATGCAGAAAAGTAGTTAGTTTCATATAGGAAATACCTTGTACTAAAATGATGTTAAGGTCAGCCATCTGACATCTGTATTTATCAATTGTAATCAATGTCATGAAAAGTTTTCTGGGTAATCATGTAAATATTTGTTTAATTTAATTTAGTTTTTATTTTATGTTTAATAAATAAGGCTGGGGGTTGTATGACCCCCGCTTCCAAAGAAATCCCTCTCAGGTCATTTCATTTCAATAAGGTCTGATAAAGGAGGGAGGGGGGTTTAGGTAGTCCCTGGCCATAACGAGGGTCGCAGGTACCCCGCAGCAGTGGCGCAATGAAACTTGAGGGGGCCCCTCTATGTACTTTGCAGGGGGACTCCCTCAAGTTTCATTACGAGTGCTGACTACGCCAAAATTACCCCACAGAACTTAGATAAATGGAGAGGCGAACAATATGGGTGATAATCTTTTTTATTGCGGTGATGTTGGGACATGCCTTCAAATGTGCTAGACCAACCCGTTTACTTGGCACGGCTGGGCCACTCTCCAGACCCAGGCAGGACAGGAACTCTTATGCCTGGCTGTTCACAGTGCCCAAGGCTGCCACCTGTAGATCGGGTCCCCCCACACCACATGGGCTGAGGGGTTATTGTTACACCCATGCCCTGCAGGCAAGGAATGCTGTTTACTCTCAAGGTCCAGGCACATTTCGAACTTGTGTTGGACAGAAAGGCTCTCGTCTGGGTCTTTCAAGGGGCTCAATTAGACTGTCAGAAGGATTCAACAGCCAAGCCCTATTGGGAAGCTCTGGGCCAGCAGCTATTCAGTTTGTATAGCTCCTAGATCTGGACTGCTGCACACTCTCTGCACCCCATCATTGTTCGTGAACCCTGGTGTGCTCGCTTTCTGAAGCTCACAAAGGATCCTGCGATCAGTGCCAGCGGCTCTGTATGGACCTGGGAACTGTCTCGAAATTATTTTGTGATTTTTACATCTCCCTTCTACAGCTTAGCTCAAGGTACGAGAGCTGCCTTCTGGCTGGTGAGATTTGAGTTAGGATGTGGCTCAGCCCCTACTCTTCCGCTATGAGGCTCAGGTTCACATTTCAGTGAAAACTCTACCTTTAATGTGCGCTTCCTGGCCTCAGGGACACTGAAGCTTCAACTCACAAAGGGGTAGTGGCATGTGTTTATTTAGGTTTTTATTTTGCAGCTTGTAACCTTCTGTTATCCATAACTGATCGTCCATTTTTGTATCTTAAAATCTGCTGATATTAGCATTGAGTGGAAGGGAGTAGGTGGGGGGCCTGCACATCATATCATACATTTACATGCAGATTACTGCTCTGCTGTCTTAGGTATATGTAGCATCCCTTAAATAGTGTCTGACTAGTGGCAGCTGTGACATTTGAAAGTATTGGGCCCTAAAAGTTGGGTATGACTTTTATATAGCGAGCAACACAAGCAAGGTTAATGGACAAATGTGAGGTCCTGGGTAGGACCCCCTCCCGAGAAAAAAAAAGACAAAAAATGAATGCCAATGGTGTATTTTATAGCGAATTCATTTAGTGATTACACTTCACTACTTCCAAACATACACTGCACTCACTCACAATTAGGCAATACATTTCCTTTTGCTTTGTAAAAATGTTGACATCTATTATCAGCAGAATCGCTAGCTTAGTTCACAACACAAATACACTTGACATAACTGATCATATAACCGGTGACGCAGTATCTTAAGCAGAGCAGGTATTGGGAGATGCCTTCCTTAGAGATTAGCATTCACTTCAGTCACACAGCACTGTGGTGCTGTGTGACTGAAGTGCATTGGCACTTTTTAACTGCTGCGACAGTCAAATTCCAGTGTTGACGTGTAGTATCACCTCAATTTTAAATAGGGCAGCTCCCTTCATTTCATGGGAGACACAAGCAGGAGAAAGTGGCCATCGTGTTAGTAAAACTCCACAGAAATCAAGTTGAGCCCTGTGAATGTTTAAGGCAGGCCGTCTGGAAAGGTGCACACATTGTAGCAGTGCTTCAATGTGAAGAAGATAAAAGGCACTGGGCGCTATGCTATTGGTCAATACCAACAACAGGACAGTAGTTTGTGTGAATATCTCTGCTATTGGTATTATTAATTAGTCTCTGAGGGTCACCAAAATAGTCTTTCTTCACAAACTAATTCCATCGATGAGTCTGAAGATGAAAAGGTTTAACATTTGGATCAATTTTTGGGGCAAAAATTACAGCAGCTTTGCTTGTAAAGGGGCCGGCAACCTGCAGCAATGCACTGGGAGTGAGGGAGGTAAATATCTTCGCATAGAAAGAGATCAACAGGTAACTAATAGCATGTCAGTAGGCATGTGTGGAGCACACTAACCTGAAACATTTTGAGGCGCTTCGTGCAGAAGAAGCAATACCTGCACCCCTAACTTAGCACATAAATATAACGAGAACAACACTTTTTAGAATCTGGCACGTTTAAATACTTATCTTGGACGCCACTGGGGTTGTGATCGCTCGTAAGGTGTTGCAGAGCTCACTTCACAACCCCCGGGTTCTACAGCCACACTCACGGCAAAGCAGCAGCGGGAAAGCCCCTGGCCCCATCATGCTCCGCTCTTCCAGCTCTGCTCAGCTTGCTATCCCGAGGTATGGGGCCCTCGCTCCTTCATTATCCTTCACTTGCGACGTGAGGTGCTGCCTCGGGGTGTGCAGCTCACCTCCCTCAGGCTAAATCCTACCCTTGCAACTAAAGCAGCGCAAGGATTGGCCGAGCTGCGGCAGCCCATGAGCCAGTCATTGGCTGGGTCAGGGGCTGCCAAAGCTCTTTTGTAGCCTTGGGGGCTGCTGCTGCAATTCCCCGGGCTCATACCTTGCATAACCTGTCGAGGGCTCAAGTCCACATGTCTGGCTGGTCGGACCAAGGCTGGCATCCAACCCAACTTAGGTACTTCATCCCAAGAAGGCCGGCTGCACCTGCTAATCATTTAGCAGGTTTAGAGTAGAGGCTTTCCCCTCCCTCACGGTGACAGTGATGCAGCGCGGGGTAATGCAGTAAAAAAGATAGAACAGTACTCAGCATCGGACTGGTAACGTGGGAAATTGGGCAATGCCCGAGGGGCCGGTATCCAAATTCCTGCTGTAGGCTGATTTTTTTAGGCAGCCTGGGGGGCCAATTTGGGTGGTTTCTGTGTTGCTCGATGCCACCTTTTGGTGCCTGAGTGGCATTTCTGGAGGTAGATGGGCGTTCATTACCGCCCTTTTATCAATGGCAGAGGTGTCACTCCCTTTTTCTCGCTGGCCCGACCCATTAATATATGCATTCTGAGCGGGGGCAGGGGACCTGAGAAAAAGTGGCCTGACTTGTTTTCAGGTTTGTTTCACCAGTGTAAACTAATCTGCTTTATTTTACCCCCTCCCCCCCCCACCTCCCATCTTTTATAAAATGTTGAAGAAGCAGCGGTTTGTGGACTACAAAGAGAGAGAGAGCAGTGCTAATTACAGAGAGAGAGAGAGAGAGAGAAAGAGAGAGGTGCTGATTACCCAGAAAGAGAGAGGTGGAGTTTGCAGAGAGGGTAAGAGAGGTGCTGATTACAGAGAGAGAGGGGTGCTGATTACACTGAGAGGTGCTGATTATACAATCAGTAACTTACCCTTAACTGCTCACCTGTGAATAACCTCCAGAAAAGAGAGAGTTGCTGATTAAACACAAAAAAAGAAGTGCTGATTACACAGAGAGAGAGGTGTGCTGATTTCACTGAAAGAGAGGTGCTGATTACAGAGAGAGAGAGAGAGAGGTGTTGATTACAATGAGAGTGAGAGAGTGGTGCTAATTACACAGAGAGCAAGAGAGAGTTGCTGATTACACAGAGAGAGAGAGAGGTGCTGATTACACAAAAATAATTGTGCTGATTACAGAGAGAGAGAGAGAGAGAGAGATGCTGATTAAGCAGAAAGAGAGAGATGCTGATTACAGAGAGGGAGAGAGATGCTGAATACAGCGAATGAGAGAGAGAGAAAAGTGCTGATTACATAGAGAGAGAGGTGCTGATTACAGAGAGAGAGTGAGGTGATCATTACAATGAAAGAGAAAGAGTCTGATTAAACAATCAGCGACTGTCCCTTGACTGCCCATCTGTAAATAACCTCACAAAAATAAAGTGGGGCTGATTACAGAGATAGAGAGGTACTGATTACACAGAGAGAGAGAGAGTTGCTGATTACACAGTGAGAGAGAATTGCTGATTAAAGAAGCAGTGTCTGTCCCCTGACTGCCCAACTGTGAATAAACGCAACAAAAAGAGAGAGGTGGCCATTAAACAAAGAGAGTGGTGCTGATTACAGAGAGAGAGAGCGGTGCTTATTACACACAGAGAGAGGTGCTGATTACAGAGAGAGAGAGAAGTACTGATTACAGAGAGCGCGAGCAGTGCTGGTTACAGAGAGAGGGAGAGGTGCTGAGTATGCACAGAAGGAGGTGCTGATTCCACAGAAAGAGAGGGGC
This sequence comes from Lissotriton vulgaris, assembly GCF_964263255.1. Taxonomy (NCBI): domain Eukaryota; kingdom Metazoa; phylum Chordata; class Amphibia; order Caudata; family Salamandridae; genus Lissotriton; species Lissotriton vulgaris. The sequence goes on from NC_141691.1 coordinate 467,120,429, forward strand.
TGATTACAGAGAGAGAGATGTGCTCAACATGGTACTGAAACCGCTATATTAGCGGTTACTGAAGAAGCAAGAGCTATTCTTGATCAGGGAGGAAAGGTGGCCATTATCTTGTTAGATCTTAGCGCCGCGTTCGACACAGTGAACCATGCCACGCTATTACATCGACTGGCTGGCATGGGCGTGTCGGGCGCGGCCCTAGATTGGCTTGCCTCCTTTTTGAGCGAGCGTTTTTTCCAGGTCTTCGAGGGTGAGACAGTCTCTCCCAAACATCCTCTCAGGTGTGGGGTCCCTCAGGGCCCCTCCCTGAGTCCGACCCTTTTTAACGCCTACATGGAACCCCTGGACAGGATAGTCTATCCCTTTGGTGTGCGTATTGTCACCTACGCAGATGATACGCAGCTGGTGGTCTCGCTAGACCACGCAGATGGATCATCCAACACCTTGGGTCCCTGTCTAGAGGCTGTTGCCAGATGGATGCAAGCTTCTTGTCTGAAACTTAACAGGGAGAAGACAGACATCATTCTCCTCAGAAATTCCTCCCCGTCTGTTCTTGCACCCGTCTGGCCACCATGTCTTGGCGCTCCCCCCGCCCCTAGGTCCCAGATAAAGAGCCTCGGGATCTGGCTTGACACCGCCCTTGATTTCTCGATCCAGGCTACTAAAACCGCCGCCACTTGCTTTAGACTAATGAGGATGCTCCGGCGGGTGCTCCCTTTGCTCCCTTTCCAGGCGAGGAGGATCATGGTCCAGGCCCTGATTCTCTCTCGCCTGGACTATGGGCATGCTCTCTATCTGGGAGCACCGACCTCGGTACTTCAGAAGCTTCAGGTCACACAAAATAGTGCGGCCCGCCTACTGTTTAATCTGCCCCGTCGGCAGTCGGCGAGGAAGACTCTGAAAGACCTCCACTGGCTCCCAATGGCTGCCAGAGTGCAGTTCAAGGCTTTGTGCATTCTGCACAAATCCTTCCATCGTGTAGGCCCAGCGATTCTGCACCCTCTGGTTACGCCCTATGTTCCAGCCCGCTCCCTTTGGTCTGGCACCCTGCAGCTGGCTACCTCCTCTAAAATCAACAAAGCCCATTGGGGTGGCCGCTCTTTTTCCCACTCGGCGGCCAGACTCTGGAACGCCCTTCCTTTCGCCATCCGAGGAAATAGCAACCTCCTGTCTTTTAGAAAGGCCTTGAAAACGCATTTGTTTGCAAAATCCTGCTGATCTGCCCTGAGCCTGCGCTAAACCATTTAATCTTCAAGCGCTGCGAGGCCTCATGGCAGTTATGCGCTATACAAATGCAATTTTTCATTTCATTTTATTTCATTACACAGAGAGAAAGAGGTGCTGATTACAAAGACAGAGATAGAGGTGCTGATTATGCACAGAGGGAGGGACTGATTACACAGAGAGGGGCTTATTACAGAGAGAGAGAGATGCTGAATACAGAGAATGAGAGAGAGAGAAAAGTGCTGATTACATAGAGAGAGAGGTGCTGATTACACAGATAGAGAGGTGCTGATTACACAGAGAGAGTGAGGTGCTAATTACAATAAAAGAGAAAGAGTCTGATTAAACAATCAGCTACTGTCCCTCGACTGCCCATCTGTAAATAACCTCACAAAAAGAAAGTGGTGCTGATTACAGAGAAAGAGAAGTGCTGATTACAGAGAGAGAGAGAAAGAGAGTTGCTGATTACACAGTGAGAGAGAGTTGCTCATTAAAGAAGCAGTGACTGTCCCCTGACTGCCCAACTGTGAATAAACGCAACAAAAAGAGAGAGATGGCCATTAAACAAAGAGAGGGGTGCTGATTACACAGAACGAGAGGTGCTGATTACAGAGAGAGAGTGAGGTGATAATTACAATGAAAGAGAAAGAGTCTGATTAAACAATCAGTGACTGTCCCTTGACTGCCCATCTGTAAATAACCTCACAAAAATAAAGTGGTGCTGATTACAGAGATAGAGAGGTGCTGATTACACAGAGAGAGAGAAAGAGAGTTGCTGATTACACAGTGAGAGAGAGTTGCTGATTAAAGAAGCAGTGTCTGTCCCCTGACTGCCCAACTGTGAATAAACACAACAAAAAGAGAGAGGTGGCCATTAAACAAAGAGAGTGGTGCTGATTACAGAGAGAGAGAGTGATGCTAATTACAGAGAGGGAGAGATAGAGAGAAAGTGTGCTTATTACACACAGAGAGAGGTGCTGATTACAGAGAGAGAGAGAAGTGCTGATTACAAAGCGCGCAAGCAGTCCTCATTACAGAGAGAGGGAGAGGTGCTGAGCATGCACAGAGGGAGGTGCTGATTACACAGAGAGAGAGGTGCTGAACACTCAGAGAGAGGTGCTGATTACACAGAAAGAGAGGGGCTGTTTACAGAGAGAGAGATGTGCTGATTACACAGAGAGAAAGAGGTGCTGATTACAAAGACAGAGATAGAGGTGCTGATTATGCACAGAGGGAGGGACTGATTACACAGAGAGGGGCTGATTACAGAGAGAGAGAGATGGGTGCTGATTACACAGAAAGAGAGAGGTGATGATTATGCAGAAAGGGAGAGATGCTGATAACAGAGAGAGAGAGGTGCTGATTACACAGAGAGGTAGGTGCTGATTACACAGAGAGAAAAAGAGAGAGATAGAGAGAGAGATGTCCTGATTACAGAGAGAGAGAGAGGTGTTGATTACTCAGAGAGAGTGAGCTGCTTATTACACAGAGAGAGGTGTTGATTACAAAGAGAGAGAAAGGTGCTGATTAGATGGAAAAAGAGAGGTGCTGATTACAGGGAGAGTGACCCACCCCTCCCCCGGCAACACCCATGGTACGCCTCCCTGAAGCAGTTTGGGGCAACGCAGTGACGCTGTTTTGCCTTACACCATATCTACAAGACCATGCAAAGCCACACAGAGTTGCTTGGCTTGGCTCTATAGATATGATTGAGAGGACTGTGCCACCAGAGTGTCAAAAAAAGTGACACTCCGGAGGCTCAGGTCTCTTGTAAATTGGACCCTGGGTTCTTTTACATACATTTAATCCAATCAGAATCAACTTTTCAGGAAGCCCTACTGTTCCATATAATAATATAGATTCAATTTCCTTTAAATATTGACAAACTGCATATCTTCCATGAACTTCCATAAATATTTTCAATGATTGCAACAATGTATGAGCCTTTGCTATCAAATTCGAGAGATAATTTGACCATTTATGCCTATTATCTATTGATAGACCCATATAATTGTACATTGATACTCTTTAAAAAAGGTACTCGTCAATTTTCAGTTTAACATGTTTTTGTGTTTTACCAAAGACCATAACTTTTGTTTTACTGGAATTACTTTTAAGGTCATTTTCCAAATTACATTTTGTAACTCTGATAGCTGTAAGTGATGTCCTGACAGGGTCAATAAGACAGGAATAAGATCATCCACAGATGGCCAACAGCTTATTAGTTTACCACCTACCTTTGGAGATAATGCCTCAGGATAGCTTAAGAAAATCCATAATGTATAATATAAAAAGAAGCTGTGCTAAAATACAGCCATGTTTTATTTCATTTACTGTTGTAATTTTTGCAGACAGGGCATTTTTTGTCAATTTATGCTTAAGCCAGGCATCATCACACAGAGATATTTAAAAAAGTAGAGTAGCACAACTGATTCCAAGTTAGGACCATTTCTCTCATAGTTTTTAAAGATTGACCTTGTCAAATGCGGACGAATAGACAACATAGCATACATATAAACTGAATTGCTTTTCAAGGTTTTATTTGCCAAAAGCTTTAATGCAATGATGTTGTCAACCATCGAGCATCCTTTTCTAAAATCAATTTGTTATATAGGAATTACTCTAAGATCAGAGGCCAACAGTAACAAGATATCTCATATGAATTGTGCAATTAGTTTTCCTTGGGAATCTAGAAGGGCAAGTAAGATAGTATTTATTCCAGTCCTGCTTGAACTTTTTTGCAGTGTATGTATTATAGCTCCTTTCCATGAAGATTGTAAAATACCATATTCCAAAACCTTTGGAAGTAAATCACAAAGTAGTTCACCCCATAACACAGGATCAGCTTTTATCATGTCAATTGGGATTCCATAAGGGCTTGCCATTCTGGAAGGACATCATTGTTTTCATTAATACCACAATTTCATTTTTAGTAATCCTAAAATCAGTATTGTGATAACATGAAGTTTCAAATATCATAGAGCCCCTGCAAATATAGAGATTGTCCACATGCAGTTTCTATGCTTCATAAGGTATGTAGAAATCATTATCTGATTTAAGAGAGCCAGTACTTCAACCGACCAAGGTCAAGAATTGTCTCATATTATGAGTTTGCAGTCTCATCCATGCAGGCTCCTGATTCCTTCAATGAACATCCTGAATCTTATTTCGGCAACACTTTGTTTTCTTTTTTAACTCATTATTTCACCAATCTCCAAGTTTCTTTAGATTAGCTCTGATGTTTTCTTAATGCAAAAATTATTCAGCGGTTTTTATTGTTAGGGCAAAAAAAACTATCTCTCAGTTGTCTGAATTGAAATACAATTTTGGTATATTGTCACAAATTCATCCAATCACTGCACCAATTAGTAGATTTCTGTGAGAAGTAGACATGTTACTTAATACCAATACTTTATGATTAAAACTGGCATTCCACTTATTTGATCTTTTATTAGTTAAAGAGCTGGTACCAACTAAATGTCAATCCCTCGGGCTCCAAGTGTGATATTTGATAGCTAAGGTTTTGATTTGTTGTGGATTGTGATCACTTTCTTGTCCTGGTAGTATTCGATAATCCTGTTATGAAGGTAAAAGAGCTGCATTATAAAAGGTTAACATCGATACTACTTTTTGACTCAGGCAATAAAAATGTGGGTTTAGCTTGCTGGTCTGCTGGAAATCTCCCAATTAATGTACGGAAACCGAAGCTAAAGTAAAATCCACAAATGCATTTACTTTCAGGCTTGACATTGTTCCACCAGTTAGCCATCAAAGGGTCTGACCTGAAGCTGGGGAATCATCATCCCAAACAGAGGATAGAGAAAATATCATGTTGTTATTACCATCATTGCAGCATTCTGATCTAGAATCAATTGCAGTTCATCTAGTGCTACTCCAATCTCCTCTTTATTCTTCATAGAAACTGGAGAAAAATAAACACTATTACAATTAGTTTTTGCCTTTTGTTCCCTAATGCTGATATTAGCATACATTCAGATTCTTCCATAATTATGGAGCTTTTAAAAATAATGGTATTATGAATTAAGGTGACCAGCCCACCCGATGGAGGCATATAGAACTAACTCTTTCACACATTTTTTATGAACTAAAGTTTGTTAAGTGTTTAGGGGCCAGATGTAGGTAACTAATTTTTACCGATTCTAAAATACCAAATTTTACCGATTCTGTATTTTAGAAATGGGAAATGAGATGTAGGAAAAAAATCGGTAAAAAATACTGATTCCGTAAAAATCGGAATCCCCGACTCGATATTTACCAATTCGGTATTTACCGATTCGGCAAATACCTATTCGGTAAATCCCATTCATTCCTATGGGCCTGGATGCCCATAGGATTGAATGGAATTTACCGAATCTGTATTTACCGAATCGGTAAATACCGAATCGGTAAATACCGAATCGGGGATACAAAAAAGCAAGCAGTTGAGCTACCAACCAATCACGTGCCTCCACCCCGCCCCTCAGCCAACCAACAGAGGAATCAACCAATCCTGTGCATCCACCCCACCCCACAACCAGGAAGTGGCCACACCCATGCAGGTGCAGAGCAACTGATCACCCAGGAGAGCAGTTACACACTGACAGGCTGTTGTGAAGCTGAGCTGTTCTGGAGTGAAAGATGGATTCCCAAGACTCCCAGAGGGAAGATGCAGAAAGGAAGAGGAAGATGAAGTTCAGCACAGGTGAACTTCAGGTGCTGGTGGAGGAGGCGGTAAAGCACCACTCCCAGCTTTTCGGAAAGCAGTCTCTGCAGGTAGCAGAGGATGTGAAGAGGAATACCTGGCTGGGGATCCAGTCCAAGGTGAACGCCATTGGAGTGACAACCAGGGAAGTGGACGATCTAAAGAAAAGATGGTATGATCTGAGGATCATTACCAAAAAGAAATTGGCGGCAATAAGGAAAGAGGCCAATGCTACAGGTGGAGGAAAGAACAGGGCACCTGCTCTCACAGATCTGGAAGAGCTTGTGAAGTCCACACTGGAGCCAGAGAGCGTTTTTGCAATCGGTGATGCTGACAGCTCAGCCCGACCTGCATCAGAAAAAGGTAAGGGACATGTCCATCATTCCTCACCCCTTGCCTGTACCCCTCCCCCAATGTGGCTGTGTGTTGAGGAACTCCAGTACTGGCTTCTGTATCCACCCGCAATGCATTATGGGAGTGGTAGTCATAAGAATTCACATCAGAGCAGGCAACATGAAAGAATGTCAGGCATGCCATACAATACAATTAGAGACCGGGATTTAATATAGAAATACACAGTGAAAGCCCCACCAAGCCACTGTCCATATATGTCCACAGGAGAGACTTCACGTAAGACAATGCAGGAGAGGGAGAAGAGGGCACCCCAAATGGAGAGTAGTGAGGAAGAAGCCAGGGATGCAGGGCCCAGCACTGCAACACCTCCAGCACCCTGCACACATGCAGCTGCCACACCAGAGGCAGCCACCATGCAATTGCCATCATCACCTCTGCTCCTTGACTCCCCACAACATGAGCCACAACAACTTTCCACACCAGCAGGCTCAGTGGTGTCAGAAATCTGCAGGCCCAGGAGGCATGATGTTTCCCCGCTAAGAATCCTACAAACATCCTCTGATGAGGAAAGGGAGGGTGAGATCCCAATTGAGTCAATGGAGGCAAATACAGCTGATCTTCCGTCCACTCCTGTCACTGTATCCAGAGGCAAAAGACGCCGTAGGGTCCAGGAGGCAAGCTTGAGTGGGCATGGTGACAGTGTCTTCTGTGGCCTTGAAACATCAATGGTGAAGGTGCAGCGCCTGCAGGCGAAATCAATTAGTGCAGTGTATAGACAAATGCGCCAAATGAATAAAAACATTGAGACCATGAACCAGGGGATCACATCAACGGCGGACAGCATGAGGGACATGGCCAATGGGGTGAGGAACATGTCACAGTGCGTGATGTCACTTTGTGATGAACTCCATGAGGACCGCGCACAAAGGTGCAGGGAGAGGCAATGCATGCAACAGCAGACAAGGGCCATGGACCGTCTGGCAACAGCGACTTCACTGGTGTGTCGCCATTCTGTTGCAATGCAGGAGGGGCTGGTGCACTGCTGCACAGATCTCACAAGGGGGATGGGGAGAGTCACTACAGCAATGGAAGTGCTGCTGACTAACCAGTCAGCCACCACAGGAGGTGAAGGTTTAGGGGACACAGACAACACTAGTAGCAGGAGCAGCACCCCTATCCCGGACATTCGGAGGAGCAGCAGACGCCAGAGTAAAGGCGCTAGCTCAGCAGACAATGATCTGACCCAACCACAGGCATCACGCAGTGTAGTGCGTGGGCGCAGGCAGTAAGGCTGCCAAATTTCGAGTGGACAAGTGAGGGTGAGGTGACCCCTGTCCGCCCAGTTGGGCTAGGCACACTTTGGATTTTACAAATGTGTCTTCAGACATTTACCGTAGTGCCAATTAAACTACGTTTATTGCATTGAACCCCTTGCTGTGTCTCTTTACTTACTCAAAAGTAGTTGTGTGTGATCTCTGCCCCTCTCGGTCTGCTGTCTGTTGGTGTTGGAACTCCTACTGTGTTGGGTGCAGGTACTGCATGGTCATCATCATGGTCTTCAAAGTCGCTCAATTCCACCTGTGTGCCCTTCTTAGTAGCGAGGTTGTGCAACATTGCACAAGTTGCAATGATCTTACAGCAGATGACTGGTGAGTACTGCCGAGCCCCTCCACTTTTGTGCAGGCAATGGAACCTGCTCTTCAGAAGGCCAAAGGTGCGCTCCACAATGTTCCTGGTTGCTTTATGTGCCACATTGTATCGTCTCTGGCTGGGGGTTGTGGGGTTGAGGTATGGTGTCAGGAAGAAGGAACGGAGGGCATATGCACTATTCCCTAATGTGAAATGAGAAAACCATTACTCACAGGCACACATAAACATATGTCTGCATTATCTATCGAGGGAGTGTCACACAGTAATTAACCTAGCAGGTATCCTTCGCCAAATTCCCCCGCTGTCAGGCGGGTGTAGATCCCACTGTTTTGGAAGATGTAGGAGTCGTGGGTGCTTTCTGGGTACCTGGCCACTATGTCCGTGATAATGTACTTGGCATCACAGATTACTTGTACATTTATTGTGTTGGATGACTTCCTGTTCCTGTAATTGTACTCTGTGGCAGCAGGTGGGCATATTGGGATGTGTGTGCCATCAATACAGCCAATGACATGTGGGAAATGTGCCATTAGGTAAAAGTCAGTCTTGGTCCTGAGCAGTTCCGCATCAGTTTCCGGGAAGCTGATGTAATGCTCCATTCTCTGCATCATGGCATCCAGGAACTTCCTGAAGAAACGGGACAGGCAGCTCTGGGACACCCCACCTACCGCAGCAACCACACTCTGGTAACTCCCAGATGCAAGCAGGTGTATGCTACAGAGCACCTGCACATGGGGTGGGATGGCGTGCGTCCTTGGTGTTGGGTGCTCCAGGAGTGGGTGCAGGTCCCTGATCAGGTCCAGGATGGTTTGGGGTGTAGCCTGTACCTCAGCAGTATCTCTGGCTCAGTCAGTTGGAAGAGTGTTATTCTCTGCCTGTACACTTGCTCCTCTCTTCTCCATTCCCTCTCTCCTGCTGCCTGTAGCCGTAGCCGCCTTGCTATGACGTAGAATGCCGTCATTCTGGTTACACTGTCGCATTTTGGGGCCCTATTTTATAGCCTGCACCTAGTTACCACCTGCTTTCAATCCATGCTAAATACCAACTCTAAAATACCGAATTTCATGCTAATTCGGTATTTTAGGGGTCACCTACATCTCAAGAGACTTACTTTTCCATTTCTTATTTAACGATTCAGTGACTTTACCGATTCGGAAAAGTTACCGATTCAGAATATTTACCGATTCGGAAAAATTACCGATTCGGAAAAGTTACTGATTCGGTAAATTTACCGAATTTGTAACTTTACCGATTCTGTAGTTTTCGGGAGCCCTACATCTCAATGTCCAAATACCGGTTGGTAACAGCCGAAATTCTGTATTTTTGGCCGTTACCGACCAGTATTTGGCTACCTACATCTGGCCCTAGGTTTCCTAAACCAGGTTTACTGGAAGCAGATCAGCTGATATTTATGTAAGAATCGTATTATACAGCCCCCAACAGTTAAATGCCTTTCAATGCCTTCAATGTTTCATGATCATTCTTTCATTTAAGTTTAAGGCTCTAATGCTTCTTCAGCTAGGAATACACTGGAGCAGGTATGTTTCTAGGAGCGTGATTCATCGATAAACTGTGCGTTCAGAAATTTGGTGAGGTTGATTCCTAAATTTAGATCCTGAATCGTACATTGGTACATGAAGGACCTTGAAAATGACTTATTTTGTTGATAGGCCTAAGTTGTATGAATCGCTCATGTAACATAGATGGAAATAGTAATTTGGAAGATGTTGGGAATAGGGTAGCCCATGATGTGAGCTTGGCTTCCTTCCCCAATATCTTTTGAACAACTAATTCATTTGACAACATTGTTCAAGTAAGCTCATTCAGAGTACTGATTCTTTGAACAAGCCTTAGGCTTATCAAGTTTGCAGAAGATATGTCTCTCAGGCCTGGAATATATGTAATAATTTCAAGATTTTTGATAGTTTATAATGTCATGCGATCCTTGTGAGAGAAATTCTGGGATAAACTTCAGGTTAGTAATATCAATAACAAGATTCACAGTGGATGATGAGATTGTGTTAGTCATACACAGAGTTGATTAAAGGGTCTTACCACAACTTGAGGTATCTTGTTGTGTCCCTCACAATCACTTTTGATTTTTCCTTGCTCCCAGTCAATATTTGCCCAGTTTGGAAACAGTTCTGAGGAGCAAATAGTGATTGATTGTTGTTTTTGCTTATTCTAGTGGTTACACAAAAGAGCACTTTTTAGGTCTCGCCTACGCAGCACGCATGTGCTGCGAACGAAAAAGACCTTTTGGAATCGATTCACTTTTCGCCCTAAAAAACGTGCACGCATGCACATTTGGCGATTCACTTGTGGGAGCGAGCTTTGGGGCCATGTGTTAGCAATTATCGCTCTTGGTGCTGCTCGCTCCCGCAAGGAAAATGCTTTCACTTTTGCCGACACTTTTTTTTTTACATTTGCGCGAGGGCTTGTTTATTTTTTATAATGGCGTCCGGCGCTTCCTGGTGCCGCTACACGAATATCCTTCTGAGCCTCTGGGGACCTGCGTTCACAGGGGCTCTTGTGTGAATTTCACACAGCGATCGCGCACCACTCTTGGGATTCTCTTCTGTGGGTTCCACAGCGCGTCTCTCATTTCATTTTCACCCTTGATTCTCCTTTACCACCCCATCCCGCCTTATCATTGCTAGCTTCACCTCTTTTATTCTGCTCTCCCCTTATACGTTCTCCCTAGCCTTTTCTGTATTATCACCAACTCGCTAAAATCCCTTCCCCTTTTACATCCTTCCTTTTCTTCCCACCATTACATATTTATTTGCAGTCACAGCTATCCCAGTGGTGTAACACAGGCTCTGGCAGCCCCCACAATGTGGGGGGGGGGGCACTTCAAGCTACGGGAACCCCTCATGACTATACTCTGACCAGACAGCCCCTCATAAGTCCTCAGGGGGCCCTTCCATGTACCTTGCTGGAGGTCTGCCTCAAGTTTCATTATGCCACTAAGCAATCCACTATCCTGCCCCCTCCATCTTGCTAAAAACACCTACTCCCCTCTTGCTGTCGCTGGCTCACTCTAGCTGCACCCACCCGTACCAGATGCCTATCCCGTCCTCATTGCAGAGCACTCTACAGCATAATTTCCGTGTGTTCTACCTCTGCCCATACTAATTACTGTGCCGCTAGAAATACTTTTTCATGCTGTCCACCCTCTGTGGTAGGTGTCAGGTGTGGCATCCCTTCCAGCAGGTGTGGCACGCTTGGGTTATTCTTCACTCGTGGCCAGGGATCACACCATACAGATAGATGCTTTCCATTTGGGGGGAGGCTCTACAGTTTCTGGCATCTTTGTAGTTTTTTTGTGTGTAGACTAATGTACACGTTTGCCTCCATCCATCACTCGAGCATAACAATGTTGTACCATCACTGCACGTGTGCCAATCTATGCAGTGGGCATCATCGTACAAATTGTGCCAATCTATGCAACAGGGCACCATTACTGCCTGTGTGCCAATCTATAAAAGGGATACTGTGACTGCATGACTTAACACTGATAAAGTCCTCAAAGGCGAGACCTATTGGCAATGCCAAAGCTTGTTCTAGAGTTGCAATGCCCTCCACTATGGTATTGACAATAATAACATATTCGTCTTTCCTGCAATGTGTCTAAATCTAGGATGAAGAGTCGCTGAAACATTGAACATGGTGCAACTTTCTCAATGCTTGAAGCTGGTGTTGATATTACTGGATCCATGCTTTCATTGGGTTTAGTCGCCCACTGATGTTAACATAACTTGTTATACTTATGCTCTCCTTTTACCACAAACTTGACCCAAAGTATCAGAGAGCTTTACATGAGCACCAGCTGCGTTACACAAGGACACATACATTTTTTTGTTAGGCACAGGGAGATTAAGTGATTTTTCCAAAATCACAGGATGTTGAGCGTCATTGCCGAGACTCAAACCCAGTTCCCCAGGTTTGAGCTTGATCACTATTGCCGATCACCCTAACCGTTAGGCCACAACCTCTCCCCGTATCCTTCATCCTTGTTTACATTATTCTCCTCTTTTGACTGAATTTGGAAAGAAATGTACTTTGGTTTTACTAGGCATGTGATTGTTCTGTTTGTTGGTAGATACCATAATATTATATTTTAATTAATTTTTCATTAATTTATTAAACAGGTTTGCTGATTTACAGTAGAAAATCATCCTTGGTCACACCTAATAAGGGAATAATTGAGGATTTTTTACAGTCTGGCTCAACAATTATTGACTTAGCTGCAGGTACTGTGTGTCATCCCATCCAGTTGGGTTTTGGGATGAGGTAGGCTGACCATTCAAAGTTCATGATGTGTTGATTTAACAATTAGCCCTGATATTATCCTCTTTTTTAACATATTCTTCTTCCCCTGTGGTTGGCTTGTTTTGTGATTTGAGAAGTTCTTATACTAAAACATAAGGTTTACCTTGTTGAAGTCTTTCTGGTAGTTATTGCAGTTGACTCCTAATGTCACCAAGACTCATCAAATTATATAGAGATAGAATTCCAGCTTTTTCAAGGATTTTGAATTTTTTTTTTAGAAATTCTCCTGAAGGTTAGGTGCTTTATAAAGCTCATTTTTGTATATCTTTCAGTAACATTATTGGTTCAGCACAACCAGTTGAATGATTATGTACTGCATCACCTATTCTGGTCAGGGTTGTTGTGATTGTCCCCATTGCCTGCAACACAAGATAGATGACCTAAGTGTATCCTCTTGTAGATCAAAATGATTTGTTTGATAATTTGTTTTATGCAGTAATGTATTCGAGGAATTAGATACAATTTCCTTAGGCTATATTTCATCCAGATTTGCCAATTCTGATCCAGAGTGGTTTAATTGATTAAAGAAAGTGCTATTTCCAGGTAAATCCCTCTGCCTTTTGACTCAGGCTTGCTAGATATTTCCAAATGTGGGTTGACACCAAACATGGAGTCTGAGTTGAAATCACACACAAATGAATGCACATTTTCAGCTAGAGTGTTGATTAAAGCTGTCATAGTAAATCCATGTTGTGAAGAAAGGGGGGGGATAGATCCTGCGCCTGGAATGTCAGAAACATATGAGGAAGAATAGTCATCATTTACAATTACAGTGACTGGAAAAGCAGTCTGGTCGAGTCGGATGGCTCAAAGCATGTGGGTGAGATAATCCTAATCTGAAAGTACACCTTGATCAAAACTTGCCTCTGTGCGTTTATCCCCTTATTACGAAGTCTTGGGTGTGAAAGAGCAGAGAGATATAACATTGACAGGGATATAGTTGCATCTTTCTCAGAATTCACTGATGATATGAGTGACATTGCATTTACCTGTTTAACTTTTTCTGCAGGGGTATTTTGTGACTTGGTTTTCATATCGCGGGTAGTCCAGCACAAATGAACTTTCTGGTAAGACCATTGGCAAGTCACCATTGGAGGCATGAAAGGAGAAATTGTGTATGAGCTAGCCAGTATACCTGCCAAGCAGCCAGAACTGAACCAATAATATGGTTAAGATTAAGGTTGAGAAGCAGGGCCACTCTAAAGCCGCCCTCACCTTCTCTTATCACAAGCCACTCCGACTCTCCCCTTACACAAAACAACCATGACCCCAATCCCCAAGCTCCATTGAATGCCACCTACACATGCAAGGTTCACAAGTGCACCTGCCCACACCTCACATATGCCCCACCTACATTTGCTTTGGTGCTTTGCCTCATTGCACCATCCCAGATTTAGATGGTGCCAATGTATCACATTTGAGTGTTCTGAAGACCTCAACAATGATCTTACTGGAAGAGAGGCATCCAAAAGTCCTCTAGAACATGACTCCTCATTCACTCCCAGTGTGCTCCCTTACCTCTCATTGTCAAGGGGTCATAGCAAAGCTGGCGATCTTTCAAGGGGCTGAGATGGTGGAGAGAGGCACAGCCAAACATGGTCAGTGGTGTACAGACATGAAAGGGAACACAAAGAGGTTTGGAGGGCAGAGACTGGAACCCAGAGCCCAGACTGGAGGCAGGGCATGGTACATCTGAGTACGAGGATTCTTCAAAACCCCCTGTGTAATACAGGAATGCTCAGAAAGCAAAGGAGCTCATGGGGTCGACTGGAATGTGGAACTGCAATGCGCATGTACTCCCAATGTACATGGGCAGGAACATGGTTGCTCATAAACCCGTGCTGGGATAGTCAATAAAGGAGAAGTGGACAGAGCAAGGAAAAGATTAGGGTGCATCAAGGCAGCAAGTGAGGCATTGCAGAGCAGGGCAAAGCGAGAGAGCAAGCTACACATTGCCAATGTTACAAAGGGAGCAGGAGGTGGTTCTACGGCCTGCAGATCCGATTGCAGAACTGCATCATAGCAGCAACTGGTGGCCAACAACAAGACTGATTTCTGCCACCACTCTGTGAGCTGCCAGCGGGGTCGTGGACAGGGCCATTGGAAGGGCCTTAAGCCACCTCTCCCCAGCTCCTTGCCTCTTCCAAGCACTGCTGATACGATACCTCCTTAACCCGTGACTTCTCTCTCTGTAGCGGGTAATGGCCTCAGTGGGTAACCCAGCCTTAGCCCAACTCCCGACTTTTAGCTGTGGGCCTCAACCCCCAGGATCCTCACATCCTGCTGCGGCTTCCTCCTCCTCGCCACTCCTCTCTCTCCCTCTGCCTGGCCTCTGATCACTCTTGCTGGCTTCCCCGCACTCTCAACTTCCCAATTGATACTCAAATTCACATTGACATGGCAGCCATTGCTTATTGTTGTCTGAGATATCTTCTTCTTGCTCAATGGCTCCACATACCTTCAAGTGTATTGGAGAGTATGCCTTACTCACTCAGAGAAAAGTGGGGCTAACTTAAATGAAGAAAGAAAGCAATTAAACAAGCATACATGATTGACTACCCCTCATTTCAAAATCAAAGATGGAAATATGTTTGCTGATTCCTGTGTTTTAGAGATACATTCAAACACCCTCAAACTCAATCACATTTGTTAATGTGTTTGCTGCTGGTTTTGCTTCAAGTAATCTCTGTCATCATGTTAGAGTTTGTTGAAAAGATATGGATTAATGTCTTAACAGGGTCACATACATATTTCCTTTGGGCCTCATGTACAAAGCAATATTATGGCCTTAAAGTTCATAATGGTGCCTTTGAGAATGCAAAATTGCACTTTTTCAAGTGTACAAAACCCACATTACTATTCAGTAATGTCTTTGGGCCCGATTCACAGAATGAACTTAAGACTCAATCTTAAACTTACTACTATTTTGGCATTCACAGAATGCATTTAATACTTTTGGCATTCACAGAATAAACGTATTACTTTTGGTATTCACAGAATTTAGTATTTTGTCTTAAGTTTGTCTTAAGACAAACTTAAGACAGACTTAAGACAGACTTAAGTTAGGATTGTGTCTTAAGTCTGTCTTAAGTCTGTCTTAAGTCTGTCTCAAGTTTGTCTAAAGTCTGTCTTAAGTCTGTCTTAAGTCTGTCTTAAGTTTGTCTTAAGACAAACTTAAGACAAAATCCTAACTTCTGTGAATACCAAAAGTAGTAAGTTCATTTTGTGAATACCAAAATAGTAGTAAGTTTAGGATTGAGTCTTAAATTCATTCTGTGAATCGGGCCCTTTGTGAGTAAACTCCAAATTAGTATTTGGAAGGAGAATGGAAAGGCGTCCCTTCCAAATACTGATTCCTTAAGTTATGTATAATGTTTGGTGCCTAAAATCCATTGCAAAACGTTAATATATTACTACCAAGTAAAAGGAGATGGTAACCATTCGCAAATGGGAAGGAGTACCCAAGAGAAAAACTCTGCTTAGTTAAATGTGGACAAAAAAACTTTTTATAAGCAGGCAGTGGTCCCTGGAACTCTGCCTACTCCTAAAACAAAATTGTAAATGTTTCATTTTTTTAATGCATCCTGTATTCCTTTAAAGAAAGAGGACTGTGACATTTTTATATATATATATTAAAGTATGATTGTTGAATTATTGTGTTTCCGAGCTGGCTGATGATGGATACCGACACGCTCTCTCATCTAGACGCGCCATGGCTGTCAGCAGTGTTTGAAGATGTATGAAACTACAATGCATGGAGCCCCTTCAAGCCGGAGAGTTGCCTTGCAGCCGGATTGTCCTTGATACCGAAGTCTGCAGGGGTGCGGAAATGACTGTTATCAGATATCTGGGAGAGAGGTGCAGCATTCAGTCTGCAGAAACGGAACTCGAGAAACGTAATATTCAGACATTTGGTTGCTCTAAGATCTGCAGTAGATGATTCGGCAAGGTCTGAGGTCATGACTCCTGCTTAGGATGAGTGATGAATCAATCCATGCAGGGGTGCACACATAAAACAAAAGGGGATATGCATCAATTTTGGTGGGAGAAACACAGGGGTATATTACCAAGCAATAGCTATGCATGGTTAGCGGGTAAAATTATATCGCCGAGCACCGAGGATTTTTCCCGCTGAGATACCTTGATATTATAAAGGTTTATCTCAAAAGCAGTAGAAATCCTGTGAAATGCATGAATATTGCTGAAAAATCAGCGATATTCATGAATTATCGTGACGATGCTCATAGCCATGCTATCCACTTTCCATTGGGTAACATGGCTAAGAACTGCTTTTGGCAGGCGTTAGCTTTTGGAGATATTCGCGCTTAGCACGAATATTTCCAAAAGTAGATAATAGGAGATAGCGATGTTAGCAACTGTTTCCAGTTGCTAACATCTTGGCACGCCCACTTTGCATGTCATTAGCGATAATTATCGCTGACATGGAAAGTGAGCCCCAAGATGATCGCTATCTCCATAAAGGCGATAAAATTATTGCCGCTTTAGCGGGAAGAATTCCCACTAAAGCAGAGATAAGGTCCTTGGTAATATGCCCCACGATATGTTGACCTCAGTTCGTGAATAAGAGAACTGTGAACACTGACGAGCAACCAGTTTTGGATGTTAGTAACTGTTTTAGATATTAGCAAGATCCTTATTAATCATTGAATGCGGCCGTTTTGTGATTTCCCTGACTTAATGCTACACAAAGCATGTTGTTTTAATTGTATGTGCCACGTGCTATCAGTGATTTTTTGCCCTTCGTATTTGTGAAAATTTCTATTATGAGGGTAATGTCTGTATGAGGTGTTATTACAGATACCTCATTTTACTCAACATCTTTATTTTGTGAATAAGCATTTGCTTGGTAACTAAGGAAGTGTTGGGGTCTGAATGCTGGGATCCGGCATTGGTCAAAGGTATTTAACTGGAGGTCCCAACATAATATAGCCCACAACAAACAGTTTTCTAGATTCTTTGCATTTGCACAATGTATTGCTGCTGTGAAAATAGAAGTGAGACCATTCAGACACTCTATTTCCTTTCATGTAATTGAGGGCAGCAGTATTAGTAGCTGTCTTCTATGTTCATTGGTCACGGGCGACACACAAGAGTTTTTAAAGCGCATTTAATGCGGTGGTTGTTATGTTGAGAAAGGCGGGAACCGCAGCCGAAATGCGTTCCAGATGGACAATCATGTCTGAATAAATTGAGCAAAGAGTTTCCATGCTGTGTCGGTCTGTTTATTATTTGAAGCAGCCTTGTTGAATATATATAGGTAGGCCCATCATTTCGGCACGTGGTGGGACATTTGAAAGTGTGTCCCGGTATATTGATCATTTCCTTCAAGAATTTGTAAAATCCCTGCTGTCCTACATCAAAGACACTATGGACTTTTTGCAGAAAATTAAAACAATAGTGTGGAAAACTGAATATCTATTGATCACACTAGATGGAACTGCTCTCTATACGAGTATTAACCATGTTGATGGGGTGAGGGCAATTAAATATTTTCTCAGCAAGAGACCGGTGTGTATGTTGGAGCATAACAAAATGTTGTTAGAGATGTTGGAAATGTGTTTGAATAACAACTACTTTCTTTTCCAAAATCAAATGTTCCAGCAGTTGAGGGGAGTGGCAATGGGGGCCTGCTTCTCCCCCAGTTACTCATGTCTACACATGGGGCTGTCGGAGGAGCAGGTCCTGGGCAATACGTTTGAAGAGATCATGTCCAACAAAGTGGTAGCATGGTACAGATTCATAGATGATCTTTTTATAATATGGAAGGGGTCAACGAGTGAAGCAGAATAATTCATTAATGACATCAACAATAATGAATTGAACTTAAACTTCACAGGGACCATAAGCAAGAACAAAGTCAACTTTCTAGACGTAGAGGTATATATAGAAGTAGGGGAACTGCAGACCAAATTACACCGTAAGGAAACTGCGGGCAATACAGTCCTCCATGCGTCTAGCCAGCTCCCCAACCATTTAATCCGAAGCATCCCCTATTGGGAGATGCTGAGGATTAGAAGAATCTGTAGTACAGATGCTGCCTGCCTAATAGCACAAAATGAGAGTAAAACAAGGTTCTTACAAAGAGGCTACACAGAGAGTTTGGTGCTAAAAGCAATGGAAAGGGCCAATAAAGTAAAAATGACCCCCCCTGCGGAGGCAAATGTGGAGGTAGAACATATAGCGACAAAAAATGCTGGTTGCCAGCCAAGACTCATTATAGAATATAGTCGCCAACACAGGCAATTACAAAATATTGTCAAAAAGAATTGGCGTATAATCACAGGGGACCCTGTGATTGGAAAAACGGTGGTGGATTATCCAGCAATAACATATAGTCGCGCCCGATCCATGAATAACATGTTGGTAAAGAGCAGTCCAGAAGTATCAATCAGAGATAACTGGCTAGGAAAAAGCAAGGGTTTCCTAAAGTGCGCCGTGTGCAAGGCTTGTACCATAGGAAAAAATAAAACAACATATAGTTCTCCATTTAGTGAAGCTGAAATCCCTATCACTAAAAAGATAACATGCAAATCTGACCATGTTATCTATGTACTGGAATGCGTTTGTGGGCTGTGTTACGTGGGTAGCACCAAGCTGCAAGTTCATAAGCGTATATTGCAGCATATGAGAGCGGTAACTAACAAAGATGAAGCCTAACCTGTGGCGAGACATGTGAACTTATGACACAGGGGGGATGTGAACTGCCTCAAATATTATGCAATTGATATGGTACAGCCACTACGAAGAGGGGGCAACAGGGAAGCACGTTTAAGATTACTGGAAACCCGTTACATTTTGGAGCTCGATACCAAGACACCAAATGGCCTCAACGCGACGGAAGATTTATACACATGTCTGTAACTAGAAAAATATAAACAGACAATTGGTATGAATTTGTCAAGAGATGCATATGCCCAATAAGAAATTCTGGGGTACCAAAGTCGTCAAACGAATAAACCATTTAACACTGCCAGGTTTTTAACAATCATTAGTTTAATTACACATTATGGGGACACCACATAATTCTTTTTCTGTACAGGAACAACACAAAAATTCCCAAGCAGTGTAGAAGCAGTAATCCTAAAGTTAACAAAGCCCACTGGGGCTGTATATCTAAATCCTCTCACTATACTAAATTCCACATTGAAGAGAGTTCAGTGACCAAATATGCACTTTATTTGGCCAACTTTGCACAAAAATTACCCTTTTATACAAAATTAATTTTTATAATATTTTAAAGGGTGTATATATATGATGAAATATTATAATTGATGTTGGTGTATATAGATGTCATAACTGATACGTTGGTAAATATTTATTATGTTATGATTGCAATTTTGCACATATTTATATATATTTTAAATATTTTTCCTATTTATTGTGAATTTTGCACATGTCTGTGGAGTAGTAACAAATGAGGAAATGGTTAAAAAAATGCATAAAGTAAAGCAAACGAAAATGCAACTGTAAATAATTCTTTGAATGCTTTTAAAAACTTTGGATTAGGCTGAAGTATGTTGTTTATTTCTATAGGCTTGGGACCATTTGACTGTTCCTGCACTACAAATCACGAGGTGAATCACGACCATGTCATGTGATCAAGGGCTCCAGGGCCCGAAACGCGTCATGGCGGACAAGAGGGTGCACACAGAATAAAATAAGCGCTGAAACTAACTTGATTGGGTCCGTTTCGGTATTCTGTTTCCAGTTTCCTTGGGGCGGACAACGAAGTTCTTGGTATATATATATATATATATATATATATATATATATATATATATATATATATATATATATATATATATATATATATATATATATATATATATACCACCACACTCGTTCTAGTAGAGTAGGGCTGTGAATAAATCCGGTTTTTGAAAACTATTTGTGGCCTGGACATCGTTCTTGAGAATCGTGAACGAGTGTGGTGGTATGTGAAGGGACTGGTGATCCCGTCCTGGGCCCGCCGCTGCAAGAGGCCACTACAGCTTTGCGCCAAAACTCTTGCTGGAATATATATATATATATATGTATACATATATATATATATATATATATATATATATATATATATATATATATATATATATATATATATATATATATACTAGCAGCCCGTCCCGACCCCCACCCGCCCCAACATTGTCCAGCAGCCCGGGACCCCGCCAGGCCCATCCCCCGCCTGCCCCGACCCCCGCCTGCCCCAACATGGGTCCCCTTACCTCAGCCGCCGCTCCTCCCGCCTGTCTGCTGCTCGCACCACCGCTGGCCTGTCCGCTGCTCCTCACATTACCTCTCCTCCCCAGCGCCATGTCCGCTGCTCCCTTACCTCAGCCGCCGCTCCTCCATCCTGTCCGCTGCTCGCACCGCTGCTGGCCTGTCCGCTGCTCCTCACGTCACCGCTCCTCCCCCACGCCATGTCCGCCGCTCCTCGTCGTGCTCCTGGACGCCGCTCCTCCACGCACGTCGCGGCTGGCGCTACTTCGGAGGGACTACTTTTTTTTTTACTGTAAATTTTTTAAATAAAGTTTTTTGTTTTTTATTTATATAGCCTATAACCATCTCCACACCCTGGCGATTCCAACGGTGTATCGGGTGTGTGGATTGGCGCTGTGGTTCCTGAGTTTACCCGCCTCAAAGGCTGAAAGTTCTTCCTTTATTATAGTAGTATATATATATATATATATATATATATATAAAGCGCTCAAAACCTCGAACCAGTTTTCGAAGGAGACGACACAGCGTAGTGGAAGAACCTTCTCTTTATTCCTTTAGTCGCTTACGACGCGTTTCGCCTGACCCAGCAGGCTTGGTCACGATAAAGTTTCATTACAAAACATACATACATTTAAAGTGCTCAGTACTCACGTGATGCATCACGCGATTAACAAAATCATAGAGCTAAAAGAGTTATTTACATGGATTCTCTTCGTGCACAACATTGAAGTAATAGCGTAATATTTCATGTCATTTGGATGAAAGTATCAAAGTGCAAATTACATAAATAAAGCCTCTATTTAAAGTGGTAAATAACAGTGAAAGAATGGATAAGAAACAATAAATGAATCCTTTTTATATATCCAATCCTCTATCCCACTTAGGGACATTATCACAGTTTTATGGAAAACTAATTCAGCCCAAGTGGACTTTTTGATTTACCAGTACCACTTCTATTGGCAATTCATAATCAATAATCAACATCCAATATCAATATAATCTAATTGATACTCCCTTGTGCTTAAAAGGATCACTAGATATTTTTCAAGAAATAAAGCCCAAGTGGGCAAACCCAATTAGTTCTATGCGATAACTGTACGAACACATCTAAAAAAACAATTCTGTGTATTACTACAACTTTTCTCCTGGAGAAAATGAACTTTGCTTATGCAGGAAGTCAAGTAAACCACAAAAAATGATTTTAAAGTCATAAAAACAATTCATAGGTGAGTGTATAGATCTTCTTCAATGTTCAATCCATACGGGCTTTTAGTGTTTAGTTCAACTATGTACCATGACTCCAATTTGCGTAGTTTTTTCACCCTATCCCCCCCTCTCTCATTCAAGGGCACGGAATCAATTACATAGTAAGATAGACTGCTCACATTTTTCTCATGGAATTTTTCGAAGTGTCGGGTGACTGGGTATGACCTGTCAGCATTTTTTATTGCCCTCAAATGCTGTAGTATCCGTTGGTGGACGGGTTTAATTGTACTACCAACATACTGTAGATTACATCCACAGCACAAAACATATATCGAAAACTCAGTTTTGCAGTCAAATTGACCTTTAATTCTTTTCATTCTGTTTGAGAGGCCTGGTTTGTATGTACTGGTATTTTTCCCATGCTCACAAGCCTTGCATTTTCTGCACTTAAGGAACCCATCCCATCTGGCCAACCAATCACTCATCTTACTTTTAGTTTTCTTCTTTTTTATCTTAGTCAGTGTAGTTTTGACTAACATTTGTTTGAAAGATCTTGCCTTTCGAAAGGTAATCAGAGGTCTGGTGGTTAAAGCAGGACCAATAATTGGGTCATTTTTAATGACATTCCAATGCCTGCTTAATATCTTCCTTACAGAGCCATGCAATTTGTTGTAATTCGTGATTACCCTGCACTCATTCATTTCCTGTTTCTTCATCTTTTTATCTTTGAAAAGAACCTCCTCTCTGGTCTTCTGTTTGACTTTATTGAAAGATGTCTTCAAACAGTTATCACTGTACCCTCACTGCTTAAAGTGCTGCTGTAAATCACTTAAGGCATTTTCTCTGTCTTGTGGATCACTACAATTTCTCAAGACCCTAAGACCCTCCCCATAGGGGATACTGTTGACCAGACATGTCGGATGGAAGCTACTGGCATGTAGCACAGTGTTTCCAGAGGTCTCTTTCCTATATATCTTGGTTTGTATTTTACTATCTTTTACATAAACAGTAAGGTCTAAAAAGTTGACAGACTCAGTGCTAGTGGTACTAGTGAACTTAAGATTCAAGCTGTTATGCTGTATTCTAGCTAGAAAGAGGTTAAGATCTAACATGGAGCCTTTCCGGACAACAAATAAGTCATCAATAAAACGACTCCAATGGAGGATGTTATTCTCCCATTCTGTTTGGTACTGCTTCCGGATCACCTGCTCCTCCCACCAGCCCATATGCAGATTCATTATAGCTGGGGGCGAAGCAGGTGCCCATCGCAGTACCACAGGTTTGATGAAACAGTTCATTATTGAAAATGAAGAAATTATTCTTTAAACAGGTTGAAACCATTGACAACAACATTTGCGTATGGGCCCACAATTTAATTGGGCTTGTTCCTAAAAAGTGTCTGATGGCATTCAACCCATCGCTATGTTTAATGCTTGTGTACAATGTGGTAACATCAATTGTTACCAGAATCAGATCATCCTCCCAGGGTATGTCGTAGATGGATTTCAAAAAATCCCCTGTGTCCAAAATATATGAGGGCAATTGTGATGCTAGGGGATTAAGAAATGACTCAATGAATTTGGATGTGTTTTCCAACCCCCTACCCATAGCAGAAATAATCGGCCTACCCGGGGGGTTGTGTACATCCTTATGCACCTTCGGGAGCAAATAAAACACTGGAGTGACTGGGTTAGATATCTTCAAAAATTTCAACTCGTCATGGGTGATCAAAGATTGAGTGTACCAATTTTCTAAATCTGAATTATAATGTGCATGACTGTTAAACATGATTTCTTGTTTAATCCTCACATAGCAAGCTCTATTATTTAGTTGTTTATAGGCTTCAGAAATATATTTCTGCCTATCCCAGAGAACTACGTTCCCACCCTTATCAGCATTTCGAACAATACAATTCTCAGTCTGCTTGATTTTCTCAATAAGGGTTGCCTGGGCTTTTTCTTGCTTGTTGAATTTTTTATTGCACACACTGGTACATTTTTCCAGGTTTTTTAAATCATTTACTACCAGATCATTGAAAATGTCAATGTTATCATGTGCAGTATAAGGGATGTAACGAGATCTTGGACGAAAACCAGTCGGGTCGCTGGCATTAATTGTCAGTCCTTCGGTTCTTGCCACTTCATCTGCGTGGCTCAAAAGTTCCAAAGGTTCAGATGATTCCTGTTCCTCAAAATTCACATTCACATCATTTCCATCTGTTCCAATAGAAGGATGAAAGTCTAACATGAGGTCCATATCCTGTACATTCAATTCTCCAAATGTACTCTCATTGTTACTAGGGTTCAAGACTCCACTCCTCGAGCTCGGGTTCATAGTAAAATGTTTTTTTAGTTTCAAAAGCCTAGCAAACTTGAAGATGTCGATGCGAGTTTGAACATAATTAAACTCAGCTTCTGGGCAAAATGACAGGCCCAAGTTGAGTGTCTGCTCTTCTTCAGTGGAGAGTTTTAAGTCTGTCAAATTAATTATTGATGGTGATTGTTGGCTTATCGTTGGGACAGTGGTCGGTGACAGCTGAGCATTAGCTGTTATTCTTTGTTTTGCGCCTTGGCGCCTTTTGCGCCTTTGCCTTTGCCTTTTGCCCTTGGAGGTTTGGCGTAGTTTACCTTGGTTCTTGGGCGGAGATTGAAGCGCCGGTCCTCCTGAAAAAAACCAAATTCATCAATCACAGTGGGGATTCTTTCTTCCATTTCACCACTAGGACCTTCCTCCGCTGAGGTAACCACATCCGAGCTAGGTACACTGCTCACCCCAGATTGAGGTATCTGTTGTTTCTGGGTAGCACCGCTCATTTTTAATCTCCTCACATTCTCAAACTTCTTGGCAAACGTGTAAATCTGACCACGGTCATAGTCCTTCTTGTCCCTTATAAATTTTTGTGCCTTCCGTTCTTTCATGGAAGTAGCCAATTTTTTTATGCGTTCCCCCATCTCCTTTTTATAAAGGGTTATTGGCTCTTGGTTGTCTTCTTTTGCCAACATATCGTTAATTTGACCTATTTCCTCTAGCATCTTTGCACGGTCTTTCTCCGCATATTTAATGAGAATTCTAAGCATGCGGAATGAAGACTCTTGATTATTGTCCGCCCACTCCTGCAACATCAGCGGGTCTGGGTCTTCATAGGTTGGGGCTACAAGTATTCTTAACCCCCTTGGGATCCGCCCTACTTCTAGATAGCGTTGTAGGGATCTTGACTCCCACCATTTAGAGAGCTCCCCTCTGGACAATTTCTCAAGACGCTTTAATCGAATCAAGACATCAGGTATCTTCTCGTTGCGGGCCTTAGATGTCTGTTGTCTGGCCGCTACACCAGTGGTTACTTCATCAAATATTAGTAGCGCTTCCCGCTCGCGCTCGTTCATTTCCTCCTCTAGCGACATTTTCAGTGCTTTCTCGTCTATGCGTTCTTCCACCAACCGCTAGCGTGGACTTGATAAAATCTCAACCCCAGCGTAGCTTTCCCTCTTCCTCAATACCGCAGAAACTCTATGCCACAAATATCCCACAACGCCCTTGCCGCCGTCAGACAAGTATCAGGTGTTTGCTCTCTGCACACTCACCCTTCAAAGTCCGAAACGGCGTTTTCCGGCGAGCGGATTCAGGGCAAAGCGAAGAGTTCCTTTTAGCTTCTCTTCCTGTTCTGCGGGAGGGGGACGGCAGCAAACAAAACTCCTCCAGGTGCTCACGAACGGCTGCTGTCTCCAGATCAGAGGGCGTGTCGTCTTTCTGGCCTCATGATCAAGGCAGGAATCACATAAAGCGCTCAAAACCTCGAACCAGTTTTCGAAGGAGACGACACAGCGTAGTGGAAGAACCTTCTCTTTATTCCTTTAGTCGCTTACGACGCGTTTCGCCTGATCCAGCAGGCTTGGTCACGATAAAATTTCATTACAAAACATACATACATTTAAAGTGCTCAGTACTCACGTGATGCATCACGTGATTAACAAAATCATAGAGCTAAAAGAGTTATTTACATGGATTCTCTTCGTGCACAACATTGAAGTAATAGCGTAATATTTCATGTGATTTGGATGAAAGTATCAAAGTGCAAATTACATAAATAAAGCCTCTATTTAAAGTGGTAAATAACAGTGAAAGAATGGATAAGAAACAATAAATGAATCCTTTTTATATATCCAATCCTCTATCCCACTTAGGGACATTAACACAGTTTTATGGAAAACTAATTCAGCCCAAGTGGGCTTTTTGATTTACCAGTACCACTTCTATTGGCAATTCATAATCAATAATCAACATCCAAAATCAATATAATCTAATTGATACTCCCTTGTGCTTAAAAGGATCACTAGATATTTTTCAAGAAATATATATATATATATATATATATATATATATATATATATTCACAGAAAAAACCATAGGTTATAGACCATATATAGTTAGGAATTTGCATTTACAAAACCTTGAAAATTCACTGAAAAAACCATAGGTTATAGACCATATATAGTTAGGGATTAGCATTTAAAAAACCTTATTTTACTCGCACAAAACCATTGAAATTCCATATATAGTTAGATGCACTAACTATATATCGCGGACCCGCAATCCACTGCTAATGATGTCACATATTACATCATTCATGACATGGTCAGTGACATCACTGATGACATCACTGATGACATCTCAAATGACATCACTGATGACTTCACGGATAACATCATCCAGTGAATGTGGTTTGGTTTGTTATTCAAATATATTTTATATATATAGCAATCTGCATGTAAGAATCTGTGAATATATACCTATCTTGAGGGAGGATTTAGTAGCAGTGTGATTGACTGTTTACTTGAGTAATTTATAGTGTCTCACTAAATATATTGGATAGTGACTAAACTGTTTGAATATCTGTAATATTTTGTCAGTTTTGTTGTAAACTGCTGCACCTGTTGGTTCTTAGCTACGTAAAAGTCTATATTAGTTATCAATTAGTTAACTGAATATTTGTATGGGGCAGTGAGTGTGTGTGGTTCAGTAGGGGGTGTGTGACTGCCGAAAGATGTGTGAATAGTTTATTCAGTAGGTATATGAGGTTAAGACTACATGTTATAACAGTTGTTTGGATGACTAAATATCTTAATGGATGTGGTGATGAGCAAATATATCTCTCAATGGTACATGTCCAGCAAACTAGAAAATAAAAGGCAGTGTATGTGACAGTTGTTGTATATAAATAAGTATACATAAGACTCAGTGATTGTATGAGTGACTGTATGGATAAGTGTATACTTGTAATAGGATGTGTGCTGGTCTTTAGTGTCAATATAAGTGTATAAGTATATTTGATAGTGTTCTATTGATCATTGACAACATGTATGAGTGAATCTATAGGTAAGTGTTTAGATATGTGTGTGTAGATCTAGAAATCACTGAGTGGGTTTTTAGAAACTTGTATTGCTGTGTCAATGGATTCAAATATGGTACTCTGAGTTTTACAGAGAGTGATGAAAGGTTATACTAGGGTATGATGAGGTGTATCTGATTGTCACATGGATGATGTCATCAGTGATGTCAGGTGAGATGTTATCAGTGATGTCATCAGTGATGTCACTGACCATATCTTGAATGATCACCAGTGGATTACGAGAGCGAGAGTTATAGTTAGTACAACTAACTATAACGGACGAATTGCAATGGTTTTGTATGAGTGAAATATCCAGCTAACTATAACACCCCTGAAACCTATGTTTTGTTTCAGTGAATTTCTAAGGTTTTTTAAATGATAATTCCTAACTATAACCTGCCTGAAACCTATGTTTTTTTCAGTGAATTTCAAAGGCTTTTTAAATGATAATTCCTAACTATAACATGTCTGAAACCTATGTTTTTTTTCAGTGAATTTCACAGGTTTTTTAAATGATAATTTTTAAATATATGTCTTGTTCTATTTTTTTATATTCTTTAACTACATTTTTTATTCTACTTATTTTTAGATATTTATTTTTAAATTACACTACACATTTTTTTTAAAATATATTTTTTAAATAAATATATATTTTTTTATCATTTTATATTCTTTTAAATATACTTATATATTTGTTCTGTTAATTGGGAGCCGTGCACCCAAAGCGCACCCTTTTTGTTCATGGCGCGGAAAGTATCCGCCATTTTAGGATTGATGTGTAGGGTCCGCGTACGGTTTGCGACGAGTACGACTTTCCAAATGCGAACGGTATGAGACTGGTACGCGACTTGTGCTGCATACACGAGATGTACGTATTATGTGACATGACGGTCGCGCGGATGCGCTTGACGTCATATGAGGTCGTGGGTGCGCGACCTCAACAGAAGTTTTTAATGTTCAAAAACCTATATATATTTATTTAATATAAATATTAACACAACACATTATCTTAACTAATTATAAAAATATTATTCTTTAACTTTCAATAAAATTATATTTCTTTTAAATGCAATTTTGCGAAGTCGCGCCTCGGTGGGAGTTGGGGGCGAGCTGTGTGCACGTACCGTGTGCGGACACCATGTGACCAAAAAAAAAAGAGATTTGATTGGTTAATTACACTTCCAATTGAGAGTATTGAAGGACCCTACCCATTTTAATAATTCTTGTTAGACCTTCCTTATGAGAAGACCTCTCTTAGCAAGAACTGCTGTTTTTGGTTATTATACACCTGTTTCTGCCCAAACTTGGAGACATGACAGCTAATGCACCATCATCATCATCAGAAGATTCTGATACTGAAGAATTTTTGCCTGAACCTCCTCCTCCAGAGAAGCACACTTCCATTGTATGGAAGTTTTTTACTTCCTCCGCCGCAGAAGAAGGTTAATGCCACCAAAGTCAGTTGCAAAATCTGCAAGGCGGTGCTGTCCAGGGGTGACCCTACAAAAAAATACTCTTGTGGAACAGCAAGTATGAGGAGACATCTTCAGACAAAACATCCAGTAAACTTCACAAGAGAGGAAGTGAGGAAACTAAGAGACAATGCTCCTGCACCACCGGCTGTTGCCAGTACATCTGGGACAACAGCTTCAACTTCAACATCTCCACCGGTTATTCGTCCCCAATTTGGAAGACTCAGGATGCATTGGATGCAATGCAACAGACTCATTTCATATGGAGAGCAGTCAGTCGACTTAGTTTGCCGTGCTGTAGACAACCAGTGTTGCTAGTTTCCTTTTTTTTCTCCTCCTACTGTTTACTTTTGTTTGTCCTATTGACATTTTTTTCCTCTTTTAAAAAAAAATTGTTCTAAAAATAAAACAAAAATATATAAAACAACAAAAAGAAAAAAAAGTTATTTTCAGAACTAACTACTCTGGTTAAAGAAAGAGCTAAACTTGTATGCTAGTGTGTGAAAGTTTACATGAATGTTTGTCTAGTAGATAATTGAGTGAAAGAAAGCATTTGTGGTGTATGGTGAATGGATAAGTGAAGAAGTATAAGGAAGTGCTGCAGCATGACACTGTAAAGTGTTTACCTACAGTGTGCTGTGGTACTTCCAAAGCACAGGGATGTAACATATGTACATAATGTTGCAAGTTTGTGCTTCCCTCTGCACAACTGCTTCAACAGCAGACATCTGGTGACACAGGCACCCTCGCACCATGGTGCAAGAATGTCTGTGTCGTGTGGACATTGTCTTTCTGTGGGAAGGCACACCTTCCTACACTACACAAAAACAATCAGTACTGACATTGTTGTTCTTCACTATAAGCTGTGCGTTGTAGCATATATTAAAAGAGAAAAAATGAGAAGTGAAAACAATACTCATTGTTGTGCCTAGCTACACCAATTGGAGGATGGTGCAGCATTCACACACATGTTCAGAATTATGATTTTTGATAAAACTGGAGATGTGTTTTGTTCTAGGAGTGTTCTAGGCAAACACGCACAGAAAAACATATAGAATATCTTTTCAATGCAAAGTGGTGTGTATGATGAGATTGTATTTACATGGAAAACAAAAGGTATGCAGAGTGCCTTTTCCTCTCCTTGTAAATATGAAAGAAAATTAATAGCTAGGCCAATTCTTATTATAGGAGTACATTTCTCTACTTCTAATAGAGATCAAAATAAATGTATCAGTACTTACGTTTTTAGAAACTTATTGGACATGTTTATATATTAATGAAGGGAACAGATGGGGCCTAATGTGACATGTGCAAAAATGCTCAGTAATGTACTTTAAATTAAATAGTTGTATTTCTTATAATTCTGAAATTACCAGGCCTTACAAGTCCACCATATCTCTCTTTTGTCCACCATACCATGTGTCCTGCAAAAAGGTGCTCTGAATCTGTGTCTTATTTGATACCTGTCCACAATGGAATTTTCTGGCACAAATCTACTCCATCCATCTTCACTGTGTATATTAAGACTTACTTAAACTTACCTCAGCAATAATACATCTAGAAAACACTACACATTCTATTCACTTGTTTTTTGTAATGCAAATTGTGGTAAACTGCTTATTTTAGAATTAGGATCTATGAAAAAAGGGAAAAAACTGTTATAACATGTAATTATATATTTTTAACAACACTGCATAATTTAAACTTTATACAAAATAATTTTTTCGCCATTTTTGTAAATGTAAAAAAATGTAAATTGATACTTGTATAGCGCACTACTCACCTGCAAGGGTCTCAAGGCGCTTGTACGAATACCGCTGTGGAACCCATCCTGGCTTTCCCTGTGAGGCGTCCACTCCTGGGCACCCCCAAGGTGGAGGCCAGGCATCCTTAGCGTTGTGGGGTCCGTTGTGGAGATTAAGCAAGCTATTGCCCAGAGTTGCAGAGTGGGACTCCATGATCGGAAGAGGCATCGAGGCGAGAATGATCAGGTCCGTGGAATTTTGAGCCCAAGGAATTGAACCCTGGTCCCGGGCTAGACCTCTGCATCAGGGTCTGCCGCTCTAATCATTCAGCCACACTTCTCTTGTTGTACTCAGAATATATTGAATTTCACTAGAAACAGTGATTATAATCGTACTCATCTCATAACAGCGGGCAAAAAAAACAAACCAATATAAGATTGTTTAAATAAAAATAAAAAAATCCATCCTGAAAAATATACCATGTAATACAAATCACATATATATATATAAATCCTTAATGCTAAGAAAATTTTACAACTTTAATTTATAAAAACTGTAAATGTTGTCACTTAAAACTATACACCGAGACACAGTGCAAGAAAAAGTCCATCATTCAAACAGGTACCTTTCCATTAGGCCAAATTGTATTTTTGCACTCCTTTTTATGTAAATTATCTAATGGTAATCCTATTAAATCATAATAATAAACTTCTCAAAGGCTGAATTATCTTCCGAAAACTTATGCTTTAAAAAACTTAAGTAGGAATTTGGTAATTCATAAGGCAAACGTTGTTTGAAAACCAACTCACCATCATTACAAAGTATCCAGCCTTTGTCACTTTTCAGATAGGCAGTGTAATTTCCAGATGTTGTGAAAGGACCATCATGGAAAATTATTGCTGCTGCTACAAAAGTCCTTCCTGATATTGATAGTTGAGTAGCTACACAATGTTTTATTAAAGTGTCCAATTTTCTTCCGTCAACTGCACATCATTGCATCATTAAAATTATGTATTGTCCATATCTTTGTAAAAATAATGTTGATAACCAAGTTATTGAGTGACACTGATATACAATCCGGTAATGTCAAATAGAAAAATCTTTCAGTATCTACATTAGTGCTACATGTATACATACAATTTTCACAATGATGTTCCCATTTATAACAAAAGCCGAAAATATTTTCTATTTCTACACCTTCATTTTCCAGTACGGTAAGCATATACATTAAAATTCCTGAGCATCTTGTTGGATATATTGCGTAAATTGTGTAGATCCAGAACATACATCCAAAACATTACGAACATCAGAAACACTTTGTATTTTACTTGCATCAGTTCTCAATTTTTCATAAACAGAATGCAACAAGGAACAACATCTTTTTTCCTGATTCTCCATAATTTGCTGTTGCAAACCTTCAAGAAAGAAAACAACATTGACCACTACATTAGCATAGCAGTTGACACCTGAACTATTTTCAAACTGATAACCAACAATCTCTCCAACAGTGGCCTTTTTCTTTTTGCTTGCAATGACAACATTATCTTGTTTTCTTCCCTTCTCTACACCTTCAGTACAGATATTATCATACCTTCTTTATTTCGAACTACTACACACTTTTCAAATACAGGATATTGACCTAATTTGGGAATCATATGTTCTTCTTAACCTATTATACTCTTTTACACAGTTTGCATCTGCAGTAACCTTTGTGTCCTCAAAATCAATCAAAAACAAACCAGATAATGTTCTGACTCGCGACAAAGCAACATATGCAATACCCCCTTTAAATACTTTGGGGCATATTTATGAAGGCCTTGCGCCGTCGGTGCGTCACTTTTTTCCATTTTAAAAGTGACGCACCGGTGGCGCAAGGCCTTCATAAATAAGGCCCTTTATTTACAATGTTCACCAAAGCACTGTCAACACTTAAACCTTGAGATTTATGAATAGTCACTGCATATGCCAGAGAAACTGGAAACTGTTTTCTACGGACATATACATCTTTAACAAGCAAAAAACAACCTGAACAACGACCAATTTGTTTAACTTCTTCAATCTGATTGATCAAATTTAGTTTTTAAGAATTCAACACCATCTTTATTCTGATAATTAAAAAATTCCACAACTTTGCCCATTGCTCCATTAACTAAGCCTTTTTCTACATCCAAATTATGACTTAAAATGACTCGACAGTTTCTACATGCATATAAATGTTTTTCCAAACCAGCAGTTTCTAAAGAATCCAATATCGACTTCAATTTTTCTGGCAAATTAATAGTTATTCCTTCATGCTCTATTTTATACCATGGCTTCCATTTTTATTATTAATTCATTTTCCAGTTTCAAAAATTGTTAGTTGAATATAGAACACTACCGCAGTGTTGGCATTAAGCAGATTACAGATTTGTTTTCAGCAATTTTCATGTACATTTTCTCAGGAACTACATTTTTATTTGGAAACAACTTGGAAAGTAATCAACTCTGCAAAGCTTGTTTGCCATATTCTGTCAGTAGTCCAATTCTTTTATCTTGGAGAATAGTTCCGTAATGAACAGGCTTTGATAGGCTCGCGTCTTGATTACGCGAATGCCCTTTACCTTGGCCTTCCCAAATATCTGCTGGCACGTCTGCAGAATGTGCAGAATTCTGCTGCAAGAGCCATTTTTGGCCTACAGCGTAGGGCAAAGGCCTCGGAGTTCCTCAAGAGACTGCATTGTCTCCCAGTCTCTAGGAGAATTACTTTCAAGGTTTTGACCCTTGCTTTTAAGGCCCTCCACTCGATTGGCCCAAAGTATATTGGGAAGCGTTTGGCTTTCTAAGCCCCCAGGAGGACTCTAAGATCGTCTTTGCTGGCCAAGGCCGACGTTCCTACTGTCAGACGTGCTCGCATTGGAGGTTGCTCCTTTCGACACTTGGCACCTCGCTGCTGGAATGAGCTTCCTGTTTCCTTAAGGAAAGCCAACAGTCTGTTCTCTTTCAGAAAGGAACTGAAGACCTGGCTTTTCTCCCAGTAGTACTTCTTTGGCTCGCGGTTAGGCGGTGTGCTGTGTACTCTTCTTTCAGTTCTCTTTGCCAAAGCGCTGGGACCGTCCAATGGAGTAGCCGTGCGCTATAGAAGAGAATTTATAACATAACATAACATAACATAACATAACATCATATGCCTGTCGCATATTTATAATAAGTTCTTTGTATTCAAAATATGACCAAATGTTCACGTTTCCAACACTACCCAGTGACTTTCTGGTGTCTTCATGCACAAGTGTTTTAAATACTGGTTGTCCATTTACAGGAGTAAGTTGCTATAGATCTCCAAAAACTATGACGTGTTTTCCTCCAAATAACACATCGTACTCTGTTTTAAGAATTTGCTGCATTTTTAAATGTACAAAAACAAGCATTAAGTTTGAGACCATGCTTACCTCATCAATAAGGAGAAGTTTCATTTTCTTCAGAACTCTTGAAACTTCACAACAAGCTTCTCCAGATAGCTAGTGGTATTCCAATTTGTTTTCATGCTCTACTGGTAGCATAAGTAAACAATGTAAAGTAATTCGTTTTTAATGTTGTGTGCTCCCAACCCCTTTTGTACCGCTTTGTTCGCCATAAGTGTGGCAGGGCATGCTCAGGTGTGAGTTCCTTGATCACTTTGCCACTGGATGCAAGCAAGCCGGGATGAAGACGGCTGAAAGGCCAGAAACCGGTCCTCAGAAGCTTGTTTCCGGTCCAGGGAAGGCATGGCTTGGCAGTTCGGGCTGGACTGTTCCCATTTGGCACAGGGTCAGACTGATTTGCATATGGCCATGTCTGAACTGGGGTGGCAGAGTGGGCTAAAGAACGGTGATGGATTAAACCCAGATCTGTTGACTGGGTGTGAGTGTCTGATTGGTTCAGATCCTCTGTCCATCACCACCCCCTTTTGTACCGCTTTGTTCACCATAAGTTGGAAGGGTATGCTCAGACGTGAGTCCCTTGCTCACTTTGCCACTGGATTCAAGCAAGCTGGGCTGAATACGGCTGAAATGCCAGAAACTGGTCCTCGAAAGCTTGTTTCTGGTCCAGGGAAAATGGCTTGCAAGTTCGGGCTGGACTATTCCCATGAGGCACAGGGTCAGATTGATTTGCATATGGCCATGTCTTAACTGGGGTGGCAGAGTGGGCTAAAGAACGGTGATGGATTAAACCCAGATCTGTTGACTGGGTGTGAGTGTCTGATTGGTTCAGATCCTCCGTCCATCGTGACACCCTTTCGTACCGCTTTGTTCGCCATAAGTTGACAGGGTATGCTCAGACGTGAGTCCCTTGCTCACTTTGACACTGGATTGAAGCAAGCCGGGCTGAAGATGGCTCAAATGCCAGAAACCGGTCCTCGGAAACTTGTTTCCGGCCAGGGGAAGGCATGGCTTGGCAGTTTGGGCTGGACTGTTCCCATGAGGCACAGGATCAAACTGATTTGCATATGGCCATGTTTGAATTGGGGTGGCAGAGTGGGCTAAATAACGGTGATGGATTAAACCCAGATCTGTTGACTGGGTGTGAGTGTCTGATTGGTTCAGCTCCTCCGTCCATCACCACCCCCTTTTGTACCGCCAACCCAGTTGGAGCAGTGACAACACAAGACAAATGCGACTCAGTTGTTTTCTGTAGATAACTTGTAATTACTTTAATTAAGAAACTTTTTCCTGTTCCAGCTTGACCACTCACATACATTCGGATAGGTTGAAATGATAAGAATGAGCAGTCTTTCTTTTCATGAAGTAATCCATGGTCAATCTTTTTTCTTTCTTGGTGATATATTTGTTTCTGTTCAACATTTAGTTGTTCTTCCAAGTTTGGAAAGTTCGTTACATCTTCTTGAGCTTGATGCATTGCTGTTTTCACCTCATTCTTGGAGATTGCTGCTTCATTGTCCCCAAACTGTGCTCCGCGGCACCCCGGTGCGCCGTAATGAGGAGCCAGGGGCAACGCGACCACAATGTGGAAACGTGAAGCCTCTTTTTCTGCAGCCAAACATATCACCAGCATTATGTTTAATGTAAAAACGGAGCACGTTAGAAATCCAACATAAAAAATAAGCCAAGTCAAGGCCTTCCTCTCGCTGAAAGAAGGCCTTGACTTGGCTTATGTTTTATGTCTGATTTCTAACGTGCTCCGTTTTTACATTTAACATTATGATGGCGAGAGAAAGGCCTTGACTTGGCTTATGTTTTATGTCTGATTTATAACATGCTGCGTTTTTACATTAAACATAATGCTGGTGATATGGGTGTAAATGACTATACTCTGTCCCATCCCTGTTTGTGCAATGGATACCACAAAGCAGACACAATGCATGTGTAAATTATGTCACTTTGTAGCCCTAATATGTTCAAGTATCTCAGCCACTAATTATGAAGCATATTAAAGTGTGATTGGATGTTGCAATCAATGGAGTGAAATAGTGCTGCTGAGTTAAGGGGCGGATTTATCTTCTGAATCCTAGTTGTTCATTTTTGCTTATTTTGAATTTCCACAGCATATAATCCTTTGGTATGAACAGGAATACTGCATCTAGAAAACATTAAAGAGCCAACAGTTCTTCATTGTATCTGGGCTTCTTCTCGGAGGGCAGGGTTTTCACTGGTGGGTATCAGGCTCCATTTTGGAGAAGCTTATTAGAGTGCAATTGTGCTGCGCCTAACTGGTAGAGAGAAAGAAATGTAAGGCCAGAAAACTCCTACGTTCAGCATACCCACTTCTGCATCCACCTGCTGAGCTAGACTCCCTTTAGCTCCCAGGCCTCCTCTAGCAGAGGCCTCAGTCCACCCTTTGAACTGCACGCAGAGCTTGGGGTGGTTAATGGCAAAGTGGGCCAGTACCACTTGCTTCTGTGGATCTCACTGGGATTGCATCCCAATTAATTTAGGGAAGACAACAGGAAGTACTCCCGAGGTTGGGCTTACATCCCACCCCACCCTTCCACCGGTAAAAAAATGGTGGGGAGCCACGGCCAACTGCCAATTAGGTCAAGGGGGCCACTGTTTGTTTGGCTTCGTGGAGGTCCAGAGGCACGGGTCCCGCGGATTTCACCGCCGCTTTCCAGCGCCGCAGGAGCGGCCAAGGACTACACTTCCCAGCGTCCCCTGCTTCTTCCCGGGGACGCCGGGTGCAGCGTCAGCCCACAGCGCCCGGAGGCGCATAAGAACAGGAGGCTCCTGCAGAGGAGCGGGGCTTACACCAGCGGGGACACTGTTTGTTTGGCTTCGTGGAGGTCCAGAGGCACGGGTCCCGCGGATTTCACCGCCGCTTTCCAGCGCCGCAGGAGCGGCCAAAGACTACACTTCCCAGCGTCCCCTGCTTCTTCCCGGGGACGCCGGGTGCAGCGTCAGCCCACAGCGCACGGAGGCGCATAAGAACAGGAGGCTCCTGCAGAGGAGCGGGGCTTACACCAGTGGGGACACTGTTTGTTTGGCTTCGTGGAGGTCCAGAGGCACGGGTCCCGTGGATTTCACCGCCGCTTTCCAGCACCGCAGGAGCGGCCAAAGACTACACTTCGCAGCGTCCCCTGCTTCTTCCCGGGGACGCCGGGTGCAGTGTCAGCCCACAGCTTCCGGCGGCGCATAAGAACAGGAGGCTCCTGCAGCGGAGCGGGGCTTACACCAGCGGGGACACTGTTTGTTTGGCTTCGTGGAGGTCCAGAGGCACGGGTCCCGCGGATTTCACCGCCACTTTCCAGCACCGCAGGAGCGGCCAAAGACTACACTTCCCAGCATCCCCTGCTTCTTCCCGGGGACGCATAAGAACAGGAGGCTCTTCCCGCGTCGCGGGACGCGCGCGGGTGTCGCCCGGGCTAAGCCCGGGCAAAGGGCGGGCCCTCTGTGGCCCTCAGAGGCACGAGGAGGACGGGACGGGGCTACCTCCCTAACGTTTATCCTGTAAGGTACTTGTTTAAATCTAGCCTACGTGCTTGAGCTGTCCTTTTCTCTCTGAGGACTATTGATACTGTCATCACTGTTCCATATCTTGGTTGGGACTATCTGCTTGCTGATTCTCAGTCATCTTGCTCAGTGTATTGAGTGGTAATCCATTTCTCCTCCTAGCTTTTTGTCCTTCGTACCTGCTTTGTCCATTATTACTGTCTTGTCCAAACAGACTTTAGCTCACATTGTGTTTGGACTAGTTTTTGCCATTTCCATTATGTCTCCAAGGGGCAGTCGCAGTAAAACAGCTGCTGCAGGGGGCGGATCAGTAATTGGCCCTATTGAAAATTTCATAACTAAGGCCAACTACGCAATAAACCAGGGTATTTCTCTCTTAGAACGCAGGGTCTCACAAGATCTGGCCCACGCCAAACGGTCTTCCCTTGGTCTTATTGCTGCTGCCACCACACCTGCACAGGTTTTGCCCAATAATATCAGACCCTTACTAAATGTATGTGCTGACATCCATACCATCCCAAATGAGGTAAACCTATCAGCCTCTATTCCTTTGATAGATTCAGACACAGATATTAGTATGGATCTGGAGAAGACCCCAGATTTGCTTATCAATCCCACTCCCGAAGCAATATCTGTTGATAATACAAGGCAATTAAGAGGCAGACGTGAGGGTGCTATTCAAAAACAAAAATTATATGCACCGAAGTCCCGATCTACAAAGGCTAGGAAATATGGTCTGACAAAAAGAAAAACTGTGAAAGGTACCAATTCTAGCCTTAACCAAAATATGAGCAGGGTTACGGACATCACTCAGGGGGAGGAAAGAGAGAAGGAGCAGCAGGGTGGAACAACAGACACTAATAATACAACTAATGACAACACTGAAAATGCGCACGATCGCATGCTGGAAAGGTATTTACTTATCTCCTATTGAAAGTAGGCTTACTCGGATAGAAAAGCAAATAGCCGAACTGAGTATCCCTATTAATAATTTATTCAAAGAAGGTGCCGTAAATGGTGCAACTAACCATAGTACTACCAAAACAGTAGGCACCAAACCTAACACTTCTCAAGCACCAACTATAAATACAAATAATGCACCCAAAGTTCCATCAGCTACATTAGTTAAATCAAATGGACCAACTATTAGTCAGCCAACAGCTACCCTTAATACCAACAATGTAGCCTTAGATAAAAGGAAGGACCACAATACTAAACCATTAAATGGGACCACTATAGACCAACCTGCGAACCCCGTAAGTAGCTCCACCACGGCCCAACCACCACAAAAAACAGTTAGGCAAGTTCCCTCTCGCATTAACCTTCCACCGGAATGCGGTGCATATGTATTGGTGTTAGTAAATGTTTCTAAATTAAGGAAGGACCAGGACGAAACTTCCACATCTCCTAAAAATAAAACCTTACACTGGTTAATTGCAAATTGCAATTATCCCATAGATGGTGCAAAGGAGATTATTAACACTCAGCGAGTGGGCTGTATAGGCCCACTCAGGAAAAAGTTTGAGGGTGACTGTGTTACTTTAAGTTTTAAAAGCCCTCAATGGCAGAGAAAACACTTGCCAGCGCCCCATCACCCTCGCCCTGGGAATTTAACACCACACTCCTTCCATTAGGTTATTTCTACAGACACTTGATACCCCCCGAACAAGCCATGGTGAACTACCCCACAATTCCCTTTCAAGATTTGAATTTTGGAGCAAGGATTAAATCACCGCTTTTCATTCAGAGCCAGAATCCCAACGTTACTCACATGAATAGCCGCAACTGGCATAATCAGGCCTCAATGTCAATTGCCATTCCCCATCCTCCGCATTATCCACAATTCCCAACCATGCATCAATACAATTATAGAGATAGGTCCTACCCAGTTCCTGACCCCTATCAGTTTACACCAATAACTGAAGTTAGGCCAACATTTAACATCCCTACTCACAACCGGTTCGAATATTTTTCTAATTTAGATGAACAGGATTGACTGGGTACATCGGCCAAAAATGAAATGTATGGCCAAGTTGAAGCCTGTAATTCAGAGGGACCTACAATTCCAGCTGTAGTTTGCCAGGACAAGAATGCCCCTACAGAAATTATGTTATCCGACAGTATTTTGCCCATTCCTTACAAATTAACCCATCATAAAACTGGGAATACTGGGAGTAGACCTGACAAACGTGGAACTACTTATGGTTTATCAATATTAAGCTGGAATGTTGCAGGACTGGAATTTAAGTTGTCGGACCCTGCATGGATTGAGATAATTAATGATGTGGACATTCTTATGTTTCAAGAAACATGGGCTGTTGGGAATTTGTACATAGAGGGCTACCACTGTTTCAGCCTAACATCACCAAAACCCAGTTTCGGTCGAGCAGTGGGTGGCCTTTTCATCGGGATTAGAATTCTGGCAGGTGGTACAATTAGAGATTTGCAGTTTGATAACCTTGCTAATCCTAACATCCAAATTCTTGAATATAAATCAAAGTCAAAGACCATGATCTATTTAATTAATTTTTATAATAATGATTTTTATGGTGTACCGAACAAGAATTTTTTGGCATTATGTAAGGTTTTAAGTATGTTTGAATGTTCTTCATCAGCAGACACTAAGACTGGTATTCTAATAGGGGGCGATTTTAATGTGAAATTAACAGAGAATTATGGGTCTGTTGATTCTATTTACCCTGACCTAGTTGATCGCAGGGGATCGGAATTGTCCAGAATATTATCTGATTTTGACCTTGCTGACGCTATGCGAGTAGGGTATAATATGAATTTCCCCTATGCCCCCACGTTTATTAGCAGGGATAGTAGTTCCATTATTGATTATGTATTCACATCACCACTGCTAACAGATTGTATAGCAAAAACGTCTGTGGTGCAAACATCCTTTAGTGATCATAATCCATTGTTGGTGATTTTAAATTTCGCATCTAGTCCGATCTTTATGAACTTAAATGGGGCAAGGGATATTACACCCTCAATTGATGGTCTTCGATTAAAATGGAGGGGAATTGATTGTGGGGCCATCTTAGACAGTGTACAAGAGACATACCCACATCTGATAAAATCTTGCTTGTCCCCTAGTGGAAACCATGACAAATTGATTGCAGATTTTAAAGTTTTATGCTCAACCATTAAAACCTTCCTGTCAGTCCCACTTCCCAAAGAATGCAAAGAGCCAAGGTGGTTTGACTCATCTTGCTCCTTGGCCAACAGAGAATTAAGAAAGGCACTCTCTGCCAAACCGAGGTGCAAAGTTGTTGTTCAAGCTGCCAGGAAAAACTATAAAGATAAAATATCGGAAAGGAAGGTTAACTTGCTGTCCGATCACTGGGACTCGTTGTTAATTAGCGCGAACTTGGGTGGTAGTGGCCCATTTTGGTCCGCTGTCAGGAGAACGAGGGAAATGGGAAAAGAGCTCACACAAATTAGCTGCAATATAACAAGTGCAGCATGGGAGAGCCACTTCTCCAAAATCTATGCAGCCCCCTCCGATGAGTATTCTCTCCCTAATTCAGGCCAATTGGACGGTCTAAAGATTTTGGACCATGAAGTTAAAAAAGCTATAAAAGAGAGTTTAGGAAACAAGGCACCTGGACCAGATGGCCTCCCCATCGATATCATTAAACATAATGTCGATTTGTGGACACCAATACTCCTTAACATTTTTAATAGTCTCCCAAAAGCAGCCATGCCGGCTACTTGGGCTACCAGTATCATTGTCCCAATTTATAAAAAGGGATACAGATCAGATCCAGTGAATTATCGTCCTATCTCTCTTCTGGATAACACCCTAAAAGTTCTAGGACGTATAATTTACAATAGGGTATTGGAATGGGCGGTTGATACTGACTTTTTAGATCCTTGTCAGATGGGGTTCAGGAGTAGGGTAGGAACAGTGGAGCAATGTCTAAATTTGAAATTGATAATTGATAAATATTGCATTGCCCGCTCATCTCCTACCTACTTAGATTTTATGGATCTTTCATCCGCTTTTGATCTTGTGAATAGATCCAAGTTCTGGTCAATTCTCTCATCCAACGGCCTTGATGACACTCTTGTCAGATTTTTAGCCTATCTCCATACCGACCTGAAAGCACGGGTACGTATTGGGATGGGTGGAGAGGTCTCGGGAGCCATTGAGATTGGGAGGGGGGTGAGACAGGGGTGCGTTTTAGCACCCCTGTTGTTCATTATTTATATCAATGGTTTATCCAATTGTTTGAAAAAAGCTACCTCAGATGTCCCATTGATTTTAGGTAATCCCTTACCAGTGCTTTTATATGCAGACGATGCGGTGCTCATGGCCCGCACTCCTAATGCTCTCCGTCTGCTTGCACATAGTTTTGTTAATTTTATGGAGGGTCTGGACTTGAAGGTAAATTTAAAAAAATCTTTTATTATGTCCTGCGGACCGGGCAAAAGGAAACTCAACACAATTCGAATAGGCATAGATAAATTAGAATCTGTTCCTAAATTTCCTTATTTGGGGTTGGTTTTCGCTGAGAACAGCTCGTGGAGTGGGCATTTGGCCCACGCCACGAGCAAGTTCTCGAAAGCCAACAATTCTGTCTTGAGTCTCCCTCGCCCAAAGAAAATTGGTGCCACTAGGGCTATTTTAAAGATTTTTAAACTACAGTGTTCACCTGTCGCTACGTATGGAGCAGAGGTATGGGGGTCGGGAAGCAGCATTTGTATTCAAAGAGAGGAAAACCGTTTTTGCAGAAAAGTGTTGGGCGCACCGATTTCCTCATCTGATTTTATTTGTCATAATGAACTTAATCTTCCCTACATAAGTGATTTTATTAGAGCAAGACCAGCTCTCTTCTGGATTAGAATCTGGAGGAATGATGCTGCTGTCCTCACACAAAATATTATTAAGGACTGCCTAAATTGTGAACATGGCATGAAGATTCCTTGGTTCACAAAAGTTTCTAAATCACTTAATGAAGTTGATAGAGGCACCTTGTTCACCGACCCAATGACAATTGAACTGAAGGACAAAGTTGAGGTTCAAAATGCACTTTATGCACTTTATAGAAATGGTCGCACAGGAAGAGAATCACAGAAATCAAGTGTTATGAAAAATATAGGAAATGGTCTCGGTAGGCAAACTCTGCCGCCCTACCTCTCCCTCCCTATGTCCAGTTGGGAGCGATCTTTATTGTTCCATTTAAGGGCAGGAATTGTGAAATTTTTGCTGTCTTTTCCTATGGGGTACCGACATAGTGCTGATCTCACTCCATGTCCCTGTGATGGTGTGAGCACACAAGAGGATCTGCACTTTCTATTTTTCTGCAAATTTTATTTGAGATTTATTAAATGGTTCCTAACTCCCTATTTTAAAAAATACAGACCTCTCACACTTAAAGAATCTTACATGATGTTGCTTACTTTGGATACTGTCGAACTGACCTTCCGCACTAGCACTTTTTTAAGATTAGCCATACGAGCGCGCAAGACAATGGAAAATCCCTGAAATCAGAAACTAGTCACAATGGTGTAACTGTGTAAATATTATAATGAAATGAAATTTATTGTATAGTTATTGTATGAATTCTTATGACATTATGGAATGTTTCTCTGTACAAATTCTTTTTATATTTTGTCTGTATTATATATAAATGCGCTTTATTGTTGTATTCGGTACTTTTATGAATTTTATGAAATTCGTATAAAGGTCTTTTGAACTTGACAAAACAGTATCATGCGCATCTGTTCCAAATTTGGGGAATCCTAAATCCATAACAGCATATGTATATGAGGAGCACCTCTTCCTTGATACTCCTTTCTCCAAAAGAAATCCACTTCTCCAAGAGGAGGATTTTTTTTATTGCAGATAAAAGACATCATAGCTTCAAATCTATGATTGAAATACATGCATACATTAACAGGATCCAAAGAACACAATTCCCAAGGTGTCTTATATTCAATATTTTTTATATTGCAATTTGCCTCTCGAAGAAATTCAAGTAAATCATCCCAAGCGTACTCAGCACACGTTAGGGTAAGGAACCATGTAGGAGTTCCTAAGTTCTGCAGCATACATTTCAGTTCTCCATGACGACGGTACCAATATTCATTAGTCTCATGCTGACATGCCATCAGATTAATGAGCTGAGATTCTAAATAATCATCTCTGTGGTGCACTTTTTCCATAAATTCTTTTGCAGATACATTTTGCAGATGTAGTCTAGTTTTTAAAATGTGATTGACTGCATATGAAAGTCCAGACAAGTCACTCTCAAATAAAAATATATAGGGAATTCATTGTCGAAATCTTGGATCTTTGGCATACTTGATTTATGGAAGTTTTGTATAGTGCTAGCTGGACCCGAGGGTATCAGGATCAGCATGTACAATTATGAACAACATTTTTTTGGGCAGAAAACAAGAACAGAGAAAAAATAGTGGGGCATATTACCAAGCAATAGCGATAATTATCGCTATTGCTTGGTTAGAGACAAAAATTTACCGCTGAGCTGCGGCGATTTTTACCGCAAATAAACCTTGGTATTACCAAGGTTTACCGCAAATGCGATAAAAATCGCCGCAATGCATGAATATCGCTGAAAAGTCTGCGATATTCATGCATTACCGAGCTAATGCTCTTAGCCATGTTATCCACCTCCCATTGGATAACATGGCTAAGAACTGCTCAGGGCAGGTGTTAGCTTTTGGAGATATTCACGCTTAGCGCGAATATCTCCAAAAGTTGGTAATAGGAGATAGCGATGTTAGCGACTGTTTTCAGTCGCTAACATCTTGGCACGCCCACTTTGCATGTCATTAGTGATAAATATCACTGACATGCAAAGTGGGGCCCAAGATGGTCGCTATCTCCTACTAGCTGTCGCTAACTGGTGTTAGCGACAGCTAGGTAATAGGGAGATAATTTTATCACCGCTTTCTTGGCTTTTAAAGCCAAAAAAGCGGAGATAAACCCCCTTGATAATATGCCCCAGTAATCTTCAGTTTACCAACTTCAGAGCAATATGTACACAGTTACAGAACCTATCTCCAGGCTGAGGGGTTTCAAGAAGTGGAGTTGGTTATCCTTTCCCAAGTCAT
This sequence comes from Lissotriton vulgaris, assembly GCF_964263255.1. Classification (NCBI taxonomy): domain Eukaryota; kingdom Metazoa; phylum Chordata; class Amphibia; order Caudata; family Salamandridae; genus Lissotriton; species Lissotriton vulgaris. The sequence continues at coordinate 467,164,750 of NC_141691.1, forward strand.
TTCTGGATTACTCGTTATGATCGAGAGCACTCTCGGAAGAGGGCTTTGAGTAGTATCTTGAATTTCAGGAAGGAGGTGGTCATTCTAATGTGGGGGGGATGGCGTTCCAAATCTTGGGCCCAAAGGATTTATTTGCGGTTTTGTGTTTCTGTTATTTCAGTGGGATGAATAGAAGCGTGTTGGAGCTTCTGAGGTTCCTGGACTTACCGGCCCTTTTGAGTCTGGTGGCCAGATATTCTGGTTTACCTGTGTGCAAGACTTCATGCGTGAGACAGGCTGTGCGGAAGCTGGCTTATTGATCAATAGGAAGCCACTTCAGTTCCCTGAGTGCCGGCGAAATGTGCTCATATTTCTTATTTCCTGTGACCATTCTTGCTGCGGCATTGAGGGTAGTGGTCAGGGGGCCTAGGTGAGATTTTGCAGACCCGGTCAGTGCTGCGATTCCATAGTCAATTCTCGAATGCATCAATGCCTGCGTGGCCTGTTTAAGATCTTTCTGGGGGAGGAAGGGTTTTATTTTGTACAGCAGTTTCAGATTTAGGAACGCACTTTGGCGGCTTTTGAGATTTCTTTTTTTCATGTCTAGCTTGGGGTCGAGGGTAATCCCTAGGGATTTCACTGAGTCTGTTGGCGCAAGGGCACCATTGAGGGAGTCTATGGCTTTGAGCCATTCTTTGATTTGAGGGTTTTCGTCTCTATTACAGATTAGGAGAACTTCTGTTGGTTGAGTTTGAGGTGGTTTATTGAGAGCCAATGTTTGACCTCTTTGAGCGTGACATTTAGTCTGTGTACGTCTTTGATCAAGGTGGTTTCCAGATAAAGTTGTGTATCATCCGCATAAAGATAGAAGGGGATGTTGGAGTTCCTTAGAAGTGTGGTGATGGGTTCCATGTAGATGTTAAAAAGTTGTGGAGAGAGTACTGACCCTTTTGGAACTCCTCTGTTGACAGGAAGGGGGTCGTTCTTTGTGTGCGGTTGTGAAAAAAGGAGGAAAACTATTTTATTACCGTCCTTTCGATGCCGGCTCTCTCCTGGAGGACATTGAGGAGCAGGGAGTGGCCAACTGTGTTGAACACGGCCGATAGAGCAAGTAGGATGAGAAGGCTGCATTGGTCAGAGTCAAGTGACATGTGAGGATCGTCTAGGACATTTAAGATTGCAGTTTCGGTGCTGCATCCCTTTCTGAATCCTGATTGGCATGGGTCTAGTAGTTAGATGTTCTCTAGGTGTTGGGTTAACTGTGGGAGAACACAACTTTCTAGAATTCTGGATAAAAAGGAAGGTTCGATACCGGTCTGAAGTTGTTCATATCCTAAGTGTCAAGGCCAGGTTTTTTTAGTATCGGCATGACTTGTCCTACTTTGAGGCAGTCTGGAATGATTCCCGTGTTCAGTGAACTATTGATGATCCTACACCAGATTGGGGCTAGGGTAAGCTTCAAGTCTTTCTCCAGGCTCGTGGGTAGCTGATCTAGGAAGTGGGATGAGGGTTTAACCGCAGCGATCAGCTTGCTAATCTCTTCTTCTTGGATGGGGCGGAAGGAGGACCAAAGAGTAGGTGTGATCCCTGGGGTGTTGCTTTTTGTTGCTAGTGTCAAGGTCTCTGTGAGGGTAGAGGGGTTAGTGCTGAGTGATAGATCTATTTTGGTGTTTTTTTAATTGAAAAAGCTGGCAAAGTTGTTGCAGTGCGTTTTGGACGCCACCATGTTGGTTGTCAATGAATTGGATGTTTGGCTCCTAATCATGTTAAAGAGTTCTTTGGGGCGGTTGCTTGCATTGTCTAAGGCGGAACAGAAGAAAGATGTCTTTTTGTTCTTGATGTGCTTATTGTAGTTTCTGCGTGCTGCCTTGAGTTGACCACGATGGAGGAAGGAGGTTTTATTCCTTCAAGTTCTTTCTACCGTTCTGAGGTGTCTTCTTTCCTCATTGATGTCGGTGGTGAACCAGGACCTAGAGTGGGTGCTTCTTGGTTTTTTTAGTTTCAGGGGCGCCAGCAGGTCCAAGGTGAGTGACAAATTGGAGTGTTAGAGCGAGGTAAGTTCAGTGGTTGAGAGGTTCTCCAACGCGTTTGGGGGGAGCATGTTTAGCCATTCTTCTAATTTGTCTCGAGGGACTCGGGTTGTGTTCTTGACCCATTAAGGAGGGGCCTGAATAGGGGGTTTGGTTAGGGCCGGTTGGTTGATATGAAAAAGAATAATGTGGTGGTCAGACCAGTACACAGGAATGATGACGTCAATAGTGATTGATTTTCTGTCCGAAATGATTGCATCCAGGATCGCTCCTCTGTGGTGTGTTTCTTCTGAGCAATGTTGGATCATACCGTTATCTAGCAGGAGGCTGTTGAGAAATTGGATGAGCGGGTTTTTTGTTTCATTCCATCTTAAGTTAAGGTTGCTCAGAAATATGCTGTTGTCGTTGCTGAGCAGTACAAAAGGGGGTGGTGATGGACGGAGCATCTGAATCAATCAAACACTCACACCCAGTCAAAAGATCTGGGTTTAATCCATCACCGTTCTTTAGCCCACTCTGCCACCCCAGTTCAGACATGGCTATATGCAAATCAGTCTGACCCTGTGGCTCATGGGAACAGTCCAGGCCGAACTGCCAAGCCATGTCTTCCCTGGACCGGAAACAAGCTTCCGAGGACCGGTTTCTGGCATTCCAGCCGTCTTCAGCCCGGCTTGCTTGAATCCAGTGGCAAAGTGAGCAAGGGACTCAGGTCTGAGCATACCCTGCCACACTTATGGCGGCCAAAAGTGGTACAAAAGGGGGTGGTGATGGACGGAGCATCTGAATCAATCAAACACTCACACCCAGTCAAAGGATCTGGGTTTAATCCATCACCGTTCTTTAGCCCACTCTGCCACCCCAGTTCAGACATGGCTATATGCAAATCAGTCTGACCCTGTGCCTCATGGGAACAGTCCAGCCCGAACTGCCAAGCCATGTCTTCCCTGGACCGGAAACAAGCTTCCGAGGACCGGTTTCTGGCATTCCAGCCGTCTTCAGCCCGGCTAGCTTGAATCCAGTGGCAAAGTGAGCAAGGGACTCACGTCTGAGCATACCCTGCCACACTTATGGTGGCCAAAAGCGGTACAAAAGGGGGTGGGGATGGAGGGAGCATCTGAATCAATCAAACACTCACACCCAGTCAAAAGATCTGGGTTTAATCCATCACCGTTCTTTAGCCCACTCTGCCACCCCAGTTCAGACATGGCTATATGCAAATCAGTCTGACCCTGTGCCTCATGGGAACAGTCCAGCCCGAACTGCCAAGCCATGTCTTCCCTCTCGTTGCTGAGAGCGCATTGGGTGATCAGGTCCGAGAGCTGTGCTCCAAATTCCTTGTGGTTGCCTGGAGGGTGGTACAGGAGATGGCATTGTAGCGAACTGTTTGTGCTCGATTTGATGTTGACCGATAGGCATTTGAAGGAGTTATAAAGGCACGAGGGACTTTCTGAGATGGAAAAGTCGTTTTTGTGAATGATTGCTATTCCACCACCTCTGTGCTTGAGTCTATCTTTGTGGATAATCGAGAAACTGGGTAGCACCAGCATGTCCATGTTGGGGTAAGACAGGGTGTTCAGCCAGGTTTCCGTGATGAAAGCTTCATCTAGGTAATGGGAGAGGATGGCTTCTGTTGTCCGATATTCACATGCAGGAATCTGCACAGGACGTTCATCATATAGTCCTCCTTTTCCAGTTGGGAACAACTGCGGAAAACAATGAGCTTCGAGCTCTCTTCCATTGCACTCATGGGCCATATTTTCTTATTTTTAGTAGGCACACCATTAACAAGAATAAATAGTGGTTCACTTTCTACACTCCCTACACTAATAGTTTCGATATTTTTCTTTAATCTGACAGTAAATACACGACTCCATACCCACAATAGCCTGGAACAGGTTCACACATTGAATGGGAATAGACTCATAGGTGCTTAAATCTGTAAATTCTGGAGGAATAGCAACTAACTCTAAATTATTATGCACAGCTCTAGTGGGCATTTTATTCACATCTAATTTATTATAACAATATTTACAAATTCGCCGATCAGAACTCAAATCAAAACAATTCTCTACCAACAAATAAGTTGCAAATTCCATTCACTTATCATTATTTTCTTTTTCACTTTTTAAATACAGATCAACACTTCTAGTCTGATTTTTATAGTGAGTTCGCCGACAACAAATACAAGAAAAATGTGGCCTTTCACCTGAAATCACCTTAAATTTTGTAATTTCACTTTCAAAATGTTTTGTACAACTATGTTCAACATTCTCTACAACATTTTCTTCTACTAATGTCTGAGTGTCTTCACTTTCTTGTTCAGGACCAAAGTAACAAAACTCAATATCATCACAAACCTTCTTCACATCTGATACTGACCCACGCAAAAGAGCACTGTTCAACTCATTTAACTTTAGTGCTGGACTTTTTGCATAATACAATGTTCTCACTAACTTCTGCATTTGATTGTGAGGTACTGCCAACATCCTGAAATGGTGAAAAACAATTTGACATTCTTTCCTGGAAAGCAAGCCAGAGTATGACCTTTCAAAACAGTATTTTTTCTCACTCTGCAAGGGTCTAATCCTTGCAACAGTTTAATTTTTGTTTAACACTTTTTTTACTATATGCTCGAAAGAAGTAGCTTAATTCATCAATTGATTCTTGTCATATACTACAAATACTACTGCAATCCAAAGTGTATACTGGGGCTTTAGGACGTCTGCCTAGAACTTCTTCAGCTATCACTTCTTCTGCATTTCTGGGAACCATTTTCTCTTTGTCAATTGGACAACCACTGCTTGTCAACTGCATGCAACAAATCATTGGCCTGATAATAGCTCTCTTCATTATAAAAAGGCTCAGAACTTGAACTGTGTTTCCATTCCCCTAAAAAAAAATCACAAAAATTACTTCTGTTAATTACTCTTTTCCTCTTACTTTTGGCCTTCATAAAATGGATTGGATTATCTAGTGATCTAATTCTGTTTAATATTAAAATGAATAGTTTTCTTTTGACTTCAAAAGCCTTTTCAGCAATGGATTCAATATGCTTCTTCTTTTTATAAAATAGTGCTTTCTTTTTATATTTCTTTGCATCTTTCAGTAAATTATGTAATAAGTTGTTGTAAAATATTTTATTTCGAATCTCTTTATACTGATTTTGTCTTCTTTTACCATACATCATTTCCTTTGACTGTCCATTTGCTTTTTTTCCTTTCCTATTTTTTTTAAAAATGTTTCTAGTTGAAGCATTATCAGTAGTTTTAGTGTTCTGTACATTCTGTCTGACCCTACAAACATTTTTAATAAATTGTTTTGTGGTCTTACCAGAAGATTTTGTCTTTTTAGCCACATTATGTTGGACATCCAATGCTTATGGTTGACTTTTCTTCAACTAACTCTCTTTTTATGTTCTTTTCTTTGTCTTATTTTATCTGGCATAATAACTTTATTTAAATGATGATAAACAGTATCTGTAAAAAAAAATCAAAGAATAAGTGTATATTAACAACTTTATAAATTATACTTTTATATTACTATACAAATACATTTCATATAAATTCTTACTGAGAAATTGTAGGCCTGAAGCACGAGTGTGAAGTTGGTTAGGCCACTACATACATAGTGCATAGCAGTTTGAAGCACTCCTAAACCCTAAAACCTGACTCACTGCATGAGTACATGCTTACTGACTGAATGATTACAGTACTATCAGGAGAGACACTGGGTGAATTCTTAATTGATTGACTTTTACTTTATTGAATAGATTACTACATGGTACTGAAGGAGTCACTATGGGATTGCAACAGCAATCACAATGTGTTTGCTGGAGTGTATGGATAGTGAGTGGGGAATTGTAGGCCTGAAACACAAATGTGAAGGTGGTTACAACACTACATGCATAATGCATAACACTTTGAAGCAGTCCATGCTCTAAAGTCTGGCTCACTGCATGAGTTCATGCTTACTGACTGAATGATTACAGTACTATAAGGAGAGACACTGGGTGAATTCTTAATTGGTTGACTTTTACTTTAGTGAATGAATTACTACATGGTATTTAAAGAGTCACTAGGGGATTGCAACAGCAGTCACACTGTGTAGCTGGAGTATATGCATAGTTAGTGGGGAATTGTAGGCCTGAAGCACAAGTGTGAAGGTGGTTACACCACTACATGAATAATGCAAAGCACTTTGAAGCACTCCATGCCCTCTCACTGCATTAGTTCATGCTTACTGACTGAATGATTACAGTACTATAAGGAGAGACACTGGGTGAATTCTTAATTGGTTGACTTTTACTTTAGTGAATGTATTACTACATGATACTAAAAGAGTCACTATGGGGTTGCAACAGCAGTCACACTGTGTTTGCGGTAGTGTATGGGTAGTGAGAGGGGAATTGTAGGCCTAAAGCACAAGTGTGAAGGTGGTTACACCACTACATGCATAATGCACAGCACTTTAAAGCACTCCATACGCTAAAGCCTGGCTCACTGCATGAGTACATGCTTACTGACTGAATGATTACAGTACTATAAGGAGAGACACTGTGTGAATTCTTAATTGATTGACTTTTACGTTACTGAATGGATTACTACATGATACTGAAAGAGTCTATTTTGGATTGCAACAGCAGTCACACTGTGGTTGCTGGAGTGTATGGATAGGACTGGTTTCGGGGTATCACCCCTCATCAGCCAGGATAGCTTAAACCAGGGACATGGTGGGCATAGGATCCATGTCTGAGCATACTCATCTTAACATTCTCCCACATTCAGAGATCTGGGTCTGAATCCATTATTTGTATGCTCACCACGCCATTCCAGTTTTCACACAGCCATATGCAAATCAGTCTTGACCCTGGCTGAAGAGCCTAAACTAGGGCACAACCAGTCCTAGGTTGCTGATATTCCGGTTAAGGGAGGGCCTTGCCTAGCATTTTGGGCTGCACTGTTCCCATGAAGAGCAGGGTCAAGACTGATTTGCATATGGCTGGGACCCGAAAACCTGGGAGACATGGTGCATAAAACAAAATGTATTGGGATACAGCCCTGAGTGGTTGCCAGTGTGTGAGATTAATTCAAGCATTCCATCCATCATATTGATGTTTTTGCATTCACCCCCCTAAGTGTGCTGGATGTTGCCAGACTTGGGTCCTGGTCTTACTCTGTCACTGGAACCAAGATATACCTGTCCGAACACCCTTAACTAGGGCAAAACCATTCCTAGGTTGCATGTGTTCTGGTTCCGGGAGGGCCTGGCTTGGCAGTTTGGGCTGGACCTTTACTATGAGAGGAAAGGTAAAGACTGATTTGAATATGGCTGGGTCCAAACTGAGGGGGCACTGTGGGCAAAAAAAATATGGATTAGGATGCTGCCCTGAAGTGATTACTAGTGACTGAGATTAATTAAAGCATTCCATCCATCACCTTGTTGTTTTTGCATTTGCTGCACTAGGTGCGCCTGGTATCTCCTGACTTGGGTCCCAGGCTCACTGTGCCACTGAAACAAGGTCTATCTGGTTGAATGACCCTAACTAGGGTGAAACTGGTCCTAGGTTGCTTATGTTCAGATTCAGGGAAGGCCCCGCCTGGCAGTATGGGCTGGATTGTTCACATTGGAAGCACAGTCAATAATTATTTGCATATGGCTGGCTCTAAACTGAGGTTGCATGATGGGTAAAAAAATATCTATGGATTGGGATGCAGCCCGATTGATTGCCAGTGGCTGAGAATAAGTCAAGCATTCCATCCATCACCTTGTTGTATTTGCATTAGCTGCCCTAAGCCCACCACGTGGGCCCTGGCATGGGTCTGGACTCACTGTGCTACTGAACCGAGCTATACCTGGATGAAGAGCCCTTACTAGGGTGAATCTGATTCTATGTTGCTTATGTTCCAATTCAGGGAGGGCCTGGCATGCCAGTTCAGGTTGTACTGTTCCCATTAGGAGCTGGTTCAAGACTGATTTGCACATGGCTGCGTCCAAACTGATGTGGCATGTTGAGCAAAAAAGTGATGGATTGGGATTTGACCCAGAGTCATTGCCCGAGCCTGAAATCAATTCAAGCATTCCCTCCGTCACCTTGTTGTTTTTGCTCTAGTCTAGGAGCACAGGCCTCTGAAAAGGTCTGATGAGCATTTGCAAAACAGAGGGAAGAGCTGCCTTCATAACCCTAAATATAGGGGCTGTAAATCGACTATTGAGTTTGGTGTTGAGACAATTAAGACTGTACGTAATAGCTGTGTCTTTCTTATTCATGGAGGCTATGTGGGCAGTAGGTTTAGAAGTCTCTCTAAACCTGACACCCAGGTAGCTATACCTGTTGGCTGATTTAATAATATTGCCTCCCATGTGCAATGTAAGATGTTTCTTGTTTCTGTAGTGGCCAAAGGTCAGAACATTAAACTAGATGATTTTTATTGTTATATATCTGAAGGCTGCTCAGGGCTCATTGCACACAGACTTTCGTATGGTCCCATCCCACTATGTCATCTGTGTATTGCAGGATATTTAGTTTAGACTGTCTTAATCTTGGAAGAACCCGAAAATCACCCTCCATGTCTTTGCCCAGATCAGTTGTGTATAGATTAAGGAGGTGAGGCACAAGAATGCAGCTCTGCTTCAGACCACCTTGGGTGTAAGCATGGGCGAATTTTGCGAATTCGCGATCCGCGAATTTGCAGATTTGCGAATTCGCGATCCGCAAAATTGGCGAACTTGTGCGAATTTTCGGATTTTTGTTTTTTTGCGTGTTCGCAGGTTTTTTTGCGTGTTCGCGGGTTTTTTTGCGTGTTCGCGGGGCTTTTTGCGTCTTCGCGAGCCGCTTGCATAGCGAAGTTACCCATGCAGTCGTTTATGGGAGAGGGAGAGAGAGATAGATAGATAGATAGATAGATAGATAGATAGATAGATAGATAGATAGATAGATAGATAGATAGATAGATAGAGAAAGAGATGGAAAGAGAGAGGGAGAGAGAGAACGAGAGAAAGAAAGAGAGACCGGATCTCTGAAGGGCCAGATTCCTGAGTTGCCCCTACAGAACATACAGCTTTTTATTTTTAGCAAAATGCATATGAAAATTGTGCTGTGAAGGTCTCTTTTAGTTTAACCCCTCCTGACAACTCAAAATGGGTGTATTTGCCATCCTCTCCCTTCTTCCTGTTTTTTATATCTGTAAGTGCTTCCTGATGAGGTTTAATTCCTTGGACAGGTGCCTTGTTGCCTACTTGTAACTATTCTCTGACCCTGCTTCAAGGGTCAGAGCAGGGTCAGAGAATAGTTGCAAGTAGGCAACGAGGCACCAGGAAGCAATTAGCAACAGGTGTCCAAGTAGAAGTTAATTTGTTTGTAACCCTTTTGTAAAAGGTTACAAAGAAATTAGGTTCAACTTTTGCACCTGCTGCTGTAACCCTTGCTTGGCTGCAAATTCGTCCCCGCTGATTCGCTGATTTTACCGCGATTTCGCAAGATTCACGGATCGCGAAATCGCGGAAAATCCACAAATTCGCCTGCGAAACAGATTTTACGCCAACCCTTACTCGGGTGGCAATTTTAGAAGTAGCAGTATGAGGACCTGTACTCACTCTGACCCACATGCCAGAGTACAGGGCAATATTTGCACCCAGTAGTTTCAAGGGGACTCTCCATGTATTTAGTTCTCTCCATAGGATGGGGCGATTGACAATGTCAAACTAGGCACTATGATTAAGTGTGGGCGTAAAATCCGTTTCGCGGGCAAATTTGCAGAATTTTGACGATTTTGTGAACAGCGAATTGGGCGAATTTACCCAAAAATCCACAAATTCGCAAGCTGCAAATTATTTTGCTTGGTCGCGCTTAAAAAATACAATATCGTGCGCGCGGCATTGACTTACCGTGATCTGAGTCCGCCGAGTTGTTTTTCTTCCGGTTTGCCTGTGCTGCGCCATTTTTGATCTTGCTGCATGATCGTGCAAGAGTTTTTCGAACGCAATTACGTTATCGCGACTTGCCATCTTGCACAGCGAGAGTTTGACAACGCGAGTACGTCATAAAGGCCCACGATCACGCATTGTGGGAGTAAACAATGCCGAACACGTAGATGCGACGCGCAGCTGACTTCAGGCGGGAGATTTGAACATCTCGTGTTCCCGAAATTGCAAAAAATGCAATTCTGCACAAGAAATCCACCGCAGGAAGCAAAAACCTTGTGAAAATGATAATTTTGATCAGAATAACTCCTCAGATTGACATTTGGCTGCACTTTTTGGTGCAGGAGTCCATTTTTGTGGGGGGGGGTGGAAGGAAGGAAGCGCCCCAGAGTCTCTAACTTCCTGTTTCTGTCCAGCAGGCTCCTCCCAGTGCTTTGTCCATGTCCTGGTCACTTTTGATTTGGATCTGGAGCTGCAAGGATTACTTTTTGTGGCTGCTGCTGGATATTTGTATTTGAGGACTTTTTGGACTTTGGAGTTTGGATCACTTTTGGACTTGGGATTTTACAAGTAAGTTGGTGTTGTTTGTTTGGGGCATTACAGTTGAGGCAACTACAGTTTAAATTTTTTTTCACAACTTAAAAAATATATATATTGTGGGTAGCCACAGTATCCAGTAGGCCCAGGGTTAGTCATGGGTGCATGATACAACTGTGATTTTTTTAAAACTTAATTCTCATTTATGTCATGGAATTTTAGCCCACTGTTATATGTTGATTTTGTTTTTATTTTGGGGTGCCTGTAAAGCCTCACTAGCCAGTAGGCCCAGGTGTAGTGAGTGGTGCATGGACCTAGTCTTTCTGTGGGGTGTCTTGAATTTAAACATTATTGAGGGCATAGATGGCATTGGATTGTGGTAATTTATGTGTGCTTTTCGAATTTTTGGGGTGTTGATGGGGCCTGGCCATGTGGGTGACAGCCATTTTGAGGCCTGGTCCAGGCGGGGCCTGGCCATGTGGTGGGGGTCAAGGGGCCATTTTAAAGCCAGGCAGTGTGCTCAGGCCTACACTCCGTGTGCCTTGCTTGCAACCATTATTCCCAGGGGTACTCAGTGGTGCATGGACCTAGTCTTTCTGTGGGGTGTCTTGAATTTAAACATCATTGAGGGCATGGATGGCATTGGATTGTGGTGATTTTTGTGTGTGTTTTGACTTTTTGGGGTGTTGTTTGGGCCTGGCCATGTGGGTGGGGGCCATTTTGAGGCCTGGTCCAGGCAGGGCCTGGCATGTGGTGGGGGTCAAGGGGTCATTTTGAAGCCAGGCAGTGTGCTCAGGCCTGCACCCAGTTTGCCTTGCTTTCAACCATTATTCCCAGGGGTACTCAGTGGTCCATGGACCTAGTCTTTCTGTGGGGTGTATTGAATTTAAACATACTTGAGGGCATGGAAGGCATTGGATTGTGGTAATTTTTGTGTGTTTTTATACTTTTTGGGTTGTTTAACTGATTTTCCTCTGGCTTACATTGCTTTTAGGTGCACAAGAGAACCACCAGTGCCTGGAAGAAGTCCTGCAGCTGTGTGTGTAGCACAACGTCACGTGATGTCAAGTGTGGCCACAGACAAGACAACTCTGCAACTCGTGCAACTGCGGCCTGCTGTTCTGACATCTGAAGAAGATGGCCCCAAAGAAAGGTGGCCGTAGTGCCTCAGCGAAAAAAGTTGCCAGTGCCACTGCCAGTACGAAGGAGCAGAAGAAGCAAGTGGCACCACCTACCAAGAAGACTGGTGTGCCCACCGACACCTATTTTGGGAAAATAAAACTACACCTGCAGCAGCAGCAGTGTCCGCCGGGGACCATGCTGGAAGCAGCACCTCCCCTTCATTGGGCTCAGTGCCACCACGCCAAGTTAGGTCCAAGACCATGAGTGCTGCTGCGGCAGCCACTTTGGTTGTTCAATCACCATCGATCAATGATCTTGGCTCATCACAAGAAAATACCATCCAATCAACGCCGGGTGTAACTCAGCTGACGAATGTTCAACAACCACAGCCGCAACGACAACCACAGGTGCAACTAGTACAAGTGCAAGTACATGGGCAAGGAGAGGCGCAAGTAGAGACGCAAGAAGAGGCGCAAGTAGAGGCGCAAAGAGAGGCAAATGGACAGGTGCATGGAGAGGTGCAACTAGAGGTTCATGGAGCGGCACAACTGCCTACAACGCTTGTTCCTCCAGAAGTAGGGGCACATCAGGAAATTGATATTCAATAGGAGGTATCATCCGAGGAAGCCACTCCTCCTGATGATGATCCATTGTCTTCCAGATACCCAGCAAGAAAAAGGTCAGGGAGGTATACTACTACTACAAGTTCTTCTTCAAGCCCCCTTCATTCTGATGACCTTGATCATGATTGGAACCCAACAATGCAGTCTGAGAGTGAGTCACGCCATGAGCCGACAAAGGTAGCTAAGCCTAAAAGGAAGGCTCCCAAAGGCTTCGACTTATGGGTGATGACGACGAACAAGAAGTGGTGTCTTCTGCTGCTGATGAATATTCTGACGATGACCCAGTCATCATAGTTGTCACTCCAGCCCCAGCGGGCATGCAGCACACAGACATTTTGACCCTATCCCGAATGGCTGCTAAGCGGGATGTGGTTGGCGTTCCACTGGTACCACCACCAACGCAGTTAACTACAACACCAACACGACCTACAGCTTCCATATTGGTTTGCCTGATGGGCCGGCAGGGACCTCCATCCAGCTCAACCTCAACTAGTGCTGGTGTAAGTGAACAACAGAAACAAATTCAGCCACGCCCATCCTCCACTTCATCCGGCATTGAAAGTCAAAGTAGCACCTCCACCACCAGCAGTCATTTCCAATCCCCAGTTTTGGACTTCTTTACTGTTAGCCAAAGTGCGGAAAACATGGTTGTTTGTTTGATTTGTGAAACATCAGTTAGTCGGGGTAAGCTTGGTACCAACTATGGTACCGGAGGCCAGAGAGGTCATCTCAAGAAACACCACACTATCATTTGGGAAGCACACATAAGGAAGATTGAGGAAGGCAAAAGAAAAACAAATCCAAATGTATCCCTTGATATTGCATCTGATGATGACGAGAGGCTGATCGGCCAGGGGGCAAATGAAGAAGCGACAGACATTTTTTCTGGTACACCCAGTACCGCTGGCAGCAGCACTGCAGTGGTATCGCACACACCATCTACCCCTGCAACATGTATGAGGCACACTAAGAGTCTGGGAGAGACACCAATGCGAAAAACTACATCACTGGGCCTAACTGGTTTTAAGAAGTCATCATCATCATCAAGTAAAATGATCCAGCCCATCATTCACAGAATGTTGTGGTCAGAGGCGCCATTTGAACGCAACCACCCAACGGTACGTCTGTATAACGCAAAGCTGGCTAAAATGCTAGCGCTGGACCTTCTCCCTTTTTCTTTCGTGGAAGGGGTGGGGTTTCTAGAATTAGTGGCAACAGACTGCCCTAAATGGAAGGTTCCTAGCCGGTCCTATTTTGCCAGGGTTGCGGTTCCAGAACTACATCAAGATGTGCTGGAGGTGATGAGGCAGCTTTGCAGAAGAGTGCTGTTCACACTATCCACTTGACAACATACATGTGGACCAGTTGCCAAGCCCTTGATTACATGTGCATCACTGCACACTGGGTCTCTTTTGAGGGGTCTTTTGGAGGGGTTAGAGACAAGTCAAGTGCAGTTGTTGACCTGGACACCGTTTTTCAAGCTACTTGGAAACACATGAGGCTAGAGTTGGAGGAATGGAAGCTAGTTAAAAGCCTGACAGACATGCTTAGTCCTTTTGAGGTCTTCATGCGTGAAGTCAGCAGGGAGGACTGTTCTTTAGGCAAAGCTATCCCATTGTTGGTCATGCTAGAGCACCAACTGAAGGCGGTGTCTTCAACATTTAGAGATGCTGGTGAAAAAAAGCAAGACGCATATCAGTTGGCGGAGAGCTTATTAAGCCGCTAGTTGCCAATGAAAGGCTTAAAATCATCCATACAGAACAACATTACATTTTTGCCACTATTCTGGATCCACGGTGCAAAAAGGCAGTGGCCAGCAAAGCATTCATTCCTTTTGATGAAGCAGATGTTTCAAAGTACAAACATTGGCTAGGTTCGAAAAAGATCGGCCGAAAATGTAAGGAGCCGGCAGAAGCCCAACTGAATCAGCAGGCCATCCGGCGTCAAGTTCCACTTCTGAATCTGTGGACGAAGGGAGTCACTTTCCCTCACAGCCGTTAACGACACTAGCAGCAATCGTATTTTCTTCCTCACCTGCACCAGGCCCAGTCGTAATATTGTCGGAAGTGGATTGGCTAACTCATCAGGGGTTTGCTCGTTCCAGTGCTGCAAAGGTCACAGATGGTACGCAAAGTGGAGTAACCATGAAGAACCTTGAGTCGATGGTGCAGGCCTATCTGGATGACCCAACAGAGGTCTTTCTTAATAAGAACCCATTGCTGTATTGGTGCAGGAAAATGGCTCTATGGCCACTGATCACCAACCTGGCTGTAAATTATTTGTCTTGCCCACTCGCAAGTGTGTCTTCTGAACGTGTTTTCAGTGTTGCTGGTGCCATTGTAACTTCAAAAAGGACCCGCCTCTTGGCCAAAAATGTGGAGAGGTTAACACTGATTAAGATGAATCAGCACTTCATACCACCAGATTACAAAGTACGTGAATGCACGCAGGAAGAAGAGGACACCGACTTAGGTGACGGAAGTTCTTCTCTGTTACCTGACCTACTCCCGTCTCAATTCATGGAGTTTGAGGACGAGCTCTACTTCCCTGACACCGAGCCCTGAAAATGTCTTCCTTTTTTTCATCCTCATTCACTTTTATTCCTGTGTGTCGTTCTTTGTTTTGCAACTTTTACCACAACAAAACTCTAATCACCTAATCACAACAAGTCCATCAGCAGCACTGTCTTCATCTTATATTCCTTATTGATTAGAAGGTGCCGCAGTCTACATTCCTGAGGTTTACAAGTTCACAACTCAATCATGCTCCTTTATACTCCTCCTCCAGACTCTCCCTATTCATTTCCCTCAAGGCAGATGGATGGATTACGACGAGTCCCCTCAAGTGGGACTGAAATTACTGACTGACTACATGCTTGCTGATTGCTGACAGAGTTACTTCTGATATTGACAGGAGAGGCTGCCCTGTGGGCCCTCACTTTCCGAAGAGGATGGGGACAAAAAGTAGAACAGGTAATGAATAATTGAGAAGATGGCATGCAGTGGACAGCAATGGCTGTCTGGCTCTGATGAAAACAATTGCTGTTTGTTTTTTGTGCATGAAATGATGATTCATATGTCTTGTCTTAGTTATTATTTAATCTTTTACACAGTAATTGTAACTCATGTCAACAACTCTGTTTTTTTTTCCTTGTTTAATTCAAATTGTACTTTAAATTCAGGGGCCACTATATTGCATTTCACAATATGCAAAATGTCCTTGGAGAGGACTCACTTGCCAATATACCATGATGATGGATTAAATAATATATCTTTTTTCTTTATAGTCACTGACTGGGATGGATGGATCATCAGCTTCGGTTCACAGAAGAACCATGGCCAATTCGTGAGTGGCAAACAGGTAAACCAGTCTACAACAACTACTACAGCAGAACTACATGTCTGTCTATTCGTGGTATGTAGTGGTCGAGGGCGAGGCAGTGTACTGTTGTGTTATGCCAGGCAGAGTCCACTCCAGACAGCATTGCATGTAAAATTGGGGCTATGTGGCTTGCTGCATACAATTAGATATGCTTTGTCTGTCTGACATAGAGCCTAGGCATGCTACATCAGGTTGCTTCACTCAGTGGTGCCTGCCTTGACCCTCTGCATGGCACTGCCTCAAGCTTGGGCCAAACATCCGTTATGTTTGCAAAATTTGCTGTTTTCGGTATTCTGCAAATCTCGCAAAATTACAGAAAAATCGCAAATTCTTGAGCGGAACGGATTTATGGCCTATGCTTGCGGCAGGGCCATGCAGACGGTCAAGGAAGGCACCACTGAGTGGAACATTCTCCTGATGTAGCATACCTAGTCTCTTTGACACAGACAGACAAAGCATATCTAGGGTTTAGGGTTCAGTGCGATTTACTAGGGTTTTTGGGTTTAAGTTGGTATGGTTCACGCTGATTCTAGGGCTCGGGGCCCAATGCAGGCTCGTTCATAATGATTTTGGCAAGGTTTTCGGGGGGTTTGGTGTTCTTTGGTCCAGAATTGGCAGAATTTTGGCCTTTTTGGGTGTTTTGCGGGCGCGTGTGTTTGGGTGAAAACTAAGTGAAAACTAGTCGTAGACCTTCTTCTTCTTCTTCTTCTTCTTCAAAGAGCACAGTGGTTTGATTTTTTTCTGCCTTGCTGAGATTCTTGTGAATCGCTGGAACAAGTGACTGTCCAGGTAAGTTTTAAGAGGATCGAAGTAGTGGAAGTGCTGAAAACAGCAATGTTTTGTGAACAGCGCAATTTGCCATGTTTTGAAACAACCAGTATTGCATGTTTTTGAGGGGCAGTTTGGGGGTGTTCTAGATTTGTGGGGGAGGGTCTGGGGTCTGGGAGCACTGCTGAGATAGCACAATTTTGATTGCAAGTAATTTGAAGAAAATCCATGGTGGGACAGAGGAGTTAGGGCCTAGCTGCAGAGTGCGTTTGGACCGATGTTGAATGGTTGGCTGAAAATTTTCTAAGTATGCGTTTTTGCATTTTTGCTTTTTGCCTGTTTATGGGTGTTCTGCTTTTTTGCGGATGGTTGCAGGGGTCTGGGGGCATAGCTCGGAAGGTCTAATATCGGAATCAAGTGTTTTGGACCAAATCCATGGTGAAAAGGTTTTTCTGTTTTTGCTCACGTGCCTGTTTTTGGGGTGCTGTTTGGGGGGCTTCTAGGTTTTTGGGGGTGGGTTTTGGGGTTTGGGAGCACTGCTGGCACAGTCTAATGTTGATTGCATTTGTTTTCAGGAAATCGATGGTGGAAAAGGGGAGTTAGGGCCTAGCTGCAGAGCACATTTGGACTGAATTCCAGGTCGACCCAAAATTTGTGTGAGTTTTTCCGGTTTTGCTTTTTGGCTGTTTCCGGTACCAGATACCAGATAAAAGTGGAAAATCGAAGGTGAAAACGTTTTTCCATTTTCAGACATTTTGCTCACTTTAGCATTTTCGGAGGGCTGTTTGGTTGGGTTCCTGGTGTTTGTGGGGGGGGGGGGGGTTTGTGGTCTTGGAGCAACGCTGGGTATGGATACCTTTTATTGCAAGTGGTTTGAAGAAAATCCATGGTGGGAAAGGGAAGTTAGGGTCTAGCTGCAGAGTGATTTCAAAATGAGGCCTACGTTTTTCTAAGTGTCACTTTTTGTGGTTTTGCTTTTTGGCTGTTTGGGGGTGTTAAACTTGTTTTCGCCTGGGTTGGAGAAAATCGGAGGTGAAAAGCGTTTTGGCACTATTTTTAACTTAGGGCTCGTTAGGGTTAGCAGTATTGCATGTATTTGGGGGTGTTCTAGATTTTTGCAACTGGGTTCTGGGGTCTTAGAGCAGTCGTGGGAATGTGTATTTTGGTTGCAAGTGGTTTGAAGAAAATCTATGGTGGGGAAGGGGTGATTTGGCCTAGTTGCAGAAAGCGTTTGGCACTATTCTTAAGTTAGGGCTCGTTAGGGTTAGCAGTATTGGATTGCCTGTGTTTGGGGGTGTTCTAGATTTTTACGACTGGGTGGGGTCTTGGAACATATGTGGGAATGTCTAATTTTGATTACAAGTGGTTTGAAGAAAATCCATGGTGGGAAAGGGGGGTTTTGGGCATAATTTCTGAGTGCGTTTTGGCACGATTTGAAGTTAGGCCTCTGCGAGGTAGCAGCAGTATTCTGCACGTTTTTGGGAGGGTAATGTGGGATGTTCTAGATTTTGGGGATTGTCATCTCTGAAAGTGTAATTTTTGCACTACACAGCGTACCTTATATATTTTTTTCTCCGAGGTGTATTTATCACTTACTGTTGTGTTTTTCCATCAACAATTACTGGCAGGCTTTTACCCTGTACCATCGATGTACTTCTCAGGCTTACAATTAGCGATCCGCAATTCTGCATCAGGCAGGCAGTGGACAGTGTGTCTGGTCACCAAGATTGATCGACGGAGGATCCAATGGAATGCAGGAGTACCACGAATAAGAGGAATGGCTGGATGCATCGCCCACAAATTCAACGGGACAACTACAAAAAACAGTTACAGTATCCAAAATTCTCCTTATCTTTTAAATGATAATCTTGTGAACTTGAACTTACTTCTATGAGTGTGACTCTGTGCGTTTGTTTGATCTCTGCTTCAAATTCATCCCTCCAGCTATTTGATAGGTCTTTGCTATGTTTAACAGTAATTTAATGTTCTAAGTGTTTATTCTCTCTTAGGGCAGAGAGGCAAGTGAAATTGCGTAATGACTGCGTCCCTGTACTGTCAACTTGTTTCTTCGTAGTTACTAGTAAGTTGCAGTAAGTAGTAGTACTACTTTTCAGTAACCTATCCATCCATTTAGTAAACAACTTCTGGAATGCAGTAGTGCACTTCCTTTATGTCCCTTTAAAGTTTTATCAATATCTTCAAATCCAAAGATTAGTTTCTCTTCATTTGTTGTTTGACTGTCCAATGTGTGTTTTTTTTCCTCTCTACCAAACTTTTCCAAAAAAACCCATTCCCATCCAATTTTAAAACCCTAACCCTCTTCCCCCAGGCTGTGTGGTATTTTATTGAGGTGTGACTGACAACAACAATAAATTCCACACAGTTGCTGGGGAGGATAAGGTCAAAGCAACCAAAATATTTGCAATCAGAAGTTCATGTGCGTCATCGTGGATTGATAAGAACATCCTCCTCCTACACAACGTGAACAATCAAATGCTTAATGCTTACGTTACGTTGATGACGTGTCCTTTGCCTTAATTTCTTATAGCAGTCAAACTCCACGCAACTACTACTTATATTTACATTAATTTAGCACTGCTTAGGCTACAATTTAGGGCACTGTTCTCTACCGTACTATTGTACTGTTTCTAATGCTACGCTCAGGCCACTCAATGTTTCATTTCCTTTTTTTTTCATATGGTGATACTGCCAGTGTGTACCACTACTGCTACCAGCACAACAATGATATTGAATCCGTCGAGGATTCAAGTCAACAACCAACCTTAATCACCATTTGCAATGCAGGCAGCCCTGGGTCTACCCCGATTCTCAAACACAAATCACAGGTAAGATAAGCATATTGGAGAGGTAGTAGAATAATGGGCTAGGACTAAGTTGGGAGGAGAGCAGAGACTGACAGTACTACTAGTAAACTACAGTAGTAGGGCTACTGAATTGACTAACTCGGTTACTTGCATTTTGGTACATTTCAGGACTAGATGTTTCATTCATGCTGGTAAGTTTGAAGAAAGCAAACATCCAGTAACCACCGTCAACCCCCACACAAAATAATATATGAACGCGTATACTGTGTTTTAGTAAGAAGTAAGAAAAATAATTATTAAGAAATATATATTCATGTTGTTTTCAGCACAAACATAAAATAAATTACCCCTACTCACCCCCTCCCTAACCAAACCAATGTCCAAAAGTCCCCTTTCCCAAACACCCAATTCCAACCCCCTCAAGAGTCTTTAAAAAAGGGGCAAGGGACAGTCACTTCCTCCGGTGGCGAAGTTCCCGCAGCTCTTTGCGGAGGTCCCAGAGCTGGCGCTGATGTTTTTCGCCCAACCGCTCCGGTAGTCCACTCTTGTATGTAGCCGGTGCACACAAACCATCCAGGATCTGGGGGGGGCGCTGATTTTGTTGCTGCTGTGCGGCGGCGGTGGGAGGCTGTCGAGCCACGGCTCAGTTTGGCTGGAGGCTTCTGGTTGGTGGACCCGGGGGCAGTGGAGGAGGATGTAGTGGTTGATGTCTCCTCTAGCTCCCGAACCCACAACCGCCGATACTCGACACAAATAACCTCCAGCTTACAGGTCCTGGCCCGGACAGCCATCTCCTTGCAGGTGAGCTTTTTTGGAGTAGCATCTATGAAGAAAGAAAGAAAAATACTGTAGCCAGTAGTCTTTAACATAAATTCAAAATAATTCAACGGAAATTTGACACTCAGTAACACCAGGAAGTAGCAAACACAGTATAACATTTTGGCATGTATCTTTCTGCCGTCTTTGTAAGCCTGTGACATTACTGGGAGTTTCAGGAATTCCACTAGCAACACTATGGGTGGACTCACCACTACATACATTGTCAGAGAGTACTAAAAAAAGGCCTTTTTAATTTTTTTCTCTTGTGTTGCAAAATAAATTACTGGTACGTGAACTTGTGGTAGCCGCCATAATGGCAGCTCACTCAGCTTTCACCCAAGAAATACAGACACAGGCCATGATGATGCAGACTCGCTGTACTTTAAGCAGTACATGCAGGTGGGGATAGGAATGTCTTACTTTTCTGTAGGGGTCGCACTGCCACTGGCCATACTTCATCCACTCAGCGTCTGCTTTACAACATCATACACCTTTGCTATCGATGAGGATAAAGAAGATAACATTCAGGCTTCCAAAGTACATCTATGATTCTTCTTATTGTCTCAAATGTACCAACATTTATTTTTGTCAACAACCAACTAACACCCGTTTCATTATATTTTGGAAACCGCCTTATCTTGAATTGCATTCAACAAAACCATTCTTTACAGTCATAAATATTAAGACTCACTGTTCTTCGTTTCACCCTTCTTTAATTTTTCGTTCTTCACATCCCTAAACTACATCTTATATGACTTGGCTTCACAATAAAAATTTGCCAGCTGAGTTGAAGTGAAATAGAGGGGGCCATTGGTTACCCGAGAAGTACTGCCGTTAATGCTATTACAAGTCAAGGTTGACTGTCTTCTCCGTGATAGCCCAAAAAGTAGTTCTAAATTAGTAACTGTTCTTAACAGTACAGTCTACTTATACTAGTGTACTGTGTACTACTGTACAGTACATCATATACTCCTTTGCGAGCCTACTCAAAAACAATTCAATGAGTAAGGAGTATAATAACATACCACCGTCCGCCGCCGCCGAATCTTCCCCCCAGCTCCTCCTGTTGGCACCGCCGCATCCAGAGTGTACCCCTCCGCACTGCTGGCCCCGGCACTGATGGTCATCTGTGCCGCATCAGATGTTGTGACCTCTAGGAAAAACATGTCATATTTTCAGATGCCATACACAACCCCCTATTTTGTCTCGTAATAGAAGAAAATGTTACGTAACACATTTTTTACGGTTTTGGGGAGGAAGTGTTAACCTTTTATATGCTTATTCTATTAAATGCTACACTTCTTCTTATGACAACTGATGAATGCTTGCTTACCGTGCACCATTTTTCTCATTACAGAAAGAAGATAACATTGCCCTTCTGCCAGACGATTCACCAACTACTAGTAAGTCATCACCAGCAGTACTCTAAGTACTTTAAAGAAGGTGGGGGCTCCCGCACAGTTATTGTAATAATTTCATATGTCTGTTAACTATTATTAAGTTTGAGTCATACTAATTTCATTCACCATTGTTCGCTCCGAATACTACGCTATTAAAAATAAAGAAATGTCCTATTTCTCTTGTCCATACTTCTTTGTGTGCAGAATAGTCCCATAAACACTAGCGGTATGGGATGTGCTCCTCTCAAATCAAAAAGGCAACTGCTACCTTTTACTTGGTGTAAACAATGACATTTTGTTGTTGGAAATTGTCAAATCACTTACATTAAGAAGACTGGAATTGACAGCAAGGGCAACCCAGAGGACTGCACTCAGTGTCTAGAGCTATTGCTGGATCAAAGTTTTGTTTCACACCGGTTGCTGACTGGGCAAGCTTAGCTACCTACACAGACCGACTCATAATCGTAAATAGTAGTAGGACAGAGAGTGATGGTAGAGGCAGGATAAGAATGAATAAAGTAGTCTTCATTAGAAAAAGATCAATGACTATTTTGTAAAACAGAATTATTAGGAAACAGTTTGTAATGAATAGGAGCTGTAAAAGTTAGTGAAGTATAAGTATTAATATAACAATAGAATAACTTACTGGGGCCAGCAGAAGAGCCTGCAAGGGACTGATCCTGTCCATCTTCTTCCACCGGAATCTCAGTCGCCGCCGGAGCCTTGCCCCTGGGAGGTGCTGGTGAACATGAAATAAAGAAACACAACATGGATGATTGTTTTTTTGGAAATATTTGATTTCTTTGAACACAATCTAAAATTA
Source organism: Lissotriton vulgaris (assembly GCF_964263255.1). Taxonomy (NCBI): domain Eukaryota; kingdom Metazoa; phylum Chordata; class Amphibia; order Caudata; family Salamandridae; genus Lissotriton; species Lissotriton vulgaris. The sequence continues at coordinate 467,186,977 of NC_141691.1, forward strand.
TGTCGGGGAAACAAATTAACAACAATTGCATCTGATCTGGTCAACTAGTAGGATAGTAGAACAGTATTGCAGGATTCGCAGACCGTCTAATAGGAAAGTTATGTAATTCACTAACTAGACCAACAACAAAAAGGTTCTACAACGACTGCCATCACTCAGCAGCACGAGACGTCGCTTGACAGACACAGTCCGTCATCATGATTGGAGACCACTAACAAATGTCCTATAACAAGTAATAAATAATATACTCAACATATCAATCCACCACTATCTCTTCAAAGTGGCAGCAGCAGGAGTACAAAGAAGGACTAGACTTGAGTCTACTGTCTCTAGCATTACGCAGTAATGCTCTCAAATGAGTAAAAAGTTCCAAACAAGTAAGCATAGTAGCAACGCCAATAACTAGGCGAGCACCTGCAATGACAGAAGCTATTTAAAGATTAGTTTACCTGCAATGTAATCGAATCAGCAGCATTCGTACTCTTCAGGAAAAAAATAGATTAGCAATATAACAGAGCAGAAGGAAAAAAAGTAGTTATTAAATAGCTACTTACCAAGACCAGGGATCTCCAATCCTAGCAGGTCGAGCATGTCATGCTCCCGGTCCAGGATGTCAGCCCGTCGGTGCGTCGCTTGCTGGGAGGTGCGCCGGACCTCAGACTCCTTTCACATGCCCCAGCACACCTTCTCCCACAGCTGGCGACGCTCCCGGAGGCCGTAACCGGAAGTAATCCGCCCCCCTGCTGCCACGGTCTTAGGGAGGTGAACTTGAACAAAAACCATCAAGGCGGCCACCTCCACCGCAGAGAAGATCTCCCTGGCCTGGACTTCCTCACCCCTCAAACGCCCGCAAGGGAGCCGGGTACGGGGTGCTGGGCCCTTCCCCTTGCCCTTGTCGGCTCCCTCAGCCATGGTCCTGGGCACAAGAAGAAGGAAAGAAGAATAGGTGTGAAAAAAATAAGAGAGAGAGCGAAAGAAATATAGTAGGTTATAAAGTAACAAAAAGTTTTAAAAAAATATATAGATGTAAGAAATTGTAGAGATAAATAATAAGCAAAAAAAAGTTCAGAAAAACATAGGATTACAAAGATTTAAGATGGATAGAAAGGTAGCATGCCCAAAAACCATAGCAATGAATGAAAAACAAGATGGCCGTGCCCACAGAGGACCGCGTGGGTAAGTTTGCGTGATATTTCCCCAGCGAGCACGCAAAAACGCCTCCGAACCCGTAAGCGCGCCATGCGCACAACGCGAGCATGCCGCTAGCACCCGGAACCGGAAATACGCAACGCGCACAAGATGACCGCGCCCATGTATGACCGCATGGGTAACTTCGTGGTCGTTGCGCTGCAAGCGGCCCGCAGAGATGCAAAAAACCCAGCAAACACGCAAAAAAAAAACAATCCGCACATTTGCACGAATTCGCGGACTGCGAGTTCGATTTTGAGCGAATTCGCGCCCGCGAATCTTGCAAAATTGGAGAAAAACGAATTTTGAAAAACTGAAAGCACTTAGCAGGTGCAAAAGTTCAAGCTAATTTGTAACCATTCCATGTAGTGCTTCCTGAGGGGCTCCTCCAGAGTTCAGTTGCCTACTTGCAACTATTCTCTTACCCTGCTCTGACCCTCAAAGCAGGGTCAGAGAATAGTTACAAGTATGGCACAATGCTCCTGTAAAAATATTAAACTGCAACAGGAAGCACTTACAGCTAAGGAAGCAGGTGCCAGACTTGAAACTCAAATTCAGTGACACGTTAACCAGCCCCAAATGAATTCATCTCAGTTGAGGCTGGGCAGGTGTGCTTTCCCCCCATAATCTACAGTGGTGAACCAGAGGGTGCTGTGATGAACCAGAGGGTGGCAGTGCTGAAACAGAGGGTGGCAGTGATGAACCAGTAGGTGGCAGGGGTGAACCAGATGGTGGCAGTGCCACCACCAGAGGGTGCTGTGATGAACCAGAGAGTGACAGGGGTGAACCAGAGGGTGACAGTGGTGAACCAGAGGGTGCTGTGATGAACCAGAGGGTGGCAGTGGTGAACAAGAGGGTGGTAGTGGTGAACCAGAGGGTGACAGTGGTGAACCAGAGAGTGACAGTAGTGAACCAGAGAGTGGCAGTGGTGAACCACAGGGTGGCAGTGATGAACCAGAGGGTGGCAGGGGTGAACCAGAGGGTGGCAGGGGTGAACCAGAGGGTGCTGTGATGAACATGAGAGTGATAGGGGGAACTAGAGGGTGACAGTGGTGAACCAGAGGGTGCTGTGATAAACCAGAGGGTGGCAGTTGTGAACCATATGGTGGTAGTGTTGAACCAGAGGTTGACAGTGGTGAATCAGAGAGTGACAGTGGTGAACCAGAGAGTGGCAGTGGTGAACCACAGGGTGGCAGTGGTGAACCAGAGGGTGACAGTGATGAACCAGAGGGTGGCAGGGGTGAACCAGAGGGTGGTAGTAGTGAACCAGAGAGTGCTGTGATGAACCAGAGGGTGGCAGGGATGAACCAGAGGGTGACAGTGGTGAACCAGAGGGTGCTGTGATGAACCAGAGGGTGCCAGTGTTGAACCAGAGGGTGACAGTGGTGAACCAGAGGGTACTGGTATGTTATGTTATATGTTATGTTATACTGCATTTCTAAAGCGCACGGCTACTCAGAGTGTCCCGGCGCTGCTACAGTGAATCCCCCACCGCCCGCCTAGGAAGAAAGCATCACAAGAAAGGACTCAAAACAAAAGTGTTTTCAGTTTCTTCTTAAAGATTAGCGGGTCCGAGACCCTCCTAAGCGCAAGGGGAAGCTCATTCCAGGCAAGGCCAGCTTTGCGAGTGAAAGAGCAGCCCCCCAGCCTATGACGCAGAAACCGCGGATTCTGTATGAGGAGTTGGTCCGATGACCGCAAATGCCTAGATGGAATGTAGAAAGCGAAACGCTTCTGAAGATAGAGTGGGCCTTGTCCATACAAGGCCCGTTGGACAACGGCCAGCATTTTAAATTTCAGGCGAGCCTCCACTGGGACCCAGTGGAGGTGCCGGAGATGAACCCGCACACTCTGCCTGGACGAAAAACCCAGCAAGAGCCTCGCCGCCGCGTTTTGAACTACCTGCAGTTTTTTTATCAGATAGCCCGGGCAGCCCACTAGAAGCGGGTTGGAATAGTCTAGCCTGGACAGAATCAGCGCCTGGACCACCATTTTTTATCCTCTGCAGGCAGGAGGGGGAGAAATTTGCGCAGTCCCCGTGAGATTTTTGACATGCATCGCAAAATTCTGATTTTCCTCAAACCAGACTCCTAAGTTTTTTGCAAAACCTTTGTCAGATTGAGGAGGCGGAAAGTCTGGAGGCCACAGTCTGGCTCTGAAATCCGCAGGAAACACTCCAAAAAGGAGCACCTCAGATTTCTCGTCGTTACATTTAAGCTGCGCTTTGTACAACCATCGAAACACAGCAGAGAGACAACGCTGAGCAGAACTGACCGACTCCTCACCCCTTCTCCAGGTGAACAAAGCTGCGTGTCATCCGCATAGGCCATCACCTTAGCCCCCAGTGACTCCACCAGGTAAACCAGGGGAGTCACTTAGATGTTAAACAAAAGGGGGCTAAGCGAAGAGCCCTGCGGTACGCCAGTGGAGAGAGGGGATGGAGACGAGGCAAATGGTGCAACCAAACCTGCTGAGATCTATCCTCCAGAAAGGATCGAAACCAGCTCCAGGCTGAGCCCGCAATACCAATGGCACCCAACCGCTCAAGGAGGAGAGCGCGAGGAACCGTATCGAATGCCGCTGAGAGATCCAGCATCACTAAAGCTGCTCTCCCGCCGGAATCCAAACAGTCCCTGATAGCCTCCACCACCTCCAACAAAGCCAACTCCGTGCTATGGGTGGCTCGGAACCCAGATTGTGCAGGGTGCAGCACGCCCGCCTTCACCACAAAGATCGTAAGCTGCGAGGTGACCGCCTTTTTGCAGACCTTGGCCAAACTAGGCAACAAAGAAATGGGTCTGTAATTGGCGGGAGCGATGGATCCAGGTTGGGCTTCTTGAGCAAGGGGAGTAGGAGAGCCTGCTTCCAAGCATGCGGAACATACACCTCGCGAAGCGACTGGTTAATCAAAAGATTACCCTCCGGATTGACCGTGTTGGCTAATTCAGCAAGCATGCCCGCCGCGCAGGGGTTGTTGGGGGAATGGGGGAACCAGATTTCAGTGCCCCAAGGATTCTGCTGGAGGTCATTAGATCGATAGGGCTAAAGGCCAAGAAGGAGTGATCTGAGTCCTTCACTAGCCTAGACCCTCGCATGGACAAGGACGGCATCGGATTTTTGGGAAGGAAACTTGAATATCCCTGATCTTCTCCCTAAAATGATTAGACAGCGTGTTTGCCCAAATGGCTGAGGGGGTAGCAACTACCGCCTGCGCTCTGGGCACCACAAAACTCTGCACAATGGCAAAGATTTCCATCGCATTATTATTTGCCCTATCAATGCAAGCGGCATAATGCGAGCTTTTAGCCAAGGAGATGGCAAGATAATACAATTTCTGTTTGGCTCTAAGCACCAGTTTGGCCACAGGACAATATCCCCTGGCCCTCCATGCTCTTTCCAAAACCTTACAGGGGTGTTTGAGGTCCCTCAACTCCGAAGTAAGCCAAGGCTTCGAGGGGGTTTCTCTCCCCAGCTTACAGGGTCCAGGGGCCGATAGGGTGGAGACAGCACCACTAATCCAATTCGAAAATGTGGTCACATTGTCGTGAAGGGCACTTACTAAGGTTGGGCGCAATGTCACCAGCTGAGCCCTTAGAGGTTCTGCATCAATCTTCCTGGTCAAGGGGGCACAGTGGGAAGATGGCGGTAGACATACGCGATGGGAAGGCCACAAAAAAAATACCGAGAAATAATCTGACCAGGTGATTGGGAGAGGTTTTTTAACTTGTACCCAAAAATTGGAACAGATGGGATCGAGAATGTGGCCCCCCTTAGGGGTTGGGTCATTCACCCATTGTGAGAGCATAGCTAGCTGGAGAATTTCCCTGAACACTGTGGCGTCAGATGACTCAGCTGAGTCAAGATGCAGTGATGAACCAGAGGGTGGCAGTGGTGAGTGCTGAACCAGAAAGTGGCAGGGGTGAACCAGAGGGTGTCAGTGGCGAACCAGAGGGTGCTGTGATGAACCAGAAGGTGGCAGGGGTGAAACAGAGGGTCACAGGGGTGAACCAGAGGGTGACAGTGGTGAACCAGAGGTTGCTGTGATGAACCAGAGGGTGGCAGTGGTGAACCAGAGGGTGACAGTGGTGTGCCAGAGGGTGGCAGTGGTGAACCAGAGGGTGATAATGATGAACCAGAGGTTGGCAGTGGTGAACCAGAGGGTGGCAGTGATGAACCAGAGGGTGGCCGCGATGAACCACAGGGTCTCAAACAGGCTGGACACATAGAAACAACATGGTCGTGACCGTTGCGACCACACAAGTAGGTTCACGTTCCCGATTTTGTAAAAAACCCTCGCGAACTGGCAAAAACCCTCGCGAACATGCAAATAAAATTCACAAATTTGCACGAATTCGCAGATTTTGCGTATTGCGCGTTCCATTTCACGCGAATTCGCGGAACGCGAATTCACAAATTTCACCCATACTTAACTATGATCAATTAACCAGCAGAAGAGTGGAAGCTGATTTTTCTAGATTACTTGATCGCTCAGGTTTGCCTGTGCGATGATGGTATTCATTGTTAATGCAGCAGCTACAAACCTAGTCTGTTTCAGCATAAGTTTAAAAGTTATATCAGGCTGTAGTTGGATGGATTCGTCTGGTCCCCTTTATTAAATATTGGGCCCAAGATGGATTCCCTCCATGTGTTTGGGACTTGAGAAGTGAGGAAGGTATGGTTTAGAAGGGGGTTGAAACCTTTGCCCATTCCTCCAAAGCACATTGAAATGTTCTTGCTGGGAGACCTTTAGGGACCGGAGCTTCATCATTGCCTTGATGAGTTAGCAGACCTGATCCGGGTGAGCTCTGTTCCTGAATGTTGTCTGTGGACAGACCTGCAATTACTCTCTTGTCAGCATAATCAGGTGCAGAGGGCTGATCATTATATAATGCTTCTGTGCGGAAGCATGCATGGTTTGTTTCCTGGAGCATTTTGTAAAGTTGTATTCATTCTTCATTACTTCCCACATTGACTTTTTATAGTTGTTACGCAGATTAATGATGGTCCCTGCAATTTTTGTGGCCGGATTAAGTTTTTGGGTGCACAGGGACCTCTTTAGCGTTCTTAGTGATGCAACAATGACCTGGTTGTAATGCTGTTGGAACAGCTCCTTCCTGTTAGCCCTTGAGTGCTGCTGCCACACCCTAGCAGCAGGCAGGAAGTGCCCTAACTTGCTTTTGATTGCAGCCCACTCGTGGGATATATCCCACAGGGATGAATGTTAGACTCCACACTTGACCATCTTTGAGGTGCCTTTCTGCCTTAACTTCATTCTCATTAGAACTTTTGTTATTTCAGGAATCGTTGAGGAAACCACTCTCATGCATTTGTCTTCCATGGGAGCTGTTAATTCAGGGGTGAGAGTCAAAGGATTGTGGTCACTTTCAGGGATGTTGGGAATCTCAAAGTTAATGAGATGTTCACTAAGGAGTCAGACAGGAAGAATGGATCAATAGTTGAGATTGCTCTAAAGGCAGAAGGGAACTGGCAATGGGAGTCTTGAGCCTCATGTAATTGTTGGGTGAAGGTTAATTTGTAAGTTGTTAGTAGGTCATTCATGTTCTCCTGTTCTTTGACTTTAGGGGCACAGTTGTTTGGGCTCCCCAAGCACCTAATATTAAAATCTCCACCAGCAAGATTGTTGATGGTGCACACAATGGAATGGAGGCATTATTTGTGCGCTTCCTTCCTCAAAGCCAAGATCTCTGCCGATGAATAACACACTGTTTCCCCTGCATCATCAAGGCCTGGACTGGTTGGCCTTCGGAGCACCCGCTAAGCGTGTTTGCCAGGCACCCACCTTTGCATGTTTTTAAATAGTGTGGAGGCTGTGAGATGTGCATGTCTTCGTTTTCAAATACATCTTTGAAAGTCAAACTAGTGATGGGGTTATCACACATCATTGCTGATTTCTCAGGAGTAATTCCATGTGCAGCCTTCTCCCTATGACCTGAAGGAAAGCAAGGTTGGGATGACTCCTCAATGTTATGTTCCTCTCAGCTTAGCTGTGAGAAAAAGTGTGACCTGTGGCACTTTAGCCGAGCAGCCGCAATGCCACTTGTCCCTCACAGTGTAAGGTCAGTGAAATGGTTTTCGGACCCCATGGAACCGCTGAAGCAGGTGAATAAGTCACGTTGAGAGGAATTTTGTAAAAATATTTGCTGGTCAATCCTTGAGATGCATTCGGATCAGTTATTATGACCGTGAATGTACCTCTTTGACAGATCTCCTTCTCTCCCTAAGTGCCCAACGTATTGAGGGGAGAAATCTACAAGGGGTCGTTAGTAGATATGAGTGGGGCACCTGAATAAGCATTAGGTTTATTCCAAGGCAAGACTTTTCTTTTGGGCATTTTTGCCTCACTTGTTTCTTTGGTTTCTGTGATTTATGTGAGAAGGACAAGGCCACTGGTCCTTGCTAACCTCAGAGTACACTCACGGGGGCTGTAGTTTCTATTTCTTAGCTGTTGGTTTGTTTATTTGGTTTGGTTGCCCCGGGCCAAAGATGTTGTACCTTTCTTGCTTAACCAAATTGGAGTTCAATTGATTCAAATGATTGATTTCCCTCCTCAATCCTGCCTCACCCCCTGTGTAATAGTATCCAGTGAGTTGCAAGGAGAGTTCTGTGGAGTTGCAAGGGGTGTGCAAGTGCACTGTTATGCACCATTCTGTGACCTTGAGCACTGATGTTTGTGTAGAATGCTGTCTCCTGATCGTTCCCCAAGCAGACCCAGGTAGCTGTGGTTTTCCTTGAGGTTCTGGGGGGAACTATGGTGCAAGCTGAGGTTTATAGTTGCACTTTTGAACACAGTCTTGCCTTACACCTTGCACCTTCCTCCAGATGGAGTGCTGTGCTGCAAGGGGGAGGTCACTCGGGCTGGAAGCCACACCCGGTTTTGGCCAGGACTTTTCTGTGATCTCAGGGCTCTACCAACGCAATGAAACCTCATCAACTACACCTCCTCATTGTAGCCACAGCTGCTGCACCCCCCTACTCCTGATCTCTTTGTGCACTCAGTTCTGTTGTCCTTGTCCGTATGACAATGGGGCACAAAATGAAGGAATGTGAGTCAACGTGTCTTCTTTAATTTTTCATCAGTGGGGAGGCGCCCAACTCTGCATGCAGTTCAGCTTCCACAACCGCCACCTTTGTCCTTCGGCCAAACTCCCACTACTTGCAATCAACCAGCCGCCTTGTTAGACCATGACGGTAGTGAGCAGGGATTGCCAGTTTCTCAGCAAATCATGGCAGCTGGTAGTTGGTAGTATACAGCTCCTGGATTTCGTGTGTGCGTAGACATGGGTGTGCCGCCAGCATTGAGGATAAGAATCAATTGGACAAATCTGTGGCTCTAGCCAATCATAAATGGTCACAAATGTCGACCTATCTCATGCATATTTATTGAGATATGGCAAACTCCAACCCAATATGAATCTGTATTTTATTGAGTCAACCTAATAACTCATTGATTAGGCAAAATACCAATCCATTCAGTACAATTCGATGTGCAAACTGAGACCATCTCCACAAATACATTTAAGTACATTCCAAGTAAGAAATTGTAAATTGTTATTTGGAATTTACAATTTCTTATTTGGAACATTAGTAAATGAGGCCATATGTTCAGCCTGCCTGATCTGAACATAGAGGAAATACTACCATTGACAAAGCCATCGGTTTATATATAGTGCCTGCACATATATATGCAGCAATAATACTCACATTGACATAAATTGCACATATCGACAGAGCAGCATACCACCACACATTCCTGAATACACACACTAATTCTCATACTGTTTTCACTCATATTGATCAGCATAGAAAAAAAATCCATGCACGCAAACATATACAAACATAGAGGTCACCTGGCCTACAGAATTGATCACAATTGGTAATGTCTTTGCTTGTATAAGACCGTAAGCTGCTCTAATGCCATCCCATACTGCTTTGAATAAAAAATATTTTCGGAGCGAGTAGTAGCTTATAGCTGATATTAAGTATCTGGGGGCATATTTACCAGGGCTTTGTCTCCGCTTTTTTTGCTTACAACGCCAAACAAGCGTAGATAAAACAAGCGCCCCATTTACAAGCGGGTGCTAACATACATAATCGCATGTTATCACCCTTTTTCTCAACGCCTCACTTTGCATCACCAATGAGATGCAAAGTGGGCGTTACTGGGCGTACCCAAGATGGACTACCTTGCAAATATCGTTGATGTTTACATCGTGATATTTTTCAAGGCAGCCCACATAATTTTAGTACACATTAGATTTTGGCAAAATCGGCTGTTTTCACCAAAACCTAACGTCTGCTAAAATCCTGACTTAGCCATCCCTTACATAGGGGTGGATTATGCTGATATGACCCAGAGGGTTGTTTCAGCAAGAGTATCACCCTTTTGCATGGAACATTGCTGGAAAACCTGTAGCATAGGTCACTTGTATCCTATTATGGCTGTCAAGCTCAAATATGTGATTTGTCATACATCTGAAATATAAAAGTATCACTGATTACACCAGTAAAACAACTGCTTCAATCATGGAGCTGGTTACAATTATTAACAAGTGGCACACCTGTTTCCCGCAGTGTGCGTCCTCTCCTTTTCTGTCCCCAAACCGCTGCATTCGCCCATACGGTGGATCACGTATTATCGCGAGACCATGTGTGTGTACTCTGCACATCCCGCATTTTATCACGAGACAATCCCTAAACCAAGCGTCGCCGCCATGCTTAAATGTTGAATATCTCGACCTCAATCTGCCGCAAAGGAATCAATAGTCAAGCGTCACCGCCATCTTTAAATATTTAATGTTACATGTCACAACCTACCATGACATATTCATCATCCTTAATGGGTGTTACTGTCGATAGTCCTCAGAAATCAAAATAGTCAAATATTGTCAACAACTATTGAGTCCACCATAACCTGTCCCCCATCTATTTACACACATTTTCATACATATGTTTGATGATTAATTTGAATTACCTCAAGTACTTTTTCATGTACTGAAATTGGAACTAGTTTAAAAGATAATTTTTACAGAAAACACAGCATTTCAAATCTGTCAATAAGGCCTGTGGGTATCAGTGTTTTTTTTCTCCAATAGGCTTCTCTTTGCAAGAGTCTCTTAGAGTTATCTATGTTTTGATTTTTATTCCTTATTGTGCTTTTATGTTCCAATAAACGGATCTTTATTTTCCTTTTATTTTTCCCTCCGTATAATAGTCCACAAGGGCATTTTATACTGTACACAAGAATAAGACTTGCAATCGGTGGAATGAGTTAAAGTAATGTGTTCCCCAGTCAAAGGATGAGGGGGTATATTTCCTAGCTTAATATTAATGCAATGAATGCAATTATTACCACTAAACTTTGCTGGCTTCATGGGTTTATGACTTGATAACATTTCTTTCAAGTTTTTCCCTCGTGTGAAAGCAAATAATGGTTTATTGCGGAATAGTCCTTGAAAATCTGCTTCTTCTTCTAGCAGTTCCCATCATTGAGATATGATCTTTTTGATCCGACTGGATACTGTAGAGTATTTAGATATGAACACCATCTTGTTGCCTTCTTGTTTGGTTTGTTTAGTCAGTAAATCCACCCTGGATTTGGACAAAGTTCTTTTTTATGTTCAGATAACAATTCCATAGGATATCCTCTGTCCATGTAATTTCTTACTTGTATGTTAATAGTTTTCTCACAGATTGATGTTTCTGAGGTTATCCGCCTTGTTCTAAGAAATTGGGAATATGGTAAATTTCTCACTAAAGATGACGGATGGAAACTTTGGTATAGCAGCGCACTATTGCGATCTGTGGTTTTTTTTAATAGACAGGCGTTTATTTCATTTCCATTCATCTCAATCCAAAAATCTAGAAAGGCCACTCCACTTTTTTTGATTCTGTGGATAAATTGAATTCTCGTATCTTGATCATTTAATGCTGTATGTTCAATAGTAAAGCATCTTCTGAGTTTTTCTAAATTATAAAAATGTCATTAATGAATCAACGAAAAAAGACTACACCTTCAATCCATGCCGGGTTTGTCAGGATGTAATCGTTTTCAAATTTGACCTGAATGTACATATACTGGAGCTCCCGGAAACCCCATTGAAGTTCTGTTTAATTGTAAATAGAAATGTTTGTTCCATTCAAAATAGCTATGTTTTAAACAAAACTCCAATAATTCCAATATGAAATATTTCGGGATGTCTTCATTATTTTCTCTCAATAATGCCCATTCGACTGCCTCAATGCCTAGTATATGAGGGATTGACGTATATCATGCAACTACGTCTATAGTGCATATGTCCAATTTTCTCTCCCTTCCTCTGGAAGTGATTGCAATTTCCTCAAAAAATCAGTTGTGTCTTCTATGTACGTTGTCCATTTTTTTGCGATAGGTTTAAGATAAACATCAATGAATCTCCAGGGGTTTTCAAAAATTGACTTGCATCCTGATACTGTAGGTGTACACGCTGGATCTTTCAAATTTTTAAGAACTTTGGGTAACATATATTTTTGGCCTACGTGGGTACATGGTTGTCAAGTATTGTTTGGTTGTTCCATCGATCCGATTTAGTTCCACTGCTTTGCACAGAATATTTTCCAAGAATTTAGATATTTCAACTGTCGGATCGTTTTCTAATTTACAGTAGGTATCCCTGTTGTCAATGTGTTCACGCACCTTTTTGTTGTACATGGACCTGTCCATCATTACTAGGCCTCCGCCTTTATCAGCTTTTTGAAAAGTGATTTCTTCATCTTGAGCTAAATTCTTTAATATACTAAAGTTTTTGCGGCTGAAATTACTCCGGGTTCTTTTGGATTTTTGTGCAATTCAATTTTCAAAGGTCCTTTTTCACTAGAATTTCATAGGTATCCATAGTTTTATGGGATACTTGCGGCGTAAATGTACTTTTTGTCTTGAATTTAAACAATGCTACTTCATTTTCCAGTGGTGTACTGTGATAAGTGGGAACAAAAGACATGCCCTATTTAAAACTGATTCCTATGCTGTTGTCAAGGTCTTTGTAGAAATATTGATTATAAGACTCTGGTGTGACTCCTGGGTCCCTTTTTTCCTTTTTCCTTTTCCTTTTCCTTTTTCTCTCCTAGTTTTTTTCCGGTTATGTCTTGTTTCTCCTGAGTTATATCTGGAGGTTGTCCTGAATCTTTGCACTGGTCCAAAAAAGCCACTGATGATGTACTTGCTGATGTGTGTTCTCAATTTTCCAGATTCCTAGTTCTATCTCCTGGTCTTCTAACGGTCTTGAATGGTGCTCGAGCTGCATCTATATCTCTGTCTGAAGCCACACTTTCCTCTGATGATACGTTTGGGTTTCTCCTGCTAATTTTTTTCTGGGCATATACCTCCGCCCATGTATAGGCCTCATTTAATTTGTAATCAATTGTATCTCGTTTGAACTTCCTCAATTTTGTTTCTTGTAATTCTTTCCCGTATTTGTCTAGTTTGTCATTCAGATCATTCAAGAATTGTTTCCAAGCATCTTCCTCCAATCTTTCTGATAATTCTTTTCGAGTGTTGAAAATGTCCTCTTCTAAATCATGGATAGTTTTTGATAATTCCTCAATTAATAGCAGAATCAAGGCTAGGGAACATTTATTTAATATCCCAAACCACTTCTCCATGAATATCTGATTGTGTTGTAATCTGAATACCATGGTTTTAATGGCTAATCCTAAGCCCCATGGTATCCTTTTCACTTTGTGGTATTGGATCAGTGTTGCCAAATATACAACAATCAACCCCTTATAACATATTCACATCAAAACTATCCCACAAAGAGAATAACACCTTTCTATATAAATTTAAAATTATTATGTTTATTAATATTATTATTATGCACCCAACAGATGCCTCGTCGCAGCTGGGGCAAAGTCACCGAAGACCAACTAACCACCACCCTCGCCCAGAACCCACCCGCCGAACCCACCTACCCCGACACCGCCACCCGCAACCTCAGACAGTGGATCTACAACTGCACCAACACCCTCACCCCGTTTAAGAAACCTTCCAACAGCCACACCAGCAAGAAAGCCACCTGGTTCACCAAAGACCTCCAGGCCTCCAAACGAACATGCCAAAAACTGGAGAACTGCTCCATGAACGAACACCGGACAGCTACGCAGACCACAAGAGTGCCACCCGCCGACACCATCACCTCATCAGATCCGCCAAGAGGGCCTCATTCAAAGACCGCCTAGAGAAAACGCACACAAGACCTCTTCAACATTGTGAAGAAACTGTCCAACCCCAGCCCCAACACCAATAATATTGCACCTTCACAAGACCTGTGCGACTCGCTGGCCTCCTTCTTCCACCCACATCCACGACAGCTTCAACATTATGACCGCCCCGACAACCACTGAGACCTCCGCCCCCATGATCACCACCCGCACCAACCACCTGCTCTCCTGGACCTGCATCAACGATGAGGACACCAGCAAGATCATGAACACCATCCACTGCAGATCACCTTTAGACCCATGCCCACACCACATCTCCAACAAAGGCAGCACAGCCATCACACCCCATCTCCAGAAAATAATCAACATCTCCTTCGAGACAGCAACCTTCTTAGAAAGCTGGAAGGACGCCGAGATCAACGCCTTACTTGAGTTGCCCAAGGCGGAACTCAAGGACCTCAAGAACTTCCTGCCCATCTCCCTGCTCCCGTTCCCAGCGAAGTTCATCGAGAAACCCGTCAACAAACAACTGACCCACTACCTCGAGGAGAACAGCATCCTGGACCCGTCCCAGTCCGGATTACCCAGCAACCATAGCACCGAAACCGCACTCATCGCCACCACCGATGACATCAGGACCCTGCTAGACAACAGAGAAACAGCAGCCCTTATCCTCCTGGACATTGTCAGCCGCCTTCGACACGGTCTGCCTACACAACGCCGGGATCCAAGAGAAGGCCATGTACTGGACCACATTCCTCCTCTACGGCAGAACACAGAGCATCCGCCTCTCCCCCTTCCGCTCCAATGCCACCGAGATCATCTGCGGCATACCCCAGGGCTCATCCCTCAGCCCGACGCTGTTCAACATCTACATGGCACCCCTTGCCCACGTCACCCAACAGCACGACCTCAACATCATATCCTACGCCGATGACACCCAACTGATCCTCTCGCTCACCAAAGACCCTCACACCGCCAAGACCAACCTCCACGAAGGAATGAAGGCCATCGACAAATGGATGAGGGACAGCCGACTGAAGCTGAACATGGACAAGATGGAGGGCCTCATCCTCGGAACCACCCCTTCAGCCTGGGATGACTCCTGGTGGCCGACCATACTGGGAACAGCCCCGACACCCACCGACCAGGCACGCAATCTAGGAGTCATCCTCGACTCCACCCTCTCCATGACTAAGCAGGTCAACGCTGTCTCCTCCTCCTGCTTCAACACCCTCTGCATGCTCCGCAGGATCTACAAGTGGATCACCACCATAACGAGAAGAACGGTCACCCAGGTCCTCGTCACCAGCAGGTTGGACTACAGAAACTCCCGCTATGCAGTGGCATCGGCCAAACTCCCTCCAACACATCCAGAACGCCTCTGCACGTCTGATCCTCGACATCCACTGCCCAGCCACATAACCCCCCACCTGAGAGATCTGCACTGGCTCCCTGTCCACAAGAGGATAACCTTCCAGCTCCTCATCCACGCACACAAAGTACTCCACAACACTAGACCGGCATATCTCAACAGACGACTCAGTTCTACACCCCCACCAGCCAGCCGGCCTCACCAGCGCCGCAGTCCTCCACATCCAAAGACCAACGGTTGGCGGCAGATCCTTCTCCCACCTCGCTGCCAAGACCTCGAACAACCTCCCCACCCACCTATGGCAGACCTGCTGGCCTTCAGAAGACTCCGCAAGACCTGGCTCTTTAAGCAGTAGCAGAATCCCCCCATCCCCAGTGCCTTGAGACCCTCATGGGTAACTACTGTGCTTTACGAGTAACATGACTGATTGTTTTATTGATTTATGCTTTACTTTCAAAAATATTCATCTATTTCATTCAGTCGATATTCAATACCTTTTCAATAAATACATATACATTTAATTCAATGTGACTCCAATCTTCATTTGATACAGAGGAGTCTCAAGCATAGATGAAGCAGTCTAATTAATCAAGGTGCATGTCTCAACAGCAAAAAACAAAAAATATATATATAGAAGCAACAACCACAAGAAAAAGTAACAGAGGAAATAATTATCAAACAAAAACAATTTAACAAAGGCAATACATAACAGTTATAAACATCATGGACAATTTAAACAACACAATTGCGCGCATGGCGTGTTTCGGAATTCCATGTACCATCCTTCATCAGGGCCTTGATGGTTTATTCAATACTTCAGAAAGCCTGATACAATTATTTCATTTGACAAGGAATTTGACAGTTATTGTTGAGGCTTCGTCCGTAAAATCCAATAATATCTGTGGGAACAGATATAGCACCATTAAATCCTTCAATCCTAAATTTGGAATAATTCAACATAAGTTAATGATTGCATAAGAGGAAAATATAACTGCAAACTGAGAGACACAGAGCAGTGGAATGAAACACAAAAAGTGCTGAAATGCAAGATAAACCAACCGTCACCACATCTAAACCAGAAAGATAATAGTCACCAAGTGCAAAGAGCTGCCTTGTTAACATAGAAAAGACCTAGTATACCCAGAAGTAATATATACAGCAATGCTGGACTCTACATACTTATTGCAGCTAGGCACCTGGAAGATGAAAACTATCCAGGGAAAGAATCGTATCCTTAGTGCTATCTTCCTTGGGTCCAATGCTTTACAGCATTATTAAATGAGACTCAAAATATCCTATACAGAGAAAATTCAGACATGTGATAAATATTGAATGATGTTGTGTGCAAAAGAAACAAAGTGTAGAAAAATAAAGCCATCCGTCTACTTAATCAGTTGGTATAGAACACAAATGTCGATGAGTGTTCTCACGATGGAGTGCTCCGGTCACGGAAAGGAGGAGGGCTACAGGCAGAAAAAAACAGAACACATAGACTCAAGATTCGATCTAAAGGCTATTTCCAAGAGTTCTATAAGAACCAAGATGACACATACCTATATTAAAAGATATCTATATATGTTCGAAGTTGGAAGTAATGTGAGTTTAACCACACAGTCAAGGTGGACACACTAGTCTCGAGCGATAACTAAATACAAGTACAAAAACAAATAAGGATAAGAAGAAGTCGCTAAATCTCCCCTTATTATAGTATCGGACAAAACAGCTAAACGTCCTATGAGACTTACTTTTATTACACGGCATCAAATGCGTATCCTAGTTTAACTTGATCATGTCCAGACAGTCTGATACATGTCGCACTGCAATCGCTCCTCTACATCAGCTAGAGTGAAGAGGTCTGAAAAATGACATAGAAATGCAGTAAGGAACATAGATATAAGGATCCAGCGCCACAGACAGGAAAAACTTCCTGACCAAAGTCTATTAGGTTAAATTAACGCGGGATGTTATCATACAATGTTATGAGTCTCCAAATGAAAGTGCTCTTACCTGTCAACTTTCAAAACTTCATCGTGACTGAAGTCCCGGACATACAAACGTAGTAAGTTGACCATCGAAAAATGTTGACATATGATTTAATGTGTGTGTTTTCTTGGTAGGTATTGCCCCTGACGAAGGGACTCTTTTACCCCGAAATGCATTGGGCGGGCGAAGATTTTCAAGCACTTTTTAATTTGGCAATTTAATTGTGAAACATATTATGAGTTTCGAGAAGTGATTTGTATAATGAAATGTACACTGTATTGATGACAATGTATGGTTAATTGAAATAGTATGTGATTAAATACTATGAGAAAAGAAAGTGAAATTATAAATGAAGGTTTATTTTTTATCACAAATGAAGTATATAATGTATGCTGTGCAGGCTTGTGTCCAGGTTATCTATTACTTGGCCTCTTTTGGGGAGGTCGTAAATGGCCTGATTCGCAGAATCGGGCTATTTTAGTCTGCATAAAAACATTTTTTCATGTACAAAAACCAAATTGTGATTCATCACCTTATTAAAGAATCGCAATTTGAATTTCTGATTCAGTAATTTCGAAGGGGAGTGTTTAGGGCCCCCCTTCCCAATACCAATTTACAGTGGTATGTATTAATGTTTTACAACGGAATAAC
The DNA here is from genome assembly GCF_964263255.1 of Lissotriton vulgaris. NCBI lineage: Eukaryota > Metazoa > Chordata > Amphibia > Caudata > Salamandridae > Lissotriton > Lissotriton vulgaris. Next base: position 467,204,390 of record NC_141691.1, read on the forward strand.
AGTTGCAAATCATAATTTTTTTCACAACACCTTGAGGGAGGTAGTATTCTATCGAACATTGTTAGTGGCCCCCATGGGACCCGTCTCTTTGAGAATGCTATTACTTTTTTCCCTTTTAAGAGCAGGCAGTGGTCTCATGGGCCATTGCTGATGGTCTATCCGGGTTTCAAATTTGCATTTTTTTTAAAAACGACCCCCACAGACCAATCTCCCGGAGTCTTAAAAGGAGACGGCCATGGGGGACGGTGTCAAAGGCCGCCGAGATATCCAACATCACCAGCATCGCTTTGCCTCCGGAGTCCAAGTAAGCACAAGTAAAAACAAGCAGGTTTTGATTATGGTACTTCAAAGTTATTGATCACTTCAACTATGAGGGATAGTTTGAAAAGGATTATAAGTATAAAAACATATAGTGAACACAGCTCCTTGCAAATGTACACACATATTTTGGGATTGAGCGAGAGAACTTTTTGTACAATTAATCTGTATTCTGTGCATGTATATATCTTCATAGAGAATAGCGAATAACACAAACAAAAGTTCTAAGTAAAGGCAACTTATTTTCTAGTCTTAGACTCTGCACTTTTGAACTGAAGATATATGGTAGAAGTAGGCCTCCTGAATGATTCCCAATGCACCACCCAAGTTCCAAACATAAACTAGAGTTTTTAAGTTGTATGCAGTAACCTCAGTGCCTCTGCTTATCTCAGAGAGACTACATTAGATCATTCAGAGCTAGCTGTATAGACCAAGGTCACTTTGCTGCTCCAGTGACCAAATTATACAAGTGCTTCCATCTGGAGCATTTTTCTCACGACACCTGACAGACCCTGTCCTCTGAGCCCAACGCAAGAGCATGATTTGGGACCACTTTGTGGCCATTTTATCTAATATAAAGCAGCTACTCTCAACACTAAAGGAAATTGTTCTCTGTTTTCAGATGGGTATACTGCACCATGTATTAGTCTTGTGATATTTTATGTTTTTCTGAGAGCAAATTATGCACACATGAAACATTTTAGAATCACCTCATAACACAAACACGTAAAGAATAATAGACTATAAGAAACTGGGTTATTTATTGGGTTTGATGTGAGGCCACTGCACGCTTGTCAAGGTTTAAGTAATTTTAACCAGGGTTCAACTCTTGGTAGCAATGGTACACAGCAGAAAGAAATAATTTAGTAATAGTGTATAAAATTGTTAACAGTACCAAAGGAAATAAAAGTCAAAACACAAAATAGTTACAATCCAACAGCCAAACTTTAAAAATCAAGACTCATTTTCTCATAAAAATGACAGAGCAATTGTCAAAATCCAATCAGTGGAAGTAGAGTGTTGGGAGGGGGTTTACAAGGCCGGTAGGTACATACAGCTAGTGATAACACCACAATACAAGTAAGTACCAGTCAAGTCTCAATAAATTAATACGTGCTCAACCCTTGGTAGCATGGCTCATGATCACACAAGGGCAACCATCTCTCCGACTTAGGTACCACTACAGGAGCCAGATGTGTACAGCATTTAATGTCACACAAAACAGTAAATAAGTAAGACACCACACATAATAAAAATCAAACACTAATTTATACAAATAGAAACTATTATTATCTTTGAAAAGACCATAACTACAAGAACCAAATGTAGGGAACCAGAGATATGAATTTTCAAATATTAAATGTAAACATGTGCTTTCTAGTGCCAAAAAGTGGAAAGAGCCAACTGCGGGTATCTGGTCGCATTTGACCGGGACCAAGTTAAAGTTTGAGGCCAGCTGCGATGGAGAATTTGTTTGATGCGTTGGATGATTAGAGCCGTCAAACTTTTACCTTCACACGTAGTCACTGTTTTGGTTCTTTTTCCCTCAACACCGAGCAGGTCTCCTTGGCAAGCCGGGTTGCAGTTCAACAATGGCAGTTTGCTTAAGAGCGATGCCTCAAGGACTCCTGGAGGTCTGAATTTGCATGGTCGATGGAGAAAAGTTCCAGTGCTTTCAGCAGTGCTAACCTGAATATCAGGCTGAGTGGCAGTTCAACATAGCTTAACTCTTTTCGCTGGAGTCAGTCAACTTCTTGAGACTTTTGCCAACATTTTTCCAAATGTTTCCAAACTTCTGGATCTTTATTCATAAGGTTTCCTCTGGGTCTTTGAGGGTCCACAACACCAGCCAAGGGTCCAGAAGCTCTGTGTTGCCTCTTGAAGGTTAGGGAGTTCAATTCCCACAATATACCTGGTCAAGTCCTTTAAAGTCCTGATGAAATTGGTCAGCTGGGCTTTTCTTGGTAGAGTTTATGCAGGTGGCTTCTTGAAGCTCTTGTCTAGTTGTTGCTTTCAGGGAGTCCACTCCCTCTACTTTTAAAGCAAGACAAAAATCTCTTTTGAGAAGCCCAGAGTGTGCAGCAGGTGTATTCCTCATGAGTGGAGTCTTCTCTTGTTATGTTATGATATGGTATCTTATGTTATGTTATGTTATGTTATGTTATGTTATGTTATGTTATGTTATGTTATGTTATGTTATGTTATGTTATGTTATGTTATGTTAAGGAGAGGTTTGTATAATGCTCAGCTACTCCGTGGAGTGTCCCGGCGCTTAAAACCCTCAGCGGTACAGATGGGAGGGGAACAGAACAGAGCACCTACTAAACAAAAAGCCAAGATTTAAGGTCCTTCCTAAATGCTAAAGGATTGCCATTTGTCCTGAGAGACAGAGGCAGAGCATTCCACAACTGTGGTGGCAGACGCTTAAAGGAGCGGCCGCCACACCGGGCACGCTGAATCGCTGGTACAACTGCCAAGGACAAAGTGGATGACCTGAGTGACCTAGATGGCTGGTAGAACATCATCCGTTTCCGGATGTACAAAGCACCTGTGCCATGAAGTGCCTTAAAGGCCAAAGTAAGCGCTTTAAAATCAATGCTCTTTCTAATTGGAAGCCAGTGGAGGCTATTGAGAAGATCGCTGGCACTGGCTCTCCGATTAAGGCTGAAGATGGCACGCGCGGCAGAGTTTTGGACAATTTGCAGGCACGTTAGGAGAAATCCTGGGAGGCCAAGATACAGCTCATTGGCGTAGTCCAGGCGAGAGCCTATCAGTGCCTGCACAGTAACTCTTCTGTGGTCCAGCGAGAGTAGGGGCAGGAATTTCCTGATCATCTTTAGGAGACCAAAACATTTGCCCACTAGGCCCAGAACCTGAGGTGTCAGAGAGAGGCCATTGTCAACCTGCACTCCAAGATTTTTGGCGACCACCGAGTCACTGGAGGGGGGAAACATGGCCGCCGGCCACCATGACTTCCACCTCGGGTCCGGAGGGCACCCGAAGAATAGCACCTCAGATTTATCGGAGTTGCACTTGAGGCTGTTTCGCTGAAACCAGTCGAATACAGCCTCCAGACAGCCTCTGATGATCTCACCATCAAAATCAGAGTCCCTGTCACACGAGAAAAGTAGCTGGGTGTCGTCAGCGTATGACACGATCTGAGCTCCATGGGCCTCCGCCAGTGCCGCCAAAGGGGCCATATAGATGTTAAAAGGCGTTGGGCTCAAAATTGATCCCTGGGAAACTCCCACCTCCAGCGGCGACACCGTAGCAGAGAACGGGGGGACCAGACCGTTTGTTGGCGGTCAGCTAGAAAAGGCTCAATACAACGACCCCCACAGACCAATCTCCCGGAGTCTTAAAAGGAGACGGCCATGGGGGACGGTGTCAAAGGCCGCCGAGATATCAAACATCACCAGCATCGCTTTGCCTCCGGAGTCCAAGGTTTCCTTGATGGCCTCCATGACTTCTAGCAGAGCTGTCTCTGTGCTCATGTTAGATCAGAAACCCGACTGCGAATGGTGCAGAATATTATGCATCTCCAGAAAGTTTGCAAGGGTTAGATGGACATGTTTCGCCACAATTTTCGCAAATGCTGGCAGAAGGGAGAAGGGTCTATAACTTGCATGGGCTGTGGGGTCCAGAGTGGGTTTTTTAAGGAGTGGCAGAATGAGAGCCTGCTTCCAGGGCTGTGGCACCACCCCTGTGCTAAGGGAGAGATTGAGCACCGGATTGACTAGGGCGTTGATCACATGAGAAACTTTTGCAAGAAATTTGGCGGGGCAGGGGTCAAGAGGGGAGCCTGATTTTAAGTTCATAAGAGGGTCCAAGGAGGCCTGAGGAATGAGGGGCGGGAAGTTCAAAAGGGAGGGCCCCACAGCGTCTGAAGATAGTATGGTCGAGACGCTTCCAGGACTGTGACCACTCCAACAGCAGAAAAAAAGCCTGGATGGATTTAATTTTACTGTCGAAGAAGTTAGCTAACTCAGTGACCCAAAGCTCAGAATGCGATCTTCTGGGGGTAGATCAGGAGGGAGAAGTGAATTCCTTCACTATCAGAAATAGTTTTTTACAAGAGTTAGTAGCTGCCTCAATTCTACTTGCGAAGTAAGACCTTTTTTCTGCGGTGATGTCATGATGGTAATCTTTGATGGATTCTCTATTTGCTACTTAAAATATGGGATCATAATGTAGGTGCCATGCTCTTTCTGCTTTTTTACACTGCCGCCGCTTCTCTGCCAGAGTTGAAGAAAATCAAGGAGCAGATGCTCAGGGAGCATTTATACGGTCGTCTTGGGGTGGGGCCAGTTCATCAAATTGCTGAAGAAGCCAAGTCTGCAGGTGCTCCAGATCAGTCTCTAGAGCACCTGTCTGCTGGCACATATAGGAAAGTAAGGCCTGCGCCAGCATGTCTGGAGAGACACAATGGAAGGCTCTGACATTCTGCCCTTTGCGGGCATGCCCACTAGAAGAGACTTTTTCAGAGTGAGTGAACTGAAAGTCCACTAAATAGTAGTCCGACCACAGAACTGGCACGGGAGTGGAAGTGTCAATTGGGACGGTTGAGAACACTTGGTCCAGTGTATGACCCTTGTTATGAGTAGGGGCCGAGAGATATGGGATGAGTCCCAATGAAGCAGTGGTGACGCTGATCTTGATGCTGTCTGCTATGTCCTCAATATCCATATGGATATTGAAGTCTCCTAGAAGAAGGCAATGCTGTGATCTTACGCATAGTGCAGAAATTACGGAATGGAGCTCCTCATGGAAAGAGCCTATAGGGCCTGGAGGCCTATAGACCAGGAGTCTCGAACACGATTGGTAAGGAGACAGGGAGAGAGAGAATCCCAGAGTCTCGCATCCATGAATGTCATCCGTGTTTATAATTGAACATGCAAAGCGCTTATCCACCACCACTGCAACCCCACCGCCCCTGCCGTTGACTCGGTCTTTCCTGAAGATGACATAGTTGGGGGGGATCGCTGTGGCTATGTCCAGGCCCGAACAGTCACCCAACCACATCTCAGTAAGAAAGAGACAGGTGGGCTAGATGTCTGTCAACTGATTGAAAACGTCCAGTGCATGCTTCCCTAGGGACCTAGTGTTTAATAGTAAACAGTTACTTTTGTAAGGTGTGGACTTGGGAATAGAAATGGAGCCATTGCCTGGTAGCCATCTGCAACCAGGGCAGCGTCTTTTGCCTTTGGTTAGTTTAGGAAAGACCGTGCAGCAGTTATTTACCTTGTCCCAAAGAGCTAAGAGCTCATCCTGGGTGTATTTTAACATCCTAACCAACTCACCAGCCCCAACCCCGCCCGCACCCGTCAGCCTCCGGGACGCTGACGGGCGCAGACGGGCTTTCATTTGGCGCTCCTTAGGTGCGTCCGCTGCGCGGAGGCGAGGGTGCTCAGTTTTAAGGCGTCGCCGGCGCTAGGCAGAACCACTAGTCTGCCGCCCACCCCGCCTGCCTTCTCCCAAGATGTCCGCTTCAAGCACGAAGCCTACATGTCCCAGCACCAAAATCGGCTGACTGGGTGACGTACGCTCAAGGCCAGGCAGCGCAGCACAGATAGCAGAACAATGAGGGGTGAGTGACAGATTAAATGAATAAGGTGCAAAGGAATCCTAAAAGTCACCCGGATTTCCACCTCAGGTGATTCAAAGGGCGAAACGAGCGCAAGGTGCACAGTAAACACAACACCGTTTGAAATCGCTGTAAATCAGCAAATAGCAAGCAAAACATCAAAATCGGCTGATTTCAGCACAAATGCACGCACTCGCCCGTACCCGGCTTTCCACCTCAGGTTACGTGGAAGGGATGATGCAGACCAGGGGTTCAGCAGGGCAGTCCATCTTCTCTTGTTGTTTCCAGGCATGCATCTGAGTTGCTGGACAGCTCTCTTATATTTGTTTCAGTTTCTGGGCTGGCAAGAGGGGTAAACGCCTGACCAAAGGGGTGCAGGGTGCCACCCTCCAGGTTAATAATGTCCTTAAATGTGTGCCATATGTTTGTCCCAGAAAGAACTTCTCAAAAGAAATCTAAATGGAAAAAATATCTCCTGGAGGTTCAAGTCTGATTATGAATGGACAGGTTTTACCCTTGTCACGTGCAAGTTAATAGTGTCCTGAAGCACTACTCAATTGCTGTTCCTGAGAAGAGATAAGTCACATACCCCTTGCACAGTTCTTCCTGCTAATAGACCCAAGCCATCGTCTCTGCTCTGGGAGCTGTTTTTATATCACATCAAGAAGAAAGCACTGATATGGAGGGCAGGCAGTTTAATGCGAATTAGCATAACATAGCTTCAGCCAAACAAATTCATTTATCAAAAGGTCAAACTAACTTCACAACTGAATTGGATTAAAACAATGTATTAAAACAGTGGTTAAATAGACTGTAAACCAAACTTACCAAAAATAACATTTTAACGGTACTTTTGTTTTACTCAAAAAAAGTGACAGCCCTATGCATTGAAAAAAGTGCTTTTGGGAGTTAGTCAGTGTAGGAACAAGACAACCTTAAATGTGTACTTGTCCTACTTTCAAATATTAGGCATCCTACCTTGTGGGCTACAAGGCCTACTTATGGGTGGCTTACATTTAAAGGTGTAACCTATATTGTAAAGTAAATTTAATTCCTGTCAAAAGTGTTATTTTGACAGTTATACATACACACAAGACGAAAAGGAGCATATAGTCATATCAAATCCAATTGTGAAATACAATAAGTCTCATAAATCTATCAAATCCAAATATATTGAATAGTGAGTCTTTGTTCATCTGTTTCCAATTCTACTTTAATGCAGTTTAGATAACATGCGTACATCAGCCTAGCCAATGCGTTTTGTCCAACAGGACTTTCTCAGGGCTGTAAAGACAATTTAAAAGTATGAAAATAAGCCTATATTTCAAAACTAGATCAACATACATAACTATTTACAGCAAATCATAGGAAAATATAATTTTTTTACCATCACTCTTCTAAGACCCCCTGCCTATATACATTCTTTTGTGACTAAAACACAGCCAGCAGTTAATTTGAGTACAATCATAATTGTTAGTTATAAAATCAATGATAACATCTGTCAAATAATTCTTTGGGTTATGCAGTACAATGGCACGGTAAATGTAGGTGAAAGGTTAGGTGACTACTCAAGCCTATATTTCCGTACATTATAAATCATAACACGCGTGGTACAGCATTTCTGGCTGCCACATTTCCAGCTGCTACCGGTCCAGGGAGGACCGCAAATTCCATCCTGCACTGCCTGCACTGCTCTTTATGGTGCCTAGCGCCTGCCCAACAGCGTCACTACTCAGCGCCTGGAGGCGCTGAAATTCGATAGCAGGCTCCCGCAGCGCAGGACGTGCTTGGGCAAGCCAGGGCCAAGGGCCGGCCTGTCTGCACCCGTCAGAGGCCGGAAGAGGCCAGGCTGTGCACTTTCTCTTGGTTACATTTCTCCGAGTTTACTTGGGCAGACACTGATCTGTTTCTGGAAGTCAAGAAAGAGTTTCTTTGGGCATCCGTAAAGTCAACAAGAAAGATATAAGGCAATTTAACCTGTCTGACCCCATGTGAAGGATATGGGGAAAAGGGAGACAACAGCAAACCACTCATCGAAAAACCAATAAGTAAGCCAAAAGCTGTGAATATGGCTTTGTTTAATTACCTTACTGGGGCCGTAGGCTTTAGTGAAAGACAAATTACCTCAGTAGAGGAAACATAAAATATGGACACATTGGGCGCCCCCACGGAAAGGACAAAGCTACGGTAATTGTGGATGGGGGGGCAGTGAAAATTGTAGTTTGGGTCTTCTGAATGCGGTGCAATAAAAAAAATTGTTGTATTAAGATTATCCAGGATGATATTTCCACTAGTGATGTGGAAAGTGATACCTTACCCCCTCTAAAAAACCCTGTAACCTACCATGTTCAGAATGTCTGGACATTCACTCAAATGGAACACATATGACCACATCAAAAGCTAGGTTGTCTAAGACTAACACAAAAAAACAGAAGGGTATAATAGGGAAAATTCAGGTTAAGTCAGGTATTGTTAACACATCTTGCTCAAAAAATAAATGCGAGGTACCCTCTACCGAGAACAGGAATTAGGCTAGCTTAATTAGTGATTTAACTGATTCAGTCAAACAATCTATCAGCGCCCTGACAGTTAGGCTGGACAAAATTGAAGCAGGTTTAGAGAAAGTTCTAGAAAATCAGAACGTGGCATACTAAGAGGGAGCACACACAATACAATGTCATCAAGCACCCATTTATAGATTGAGAGTGTGTATCAGAAAGAGACTCTTTTAGAATCAAAAAGGCAGACAGGAGTAAGAGAAAAGGGTGAGGGAACTAACCCAGTAGGAAAAATCTATAACAACCTAACAAATATGATAGATGTGACTAGGAAAAATGTGATAGGAGGATCAGAAAATTATCCAGGCAGGAGCCAGGAGGATGAGGTAAAATACAGTACCCAACACACTACAGTTCTTTGGAGAGTGCAAGTAGCTCACAGAATTTTAATTTACCACCAGCCGCCACACTTTTTTCTTTCTTTTTTTTAGTCCTCATCTCACGATAAAGCATGCAAATATAAGCTAGAAACCAGCCTATCTTGTGCGCACGGGGTTTCTGCTGTTGCATTCGCCATGGACCAACCAGGCCAGCTTTTTTTTTGTAAAAAGCCTGGTGTAATCATTGGGCTAAAAACTTAGATTAGCCTCATTTCTTTGCCCAAGTCGAGAAGATGTGTCCAAATGCTGGGCTTGTTACTGACCAAGTGACCCAAGCCCAACTGAGCCATGGCCAAGGCACCCCGAAGCCATTTCTAATAAAGCGGGGGAGGTGGATCCTTCCAAATCCTACATATCTCTCTTCGGGCTATTCAGATCAGATACAATAAAAGGCCTTTCTGCCTACCAGTCAAAGCGAGCAAGGGCTTGTTGTCTATGCCTAATATAACAGTAGAGAGAGCAAGCTTAAAATTAACTTTCAAAATGGCACCCAGCGCACACTCTACGTTTTGCCAGAACCCCTTTAAGGCCCCACACTATGTGCAGATCTTCAGCTTGGGTGGAGTCACATCTAGGGCACTTTGTAGAAGCAAGGGGTGGAAATTTGGCATATTTCTTTGGAGTATAATATAACCTGTTGATTACGTAAAAATGGTTCTTCTTTAAGGAAGCAGGTTTCACTGCTTTCTATAACATCTGCAAAGAAAGCTCGAACATTTCTGGGGCCACAGTCTCCAACACGGATGAATCCCAGACTGCATGTTGAGAAAGGCCCACAGTTTCACTCACTTCCAACATCTTCTCATACCAAACTCGAACCTCCCTTTTAATTGGGTGGATATTCTGGCATTGAAGCTCGATTTACCAGTGACCACCGATGTGTGATTTCTCCGCAGCATACCAGGAGGTTAGTTATATATATTTAAATCTTGAAAGGGAATCCCCAGCTTTTAGCCTTAAAACCTCCCAAGTGTGTACCCCATTCGAGGAGACAAGATCTGACCAGAACCTAAGCCCAGCTTTGTTAATGGGGAGTGATAGACTATCCATTAAACACTCAGGCAGCCCCGGTGAATTCCAGATAGGGGGGGAAGTCAGAGTAATAGCCTAACCCCCATATTTTCCTGAGCCTATACCACAAATTCAATGCAGCTGTCAAGACCTTCAAAAGCCACCATCTCATTTAAAATATTTCCCCAATTAGATTGCCCCGCCATAGAAAGTAAAGCCCGAATATTTTTGAACTGGAACGCATATTAATACCAGAGTATATCTGGGAGTGCGAGGCCACCTTTCTGGAGTTTGCGTTTTAGTTTTTTCCATGACAATCGGGCTGATTTTTTGGACCAAATAAAAGAACCTATTTTACTTTGTATTTTCTCTATTTCTTTTTGAGGGAACTGTAGGGGAATGGTGCTAAAGAGGTAAGTTAATTTCGGCAAGACAACCATTTTAACCAGGTTTGCCCTGCCGTAAATTGTAAGCGGTAGATTAGCCCATCTTGAAAACAGCCGATCAATCTCCCTAGAGATCCTCTTAAGATTAACCCTTGGTATATAAACTATGTTGTTCACAACCGTGATACCCTGATATCTGAATTCACTACTTGTCTTACCAGTCCAAGTGTCAACGTTCCATGTCATTACATCGGTTCTTGAAGCGTTTACAAGATAACCTGAATACAGGCCAAACTCCTCAAGGAGGGCCTCAACTCTTGGTAATAGCTCGGCGGGGTTGTTGGTGTACAGCAGCAAGTCGTCAGCATAAAGAGCAAGCTTGCTGCTGTAAGAGTGGATGCTGAACGGAGAAATTAATTCATCGAGTCTTATAGCCTGAGCTAGGGGTTCAATGTAAAGATCGAAAAGTAAAGGCGGGATGAGACAGCCCTGCCTTGTTCCCCTTAAGATATTAAAACTTGCTGTCACAATACCATTAAGCAATATTACTGCTGAGGCGCCCTGGTAGCAGTTGATTAGTGTCTTTATGAAGACTGGGCCGAATCCCATTGCTCTCAGTACCTCCCACAGGTAGGCCCAATTCACACTGTCGAAAGCCTTCGCTGCATCAAAAGCTGCCACAGAAAGGGGAGATGACCGAGCAACAGCAAGGTCGATGGTACAGATCAGCTCCAAAGTCTGTTCCTGTATATGCCTACCTGGGATAAATCCCTTTTGATCTGTGTTTACCAACTGCGGAACTATTTTGGCCAATCTTCCTGCTAAGATGGACATAAAAACCTTATAGTCCGCATTGAGCAGTGAACTTGGCCTGTAGGAGTCTGCCCTGCATGGATCATTTCCTGGCTTTAAGATAAGAACTATGACGAATTCCTTCCAGGATTTCGGCACTCTCCCATCAGCGCTGTATACAAAATTAAAAAGCTCACATAACCTCGGAATCAGCTCTGTCTGAATGATTTTATAGACCTCACCTGGTAAGACGTCTGTCCCTGTGGCTTTATTGCTTTTAATCTTATTAATATTAGCCGACATCTCGCTCTCTGTGATAGGGGACTCCAGGGCAGCTTGGCTACTTGCAGTGAGACCTGATAGCTTTTTTAACTTTAGCCAATCTCTGATGCTCTCCTGACCGGGGAAGCACCCTCCTTATAGAGATCTGAGAATAGGGAAAGGAGACAGTTCTGCTTGTCTTCATGTTAGCTTGAAGTTCCTCCATTCTCATGTACAATGAACTGATTAATGTTGTTCTTTACCCTTTCAGGCCGGACTATCCAAGCCAGGAGGGCACCTGCTTTTTCCCCATACTCATAGTGCTGCATATTATGTATCAGCCAAGTTTGCCTCTATAGCCCTGACAGAGACGCTCAAGGTCAGCCTTGATGCGCAATAGTTCATCTGTATGTATCTGTGGGGTGTTGAGTCTCATCCTCTCCAGATTCCCTATCTACTTCTCCAGCTCTCGAAGCTCCAGAGACTCTGCCCTATTTTTTGAGCAGATCAGGCTGTGCAGCTGCCCCCGAAGGTTTGCTTTAAAAGCATCTAAAACAACATCTGGGGAAGCCGATCCGATATTATTTTCAAAGAAATCTATAGTGGATATTTTGATTGTGCTGTTTAGATCAAGATCAGAGAGACATGCCCTCTTCAATGTCCACCTCGGCTTGGAACTCTGTCTGGAGCTTGAGTAGGAAAAAGAGAAGGAGAGAGGAGCATGATCGGAGAGGATACTTGGTAAGATAGTGATGTTCCCAATTCTTTCAAACCCTGATCTATCCGTAAAGATGTAGTCTATTTTTGTCGAATGACCATGCTTTTTACTATAAAAAGTAAAGCCTGCATTACCACCTTCCTAAGTCCTCCAATCATCTATGAGCCCAAGGTCATGTATCATGTTGATTGAGGCACGGCAAATACGTGGGGCTCTGACGTAGTGGCTAAGGTTAGACCTATCCTTTACTGGGTAATGAGAGCATTAAATTCTCCTCCTATTATTAATGGGGTAGACCTTCCTGTTAGCTTTACCTGTAAGTTATTGATGTAAGATGGGTCATCGACATTTGGACCGTAGAATGAAAAAATCAATCTGGGCTATAATCCATCTCCCTGAATAATCTGAATCTGCAGATTTAATGATTCCATTTGCCCGAGCTTAATCAGGATTGCCACCCCTCTGTTGTGAGCTACCTGAACTGAAGAACAAAAGAACTCTATCCATCAATGCTTAGCAAAGATATTTTTACATTCCAGGTTACTCAGGTGAGTCTCTTGGAGAAGGATAATCTGTGAGGCCGATTGTTCAAGATATTTCAGAACTAATCTTTGCCGACGTGGACACCTGAGTCCATTGACATTCCAGGATATAAATGTAATTAGGTTGCTCATATTTTTTTATTTTCTATAAGAAACAAACAATTCCAGCGGGAAAATCCTAGAATATATAGAACGCATAATTTCTAAAACAATTCCGAGATTGAGGACATTTTCCATCATTTACTCCCATTGCTCCCACACCCGTGCTATCCCTCCCTCACCTACCCCATAACCCACCCACCCCAGTCCAGCTTCATACCAACCCTAGGACACCCATCCTAATTCTCTGGGCATTGCCCTATGGGCGGGGTCCCCTACGAAGCAAAAAGAACAAAAAGTATTGATACAACGGCCCTACCCTCCACTCTCTAGAGAGACCCGCGAAAAAAGTCAAATTAAGTGGCCATAAACTTTAAATGTCCGCCCCGTACAACCTCTCCCTGAAATAATCCTCACCCCTTCCAATTCTGCAATCTGCCTCAGATTATACATGTGGTTGTTCCAAATGACCCATAGAGTGGACGGTAATCTCATTTGCGGTACAAAAGGGGGTGGTGATGGATGGAGCATCTGAATTAATCAAACACTCACACCAAGTCAAATGATATGGGTTTAATCCATCACCGTTCTTTAGCCCACTCTGCCACCCCAGTTCAGATATGGCTATATGCAAATCAGTCTGACCCTGTGCCTCATGGGAACAGTCCAGCCCGAACTGCCAAGCCATGTCTTCCCTGGACCGGAAACAAGCTTCCGAGGACCGGTTTCTGGCATTCCAGCCGTCTTCAGCCCGGCTTGCTTGAATCCAGTGGCAAAGTGAGCAAGGGACTCACGTCTGAGCATACCCTGCCACACTTATGGCGGCCAAAAGCGGTACAAAAGGGGGTGGTGATGGACTGAGCATCTGAATTAATCAAACACTCACACCCAGTCAAATGATCTGGGTTTAATCCATCACCAATCTTTAGCCCACTCTGCCATCCCAGTACAGACATGGCTTTATGCAAATAAGTCTGACCCTGTGCCTCATGGGAACATTCTAGCCCGTACTGCCAAGCCATGTCTTCCCTGGACCGGAAACAAGCTTCCGCGGACCGGTTTCTGGCATTCCAGCCGTCTTCAGCCAGGCTTGCTTGAATCCAGTGGCAAAGTGAGCAAGGGACTCACGTCTCAGCATACCCTGCCACACTTATGGTGGCCAAAAGCGGTACAAAAGGGGGTGGTGATGGACGGAGCATCTGAATTATTCAAACACTCACACCCAGTCAAATGATCTGGGTTTAATCCATCACCGTTCTTTAGCCCACTCTGCCATCCCAGTTCAGACACGGCTATATGCAAATCAGTCTGACCCTGTGCCTCATGGGAACAGTCCAGCCCGAACTGCCAAGCCTATGTTCTTCCCTGGACCGGAAACAAGCTTCCGAGTACCGGTTTCTGGCATTCCAGCCGTCTTCAGCCCGGCTTGCTTGAATCCAGTGGCAAAGTGAGCAAGAGACTCACGTCTGAGTATACCCTGCCACACTTATGGCGGCCAAAAGCGGTACAAAAGGGGGTGGTGATGAACGGAGCATCTGAATTAATCAAAAACTCACACCCAGTCAAATAATCTGGGTTTAATCCATCACCAATCTTTAGTCCACTCTGCCATCCCAGTTCAGACATGGCTTTATGAAAATAAGTCTGACCCTGTGCCTCATGGGAACATTCTAGCCCGTACTGCCAAGCCATGTCTTCCCTGGACCGGAAACAAGCTTCCGAGGACCGGTTTCTGGCATTCCAGCCGTCTTCAGCCAGGCTTGCTTGAATCCAGTGACAAAGTGAGCAAGGGACTCACGTCTCAGCATACCCTGCCACACTTATGGCGGCCAAAAGCGGTACAAAAGGGGGTGGTGATGGACGGAGTATCTGAATTATTCAAACACTCACACCCAGTCAAATGATCTGGGTTTATTCCATCACCGTTCTTTAGCCCACTCTGCCACCCCAGTTCAGACTCGGCTATATGCAAATCAGTCTGACCCTGTGCCTCATGGGAACAGTCCAGCCCGAACTGCCAAGCCTATGTTCTTCCCTGGACCGGAAACAAGCTTCCGAGTACCGGTTTCTGGCATTCCAGCCGTCTTCAGCCCGGCTTGCTTGAATCCAGTGGCAAAGTGAGCAAGAGACTGACGTCTCAGTATACCCTGCCACACGTATGGCGGCCAAAAGCGGTACAAAAGGGGGTGGTGATGAACGAAGCATCTGAATTAATCAAACACTCACACCCAGTCAAATGATCTGGGTTTAATCCATCACCGTTCTTTAGCCCACTCTGCCACCCCAGTTGAGACATGGCTATATGCAAATCAGTCTGACCCTGTGCCTCATGGGAACAGTCCCGCCCGAAGTGCCAAGCCATGTCTTCCCTGGACCGGAAACAAGCTTCCGCGGCCCGGTTTCTGGCATTCCAGCTGTCTTCAGCCCGGCTTGCTTAAATCTAGTGGCAAAGTGAGCAAGGGACTCACGTCTGAGCATACCCTGCCACACTTATGGTAGCAAAAAGCGGTACAAAAGGGGGTGGTGATGGACGGAGCATCTGAATTAATCAAACACTCACACCCAGTCAAGTGATATGGGTTTATTCCATCACCATTCTTTAGCCCACTCTGCCACCCCAGTTCAGACATGGCTATATGCAAATCAGTCTGACCCTGTGAAACCCTCTGGGTATGTAGTGCGCTATACAAATTTTATGACTTGACTTGACTTGACCAGAAACAAGCTTCCGAGGACCGGTTTCTGGCATTCCAGCCGTCTTCAGCCCGGCTTGCTTGAATCCAGTGGCACAGTGAGCAAGAGACTCACGTCTGAGCATACCCTGCCACACTTATGGCGGCCAAAAGCGGAACAAAAGGGGGTGGTGATGGACGGAGCATCTGAATTAATCAAACACTCACACCCAGTCAAATGATCTGGGTTTAATCCATCACTGTTCTTTAGCCCACTCTGCCACCCCAGTTCAGACACGGCTATATGCAAATCAGTCTGACCCTGTGCCTCATGGGAACAGTCCAGCCCGAACTGCCAAGCCATGTCTTCCCTGGACCGGAAACAAGCTTCCGAGGACCGGTTTCTGGCATTTCAGCCGTCTTCAGCCCGGCTTGCTTGAATCCAGTGGCAAAGTGAGCAAGAGACTCACGTCTGAGCATACCCTGCCACACTTATGGCGGCCAAAAGCGGTACAAAAGGGGGTGGTGATGAACGGAGCATCTGAATTAATCAAACACTCACACCCAGTCAAATGATCTGGGTTTAATCCATCACCGTTCTTTAGCCCACTCTGCCACCCCAGTTGAGACATGGCTATATGCAAATCAGTCTGACCCTGTGCCTCATGGGAACAGTCCAGCCCGAAGTGCCAAGCCATGTCTTCCCTGGCCCGGAAACAAGCTTCCGCGGACCGGTTTCTGGCATTCCAGCTGTCTTCAGCCCGGCTTGCTTAAATCTAGTGGCAAAGTGAGCAAGGGACTCACGTCTGAGCATACCCTGCCACACTTATGGCGGCAAAAAGCGGTACAAAAGGGGGTGGTGATGGACGGAGCATCTGAATTAATCAAACACTCACACCCAGTCAAGTGATATGGGTTTATTTCATCACCATTCTTTAGCCCACTCTGCCACCCCAGTTCAGACATGGCTATATGCAAATCAGTCTGACCCTGTGCCTCATGGGAACAGTCCAGCCCGAACTGCCAAGCCATGTCTTCCTTGGACCAGAAACAAGCTTCCGAGGACCGGTTTCTGGCATTCCAGCCGTCTTCAGCCCGGCTTGCTTGAATCCAGTGGCACAGTGAGCAAGGGACTCACGTCTGAGCATACCCTGCCACACTTATGGCGGCCAAAAGCGGTACAAAAGGGGGTGGTGATGGACGGAGCATCTGAATTAATCAAACACTCACTCCCAGTCTAATGATCTGGGTTTAATCCATCACCGTTCTTTAGCCCACTCTGCCACCCAGTTCAGACATGTCTGAACTGGAAACCAGTCTGACCCTGTGCCTCATGGGAACAGTCCAGCCCGAACTGCCAAGCCATGTCTTCCCTGGACCGGAAACAAGCTTCAGAGGACCGGTTTCTGGCATTCCAGCTGTCTTCAGCCCGGCTTGCTTGAATCCAGTGGCAAAGTGAGCAAGGGACTCACGTCTGAGCATACCCTGCCACACTTATGGCGGCCAAAAGTGGTACAAAAGGGGGTGGTGATGGATGGAGCATCTGAATTAATCAAACACTCACACCCAGTCAAATGATCTGGGTTTAATCCATCACCATTCTTTAGCCCACTCTGCCACCCCAGTTCAGACATGGCTATATGCAAATCAATCTGACCCTGTGCCTCATGGGAACAGTCCTGTCCGAACTGCCAAGCCATGTCTTCCCTGGACCGGAAAGAAGCTTCCGAGGACCGGTTTCTGGCATTCCAGCCGTCTTCAGCCCGGCTTGCTTGAATCCAGTGGCAAAGTGAGCAAGGGACTCACGTCTGAGCATACACTGCCACACTTATGGCGGCCAAAAGCGGTACAAAAGGGGGTGGTGATGGACGGAGCATCAGAATTAATCAAACACTCACACCCAGTCAAATGATCTGGGTTTAATCCATCACCGTTCTTTAGCCCACTCTGCCACCCCAGTTCAGACATGGCTATATGCAAATTAGTCTGACCCTGTGCCTCATGGGAACAGTCCAGCCCGAACTGCCAAGCCATGTCTTCCCTGGACCGGAAACAAGCTTCCGAGGAAAGGTTTCTGGCATTCCAGCCGTCTGCAGCCCGGCTTGCTTTAATCCAGTGGCAAAGTGAGCAAGGGACTCACGCCTGAGCATACCCTGCCACAGTTATGGCGGCCAAAAGCGGTACAAAAGGGGGTGGTGATGGACGAAGCATCAGAATTAATCAAACACTCACACCCATTGATTGATTCAGATGCTCCGTCCATCACCACCCCCTTTGGTAATCTCATTTGAGCCTTGGCTCCTAATGATGTCAGGATCGACAACCTTTTACCCATCTCCCACTGCTTTGTAGCAGTGATATGCGAAACATCAGACCTTATGAGGAATTAGAATGTGTTAGAAAGAGGGCTACAATCCATCTGGCTGATTTTCAATGCAGAGGAGATGATTTTTTCTTTCAGTGAGTCAGTTAAAAAAATTAACTAGAATCTTTCTTGGCTTAGCTTTGGCTGGGTTTCTTTTATATGGGTCCCGATTAACTCTCTACATATCGAGCACCAAATCAATTTCATGTGAATCCTGAATAATTGTGTCCTTTAGGAGAGAGATTACAACATTTTTTATATCAACCCCTTCCAGATCTTCAGGGATGTTCAGGATTCTTATGCTGTTCTTCCGGGCATGATTTTCCAAACATTCAATGTTGTCCTTCAATTCCCTATTCTGCAGGGCTAGCTTTTCCACTTCAGCCGATGAGATGTGCATAACTTCCTTAGTTTTTGGTTCCAAGAGATCAGTTCTACGGGATACATCTTCCACTTTGTGTGCCAGGATTTCACATGAGGACTGTATGGCTGCTTGAATAATTTCAGAAGTGGTGTATCTTTTCCCAATATCTTCCCTCAGAGCCATAAGTATCTCAGCTAGGGACCCGGCCTCCATAACTGGGGGTCCATTTTTATGTGGTGGCTCTAATGGAGTCACCGGGGCTGGAGTATCTAATGATGGCTGAGAGGATGAGGAAGTAGGAACCGTGGCAGAGTCGGATAGAGACATATCTCGAAGGGGGATGGTCTCATCGCCCAAGGTAGGCCCAAGGTAGGCTGATCTTCCAAGACTTCATACTTATTAGATATTCTTATAGCAGGGTGGATGAGGACTGACTGAGCAGCTGAAATGTCACCCTGAGATGTCTGAGGAGACCCAGGCGCTGCTAAGGAGATATCCGAGAGCGGGGGAGATTGAGTACTCCCCTGACAATCCACATTTTGCTCCTGGGGGATCTGAGCTTTCTGGGCCGACATGATGGTTTTGTTGTGAAGGCCCTTATCAGAGGAGGCAGATATAACTTTTTAAAAGGACTTCAATGAGGGAGTAACTCTTACTTTTGGGACTGATTTTTTCCCCTTCCTTTTCCTTTACCACCTTTAGTTGTAGCCTCAATTGCGCACTTGTCTTTGCGCTGCCTTGGTCTCGTCTCCGGTGAGGTACAAAACGTTTTATCAGCCACTTCTTCCTCAAAATGACCCACCTGATTTCTAAGGGTATATCTGCACAGAGTTGTTTTAAAACTACACTGTGGCTGTGGCTGCAACTGTGGCAGCGTAGGGGGATAAGCCGGATATTGCTGAGGTTTTTTTCCATGCAGCTCTGAGCTCCCTCTCTTTGGGCAGGTCCCACTGCCTCCCTGTGCAAACAAATCGCTAAGGTACAGGGGGAGATAACTCTCAGTCGACCCAAAAGACCAAGGGGGCCAAACTCCACCTGGCAGACTCCCTGAGCCCAACCTTGTGCCTGAACTTGAATCTGAGATTTTAAATGCCTAGAAAGGCCTACTGTATACAGCCTAGAAACTGGCACAGTCCTGGGCAAAGATCCAAATAGAGCCCGGCCCCCTACTACCGTACTGCCACTCTCCGAGGCTGACAACTACAGCTGGTAGCTTTTCACCGCTTCTGCTTCTCCTACACGATCGCCAGTGCTGACTCCGTAGAATGCCTGCAGCTGGAGGCTGGGGGTACGCCTCCTCCACTCCAACACAGCACCCAGAGCTTCGGGGGGAGAGCCCTGGCTGCGGAGACACGAGCACCATTCAGAGTGCCCCGCTGACCAAAATCCCCGGGGATGCCAAGCAGCATCTCCCTGCTCCAGGAAAAAATGCAGGATCAAAGCGCCAACACAGCGCGACGCCGCCAGCCCTCCGCCCTCAGCTACACAGAGGCCGTGCAGTCCGGGAACCACCCACACTGCCAACACCTCCAGCAGCAGGAGCAGCTCAGATCAGGAGAGGGAAGCACCGGCAGGAATTTTGAGGCACTCGGGGGGGTTTATAACAATTTTTGGCAGCATATATTAAAGCTCAAAGATCCAAAATCGCTGGGTCTCATCTCAGCAAGAGTGCAGGGGCAGGGCTATAAAGTAACATGAAAAACGCTTCGGAGGTGAGCACGTCCGCAACCGCTCAGCTCCCAGCTGCCATGTTTCCCATACCCCCCATTCGGGTCCAGTCTTGACAGATTACTTTTTTTTAAAATTTTAGCCAAAGTTCCTGCTCTACCTCCAAATGAAACTGAAACTTGGATGTCACTGAGGAATAAAACCATACTGTATCTCAGGAGTAGAACAGGGCTGACTAGGGCTATGTTTAGATATTTAAAAATGGTGAGGAGAATTGGCAGGGTTGGAGATAGCAGACAACCTTTTTAAGGTGACTGTGTTGTTCTCTCATTAGGATTACCATCCCTGGTAAAGGAAATCTTGCAAAGAACTCAGGATTTAAGGCTTACTCATACGAGTATTAATGTTCTCCCTTTAGGATTTTTCTATCAGCCCAAACAACCAATACAGCAAAATAGCAACCACCCCTTTAGACAGTTCACAGACTATACTCTATATAACCTAGAGGTGTCAAACAGATGTGGGCCTCTCCAATCATTGGATGAGATGGAATGACTATCTACCAGCTCAGATAAGAAGGCATCTGATAAAGGTCATGATAGCCTCCTCAAAACTGAACTGAGGTATAATAAAGCATATGGTGAAGGAACTTCCAGTTCGGCTTCATTAAACATGGTTGTATCAGGAATTGGGAGATACTAGAGCCCCTTCGCTAGCACTAAAACCCAGTATTGAATCTTTACTACTGAACCCGCCCCTGAACTAACTTCACCCAAAACTGTTAGATTTCTTTTCTGGAACATAGCAGGCCTCAAAATGAAGGTGAATAATACAGTGTGGGTGGATTTTATTCGCAAATTCAATATTTTGGTTGTACAAGAACCCTGGGCGATGGAGGAAGTGCACATAAATGGATTTAAGACGTTAAACACACCAGCAATTTATTCACTACATGGGAGACATAAGGGGAGAATTTTTGTATATGTCTCGAATCTGGTTGGGGCTTTAAAGCTTGAGATGACTAAATCCGAAACTTACTAACAAATAGTAGCTATTCATTTAGGGCCAGATGTAGGTAGCTAAATATCGGTCGGTAACGGCCGAAAATCAGTGAATTTCCCGTTAACAACCGATATTTAGCCCTTTCTAATGTAGGAGGCTGGGAATAAGGATTTGGTAATTTAATGATTCCTTATTTTAAGGAATTGGTAAATTACAGAGAATCGGTAAATTACTGATTCCTTTAAACCTATGTAGGTAGCACTTAAGTGTGTGCATTTTTGCTTTAAGGATTCGTTATTTACCACTAACTACAAGTTGGTGGTAAATACCGAATACCTTTAAAAAAGCAATAATTTGCATTTTTCAAGGTGCCATGTGGCAGACATACATGCCCTTAGGGCATGTATGTGCGCCACACATGCACGATTCAGGGGTGCAACAGGGTGTCAATGTGACACCCTCCCACCCTTGAATATGCTCCCGCTATTACTGATTCAGTAAATACCAAATCGGTAATAGTGAATGGCTTCCCTTTCATTCCTATGGGCCTCCTGGCCAATAGGAATGAATAGGAAGGTATTCCTGATTGCCGAATCGGTATTACCGAATCAGTAATAAGGAATATTAGGGAATCTGTAAATTTTACTGATTTTTTACCTACATCATATTTAACGATTCCTAAATACCGAATCAGTAATATTCGGTATTTAGGAATCTGTAAAATTAGATTACCTACATCCGGCCCATAGACAGCAAATGCATTCTGACTGTCATTAATTTCTATAACAATACCAAAAAAGAACAGTTGGCTTAAATATTGAATAGACTTGGCCACGATCTTAGTAAAATGAAGCTAAATAGAGACATTGAAATAATTACTATATGGGGAGGTGATTTTAACGTTGGGCTATGCTCGTAAGCTGGGTTGGGCAAATGTGGCCTTCCGATACAGGAGGATGACCCTTTGACCCATTTTGCGCACTCTGAAAGGGGGGAGATGTTTAACGAGATCTTATTCTCACACAATCTTGATTTTCCTAACCACCTCTGCTCCGCTAGGATGGATTTCGGGCATACAGTTATAGGTAGGGGATTAGAATCCACAATAGACTATATAATTGCTCCCAACCAATACCCAAATTATATTACCGGTTATAAAATACATAATAATCAAGTAGGGTGGACCCAGAAAGTAGAAATAGGGAGAAAGAATGGCTATATGCTGTGTTGGTCGAGACAAGACGCACTAGAGTTTAACAAACAAATCAATATTAAGGCATATGACCCAATTCTAAATTTTTGGGACAAATCTACTCCTCCCAAAAGTATATTAAGTTAAAAACTGTTAAAAATATATTGCACGTGGAAAGTAAGAGTACACGTGCCAGTAGGAAGGAGTGGTTTGATTCCAACTGCATAAAAATATATACACATTCAAGGAGACTACGAAAGAAATAAAAAAAGAAAAAGCTTTAGATTCCCTCCACGAAGCCTCACTGAGTAAAGATAGCTCCTTGTTCTGGCGGGCAGTGAAGGCCCCATTTTTCATTGTTAAGTCTAACGCCCCAACTATAGAAGTGACAATAGATCCGAAAATGTGGGTAGACTTTTTCTCTACTGTCTATAACCTGCAGGGGATAGAGAGGGTGAAACAGACTATAGGAACCAGGCAGGAGGGGGTCCCCCTCTCTTTATACCAACTGATTTTTAGATCACACATAAAGATATAATAGAGGCTATGAATGCCATTAAGAGTGGCAAGGCTCCGGGCCCGAATGGGGTGCTAATCGCTTTGTTTAAATCAGTTCCGTTATTATGGTTTCCGCTGCTAACATGGGTCCTCCAAGCCTGCTGCGCAAAAGGTTTTATCAACACCTTGTCAGAATCAATAATTGTGCCAATTTTTAGAAAAGGGGAGGGGAAAAAGTCTGCATGATACAGCCCGATTTCCCTATTAGACTCCATGATGACGGTAGCAGGAAGAAGAGTTTTAGACCGGTTGCAAAGGTGGGCTGTGGAAAATAGTATTTTCATTGATTTGCAGTATGGTTTTAAATCAGGTCTAGGAACAAACAAGCAGGTTCTTAACCTCAGTATATTAATTGGAACATATACACAGGCTAAAGCTGGGAGATTTTACTTGGCTTTCGTTGCCCTCACTGCCGCGTTTGACTGTGTCATACACAGCAAGCTGTGGACCATCTTGACCGATTTAAGGGTTGAACCAGCACTGGTACAGTTCTTAAAACAACTATACACAGGGGCAAGTGCCAAGGTCCGGTATGGAACCAATGAGGAATGTACTGCTTTGTTTAAGGTGGAGGGGGAGTTAGAAAGTATGTGTTTTTGCTCCATTCCTGTTCACTCTTTATAAGAACGGTTTGGAATAGGAGTTGGTGTAAAATGCTAGGGATCCACCTTATTTCAATAAGCACCTGATAGTCTCCCTTCTCTACGCAGATGACCCAGTACTTATGGCATGCACACAGAAAGGTTTGCAAAAGGCTCTCACATCTTACATCAGTTTTATGAATAAATTAGGGTAAAAACTGAATGTGAAGAAAACTTTTATAATGTCTGGCGGGCGGGGGAAGCAAAAAAGTAGTAGCATTCAAGCAGATGGAAGCAGAATAGAATACACTGACACATGTACGTATTTGGGTGTTTTATTCAATCGTACTTGCTCCTCGGCCCAGGCGATCAAGAGCAGGAGCCTTCTTTTTATGAAGTCGACTGCGGTTACAGTCAACTTCTCCCAAAAATTGGGTAACGGCCCCCCGAAATTCTCCTAAAAAAGTAACAAGCAAAATGCGAGAGCATAGCTATGTTTGCAGCGGGGGTCTTGGGCTTTTAGAATTGTTCACCCAGTCAATACGACGAAAATGTTTTTAAAGATTTATTTTAGCAGTACCTGCTAGTTCTCCTGTGTTTAATTGTCACAGCAAGTTGGGGAGTTCGTACATCTCAGATGGAAAGGGGCGACCACTCGGTCCCCCCGAACGTATGGCAGAGTGCCTCGATCCCCCCGGGAAGCCATTTTTGGGCGGGAGGCGCGTCTCGGCTGGTATGCCCGAAGCGGCGTAGCCGGGGCGCGCTTTTTCCCGCCCTAGAGTGGGCTGGCCTAGACACTGACGCGGCCGGCCACGCCCTCGGGGCAGGCAGGGGCGGGTTTACGCCCGCCCTGAAGATGGATAAAAAGGGACGCAAGACCAGAAGACATCCTCTTGTTCCTGTGCTCTGAAGCTGCACCTCCTCGCTGCACGTGAGCTCGAGACGGAACGAAGAGCCAATTTTGAGCGTTTTAATCGTTCTTGTTTGTTTTACAGTTACTTTGTTGGAGAATGCCGAAGAAGGTGGGAAAGCGCATGACTACTGACCAGATGCTGCGTGTTCTCATGAAGGAGATGTCCGAGCTAAAGAAGCGGGTGGACAAGAATGAGGAAGGGGGTCCAAAACGTCCTTTGGCGGGAGCAGCCCCGGGAGGGAAAAACAAGAGGCCCAGGAGGGGTGCAGCGGGTGAAGACATCCCGGGTCCCAGTGCCCCGCTCGAGGCTCCAACTCCCGTGCCGGAGGAGGGGAATCCGATTCCCGTTGTGGTCACCCCCGTGTCCGAGGATGATATGCCGCCCGAGCTGGCAGCACAATTGGCAGCGTGGTTGGGTAAAGGTAACGAGGGCGCCACGGCTGTCGATGCGCAGGCGCTGATAAAGCAATTGCGTGAGAAACGGGAAGCAGCCAAGGTGCCCGTGCCGGCTGCAGTAGGGGACAAGACACCAGGGACGATTGCGACCACAGAGGCAGCGTCAGGTGCAGGTAAGCGGCCATTGCCGATCGCGAGGGATGAGTCAACACCCTCTCGGAGAGATAAGTTGGGGCAACATGTTCCTTTGGCAATTAAGGAAAAGATTTGGGCGGGGGAGTATGTGAACATTTTCTCATTGCTTGTTGATCATTATGAGGTAGAGCATGTAAAGAGTCAGAAGGATCTCATGCATCCGAGTGTTTGGCGCGCAAAAATGGCCGCCTTTAAAGTGAATGAGAATATCGGCAATTGGGGCAATGCTTGGGGAATCTTTACATCAATCTTGGGGGAACGTAGACCTGAGTTGCTTTCCGAGTTCCCAATCTATCAATCACGAATCATGGGGTACTCGACATCGCACCAGGGTAATCATTGGTTCTGTTACGATAATCTGTTCAGAAAGGAAAAGGAGCATAATAAAAGTTTAACCTGGGATTGTTATGATTCCTTGACTTGGGATAAAATGAAGGAGTCAGGAATGTTGAAAATGCCGTTGGTGGGAAGTACTGTTGGCGAATCCTCCCGGCAATATGCGGGGACGCCCTTTCGATCAGGTACGGGTGCCGACGATTACTCGAAACCTGCCGGCAATACCGGAAAAAGGGGTTTCTGCTTTAATTTCAACAGAGGTAAATGTACTAGACCCCAGGGATCATGTAAATTCAAACATGAATGTAGTGGTTGTGGGTCGTCCCATCCTGAGTCCTCGTGCAGAGCCAGAACGGGTGATAATGGGGGGAGAGGAGGTGCCAAACAGGTCTAATATAGTCCGAGGGGCGCCTTTACCTACCCCGATTGATACCCTGGCGATGATTCCCTGGCTCAGTGAATACCCGGATCGTACTTCTGCTGGGGTGCTGCGGAACGGTTTTTCGTATGGTTTCCGCATCCCGGTAGGGGACTTTCAGGGTGTGGAAAAGTGTAAAAATCAACTTTCCGTCCTGCAGCATACGGCCGTAGTACAGGATAAGATCCGGAAAGAAGTGACTCGAGGTCGGGTCGCCGGCCTGTTTAGTGTACCCCCGGTCCAGAATTTTGTTTGTTCTCCCTTAGGGGTAGTCCCCAAGAAAGACCCCGGTGAGTTCCGACTGATTCATAATTTATCAGCTCCACGAGGTCTTTCCGTAAATGATGCAATCGATCCAGAAGTGTGTTCGGTGCGGTACGCATCCTTCGATGAGGCCGTAGCCATTTTGAATCGCCTGGGGCCCGGGGCGCTGATGGCGAAGTCAGATATCGAGTCAGCGTTCCGATTGCTCCCGGTACACCCAGACGACCAGCGTCTCCTAGGATTCATGTTTCAGGGTTGTTATTACATGGATAGGTGTATGCCAATGGGGTGCTCTATATCCTGTGCTTATTTCGAGAAATTCAGTAGTTTTCTACAATGGGTCTTCACAAAGAAAACAGGTTTCCAAGATGTAATGCACTACCTTGATGATTTTCTGTTTCTTGGGGCAGCCGGGGATCTTGAATGTGGCCGGGCCTTGGCCGAATTTTGTGTGTTAATGAAACAGTTTGGTGTGCCATTGGCGCCGGGTAAAACAGTGGGTCCTACGACTTGCCTCGAGTTTCTGGGGATCGAGTTGGACTCCATTGAAGGGTGTTTCCGTTTGCCAGCTGAGAAAGTGTTGAAGTTCAGGGCTGCGCTGCAAGTGTGTATAAATGCATCAAAAGTTACGCTGCAACAATTACAGCAGTTGGTGGGACAGTTGAATTTTGCCCTGAGGGTAATACCAATGGCCCGCCCCTTTTCCCGTTCAATTGCCCAAGCGATGGTCGGCCTTAAAGAGTGCCATCATCGCACGAGACTATCAGCCGAGATCCGCCAGGACATGCGTATTTGGTTAGCATTTCTGGCGGACTTCAATGGTAGAATCGTCTGGAATGAACCAGCCGTGTCTTCTGAAGAGCTGGGGCTATGGACAGACTCGGCAGGAAGCATAGGTTTTGGCGCCATCTTCGGCACGAAATGGTCGGCACAAAGATGGCCGACATGGTGGCATGAGAATGGTCTGACGAGTAATATTGCTTTCCTGGAACTGTTTCCCATCTTGGTGGCCTTGAGAACATGGCCCGATGGGTTCAAAGATCACTCGGTCATATTTTGGTCTGACAATATGACCGTGGTCGAGTGCATCAATAGTCAGGCAGCACGTTGTAAACTGATTTTAAGACTGCTTAAGGAAATTGTTTTACTATGTATGCAATTGAACGTGCTATTCAGAGCAAAGCATGTTCCAGGGGTGATGAATCAGGCGGCTGACGCACTGTCTCGTTTTCAAATGCAGGCTTTTTCGGGTTTCCTCCCCTCAGCGGACCCAGAGCCGGCACCCTTTCCCAAAGCTCTCTGGTCTCTCGGTGCCCCGAACTTCGTCACCTCGTGGGAGAGAGTCTAGCACCAAGGACGAGGAGGGCATACGAAGGGGCGTTTCGGGCCTATTTAGCCTTTTTGGGGTGTGATAGAGAGCGACTTTGGTGTCACGAGGAATGGGTAGTGAATTTCCTGATGTCCTTACGTAGGGCTGGGAAATCGGTGGCTACGGCCCAGAGGCATCGTGCTGCCATTTCCTTTGTTGCCAGAGCACACGCTATCCAGGACCCAACAGCGTCTTTCGTTGTACAGAAAGCGCTGCGTGGGTGGCAACGCCTTGAGGGTCGCAGAGTAGATGAAAGGCGCCCGATAGGTTTGGATAGATTGTCCCAGTTGTTGGCCACACTCCCGGCCACATGTTCATCTCAGTTTGAGGCGGTGCTGTTCCGAGCCGCTTTTACGCTAGCATTTCACGGAGCAATGCGGGTAAGCGAACTAGTTGCAAGGAACAAACTGGATGTGGCAGGGGGTTTGTGCCAGGAACACGTTCAGATCAGGGGAGAAACAATGACTGTCTCCTTTGTAAAGTCCAAGACTGATCAAGATGGGATGGGCGACTGCGTCATCATACGCAGGATTCCTGGGTCCTCCATATGTCCGGTAAAGTGTTTAGAGGATTACCTAGCACGAAGGGTGGCATCATGGGGGGGGACTTTGTTAAGACACGCTGACGCCACCCCACTGACGAAATTTCAGTTTCAGCGGGTGCTTGCGATGTCAATTGCCGCTGCGGGCTTGAACCCGGGCGAATTTGGGACCCATTCCTTTCGGATAGGGGCTGCTACGGAAGCTACAGCCAGGGGTCTTAATGTTGAGCAAGTGAAACGAGTGGGGCGTTGGTCCTCCAATTGTTATAAAAGATACGTGCGGTTGCACATGTTGTGAAGCTGTAATAATGTACTCACGCTTCTTGTTTTTGTTTGGTTTTCAGTTACGCAAGCCTACGAGGCGGGGCGGACTATGCAGTCGACCCTACACCGGGCCAGCGGTCAGACATCACCGGCTGTGAAAAAGGAGGTGTGGGTCGTGGGCCACTCATACGTGAGGCGTGCCGCAGACGTATTCAAAGCAGGTGACATGATTCACGAAGCTGGGGAATACGGGTACAGGATGTCCTTCTACGGAAGGGGCGGTCTCTGTATTGACCAGTTTCAAACATTTTTCGAGGGTTTGTTAGGGCGGACAAGGTCACCGCCGTCTATAGTCATAGTGCATGTTGGGGGCAATGATTTGGTCACCATCGGTAGACGACTACTCCTGGAGGCAATGCTTTCCACTGTAAGTTGGTTGGCGAGGAGAGTTCCGGGGTGCACGATTGCATGGTCCCATTTGATCCCACGAAAGGTGTGGCGGGGGGCTATCTCTATTCCTGCTTTGAACCATTCTGTTAGAAAGCTTAACAATAAAGTGAGTAGGTTGTTTCGTTCCAGGACATTGCATTCTATTTCACATAGCTGTATTAATGATGACAGTATGTATTTGGGGGATGGTGTGCATTTGTCTTGGGTGGGGAATGAGTTACTCTTAGGAGACTTCTTAGCATGGTTAAAATCGTTGAAACATGACCTTTAGGTAGGAGTTGTGTGGGGGGTCCGGATAGCCGGTCAACTATCCGGCCTGTGGCGGTAAGGTCATGATCGGTGAGCACTAATTGGAAGATCCCTATGAGTGGGCGTCACCCAACACGGATGGGAGCGCTCGGGGGAGGTGGCCTTTGGCCCCTCAACGGGGAGGCGGTCCCTTCTAAGGATGGGTCGCCGAAAGAAGAGGAAAGGCGGTCAAGGCCCCTTCCTGTGTAGGAGGGGTTACAGCCCCCTCCTGGGGAATTTCCCGGGGCCAGTGACATCTGCGACGGCAGATGCGGTAAGTTGTGTGG